>NW_024424675.1:36416338-36517079 GCF_017311325.1 Ursus maritimus | reverse complement strand
AAAAAAAAAAAAAAATCAAGGCTCCCTTTCAGTAATAAGTCACCAGAATTGGTATTAGGCAGAATTGATTCCTGGCATTACCACTTCCTCCCCACTGAAAAAGAATGTTTTTAATTTGGGGGAAGTACAGTCCTAAAAATAGTGGTTCTATTTGTTGATGTTTACTTTGTGCCAGAGGCTGTGCCAATTAGTCTTCAGCCCTGTGAGGCAGATGTGGCCCCTCTTTCTAGAGCAAGGGGTGCTCAACCCTCGGCTCTTAACATTCGGGGCCGGATCATTCTTTGTCTTTAGCTGTGCCCTTGGCCTTCAGCCTCTGCAGGCCAGTAGCAACACCCCTCCCTCCCCAGCCGTGACAACCAAAATTGTCACCAGACATGGCCAAATGACCCTGGGGAGAGCAAAATTCCCTGGCGGCTGCCGTGGCTCTAGAGCTGGGAAACGAAAGCCACCAAAGGCGCTTTTCACTGGACGTCCCCAAACCAGCACAGACGGCTGGGGTTTGAACACCCGGTCGTCTTTACCCCAAGGTAATGCTCTGAACCCTAAGCTACTTCTATTTTTTTTTTTTTGTATATGTGCTCTTAAATGCCTTTTGTTTACAGACCGTTCATAAACATTTTTATTAATGAACGTCACACACGAGTACACGCTCACTGAAAAAGTTTTAGGTCCCTGCCCCTCGAATGGTAGGAGTTCGGCCGGTACTGATGCCTGTATACCTACGTGCACGTGTGGGGAGATAAAGACGCGCTTACTTTAAAGAACAACATGAATTGTAACTACCTGTGGTGTTTTATCCTAACATTTCATGGAGATGTCTTCGCTGTGATTGAAAAACTTCCTCAAAGAAAGCTCCGTGCCCCCTGCTCAGAGAGGCATTGCGGGAGCCCCGCGCTAAAATGCTACGTCCCCCGGTCTCCTTTATTTTGGTCCACAGGATTTCTTACTCTGAAAACCGTTATTTTTATTGGTTCTTTGTTCATGGGCTGTCAACCGCACTAAAATGTCGTCCCCACGGAGGTGGAGGCTGCTTTGTTCTTGCTCTGTCCTGGGTGCGAAGAACTGGCCCCAGCACGCAGTAGATTCGCAGGAAATCTCTGTGGCACGAAACTGCCTTCCTCCTCCGAACGGCCACCTGTGGTTACCTGTACGGACAGATGACATGTATTTAGCTCCTTCCCCCCTGAGGGGCGTGGAACTTGTTCTCAGTTTTCCACAGTCCCATCATATGCCCCACAGTGAACACAGCTGTGTGTAAATCTGGGCACGGGTGTAACGCGGTCCCCCTGAGTCTCAGAAGGAGGGGGAGCGGAGTGGTGGTCAACGACAGTACGATTGTAGTTTTGCAAGATGCAGAAGTTCCAGAGATTGGTCACGAAACTATGTGAATATACCCGGCAATACTGAGCTGGGCATGTAAGAATGGTTAAGATTTCACTTTTATGGGATGCATATTTTTACCACAATCTTAAAAATGATAAAATTCTACTTATGAGGGGCACCTGGGTGGCTTGGTCGGTGGAGCATGTGGCTCTTGATTTTGGCTCAGGTCATGATCTCAGGCTCATGAGATGGAGCCCCACAGTGGGCCCCGTGCTCAGCGGGCAGTCTGCTGGAGATTCTCTGCCCCTACCCACGCCTTGCACCCATGCACACACACACTCTCTCTCTCTCAAATAAATAAAATCTTAAAAAAAAAACAAATTCTACTTATTAACCTCATCCAGTAGAAACTTCCGTGATCCCACTTGAAGTCTTGGTACCCCTAACATAGTAGGCCCTTATTAAATATCTGTTGAAATTAATTTGTAAATTTTTTAAAAATCTGATTTGCCTATGTGCTGTTTTTGGTCATCCGTTCCGGCAGAATGACGGACGCAAAAATGGCATGTCCCTCATTGCCCTCCATTGCCAGGAGCTCTGTCTGCAGCCAGGACAAGGATCAAAGAAAACACAGTTCAGGGTTGTAATCGGCATGTCCTTCCCGTGGCATGTCCTTCCTCCGCCCGTCAGCCCAGCTCTTCTGTGTTTCCGTGTAATCTGTCACTCTTCACTGTCACTCCCTTTTCCTTTGCGTCAACAGAGCCTTGATTGTCTTTGCTTCTCTTGTTGGGCAGTTTGATTTCCTTCCATGTCACCGCTAGTACGTGTTACACGGCGATGAACCAGCCAGTACACATCGTTGGTTTCATTTTTCCTGGACTCCTTCCTTGTTCTGTGATCCCTCCTTCCCCATTCATATTTCTCTTATTTTTTAGCCTAACTCCGGGCTTAGCAAGCTATGGCCGGCCAGCTGCCTGTCTTTGCAAATAAAATTTCACTGAAACACAGCCATGCCCGTTTGTTCACGCATGGACCACGGCAGAGCTGAGTGATCGCAACAGACTATGTGTGGCCTCCAGGTCGAAGCTATTTACCTTCTGGCCCTTGACAGGAAATGTTTGCCAGTCTGTTGCCTCACTAATTCATTCCATGTACAGAAGGTTAAAGTTTGTCTTTGAGCCTTGGCACTTGGTATGCAAGACAGTAAGTGGAGTGCATTTAAAGCTGATGCTGGGGACCTAAGCTTCGGGGGATTTTCCCTTGCTTCTCCCGGTACTGAGGACACTGCTCTGATTTCAGATGGTAGATGTCTCCCCTGAACACCAGTCCGAAGCAGCCGACTTGTCCCAGTCCCGTGCGACCTTTCTTCACCGCGCATCACTAGGTGAAACTCCTGTTCATTTGGTTGTTCCCTGGTTTATGAGCGGTCTTCCCCCCCAGCACCGTAAACTTCTGGAAGGCAAAGAATCTCAGCTCTCCACCATCCACAGCCGCATGTGGCAGGAGATGGTGTTAAGAGATTTGTTGAATGAAAGAGAGATGGAGAGAGAGACAGAGGGGTGTGTGTGGAGAAGGGAGGGTGCTCCTACCCAGACTCCTAGGCTTTTCAGTTTGTCCTTCTTACAAAACGACGGGCCACCCCTGGTTTCATCTAATTTCTCTTTATCTGACGGCTAAGGAAATGGAAGCCTGAGAAGGGAAGTGACTTCCCCAGGCTGCTGAGCTCTGGTTCTCGACGTGGGGTCCAGCATAGAGCATCTTCCCACAGCCCTGCTCTTTCTAGAATTAAGAGCAGATTTACTCCCCGACGTCCCCTACTCCTTACCCCCAGGCTCCCCACAAAGCAGGGACCCCTTTCCTATTGGGCTACTCCCCTAAGCCACCCACCATTGTTCTGGAAATCAATCACACTGCTTCTGTGGTGCGCGCCCTGGCGAGCAGTAGTGAGGTGCGGAGGAGTCTGGGTGAGGTGGCAGAGAGGAAAGGTCTGCCTTTGGGGCTGACAGAGAAGGGTGGAGGGGTGTGCTCAGAAGGGAGCTGCATGGCTCATACCCTCCCTGGCAAGTTTTCTCCCGACAATAAGCAGAATGCATTGCATAAGTGACATAAATTACCCTGAGCAGTTTGTCCTCACAGCGAATTCGCATGTGATGATAAGTGTGAATCATGACTCAGCGACCGTGGTCATTAGAGGACAGCTCAGCCCCACTCTACCATAGTATTATGGGCACCAGGTTTGGAGGGAGCAGGCCTGAGGGGGGCTCCTTCTCCTGATGATCAGTGGCAGCATCAGGGGTGGCTCAGGGAGGGGACATTTCAGATGAGACGGGAAGGATAGAGAATCAGCCATGGGAGAGCTGAAGGAAGGAGTGTTCGGCAGAGGGAACAGCAAGTGCAAAGGCCCTGAGGTAGAACAGCTTCCTTCGGAAAAAGAGAAGGCCGTGGGTTGGCACGCTGTATAGGAGGGAGAGACAGGTCACCGGCAGAGGTGGGGCTCACACAGGCAGAGTCTTGTGGACCCGGGGGAAGAATTGGGATTTTACTCTGAGTATCCAGGGAGGGCACTGGAGGGCTTTAGATGTACCAGAGTGAAGCGGTCTGATGTGTGCACCGGGAGAGCTCCTCTGGCTTTAGGTCACTGGTGACGGACTCGGTGTTGGTGGAGGGTCAAGAGCGGGGGCTAAGACACCAGTGGGGAGCCTACGACAGCTGTCCAGGTGGCAGGTGGTTGGCTCCAGGTGGTGAAGGTGCAGAGAAGTGGACCACAGTGGACGCTGTGGCAGGCCACCCAGCTCCCAGTGGAGGACCAAGTCCACCGACTCCAGGCCTCGCTCAGCCTGCAGCCACGCCCCCTCCGCAGGGGCATCCACAACCAATGTCTGGTTGACACGGCAGTCGGAAGACCCTGTCCCCTTGCCTTGATGAGGGGCAACTCAGAAGAGCCGTCCCCGCTTCAAAGCTCCACTGCGGCCTCTGTTGTGGCCACATGCCCGCCCAATGTCTCCCTTGGCCCCATGTCGCTGCCCTCACTCCGTCGCCGGTGAAGCCCCAACAAATGGCCTACGTGCAAAGCCATCGCTGAGTCTGCTTTCCAGTGAACCCGGTCAAACACAGGGACTGATTCGAGAAGCCATAAAAATAGGCTGGGCCGCTCTGTGGGGGCAGGTCCACGCTCCCGAGCTGGTGACTCAGAGGAGGGCCCCACCTCACCTCCATCACCGCCAGGCTCCCATCCCACCTGAGGAACAAGAGAGTCCAGTCTGAAAGGCTCTGAGGGACACAAAGCCCAGAAGTGGTCCGGCAAGACCTTCTAGAAGCCCCGAGAACCTTCTCTCCTGATGCTGTGGGTCTTTGCGGCTTTCGCTGAAATCGCGTGGGAGTGAGTTTTTACTGTCACTACAGGGCTCTTCTAATTGGAGGATCGGGTCGTTATTCAAATCATCCCCTCCCGAGAGACACAGCCTCATTTCTGGCCGGCTTCAAAGTTTCCCTGTCAGCACACTTTCCAGCTTGATACACTTTGAAACCCTGACCGGGAGCACTCACCTGAAACAGCGAAATGACTCCCATCTTCTAAATTTGAAAAGGTCAGCTGTCTGGGTCTGACGCTTCTGCTTCTGAGTCTTCCCACTTGCTGGCCACTCGGGTCACAGGGGGCTGCTTTCGCTCGCTCACTCAGCCAGTCACTAATTCCTGTATTTATTCATCAGACCTCTCTGACGTTGCTGACCAGGGGCTCCGTGCTGAGACACAGAGGTGGAGACGACCGAGACCCTGCTCTCAAATGATCCCTGGCTGGGTCAGGGGAGGCAGACGGCTAATTGGCTCACTTCCTAATGGTTTAGCATGAATGATTAGTTTATCTGCTGCGGGTGCAGTCACCATCCTATTTGGGACCAGTTCAGAAAGCTTTGAAGGCACAATATTCTATAGGCAGTGGGGAGCCAAGGAAGGTTCTTGAGTGGGAGAGTGGCACGATGAAAGGTAGAGTTGAAGTTCATTTATCTGGTTGCCTAGCCAGCCAGCCATGCAGCCATCCTGGCAGCCAACGTATTTATTGAGCGTCTACTATGGGGCCAGACGCCGAGCTGCATTCTTGGTTTCCGTCTCTGGCGGTGAACAAGACAGACTAAATCCTGCCGTCATGGAGCCAACATTCTGGGGAGGAGGGGTAGAGAGATAATACAAAAGTAAGTAAGTGGGTTCCAGATGTGCTAAGAGCTATGAGGGAAGTGAACAGGGTGATGGCGTTGAGAGTGACCAGGGACAGGGTCAGGCTCCTTCGGTTATTGGATGGCCAGCGAGGAGACCTCTAGGAAGGTTACGTTTAAAAGAAACAAGGCAGGTGTGAAGAGAACAGAGAAGAGAGTTACAGGATGAGGAAGGGCAAAATGCAAAGGCCCTGAGGCAGGAAAGAATTTGCTTGCTGGAGAAAGTGAAAGGAAGCCAGTCTGATGGAAATAGGAGGGCGGGGAGGAGGCCAAGGTAGGGTCTTGTAGGCCATGGTGAGAACTTTGGAGTTTTGGGGAGAGCAGCCAGAAGCCACTGCAAAGTTCCAGTAGAGGAGTGACATGTTTGGCTCCGTTGGGAGCAAATGTGGCAGCAGAGAAACCAGCCCGGAGGCCACAGGCGAGCATGGTGGTGGCTTGGACCAGGGTGTTGGAGCTGGACAGAAGTAAAAGAAAAGACTGGAGGTTCTGGGTGGGGTTGGGGGGATATGTGTTTGGGGAAATCAAGACGTGTTTTTAGGATGTCTCAAGGCCAGAGCCAGGAGAGAGGTCAGGATGCTGATGGGAATCTGAGATTATTACACACACACACACACACACACACACACACACACACACTTATTTAAAGCAGGGGTGCAGCATGCAATGACAGAGCTCAGCAAGAAGGTTGCTGAGAGGCGACCATGCGCAGGGTGCCACACTTGGACTTGGCAGCAAGAATTGT
This sequence comes from Ursus maritimus, assembly GCF_017311325.1. Lineage (NCBI taxonomy): Eukaryota > Metazoa > Chordata > Mammalia > Carnivora > Ursidae > Ursus > Ursus maritimus. The sequence continues at coordinate 36,510,803 of NW_024424675.1, read as the reverse complement.
GACATCAAGAGCCATTTGGTGGCACAGAGGGTGGAAACCTGGTTGGAGGGCACTGGGGAGGGGGTAGAGTGAGAAGTGGGTCAGGCAGTGCGGACACCGCTACCCAGAAACCTGCCGTGGGAGGGGCGGGAGGGACGCGGAGGCCAGCTTGTGGCACAGGGTCTCCCTCCTCTCGGGTCCTGTTATCTGGCTGGGGCCTGAGCCTCTGCTGCGCCCACAGGCATTTGGGCCTTTATCCGTCCGCTCTTCTGCCCTCAGCCTGGTACCGGTAGCAGCTGTGGGCCGGGACTCCGAGGACAAAGGGAGGGGCACTGTGCACTGGGGTAGGGCCAGGCAGCAGGCACCGCGTAGCAGGCCCAGAGAGGGTGGGGCGCTTACCCAAAGCCACACAGCAAAAGGAGGAGGGCAGATCAGATGGCAGCTGTATTCAGACTCCCGCAAGGCATTCAGCCCAGTGGCTGGGTGACTGGAACTGCCCAGAGAGTAAAAGGGTGTGGATGCAGCCTGGGGCAGCCCCTGGGGGCATGGTGAGGGGCACCTCCGCAGAGCACTTCCTGGCTGCTAGAGATGAGCTCCAGGCCCAGCCCGATGACGCAGGAGACCTGTGTTGGGTCCAGCAGGCAGCTTTCAATCCCTTCCAGCCCTCAGACCCCAGAGGCAGGCTGGAGTTGGCCCCCAGCTCTGCCTCTTAGTAGCTGTGGCGCCTAAGATACATTCATAAAACCCTGGAGCCTCAGCTTTCTCATCTGTAAAATGGGGATAACAATGATTGAGGCCTTGGAAAGGAGGATTTTAAATGCAAATAAGATCAAGCCATTCTCAAAACCCTCCAGAAGTGCCCTCCTGTCTCCTCACCCCACAGGCCTTGCAGGGCCTGGGCGCCTCTCCTCTGGTTTTCTCTGCCCCGGCCTCCCTGGCCTCCTCACTGCTCCTCCATCTCACTGAGCCCATTCGCACCTCAGGACCTTGGCCTGTGCCCGTCCCGCTGCCTGGTATGCCCTTCGCTCAGTGATTCCTCAGAGCCCCCTCCTTGCTCCCTCACACCCCCACCCCGCTTCCTCCGTGGCACAGAACACTACCTGAAAGAATCCTCTTTGTTGGTTTCCCTGTCCCTCCCCGTCACTGAAATGCGAGCTCTACGAATGCTGGGGCTCCGTTGGCTTCGTTCCTGGCTCGTGCAAGTGCCTCAGACATCGTAGATGCAAATACATAAGGCTCTTCGAATCTAGCTCTTTCTAAGTCCCCCGGCGCTGTGTGGGTGGAGACGGGCCAGAGAAGGCCCAGCTGTCTGTGGCCGGTTTCTCACGCTCCCATTCATTCAGAACTGGCTCCCCGAGCACCAGCTGTGCGGGAGGCCCGAGCTGGGTGCTGGGGATGAAGCTGTGGGTGCAGTGTCCTCGCTGTGCCAACACTCAAGGGCACGATGGCGTGACCCTCGATTCCCAAGCCTTCCAAGCCTCCTTATCGCCCCAGACCCAAGTCCACATTCCAGGTCTGCTGTCCCCAACCTGGGGCCAGCCAGCTTTTCTAGCAGGATCTCTCAAGATGCGCCCGTGGCCACGGTCTCTGCCCGTGTGGCTTTCCATTCCCAGGGTCTCTGCTCTTGCCGCTCCCCCAGCCTGAGACGTGCTCAACCACCCTAACCTGTGGTCGAGCTTGTCAATGTGTTCACACGAATGTGCAGTGGTCGCCCACCTGCCTCGAGGCCCTGCTCACATCCTCCTTCCCCTCCCGGTTCTAGCGCGCCTTGACACCTTCTCCGTTCTCGGTCATCGGACTGGGCCCCCAGCCTGTCAGACAAGCCGGCTACTTTACAGTCATCTTCCCCTGTACGGCTCCTGTTATCCCTGCCTTACAGATGGGGAAACTGAGGCATGGCCTGGGGAGATCCCACCTGCCTCCAGCCAGAAAGCAGGAAACCTGAGCCAAACCCAGGTTTGTCTGAACCAGAAACCCAAACCATGATCCCCTGCTGGTCTTCAAGCTTAGTACTGCCAGAGCCTCCCCAAAACTGACATCATAGCCGGCCCCCGCAGCTGACCACCACGGCAGGCACCACGGCCGGCCACCTGCTATCAAGCACCTGCCGGGTCACATCTGGTTCACGCTGCTCTCATACATGGCCTCCACCTTCCTTGTAGGGTTGGTCCTGTTTTTTCACCCCGTCTTAGGGGTGAGCTGAAGCTCAGAGAGTAAGATGATGTGGCCAAGGACAACTCAGCTAGTCAGGGGCGGGACTGGGTTTAGAACGAAGCTGTGGGACCTCAGAGCCCTCGCACACCTGCCCTGCATGCCCAAGTACCCGCATCTCTCTCCCCTACCCTGGGAAACAGGAGTCTACTGAGAAGATCCAGGCTTTCAATTGTTCCAGCCAGAGCTTCCTGGGAGCTGGCAAGAAGGAACCACTTCTTGGGCCACCTCGGTCCCTTCCTGTCTGATTGTCAATGGGCCTTTGTGTGGCCAGGTCTGGCCCAGCCCCCAACAACACTCTACAGCTTCCTGATGACTTCAGGGCTCTCAGCCAGCCGCTGGGCATGGCCTGGGAAACCACCACCCAGATGAGCAGGGCTTGCCTAGACAGGCAGAGTTGAGCAGCCCCTGGACCTTTGCACTTGCTAGCCCCTCTGTCAGAAAAGACCTTCACTCAGGGTGCCTGGGTGGCTCAGTCGTTAAGCATCTGCCTTCGGCTCAGGGCGTGGGATCGAGCCCCACATCAGGCTCCTCTGCTGGGAGCCTGCTTCTTCCTCTCCCACTCCCCCTGCTTGTGTTCCCTCTCTCACTGTCTCACTCTCTGTCAAATAAATAAATAAAATCTTAAAAAAAAAAAAAAGAAAGAAAGAAAGAAAGAAAGAAAGAAAAGACCTTCACTCAGTTTCTCCCATGACCGATCCCTTCTCATCCTTCAAGTCACAACTCAAATGCTACCATTTTGAAGAGGCCCCTCCTGACCATCTGGCTCACTATTATGAGCCCCAAGAGGAAAGGGGTTTGTCTTTTGTGTGTGTGTGTGTGTGTGTGTGTGTGTGTGTGTGTAGGGGAACTAACAATAAAGAAGTTATCAGTCTAACAAAATCCTTTCTGCTAATGATATGTATTGTAAAAATAATCAGATGATGGCTAGAAAGCATCTGGGCAGGGGACCCCTCTGAGGCAGTGACATTTGAGCAGAGACCTGGATGAAAGGAAGGAGCCATGTCAATATCTGGGGGAAACTTCCTTCCAGACAGAAGGAACAGCAAGTGCAAAGGTCCTGAGGCAGGAGTATGCCGATGTGTGTGAGGTGCAGTAAGGAGGCCAGCGTGTCTGGTGCAGAGTGACTGAGAGGAGGGTAGTGGGAGATGAGGTCAGGGAGATGAGATCGGTAGGGGCAGGGGTAGATCAGACAGGGCCTGTACAGGCTATAGGGAGAACATTGCCTTTTCCTCTGAGAAGAGTTCCAAGGGACATGACCTGAGGTGGGTTTCCGCAGGCTCCCCTAAGCTGCCTTGTTGAGAATGGACTAGATGGGGCAAAAATGGAAGAAGGGAATTTATTCATCCAACCAAATGGAGCCCCTACTGTAGTCCTGGCCCCGGAAATACAGAGGTGAACAACTTCACCAAAAAACCTCTGCCCTCAGGGAACTCACGTGTTGACACGGAAGCCGAGGATACACCAGAGAAGGGAGTATAATAGGATGGCAGGTGATGGAGCAGGGAAGCGTCCGGGAGTGTTGGGGAGCGTGTCGGCACGTGCAGCATGCACGCTGCAGACACCGCGCCACGTCCAAGCCTGCGAGCTCCTGCAGGGGGACGGTGGGCTCCCTGTGGCGGGATCCCAGACCCCAGCATGGGGCCTGGCTCCAAAATGGACTCCTACTTCATTCTACCTATGGGGAAATTCAGGGACCTACTATGACTTGCCCAAAGTCACACAGCTAATAACTGGCAACACCTGGACTGAACCCAGGGCTCCTCTCCCCTATGGAGGGGACGGGGCATGAACTTGACCCTTGGTGTTCCGCTGCCTTGAATGCTTAACCCGCATCTGGGGGCCAGCTCCGTCTGGGCGTGACCTCTGCCAGCAGTGGGTCCTCTGGGCTTCGAGTCCCACGCGGAGGACACGCACTAAGTGAATGAAGTGGAGCGGGGACCAAGGCTGCGGCTCTGACCGTCCGGAGCCACTTTTCCCTCCAGGGGATACTTGGCAATGTCTGAAGACGGTTTAGGTTGTCACCCTGGGGAGAAGGGCACATGCTGCTGACCTCGACTGAGTGGAAGCCAGAGATGCTGCTATAGGACCTACAGCGCCCAGGACAGCTCCCACCACAGAGGGATCCCCTACAAACGAGGCTAGTTGGGAGGGACGGGCCGGCCCGCTGTGCGCTGGCGCCACCTGGTGGTCTCACGGGACAATGCAGCAGCCTGGGGAGGAGCCAAGAAGTAGAAGTGAGATCCCTCCAGGGTTCCGGTATCCGGGGGTCGCTCCCCGCAGCATCCAGCACTGGCCCCGGCAACAGCAGGTGCTCAACAAACATGTCCTGAATGGATGGATCCTCGTACCCCCCACTCCAGCCTCGCACAGAAATTTGTGGTTCTAGTCTTGCTTCCACCACCGAGGCTGTGCCACCTTGGATAAGCTGCTTAACCCCTCTGGGCCTCAGCTCCCGAACAGGAATAAAAATAGTCCCCATCTCATTGTCTTCTGAGAGTATCCACAAGTGTTGAGAACCGCGTGTGGCACCGAGTGCGTGCTCAACAAGGACCGTGCCTTACTTCAGTCACCATTCCCGGACTTCTTCCTCCTTCTCTTCCACGCCCTAAGCGCCCAAAGACTCATGTCTCTTTACTCCACAGCACACAGTAGGTACTCATTAAATACTGGAGCTGTGGGAAGATTTGTCATGCACTGTGAGGCAGGCTCTCCTAGTTTCTGGGTGAAGAAACCGAGGCTCCCACAGGACAGAGGCAGGCTCTGTCCCTCCAAGCTGGTGAGTGCCCTCCTTCCAGCCAGCTCTGGGGTTGAAGGTCAGAGACCCTTGGGAGCTGAAGGAAGGGCTGTCATTCTGCAGAGTGGCCGCCAGGGGGCGAGCGGCGACCTGGGACGACTGTGGCTCCCAGGACCAGCACTGACCCGGAGTGAGCGCCTCCTTAACCTTTGCACCCTTGGCACTTCACTTGCCTGACGCTAGTCCAGGCCCTGGTCTCAAAGGCTCTGTCCTACCAGCAGATTTCTCCTGCTCTGCGTCAAGCGCTTATGCTCTCCAAGGGGCTGTGGTAAGGGCTTCCTGCCTATATGAACCCACTTAGTCTTCAGGACAACCGGAATGAGGTGGGTACTGTTATTGCCCCATTATTCAGAGGGGCCGACTGAGGCTGGGCTCGTGGGGTCACTCGCCAGAGGCAATGCTCTTCCACGCTGCATGTTGGGTGTAGGGAGGCAGATCTCCCGCCTCTGGTTGGATATATGCCATGATTGTGTTAGACGTTTGCATGGTCTCCTCGGAGGAGGGGCTGGCGGAAGGGAGGGAGGGGGGGAGGGAGGCGCCCACGAGGGTGGAGTACAGCAGAGCACAATCATTTGTTTAGAACATTCACGGACCCTCCATATCAGGGAATCAGGAAATGTCAGAGAGCTGGGAACCAGCCTCTGGGCATCCTTCCCTGTGTGGAAGTCGTAGGACACTCCAGGCTGAGGTGACAGGGCCTACAAAATGATTCCAGGAACCCCAATAACCGAGTCTGTAAAAATGGCATAAAAAGATGGGAGGAAGGCAAGACGAGGTTAGAGGGATAGTGGGGCTGAGTTCTCTGAGACCGAGAGGCAGGGGCAGATGCCTGGGGTCAGACCCAGGACGTGGGGGGCTGGGGGAGGCGGGGTGTCCCTGAAAATGGCCCTCCCCCTCCTGCGTGAACCTCAAAGGACGAGCAGCATCCCCCTTTCTACAGATGGGGAAGCTGAGGCTCAGGGAGATGGGAGCAGCTTGCCCAGATGACAAGGATTTAAGCCCAGGCCCTTGGGCTCTGGAGTCTGCCCACCCAACCACCGCACCCGAGCCTCCCAACCTCTGGTGGACTCTGAGCTTTGGGCTAACTGCGCTCTGCCTTCCCTAATGTAGATTTTAAATGGACTCCCCACCCACCTTTTTTTTTTTTTTTTAAGCTGAATTTGTTTCTGTACAAAGGACACTATGTATCATTAGCAGACATGGAAAACCTATGTCATTTATCACCAGTCGAAGATAGTGGTGGAAATAAATACAATAAGAGCTAAACAATGCCATTACATTCTTGCCAGATCCTCCTGCTGGCCCGGCCAGGAAGCAGAGCCCTGTTGGGGCTTCGTTAAAAGGGACACAAGAGAGAGAGTTAGCCAGGTGACGAGGGACATGCCAGCCGCAAGGGTGCTTTTCCCCTTGAGATGCTCAGAGCAGCTGCGAGAGAATCCCTGTAGGAAAACTGCCTCTCCGTGACCTGGTGCCTTATATTACCTGGAACAATCCAGAGTCCTCGAGCCTCCCAGCAGCCTGAGCAAGCCACTCCACCCCAGGCCAGCTGCTTCTCCTCAGCTCTTTCTGGCGCTCAAGGCCCTGCATCCACAGACCCCGTGTTCATGCCCAGGTTGGGGTGGGAGGGATTCCTGGCAACAGAGCCCTGACTGTCCCTCTCACCTTCTGCTTCTCCCTGGCAGAGCCCCCCAAGGCAGGGTATACAGCTGGTGCTCAGCCAGGCCTCTCCAGAGCCCGAGCTGCAGAGACTCAGCATTCGGTCGTCAGGCTGTTTTTTGTTTTTAATAGAAAAATGTTCCCTGTACCACTAACTCTTTCCTGGGAAGGGTCTGGAAACCATTTCCAGATGAGAAATAATTTTAGGGAAGACAAACAGCTGAAATTATGGGCCATTCCGCCACCAGCTCCCACTGGGATGGGCCTGGTGAGGTGGGGTGGGCAGGACTGCGGTGGGGGCTCTTGAGATGGATGCCTTCCCGCCCCCCCGCCCTCCCCCCCCCGGCAGAGGTGCGGTCAGCCCACGTGAGCAGCCCAAATAGTCTGGGCTCCTGTGTTTGGGGGCTGCCCATCCCAGCCAGGCACTCCCCCACACATCCTCATTCCTGGCAAATACCCGGCTCAGGCCTCCAGATGCTGCTGCCATTTTGCAGGAAAGGCCAAAGCTAGACCATGTGGAACACCCCCACACACACACGTGCCATAGCCCCCCCACCCCCCCACCCCGCTCGCTGCAGGGGAATCTGCAGGTCAGAGGGTGCAGGGTCTGCAGCAGACAGATGGCAAGAACGAGCAACAGACAGAGCAGGAAACAGAAAGGGAAAGAGCCTTAAAGAAATGGAGTTTTTAGAAAAAACGGGCAAGACAAAGTGTCCTATCTAGAGACCCCCGTGGAGGTGAGAAGACAAGAAAGAAACAGAAGTGATGGCCCGGGAAGTCCGGGTAGTGCTTATGCTGGGAGCGGGGAGGGGCTGGGGACCGGGTTCCTGCTGGGGCTGCTGCGGGGCTGGCTGAGTTCTATTCAAGAAAGTGGGGGGGGGGGGTTGTTGTTTTTTCTTTGTTTGTTTGTTTGTTTACCGAAGTTAGTAAGGTATCTTTTAGTGCCACGTGGTTTTCTGTACCTGGGTTTTATTTTTAAAAAGAAAAAAGATTAAAAAAAAAAAACGCTCAGAAATATCATCCGTGCAGATGGAGAAGGGGAGGCTCATCTGAGTAAAGAGGTTTTCCGTGGCTGAGCATAGAGGGACAACTTGAACCCAGCCTATAACCCCCGTGGCTTGTTTATTCATTCAGCAGGTATCTGCAGAGCCTGGAGTCCCGCCCCCGGCTACAGCAGCAAGAGAGAGACACGCCCGGCCTTCAGGGAGCCCAGAGGCTGAGCTTGGGACAGGACAGAGAGCTGGGAAACCTTCCTGCCAGGGCACCGAGGGGTTCTGGATAAAGCAGCCCCATAAAGGGACGACACAGATTTTAAGGGAAGTCTTCAGGGGTTCAAGCAAAGAAGAGTGGAAAACTGCAGCCCGAGCTAATGCCATGGGAGGGATCCTAGGAACCTTTGAAGAGATTTTGAAGTCTGAAATAAGTTGCAAGGATAGGACGATGAAGCTAAAAACCCTCTACCTGGATTTACCAGGTGTTCGTGCGTTCAATCATTCCTTCTCTCTCTCCTTCCTGAGGTGTCATGATATCCGAGGGCATTTCCTGAGAGTCACGACATTCTCTCGTGCAACCACAGAGCTCAGTTTTAACACAGATACGATCTAAAATCTGTGAACGTTTTGCCAATTTTCCCAGTAAAGTCTTTCATAGCAATTTTTTTCTCAATCCGGGATCGAATGCGGCCATCAAGTCTCTCCAGTCTCTGAATCGGACAGATTCCGTTCTTGACCTGATATTCTGAGGAGTACAGGTCAGTTTGTAGAATGTCCCTCCTTTTGGGGTCAGCCGGGTGTTTCCCGTTGTACAGACTCAAGTTGGGTTCTTTTGTTAGAGCCACAGAAGGGATGTTGTACTTTCTAGCTACACCTTATCAGGAAGCACAGGATACTGCTGATTATTAACAATTACTGCTTATTATCACTATCATTTACCGGTGATGTTCACATTGATCTCTTGCTAAGCTGAGCAGAAGTGTTCCTGTAATTTACTATTTCCCTTTGTAATTAATCATAACTTGGGGGCTTTATTGTCCTATCCCCTGCAGAGAGGGGAGACTGAGCTTTAGGGAATTGGAACCAAGAATCCTGATCGGGGAACCTTGAAGAGCCTCAGTCTCAGTGAAAGGGGAATTAGAAAGAAAAAGCACGTCCAACTGGGGACGTTGAGCTCTAGATCGGGAAAAGCACCCCTGATACCGTACAGCCTGGGGCCTGTCTTCATTTGCTTTGACTTTTAATTTACAACAAGGCAAGGAAAGGGGATCCAGGTTGATGGGTGACGTCCAGCCCTAGGGCCACAGACGGGCACGTGACCCAGGCCTGGCCAATCAGAACTCCGCATCCTGTCGCCGGAGCAATTGGCAACACCTGCAAAAGGACCCAAGCCAAAACGAGCATCTTTCCTGGACTTTTTTAGGTGAATAGGAAGAGGCTGCGTGAGTTTATGAGCGCTGCTGGCCTCATGCCTGGGTCAAGAGACAGCAGGGGACACTGGGGCGTGTTCCGCACTGGGGAGTGCCCATGAATCCAGGTGAGGTACAGAGAGCCACCTCCCACCTTCTCTGTACCCCATCCCCCACCCAGCACAGCAGCTTCTCAGGGAGCCTGGGAGAGGGGTGCCAGCAGCAGAAGGTATGCGGGGGTTCCCCAGCCCAACCTTGGAAGCCCGCTCCTTCCTTCCTGATGCTTCTGTCAGTGAGAAGGATTCAGAAAGAGCCCAGGGCCAAGTGATGGAGGGGAGAGGGCACAGGCAGGGGGCGTACCGGCCTGACAACGACTGCAGGGACACAGAAACCGCCCCCGACTTTGTCCTGACCCCTATCCCCAGCCCAAATTGAAGTCCCTTCTGCTGGGAGAGAGAGTCAATTGTGGGTCTGTTCCTGCTGCGGTGACTGAGCTGCTCCGAGCAGACCCTGCGCAGGCGAGGGAGGCAGAGAGAGTCCAGAGGGATATGGCACTCATGCTTTGGAAGGTCCCCAAGGAGCAGACCCCACGGGGGCCATGGAGGATCCATGAACCTGAGAAGTTTGGGATCAAAGCGGAGGAAGCCAGTGGGGCTTCAGGGGGAGGTGTCAAGTGAGGAACACTTGGTCACTGAACAGTATTTTGTCAGGGGAAAGGTGGAGTTGGGTGGGCGGGACAGCCTGAGCAAAGGCCCAGAGGTGGGAAGAACGTGGGCGATCTGGGCATAGCGGGCTGGGCTGGGGAAGGGGAGGAGCGGGGGAGTAGAGATGGACGGCCAGCAGGTTTGGATCAGGAATTCCAAGACCTGCTCAGGACTTTGGACATTTCTAGACGGCCATAGGGAGCCACAGCAGGCCCGGGCCCAGGGCCTGTGAGAAGCCTCAGGTGAGAACTATAGGGGCCATCGCCATCAGGGCCAGGCAGGCTCAGGGTCTCACCTGAGAGCCAGGGTCTCCTGACATTATGTGCCCTGAAATTTGCCTCACCTGAATCCCTCCCTGGCCCTGCCAGAGACCAGGCCAAGGGATGATGAGATGTGAACTTCAGAACCATCTCTCTGGCTGCTGGGTTGAGAAGGGACTGTAGAGGGTGGTGAGCGCAGAAGCAGGGTGGCCTCGGCTGGGGCTGTTGCAGTTGTCTGTGCTGTGGTGGCCAGGAGAGGGAGAGGGAGTGAGGAAGGTTGGATTTGGGACTCTGGGGGGAAGGGGACCTCCTTTTTACTTGGTGGTATGCCCTGAGTGGTGTCCATGTCGCCCAAGCTGTGTGACCTTAGGTGAATTGCTTTACCTTTCTGTGCCTCTGTGTTCTCATCTGTGAAATGGGGATAACAGCACCTATCTAGGGAATGGTTGTGGGTGTTAAAGCACTTGGCTTTTAGTTAGCACTACAAAGTGTGGGCCACTGTTATTATTATTGTTATTGGTGATATTACTATCAGCACCGTCTGCCTCCAGACTTCACAGCAGTCTGGAGTAACTGAGTACATTACCCATTAGTCTTGCTCTAACCTTGAGGGTCCCAGACTCTAATATCCAGGACTCTTGTACCCCTTCCTGGTGCCCCCAGGACCCCCATTACAGAGTTTCTGACCTGGACTCCAGTCTCCCCTGTCTGGGCCCCTATCCAGGGCCCCTGCACTCAGCCCCACCCTGACCAGCACAGACACACACACCCAGTGTGGACTTGGACGGGGAGCCTGTGGCACACCTTCCCTTCTGCCTGCACCTGCCTGTGCCTGATGCTTGTCTCCCGAAAGCTGCCCCCTCTTTGTCCAGGCCTCCGTCTCCGCTCACTTTTGCAGCTACAACAACCTTCCTGCTCGTTCTGACTTAACCAGAGAAAGGCTTTATGCATAATTTCGGGTCATGCAGCCCGTCCTTCAAGTTCAAACAGCACAGATGCATGCCAACATTTCAGATCATTTACGAGATCTGGAAAGCTGTTAATAGTAGTGGTTTCCGGGATAGGGTGAGAGATAACTGGTTTCATGTTATTTGCATTTCATTAAGTTTTGGGGAGAATTTAGTTTGCTTTTCTATTTTTTTAAATTCTGCTCAAAACCTTGGCAAGACACATAAGTGGTAAACAATTCAGGTGGCACAAAAAGGTACGCAGTGAGGATGAAGTCTTCCCACCCCGACCCGTGGTTCTGCGGGCTCCCCCCCACAGCAACCCCGAGCCCGGGGTCTTGTGGGCTCTCGCAGAGAAAGTGTACGATGCCGGTCCACATGACCACAGATGCTCTTCGGTTCCGCAAACAGAAGCATGGCAGACCCGGTGTCTTACATCTTGCTCGTTCTCACTGGACGAGTCTTCCCGATCTTCTTCATCTGGCACGTCTGTGCTGCCGTCCTCCCTTTTCCCAGCTGCGTAGTGCTCCACCGCGGGCTGGCCTGTGTGCCACTTAGTCATTCCCTTGCTGTTGGACCGTTGTGTTATTTCCAGCTTTTTGCTGTTTCCAAGCAATGGTAGAGTCTTTGTCCTTCTCCTTGATACCGTCGTGCATGCGTGTGAGAAGATCTGTGCGAAAAATCCCTGAAATCAGATCTTACGACGGATTCCTGCGTTTTGCCTTTAGATCCATAGGATCAAATTGCACTTCGGAGAGGTTGGACCAGGTTAGTCCCCCACCAGCGTGTGAGGGTGCCTGTTTCCCCGGAAGCTTGGCGGCACTGTGTGTTATGAACTAATGGATTTTTTGTTACTCTACAGGGGAAAGCAGGTATCTCAGTCTAAAGCTTGGTTTTTAAATTGAGAGTGAAACAGGCACCTTTTAGTTGTTGAGTTAAACCTGCCATTATTGGTCTGTGCTCCACTGTTTTTAATTTAATTTAATTTAATTATTTAATTTAATTTAATTTTAGTTTATTTTTCTCTTCATCCTTGATGCCCAGGCCCATGATCCTGGCTGTATATGTGTTTTTGTAAAACAAGCAGTTGTATTTTTTTTTTTAATTTATTTGGGAGAGAGAGAGAACACAAGCAGGAGGAGGGGCAGAGGGAGAGGGAGAATCTCAAGCAGACTCCCCCCCGCCCCCGCCCAGCACAGAGCCAGACGTGGGGCTCGATCTCCCGACCCTGAGATCATGACCTGAGCCGAAACCAAGAGTCGGATCCTTAACCAACTGAGCCAGCCGGGCGCCCCACAAGTAGCAGTGTTTTATGCATAAGTGTTTTTAATTACAGACAGGTTCTCCTTCTGTTTCCTACCTCTTTCACTCAACATTCTGCTTCCACGATGTCTGCGTGTTGCCGTACGCGGCTGAACATCTCTCACTGTGCCGAAAAGACGTTTATTTCTGATTTGTTTCCCAGCAGGCCATTTGTTCACATCCTTTGGGGCAGAACATTTTTCAGTCATGAGCAAATCTGGGCCCGAGCCTGTCTCCTCTGGAGTCGGAAAGATACGCAGAGCTGGGAGGGAGCGAGGTCCACCCACTGCATGAGTAATGCTGGGTCCTGCTGCCCCCACCCCACCCGACCTGCTGCTGCAGCCCCCAGATGGGCAGGCCGGGCCCTGGCAGCGGCCTGCATGCGTGGCCTCGTACAGCCTTGGGAGGAAAGTGCTTGAGGGTTGTAGGGGCCCTTGGAGGGTGGGCTCAGGGCCAGGACTCTCCCCTCTCTGAGCTGTCCAGACCTCAGGCCTTCTCCCTGGGGCTCTCACACACAGCCCATGGGCTGTCAGAGGACAAGCATCTCAGTTCCTTCCTGGAATGGGCAGAGCTAAGCGATAAGGCAGTGAGGCCACCCACGTCCACCCTGTCTTTATGGGCACAGCGTGAGGGCGTGGGCACACTCTGGCTGGTGTAGCGAGGCCAGGGGCTAAGTCACAGCTCCCCAGCCTGTGGCATGCTGGGTCTTTCCGAGTCAAGGTCTCCATGTGCGTCAGATAGGGGTGATTTGGGGCACGGATCACCTCGTGCCTCCCTTTCCTTTGGAGGCACCAGAGTATCACCCACCCACCCAGCCAGCTAAATAGTTGCTGAGCACCCACTAAGCACCGGCACTGGGCTTAGTAGTAGACCAGATGGACGATAATCTGCATTCCTGGAGCTGTGTGTGTATGTGTGTGTGTGCGTGTGTGTGTGTGTGTGATAGGCAGAATAATGTGAAGCCCCGCCCCACAATGTCCACATCCTAATCCCTAGAACCTGCGAATATGCGAGGTTACATGGCGGGGGGGGGGGGGGAGAATCAAGGATGCGAATCGACGGACCTTGAGCCGGGGAGATGATCCTGGACTGTCCAGTGGGCCCAGTGGAATCCCAAGGGTCCTTCTAAGTGCAAGAGGGAGGCAGGAGGGTCAGAGCCAGAGGGACGTAGCACAAGAGAGACCAGACTGGCCGCTGCTGGTCTTGAAGGTGGAGGATGGAACCAAGGAAGGCGGGTGGCCTGTAGCCGCTGACAAGGAACAGAAGCAGATTCTGTCTTTGCGTCTCCAGAAGAAACTCAGCCCTGCCCCTTGAGTTTCACCTAATGAGACCCAGCTTGAGCTTCCGATCTCCACAACTATGAGATAAGAAACTTGCATTGCTGTAAGCTGCCAAGTGGTAGGGATTTGTTACAGCGGCAGTAAGGAAACGAATACACAAATAAACAAGTGTAACATGTAATAGATGAGGTGGTGAGAAGTGCTGTGGGGAAAATAAAGCCAGATGAGGGATGGGGATGTTGGCTTGGTTTGTGATTTTAAACAGGGTGAACAGGCTGGGAAGGCCTCACTGAGAAGGTCACATTTAACAGAGGCCTGAAGGAGGTGAGGACCTGAGCCATATGGATAATGGCGGGGAAGTGTACCACGTGGAGGGAAAGGCAAGTGCAAAGGCCCTGAGGTGGGCGCGTGTCTGGACAGCCACTGTGACTGGGGCAGAGGTGGGGGAGATGGAGAGAGGGAGGTCAGGGAGGTTGTGCGGGTCAAATGAGCTCCGGTGAGAGGGGCCTGGCACACAAGAGTCACTCAACAAGATCTGTAAGGGTGGTGCTGGGCCGGGGGTCCCAGTCTCAGGAGCAGAGCATGCTTCTCCATGCAGGAATTGAACCAAGATCCGTCCCTTTCCCAGCTCTGCCCGGGCTGCTGACGTGAGGAAGGAACGTGTCCACCCCCACCCCACTCCACCTCTTGCTACTTAGGCCAGCCCGTTGCTTAGCATTATTCTCTGGATCTCAGTGCCTGATACGGCCCGGTCTAGGTGGGGTGGGCAGAGCTATTATACCCTCCCTCTCGTCCTGGAACTGCCAGGCCTGGGTACAGAAGGCTGCACTGCCTCCCTTGGGATGGTGGCTGAGCAGGCCAGCCTGTGCCCTGAGCTCGGGCAGCTGGGCTGAGGCCTGGGGAGAAAGATGGCTGTGCTCCCTCCAATTCCTGTACTCCGTGACCTGGGGTGGGCGGCTCCCCCTCCCTGGGCCTCAGTCTCCACATCTGTGCCGCAGTGGTCAGTTATTGAGTCTCAAACCCACTGCCTGCTGCTCCATCCTGCTCGCAGATGTGTCTAAGTGTTTTACATCCGTCGTCACCACTTAAAAGTTGGGAAACTTCTCGTCAAGCTGTATTTGTAAGGCTGCTCTTGAGAAATTGGAAGGTCTGGCAGCTGGCGATCGGAGCTGAGTACTGGCAACCACAGTCCCCACCCAGCCCGCTTGGCCATTTCTGACTCTTCGTCTGCGATGTCGGGGTGACTGAGTTCCCAGCCCTGGACTCGCATGGCCCCTCCAGCTCTGAGTTCATTCATTCATCCAAAAGTTAGTCCATGGGGCTCCTGGGTGGCTCAGTTGGTGAAGTGTCTGCCTTTGGCTCAGTCATGAGCCTGGGGTCTTGGGATCGAGCCCAGCACTGGGCTCTCTGCTCAGCAGGGAGCCTGCTTCTCCCTCTCCCTCAGCCTGCCTCTCCCCCCTGCCCCCCGGCTTGTGCTTTCTCTCTCTCAAATAAATAAATCAAATCTAAAAACAAAAACCAAAACCCAAAAAACAAAAGCTAGTCTGTGAGTGTTAACACGTGTAGGACCTAAGAGCTAAGCCTTACAATGCCCGTTTCCAGCTGGGGGGGGGGAAGCTCAGCGGGGGGGACGTGGTTTGCCAGGGTCGCGGAGTCACTGGTGGGGGCTGCCTCTGAGCCCCAGTGGACTGACCAATTGACGGTTGGCCAAAATTTATTGCATATTGACCACAGGCCGGACACCTCCGCGGTGGGCCTCACCCTGAGGCATAGCAGGGGACAGCATGGACGTGGAGCCTGTCCTCTGGAGATAAATAGGGGCACAGCTAATCCCCACGCAGAGAAGCCAACGTCGGGATGGGGGAAGAAAGCCCAGGGGCTGTGGGAACTAGTGGTGGGGGGAGGAACCTGCCCCTGGAGAGAGCTTGAAGGTGGGCTTCCTGGGGGAGGAAGAGAAGCAGGGGGGAGAGGTGGAGGGGGAGGTCCAGGCAGAGGGCACAGCCTGGGCAAAGTCCTGGGGCCAGGGAGAGATGGTGGCCTGGTCAGCGAGCTGCTGGAGTGGGAAGGAAGTGGGGTGGGAGGGGGTCTGGGAGGGGCCAAGGCACAAGCTGGGGTGAGGGGAGGTCAGGCTTGCCCTGAGGGCCGTGGGGGTCCTGGGAGTCCTGAGACCAGGAGGGACAGGATCCAGTGCACCCGCCCCACAGTCCACAGAGGCTCACCTCTCCTTCCTCTCCCCTCCTCTGTCTCCCCTCTCCCACCTCTGTTTCAATGTCTGTCTATCCTTTTGAGTCTGTCTTTCTCTCTCTGTCTCTCCATCTCTTTCTCTCTGTGTGTCTGGCAGCCTCGATCTCCCCTACCCCCAATCTGGTGACACAAGTGCCCCTGCCTGACTCCTGTCTACCCCTCCCGCCCCCACGTCTCCCCGCTCCCACTGGAAAGCTCTCAGGGGAAATGTGTTCACCACCAGCCATTTGTGAACGCTCCAGGGGCCCAGCCCCAGCCCCAGGAGGCCTGGCCTCAGTCCCTGGAGGGAAACCGCAGGTTTTCACTTTTTCCACATGGTGGGAGGGGCCTGGAGCTCTGCAGAAAGATGCCCTCTGAGCTCCTCCTAGTCCCTGGATGTCCTAGTCTGTGGGTGTCCCAGGAGAAGGATTTTCCCTGGAAGGAAAGGGTAGAAGCAGGAACGAGGGAAGTTTGCGGCCAAGAGAGGCCTGTCTAGTCCCTATTCCATCCCTCATCTGCAACTTGCAGGCACGCAGTGGGCCCTCGATGAATGTTGGATGAATGGGCAGGTGGCTGGGGGGGTGGCTGGCTGGGTGGTTAGAACGTAATCCTGAGAACCCTGATCTTGAAGGAAAATTACTCGGTCATGATCCAAACCTCCGAGTTACCCAGGTCAACTCCACCTCCCCCCCTGCTGGCCTCCTCACATGTAAGCTTCTCCAGGGAGAGGGTGTGTCTGTGTTCAGAGATGGGCCATGTGATGCCCTGGCTTCCATGTGGATTATAATTCCCCACGATGCCTAGCACAATGCGTTTGTGCCTGTGAGATGCGGAGTTCATAACCATGTGTGGAGGCCCACGAGGCTTCCTCAAGTACGTCTCGTGTTCCGGGTGGTATACGGTCGGGGCGGCATCAGACCACAGCAAGCCCGTGGGAGGTGAGCTTCTTGTCATTCTGCAAGAGGAGGACGTTGAAGCTCAGAGGAGGTCCCTGCCAGGAAGGGATGGGGGAGGCTCTAAGCCTGAGCCCATGTCCTCTGACTCCCAGGTCAGTGCCTTTTCAGCCATGTCCCGTGGTCTCAGAATGGCCTCAACGAGATCTGCTCTTTTAGATGAGGGAAGATGGTCAGAATAAGCAAGCATAACGATGCTAGTATTTCTTGAACATTTACTATGTGTTAGACCCTCTAAGTATTATCTTATTCGTGCTTCCCGAATCAGTCAAGGTTCCGTCAAAGAAGCAGATCCAGGAGAGAGGTGGGGAAAGAGACTGATTGTAAGGACTTGGCTTACATGGTGGGAGTCTGGTTAGGCGAGTCCAAATCTGTGCACACCACTAGGAAGAGCCAGCTAGAGATTTAGGCAGCAGCAGATACAGATACTCCTGTCCACAGGTGGAATTTCTTCCTTCTTAAGGAAACGTCATTCTGCTCTTAAGGTCTTTCAACTGATGAGATCAGGGCCACCCAGATGGTCCGGCATAATCTCCTTTACATGTAGTCCAGGACTGTAGATGTCAATCACATCGACAAAACACCCTCGTGGCAGCCCCCTCATCGGTGCCCGTGTTTCACTAACGAACTGGGCACGAGTCTAGAACTGAACGTCCCACTCCCAAGAAGCCTAGAGGCAGGTACTGATCATGCTTCCATGTAGGGTGGGAAAGCTGAGGTTTGTGGAGGGGATGGCACTCGAGGCAATAGGAACAGCAAGAGCAAAGGCCCGGTGGCAGGCCTGAGCTTGAATATTCAAGGAGCAGAAGGAAAGTTAGCAAGGCTGGATCCTAGGGTTTCAGGGGGAAGTGATCATGCTTCCAGGTAGGGGTGGGAAAGTGGAGGCTTGTGGAGCAGAAGTGGCCTGGCTCTTGGCCCCGCAGCTGGAAGGGAAAGAACCAGGTTCACAGCAGGGCTGGGCACCTCCAGATCCTAAGTTCTTACCACCTCGAAGTTACTGTTGGCAGCCCTTCTTAGTCCTATGCCAGGGGAGAGGGGACCTGCCCAACTCAGGGGTCAGAAATCAAATAGTCCATTTTAGATCAGAGGCCATGTTTTCTATAGAATNGGGAAAGAACTTGGGATGTGAATCGAGTGGTTCGAACCCTGGCTTTACCACCTGCTGGCTGTGCGACATGCCCGCGTGAGTGTCAGTTATGCGCAATAACACGATGTGCCCTGACGTTCGGGTAGCACCACAGTGGTACCTGGGCTGACTTTAGGCCATCTGTGGATTTGACTCTACGTGATGGTAAGTCGTGCAAAGAGAGCGTCACCGTGATTTCAGTTCTCCTTTAATCCTACTGACTGTGGCCGGGAGAATGTGTCAGGTTAGAGCCAACGTGTCTCCAATGTCTGTCTGGTGTCTGCCAATCTCCTTTGTAACAAAACAGAGCAGCCCCGGGCTTAGCACCTGCGTCAGCATCAGTGTCCGCCATCAGATAATGTTGTTGCGTCTCCATGGAACTTACTTGTGTAGTTTTCCTGCTATTTAGAGAAAGTATATGGTGAGTCTCCCTATATGGTGTTATCGTCGAGATTCCTCTACACAGGGGCACCTGGGCGGCTTGATTTCAGCTCGGGTCACGATCTCAGGCTCGTGAGATCAAGCCCCACGTCAGGCTCCGTGCTCAGTGGAGGGTACGCTTGGGATTCTCCCTCTCTGTCCCTCCCCCAGCTCACATGCTCTCTCTCTCTCTCTTGCAAATAAATAAATAAATATAAAAAAAAGAAAAACAAAACAAAACAGATTCCTTTCTGTAAGTTTCTTTAAATAAAGAAATTGATCTAAAGAACAATGCTCAGCAATAATGGTACGGAGAATACACAGGTGCAGCAAAACAGCAAAACAGCAACAAGAAGAACCCGGAGTTAATGGAGAAAGGTTGACTCAGCCTTTGGTAGGCGGTCGTCATCCTTGCGATGACTCTTATTGGTTCATTCATTCATTCACTCATATGTTCGATGAGCATTTATTAGATACCTACTATGTACCAGGTACTTGTCTGTGTGCCTTATCAAGATATAAGATTCTTTCCTTATGGGGCAGACATTCTAGTGGGAAATACCAACAATAAAAATCCAGCAAATAATCAAACAGAATCACGTCATCAGGTAACAAGTCCAACGAAGGCAACAAGCCTGGGAAGAGGGGCGTGTGTAGAGATTTGGAAAAGGGGCCTCCTCTGGCTGGGGGGGCGGTCAGAGAAGGCCTCTCTGGGGAGATGACAGCGGAGTCAAGACCTGGTGAACAAGAACCAGCAGGTCGTGGGGAGGTCACGGGGAAGGCAGTTGAGGCAGTAGGAACAGCAAGTGCAAAGGCCCAGAGGCAGGGCCGAGCTTGAACAGTCAAGGAAAGTTAGCATGGCTGGATCCTAGTGAGTCGAGGGGAAAGTGGGAGATGAAGTCAGAGGGGGTAACAGGGACCAGATATCCAGGGCTCCAGGAGCCACTAATATTATCTTTATGGCCCCATGAGGGCTCCATGCGTACGGCCGGCCTGCCTGCTGTCCTTTATATACAGCTAGGGTACTGTTGAGTTTACTGTCAGAAGTCGGGAGGATTTGGGGAAGGACGGAAGGGCTGGGGCCAGCTGCTTCCCAGGCACCAGAGTCCAACCCCTTGCAGGCTGTCACAGCTGCAGGGAGCCAGGCCCGGCCAGTCTTTCAAGAATTTTAAACCACTCAAGACGTGGAAATCCTTCTTCTGAGAAATTCAAACATTATCCTGAGCCTGTGACGTCCCCACCTCGGCCTGGGCCCTCTCCTGCCCCTTCCCTGCCTAATTTGTCTCCCAAGCCGTTAGCACCATCTTCTGTACGGACGTCTTACTCATTTGTTCCTTGTCTGTCTCTCCTACAAGAATGTCAGACTCACAAAGGCAGGCATTGTTTTGTTTTGTTTTGCTCTCTTCCCTGCTGCATCCCTAGTGCCTTGCACACTCTCTGGCACACAGTAGGTTGTTAACAAGTATGTACGAAACAGGTGGATGAATGAATCCGTAACGAATGAAAATGCTCTGCCCCCATCCCCGTCCTTAGTCGGTCCCAGAGGTAACAGCTCTTCTCTCTTGGAAACGGTTCCTCCAGATCTTATTCCACTGCTTCTAAAACACGGTGATTTTGTCCCCAGGGCTCAGCCGGCAATGTCTGGTGACATTTTTGTTGTTGCAACCAGAAGAGTGGGGCCACCATCATCTAACGGATAGAGGCCAGGGGTGGCGCTGCTAAACTTATTTTTTTTTTTTAAGATTTATTTATTTGAGAAAGAGAGAGAGCAGGGGGAGGGGCAGAGGGAGAGAGAGAGAGAGAGAATCTCTGCTGAATGCGGAGCCCAACATGGGGCTTGACCTCATGACCCTGAGATCACGACCCTGAGATCATGACGTGAGCTGAAATCAAGAGTGGGATGCTTCACGGACTGAGCCCCCCAGGAGCCCCAGCACATTCTACAAAGCACAGAACAGTCCCCACGGCAGAGGCTGATCCTGCCCCAAATGTCAACAGTGCTGAGGCCGGGAGACCCTGCCTCAGTCTGTGCAGCCACGGAATGGTGCGCTTGTAGGAAATCCAGAGATCTTTCTGGTGTGTTTTTAAAGGAGTGGTATCATATCGTATGTATCCTTCTGGGCTTGCTTTTCTCTCTTAGTAGTAAGTGTTGGAGATTCTTCAGGTCGGCGTAGGCGAACCTCCCCCATCCTTTTTAGTAGCAACACGACATTCCAGGGTGTGAGGCAGCGATAGTTTACCCGGCCAGTCCCTCCGTAGTGGCACGTGGATTGCTTGCAATTTTTGATTATCACAAACTTTGCTTCAATAAATAGTTTGGGGTGTTCATTTACACAAGCTATTAATATTATTATTGTTGTTGTTATTGTTATTATTATTATTATTTGCTTCAGCCAGACTGAGCAGGGATTTTAGCTCTTGCGACAAAAGCCCCTGGGAACCCTGAAGGGAGATGAACAAGATTATCCCCTAGAGCCTTCTGGCTCAGACAGTCCCTCAGTCTGCACGTGGAGCAAACCCCCGCTGGAGAAGGTACCCTGCCTGAGGAGGCAAGGAGCCCACAGAGAGGCTTTGGGGAGGGGGAGGGCATGCCAGGTGGCAGGGACGGCAGGAGCAAAGGTGCAGAGGCAGAGGCATGCATGGTGGCCTTGGCCAACGGCGAGGAGGGCCGCCTCCGGCAACGGCTTCGTGCTAAGGCCAGGCTGCTCTGAAGGCGATCCCTACACCCGGGAGTGTCTTGGACAAGCAGAACCTTGGGCCCCACCCCAGATCTGCGGAGTCAGAATTTGCTTTTCACAAGCAAAACACCCAGGTGTTTTGGATGCACATTGAAGATGAAGAACTGGTCCGTCTAGAAACATCCAGAGAGACGTTATTATCCTCCAAGAGGGGAGGGGGGTGAAGTGCTGCTCTTCTCCGCTTTCACATCTCTCAGACACCTGTGGACGTTTTCACCGTGATGGAAGAACAAAGAAGGAAAGAGAAGGCCACCGCGGGCCACGCGTGCGTACGTGCCCACACATGCTGGCGGTGTCGTTCGGCGTTCCGGGGGGTAGCTAAGAGGCCTGTGCGTCTCTCACGAAGGCATTTCCTACCGACACGGGTCACGCGGCGTGCAATCCTCCCACTGAGATCTGCAGGCCCTGGGGGTCATCCCAGCCCGGAGGTCAGAGGTGACCCTTCGACACCTGAACCGCAGTCGGCAGTAAGAGTGACAGCACAACGGCCTTATCGTTGTCCATCGCGGGGAGAAGAACCCGTCGGGGCCCGTCCTTGCAGATGGGAGCCGAGCCACGCGGCCGTCAGGGCCTCGCTCTGACGCTTGGCTCACGCGGAGGCCCCTCATTGTAAATCCACCTTCTTTACGGGCTCAGAGGCAGGCCTTTTCTAGCGGCTGTCTGTATAAACAAAAGTATTTTTGGGTCTAGAAGAGTGGTTTCTTCTCTGGGCAAGACTTTTTGACTTAATTGTCCCCTCACCTCCAACTCCCATGCTTAAAAAGATCAAGACTGGGCAAAAGAAACATATCATTTTAGCCCACATCTCTTAAGAAAACAAAAACACATTCAAATTCCACTCCTCCCTGAGGGAGGTGACTGTGTTGGCACTGGGCCCGGCCCTGGAAGGCTCTGGATGTCAAGCTGAGGGGATAGACGTTTATTCCCGGCCTCCAAAGACTCTCTCCTGACCTCTGACCTCTGACCTCTGGCCCCCGGCCTCAACCTTTCCCGTTTCTCTGCATTCTGTCTCCCCACATCAACTGGACCCATCTGTGAGCCTCCATCTGTCCACACAGGAAGGAAAACAGAGTTCGCAGCATAAATATTTAGCCTGAAGATCTTGGAGAACGTTCTGGGGAGGCTCCTGGCAGTGGGGTTCCGGCGCGGCTGAACCCACGGCCCCATTTTGCTCCTGCCTGCCTGCCCTCCACACGCACCTCCCTCAGCCCCACCATCCAAGGCGACTGGCAGCACCTAGAGGAAGCTGGGGGGGGCGGGGGCTTGAGTCTGGCTCCCCCACAATGTCCATCACCCCTCCCAAAGCCACCCCAATGAACATACAATCCAGGTCAAGGCAGCTCGACCGCTGGCCCCCAGCTCCTTGTACAGACAATCCGGGCCTGCCATGGAAAGATCTGACCTCGTTCACAGCAGAAGTTAACATCCGGGGCTCTGAGCCAGACCTGAGTTTGAAATGCACTGCTTCCTAGAAGGGAGATGGTAAGGTACTTTGGTTCTTTGAGCCTCTCATTTCTTCCTTGTAAAATGAGGATAAAAGGGGCGCCTCGGTTTTTCAGTCAGTTAAGTATTTGCCTTCGGCTCAGGTCATGGTCTCAGGGTCCTGGGATCGAGTCCCGTGTGGGGTTCCCTGCTCAGCGGGGAGTCTGCTTCTCCCTCTCCCTCTGTGCTCTCTCTTGCTCTCACGCTCTCTCAAGTAAATAAATAAAATCTTTTAAAAAAATGAAATAAAATAAGGATAAAGCCAGTGCTTTTTAACTGGGGTGATTTTGCCCCCTGGGAAACATTGGGCAGAGTCTGGAGACGTTTTTGGTTGTCGCAGCTCGGCGGGGTGGTGGGGGTCGGGGGGTGGGAGTAGCTATTGGCCTCTAGTGGGCAGAGGCCAGGGATGATGCTGACTGTGGCATGCAGGACAGCCGCACACAACAAAGAATTATCCAGTGCCAACGTCAACAGTGTTGAGGCTGAGAAACCCTTGGATAAGGTGATCTCCACATCGTAGGGTTGCCATGGGATCAAGTTCACCGAGCTGCTGATACAGGGTCGGGCACGTGCTAAACGTCCAGTGGCTGGCTGTGAATGCAGTTAATATTATTATCCTCTCTGTTGACCTCGTCCTTCTCTCTCCAGCCTCAGACCATCTCCTAGCACCACGCCTGGGGGCACCTTTCACAGTGCAGAGGGCACCTGTCCGCCCCATTTCCACATCCCAGCCACAGGCCTCTCACCCGGGCTCCCGCAGCTGGCTCCTCACTGGGCTGTCCGCCTCCATGCCTGTCCTCACTCTGTCACCTCCTCCACACCCCCCTGCTGCGAGTCCCTCAGAAACAGCGTGTTCTGAGCACTAAAAATGTTCTAGATCTGCACTGAGCCCTTGTGTGCATTATGTTACTTCATTCTTAGAACAACTAGGAGGCCAATACTAAGATTGTCTCCATTTTAGAGGAGGGCAGACTGAGGCTCAGTGTAATAACTGGGCCAGGGTCACGCAACAAGTAAATGACAGAGCTGGGATTTGAAACCCGGTTCGGCTGAGTTCTGCTCTTTTCACTGGGATGGTACCCAGCTTCTCTGTACTCACGAAAGCACAGCGGGTGAGCTTCAGGGTCACCGCAGGGAGAGGCCTGGTCTGTTGGAATAGTGAACCCATCTAGTGTGGAGCTAGGGATCTGAACTGTGACAATCTCCTCTCCACCCCCGCTCTCGGTGATTCTGATGCTGACGGTCTCTGCACCACGCTCGGAAAAAGACTCTCGGATCCTGTTGTTACTCTTCTTAAAACCATCAGTGATTCCGTTTTCCCCCAGAACTGAGTCTCAAGTTCTGGGCCCTCTTTTTCTCATTCACCTGAGTTTTTGAGTTTGTGCCCTGCCTCTCACCCCTGGGCATTTGCACAGGCTGTAGCCCTGCCTGCCGCCTTCCCTCTCCCTGTGCCTGGGGGGGGTTCCTGCAGGTGCTGGGCTGGGAGAGGGGACTTCTGGGGCTTAGCCCCATCCAGCAGCAGTCACACAGTGTAACTTTGGACATACCTTCACTTGTTGGGGGCCTCTGCTTCTCCGCTTAAGCCACGAGGATTTGACTAGATACTGGCTGTGGGAACAATGGGTCCAGAGCAGATTCTAACCACCAGAGGCAGACATCCGGGCTGCCCCACTCGGTTGCAGGTCGGCAGCCTGCTTTCCTGGCAGGTGCTGAGCACTAAGTCATGTTACTGGGAAGTCTGGCCCCAGAGCCTTGGCTGAAGTTGCTTTGGCCAAATCAGTGTTTCCCCACCTTATCTCCAACCTACTTGCTCATAATATTTAGACATTTGGCCTTAAGTTAAGAAATCTGGTGACTCAGAGAAAAAGCAGCTGTGGCCAGCCCCTGATCCTGGAGCCCTTCGCCCCTAACAGGGACACACCCTTCCAGACAGAGAAAAGTACTTTCCCCCGCCAGCAGCTCTTCATGGCAGAAGGAGCAATCTGAGGCCCAGAGAGGGAAACCAAGTTCCCTAAAGCCACACAGCCAGCCAGCAGCATGCATGCATTATATATTTTCTGAGTACCTACTATGTGTAAATCTCTGTGGCAGGTGCTGGGAAGACAGTGGCGAACAGGACAGAGAAGGGAACTGTCCTTGAGGGAATTCTAGCCACGGCCTAAGACTCTCGAGTGGATTAGAAGCTAACACAAAGCTCTTATCGTGTGCTGGTCACCCTTTCAAGCGCTTTATGTGCTGACTTGATTTAATCCTCATTATAGCCCACTGAGGTAGCTGCTGTCATTTGACAGTAGGAAACTGAGGCACAGTGAGGTTAAGACACTTGCCCGAGGTCACACAGCTAGTGGAGTGAGCTAAATGGGGGACCTCCAAGATATCGGGTGACAATCCCTGGCACCCGTGAGTGTTACCGTATATGGTAAAGTCGTTGCAGATGTGACTAAATTAAGGAGATGAGCCTGGTTATCCAGCTGGGCTCTCAGTGCCACCACAGGGGTCATGAAGGGGGAGCGTCGACAGACACACAGCAGAGGAGAAAGTGATGGGCAGACAGAGGCAGAGACTGTGGTGATGTGTTCACAGGCAAGGGGATGCCAGCAGCCGCCAGCAGCCGGAAGGTGCGAGGGATGATTTCCCCTAGAGCCTCTGGAGGGAGCGCCTTGGTTTCCCCTGGTGAAGCTGATGTTGACCCTCTGCCCTCCACAACCGAGTCAGTAAGTTTCTGTTGTCCTAAGTCACCAAGTTTGTGGTCATTTCTCACAGCGGCCATAGGAAATGAATACAGCTAATAAGTGGCCAAACCAGCGTTTAAACCTTGGCCGCCTTCCAGTGCTCAACGTTCTAGAAGCACCTTATATCTTTTTTTTTTTTAAGATTTTATTTATTTATTTGACAGCCAGCGAGAGAGGGAACACGAGCAGGGGGAGTGGGAGAGGAAGAAGCAGGCTCCCAGCAGAGGAGCCCGATGTGGGGCTCGATCCCAGAACGCTGAGATCACGCCCTGAGCCGAAGGCAGACGCTTAACGACTGAGCCACCCAGGCGCCCCTAGAAGCACCTTATTTCTGTTCCACTCGCCTGAGCTAGTCTCACGGTCACCCCGGATTCAAGCATGTGGAGTTAGGTCACATTGCAAAGGGCTCAGGTCTAGGGAGGCCACTCACTAGGGCATCAAGGCAGTGAAACTACCCCAGTCCCCACCTCCAGCTCAGGAAGTGGGCCGGAGAGCCAGGCCTGGCCAACCTGAGCGTCCCATCCGGCTACGGGGATTTGCATCTGACTAATAAGTCCAGGCTGAGGTAGCCCCAGACTTTCACCAGGACTGCTGACAAAAAGACCCTCCTTCTCCTGTGGTTTCTGAGCGGGCAGGACGCCGGGCTGTCAGCTAGGATTCCCTAGCAGCCTGGCATGCCCTCAATGGCCACCTTCACACCACACAGGGAGGGGCTGCCTGAGGGGAGGCCGGCACAGAGAAAAGCCGAGCTGAGAGACGGAGGGGAAGGAATTCTGACAACCTCCTTGGAGCACTTGGATCGTGCTGTACCTGAAGCTGTTTTTCCCCAGACCCCCAAAGCCAGGGTCCCACCCCTGCTTGGGCCAAGAAATTACTATTATTATTATTATTATTATTATTACTACTACTACTACTACTACTACTATTTTGCTTAAGCCAGTATGAGTTGAGTTTCTATCCGCTACAACCAAAAGCATGTTGACTATTATATGTAGACAAATGGCTCTCACTCCGAACACTCTGTCAGTAAGCTAGAGAGGGTTTCCTTCAGGATCAAGTGACATGGGCCAGTGGGAGCACAGGAGCTTTGGAATCTTGTCCCCTTACTTGGAACGGGAACACAGTTGATGGGAGCAGAGGAAAGCTGGGCTTTGGAGTCCAACATTCTGGAGTCTCACGCCACCTCCATTGCTCGCAAGCTCCCAACCCTGGTTAAGAGAGTCTTGAGTCCTCCCGCTGGGGGCGGAGGGAGGTGGGGGAGGTGGTGTTATGAGGATTTGAGGACCTCACGCACCATGCCTGCTTAAGGTCGAGGGGATCCTCACTAAATGGCACTCAGGAGCCTCCGCTTTTCTCCTGGGAGTTCAGTCTCCCTGTGATCACGGCAGGGTGCAGGCAGATGCCATCGTGGAGAGAAGCAGGGAGGAAAGAAAACTAAACAACCACACTTGCCCCTAGGCAGCCAAGCGAAACCTGTCTTACCTGGACAAATGGTTTAAATGATTGGCCTGGCTGAAGATTTTATATTTTTTCCCACATGAAGGCTCATGACAAGATCAGGCTAAGGACCCAAGCAGAACCTTTGTGGTACTTACTCTATGCCAGACTCTGGTTACATGTGTCCCCGAAAGGAAACTGAGGCCCAGAGAGGTTAAGTGACTCACCTGAGGTCACACAGTAAGTAGCAGAGCTGGGATTTGAACCCGGGTCCTCTGGCTCCGTACTGTCCCTCACTCCTACTCGTTGCACTAGACAACCTCTAAGGAGGGTATAAAAGCCTAGTTTCTTTGCATATCCAAATTCAAAGTAAGGACATTTGCAACCTAGTGTAACCCTCGCAGTGTAAGCCCTCTTAGTGGGGACTTAATTTTTGTGAGCACAAAGGAACATTCCAGAACTTTCATGTGGGCCATCCTTAGGCTGCCTCCAACCTGCACAAATTTTGTCTGATCCATGAACTATTTTGCATCTTGAAAAAATAAGTCTCCCCCCACACACACACCTCCCCGGCTTCTCTTAAAAAACACAGGGCTAGAGCTGAGGGACAAGGCTGGATTTGAAGAGGGGTCTGTTCACTGCAGGAGAAAGCAAAGGAGGCTTAGCCCCCTGAATACAGCTCAGTCTGAGGTGGTTTCCTGTGCCCAGGAGGCCTCGTCTGGGTCAGGCACAGCCCCAGGAGCCAGCCATTCATTCCTGCCAGGAGCACAATGCCCCTTTGTTCCCCTGACAGCCTGGAGCCGGGCAGGGGAAGGAAAGCAAAGGGTCTCTGGTCAGAGCCCAGACCCCAGCATCCCAGGGCTCTGTGGCCTTGCTCATTCCTGTCCCTCTCTGGGCTTCCCTTTCCTCATCTGTAAAGTGGGCATGAAGTCATCCCTGCCTAACATCCCACCTTCCCACCCCACTGTTTGGTCCTCTTTGGGGGATCTACTCCTCCTACCTTTTTTGGCTGTCCATCAGGGTCACGTGGATGTCACATGACCCAAACTCAGCCAATCAGATTCTCTCTTGGGAGAAGAGGCACTAAGGGGAAAGGAGAAACTAATGCTAAGATGGGGAACATTTGGTGCCCTGAAGACCTGGCCCTTTGGTTCCTACCCCCCACAACCCTGGCTTCTGCTTCCTGTGTCCCTGGAGCTGACCTGTTAGTGTCCTTTCCAAATCCCAGCTGGTCAACTTCTCCTTCCCTTACCCGCCTTTCTCCTTTTTTGCCTAAATTAGCCAAGGTTGGCTTCTGCTGCTTGGCACCCAAGAACTCTGCCTGATGCCAGGGTGACAGCTGTCACTTCTACAGTTGGTGTGACGGCCACATCATATGCACCAGAGTAAACTGTAAAGTGCCACCAAAACACGAGGAATTGTCGAGGCACTGGCACATAGATTTTATTCTTGGGCCTTGGGGTCAGAATGAGATTCCTGGTTTTACCTCTTCCTCGCTGTGTGACCCTGGGCTGTTTCTAACACCCTGTCTTGAGCACCAGCTATGGAACAGATACTTTCAGGTGCTATTCTTATTTTATTCAGTCCTCAGAATGGAGAGTTTTTTGTGATTGCAAGTGACAGAAACCCAACCCAGAACGGTATAAGCAAAAAAGAGAATTTAATTGTTCCCGTAGCAGGAGTGTCCCAGCTTCAGGCATGGCTTGATCCAGAGGTTCAGATTATGCCTAAAGAAATCCGTTTTTCCCCATCTCTTGGCTCTGCTTCCCTATGTGTTCATTTCATGCTCAGACAGGCTCTTTTCAGGAGAAGAAAACACATGGCCCCAGTATCCCACCAGCTCAGAAATCCTTCTGATCACCAAGGAAGGAGACATCTTCCTTCACCAAAGTGAGGGAAATAGCTATGGATCACCCTTTATTCCTCTTCTGTGTTTTTTTTTTTTTCTTTTTTTAATGGAGGAAGGTCGGAAGGCTGTGATAAGTATGCTTACCAGGCTACATTTATCTAATGTTTCCAATACTTCCAGATACTAACTCTTTCATCCTCCCAACCACCCTGTGATGTAGGTTCTATGACCATCCCCATCTGATACATGGGGAACTGAAGCACAGAGAGGTAAAGAAATTGCCTGGGGCCACACAGCATTTAAGTGGAGGTCCCAGGCTTTGAGTCTACTCAGCCTGGTTCTGGAGCTCAAGCTTACACTTACAGAACCTCTGTGGAAGCAGAACCATACACATCAGGCTATGTGATGGCCCAGGCAACAGAATTTGGAGCTGTGGACCCCAGGTGTGGCTGAACAGCCACCCAAAGGCTTCCTGATTTTTAAAAAATTGGTGGATTTTTTTTTTTTTAGATGAGATCTTATGTGAATGTAGAACAGACCTAGGAGCTGATGCCTACGGAAGTGGGGCTGACGAGTCATTGCCCCGCCTGTGTAGCTGCCCAACCCTCCCTCCCTCCCCAGAGGTTCCAGAAGCCCCCAAGGAGTAGTTTGGAAACTATAAGATTTCACAATTTCTAAGGACTTTGTTATGATTAGACAGCTTCTCTGAAGGTTCTGGAAAGAAAATCTACCCCTAACAAACTTCTGTGTGTGTGTGTGGGGGGGGGGGGGCTATCTCATTTCCCAACCCATTTTAGAGCCCAAAGTTGAGAAACCCAGAAATAATTATAATACAAAAATCAGAAAGTACATAGTAGTTCATAATACACAAAGTGTGGAAGTTAACTCTTTAAAATTTTAAAACAATTTTAAAAAACCTTTATTATTTACTAATAGTACTAATTCCTTGCAGAAAACATAAAAAATGTGGGGAAACAAAACAACAATAATACTCATCTTTCACTCAGAGTTTCTATTGGGCACATAGATGGTCTTTTCTTCCAGACCATGTCTACGCAACAAGTCTGGAAGTGAACGCGTATAACTACATGGGTTTGCCTACCTATTTCTTTGTGAGGAAATAAGTTCCTATCATATCATACATACTCCTCACATTTCATAGTTTATACCTGCACCACTTTTTTTTAGATTTCATTTATTTATTGAGGGGGGGAGAGAGAGAGAGAACGAGTGGGGAGAAGGAGCAGAGGGAGAAGCAGATTCCCTGCTAAGCATGAGCCTTAATTCCAGGACCCCAAGATCATGACCTGAGCTGAAGGCAGACGCTTAACTGACTGAGCCCCCCAGGTGCCCCTATAGTCACCACTTTTCATTTCATTTCTGCACATCACTTATGATGGACCCACATGAAGAAAGAGACCATATGGTGGCCATCCAGCCCTAGCAAGCCAGCCACCACATCACTGAAATTGTATGACAGACCCCAAGCAGGACCAGCAGAGGAACCATCCAGCGGAACCCCAGCCAACCCAGAGAGTCGTGAGTTATGAGAAATAGCTGTTATTTAAAGCCACTAAACCTTTAGGAGGTTTATCAACCAACAAGATGTGATCAAAACACTGGTCTTCTTCTTAATGATTTCTGGGAGCTCTTTATATATTATAAAATATGGTATATATTACAGGGCATTGATTTTTTTTTTGTCTGTTGTGAATATTTTTTCCCAGTTTGTAATTTGTTACAATAACTTCGGTCAGACACCGTTTTTTATCTCTGTGTGGCCAAATTTGTCAATCTTTTCTCTTTTGGCTAGAAAGGCATTTCCCATGATACACAAGATGTTCTTTCATGTCTTACCCTAGTATGTTAAAGGTTTTGATGCAATTGCCTTTTATTTCAGGGTAGGGGTGAAGTATGCATCTCTCATGAATTTATTCCTGAACACGACTCAGTTACCCAACACCATTTATAGAATGACTCACCACTGATTTGAGATGTTAACTGTCCTGGTTATCTATGGCTGCATAAAAATTACCTCAAAAGTGGTAATGGAAATTATTTTTTTAATGGATCTTCAATATGAGTAGGGGTCAGTAGGGAAGACTGTGCTTTGCTTAATATCAACTGGGCTGGGTCCACCAAGATGACTCACTGACACAGCTGGCAAGTTGGTGCTGGTTGCTGGCTGAGAGTTCAGCTGGGACTGAGATTTGGGGACCTTGATACGTCTCCGCACGTGCCTCTCCAGGTGCCCCAGGCTTCCTCACAACCTGGTGGCTGGGGTCTAAGGGCAAGCATCTCCATATAGAGGGAGAAAGCCAGGCGGAGGCTGCATTGTCTTTATGACCTGGCATCCAGGGCTAAATAGTATCACTTGCACTGTACTTTATTAATTAAGGCGGTCACGAGGGTCTGCCCAGGTTCAAGGGAGGGGTAAGGTCTAGAAGAGTTTGTGTGACCAGAAATACCGTCGTGGCTGTTTTTAGGAAACACAACCTGTCACGTTAACTTTGTCATATACTAAATTCCTGAGTGGATTTGGATCTATTTCTGGTTTTGTTCCATTAATCTGTCTGTTAATATGCACCAGTACCACAATGCTTTAATTTATTAAGACTATAATATGGTTTAATATTGGATAGAGCTCCTCCCCCCTTATTGCTCCTCTCTTCCAGAGATCTCTTGGATATTTTTGCTTGTTTAATTTTTTGCATGATTAATTTTTAAAATAGCTCATCTGGTTAAAAAAGCTGTTGGTATTTTACTGTGATAACATTGAAATTATAAATTAATTTAAGGAAAACAGACGCTGCTTTAAGGACGAAACTTGCCATCCAAAATTATGGTCTACCTTTGTTCAAGTATTTGAAATGTGTAATCGATACATTTGTTCAAGGTGTTTTGGTGTGCCCTTTGGTAGTGATTTCAAGTTTTCTTCGCTGAGGTCTTACGTATCTTTTGTTACGTTTATTCCTAGGTATTCAATCTTGATTTTGTTACCATAAGTGGGAAATTTTATTTCAATAGACCTTGCACTCGATCGTTTGAACACAGGGAAGCTATTGATCGATGCGTCTAATTTTGTATCTTGCCATCCTCCTGCGTCATCCTGGGTTTCCTACAGACGGGATCATTTCATATGCATGATATTGGCAATTTTACCTCCTCCTGTTCAGTTTTTATGTCTCTGTAACGCCTTTGCCATCTAATTTGGCACTGACTGGTGCTATCTTAAATATCCAGTTCTATGTTAAATTATAGTAGTGAAAATGGACATTTTTGTCTTGGTCCTTTAGTGGACACACCCCTAGGATTTCTCCAATAAGCATGATGTGCTTAGATATATTTTATCATGTTAAAGAGGCAAATACCTATTTCTACTTTACTGGGTACCTATGGATTCTTATTTATTGAATGCGTGTGTGTGTGTGTGTGTGTGTGTGTGTGTGTGTGTGTGTTTTCAGCAAGAATGGTTGTTGAACTTTCCCAAATGCCTTTTTAGCACCTAAAAAGAATCATGGCTATTCTCCTCAAATCTATAAATACCATAAATTACATTAACAGGGGCGCTTGAGTGGCTCAGTTGGTTAAGTGGCTGACTTTTGACTTTGGCTCAGGTCATGATCTCAGAGTCCTGGGATCCAGCCCCGTGTCCCTCTCTGCTTGAGAATTCTCTCTCTTCCTTTCCCTCTACCCCTCCCCAGCCCATGAGCGCGCTCTGTCTCTCTCTCTTTCTCTCATAAATAAATAAATCTTTAAAAAATTACCTTAACAGATTTCCCAATATTAAACTAGCTTTGTATTCCTAGAATAAAACCCACTTGGTGCTGATGTGTTCTTTTTTTTTTCCCCTAGATTTTATTTTTAAGCAATCTCTGCACCCCACATGGGGCTTGAACTCACAACCTTGAAATCAAGGGTCACATGCTCTACTGACTGAGCCAGCCAGGTGCCACATGATATATTCTTCTTTTATTGTGCTTCGGTTCTGTTTGCTAACATGTTACTTAGAATTTTTGCATGGACACTTACAAGTGGAAGTTGTTACTTTCTTTGTGCCAGCCAAGGCTTCAATACCAACCTCACACTTGCTTTGTAAAAATAATTTCAATTTTTTTTCTTTGCCTATGCTCCAAAACAACTTAAACACCTTAGAATGGTTTACTCTTTAAAAGTTTCAGACGATTTCCCTGTGAGGCTACCTAAGTTAGGTTTTTTTTGGTGACGGGGCTGCAGATCTATTTCTCCCACGACCTTTAGAAAGGTCATCCAGACACAGCAGCAGCATCTGGGAGATGCTTTACGGAATTGAGGGTCTCAGGCAAAACCCCAGGACGAGAATGTCAATTTTAACGAGATCTTCATGTGGTCTGTGTGTTCCTGAGAGCATTTCTATGGGAATCGGTCTGTGTTTTCTTCTGTTCCAAAGCCAAATATGGTAAATTATATTTTCCTGGAGAATTCTTCTTTTCATCCAGATTTTCAGTTTTCATCAAAGTAGACCCTTGTGATCCTTCTAATTTTCTCTCTTTCTGTGGCTAATTCTCCCCTTCTCGTTTCGTATTAGACACACTCGCACTGTCTTCGTTTTCTCTGGATTGTGTTAACCAGCGGTTTATCCGTTTCACTGTTGATGCCCCCTCTCTGCCATCATTAAAAGAACCAGCTTTGGGGATTTATTTATTAGTCTTCTTTTCTCCCCGTTACTCATTAAAACAGAAATAGATATTTACCTCTTCAATGTGATAAAGATGGATTCCTGCTGTATCCATATTAATTACTTTTGCTTTCCTTCAGTTTGTTTTCTTCTGTAATTCCTTTTCATTAAACTTTTTGTTTTATTTTATTTTTTAAGTCACCTCTATGCCCAGCATGGGGCTTGAACTCACATCCTGGAGATCAAGAGTCTCAGGCTCCACTGACTGAGCCAGCCAGGTGTCCCTTAATTCTGTCATTTGGAGAGTTTTGTTGGGGGGGAGGGATTAAAAGTCTTTCACTGTGAAGTCTGCTTCTCCAAAATTTGTTTTGTTTTTTACAGGTACTTCTTCCAATACTTAGTGAAGTTTGGAGTCTTTTTCTAATGGCTCGCTTTGTGCATATAACATATGCTAGCCGCAGTCCCTTATTTAGACAGTGTCTCTTAGTTCCCTTTTATTAAATTGCATTTTCTCCTTCCTTCCTCCTTTTCCCTCCATTCCCTGATTTTAGGCAAGAATTTTTATCGTTTACTTCTGTACTTACTGTTCAATCCCTTGATAGATCAGTTTTGAATTGTACGCTCCGACTCCCAGGTATTGCAAATGACACCATTCGGTTTTTTTTGCCCAGTTGTCCAAAGGATTCTTTCTTTATCTTTAATGTATAATAATTACTGGCACGTGGCTTCGTGTCGTTCACTCCGGATCATTTTTCCCTGGCACAGAATGTCACCTCCTATCGTGTAGATTCAAGCCTTCTTTCATTTCAAGTTTTCTTGAATTATATCTGTAAGTGTCTGTTCTGCTCTATTATTTTCTATTTCTTCTTTGTAGGTTCCAATCATGCACACGTCGGCACTCCACTATCTTGTCTCCTTTTCCTCGCATTTTCTTTCTACCGCTCTCTTCCATGTCATTTTCTCCCCCTCTTTCCTCGTTTCTATTGTCTGTGTTCCTCACTGTATTTTCCAGAAGGTCTGTTCTTCATGTTCCTTCCAAGTTGGTCTCACTTTCTGCGATTTTTTTTCCTTCTACTTCTTTCCTGAGCTCCGTCGGTTCATCATCATTACCTTCGTCATTACCTTCTTCTTCCTTCTGAGTTCTTCCATTATTTCTGCTTTATTGTTATCCTTCATAGACGTAATTGCTCAGTTAGTTTTTATTCATGTCAAAATTATTTGGATGCAATTTCCATCTTCTTTGTGTAAACCTTTTCCATCTGTTGGTAGAGTTTAATGCTCTTTTCTACAGGGTTTATTATAATATCTTTGTACCGAGGCTTCTCCATTTATTTTTTAATATTGGAAGGGCTTGCTTTTCCTGGGTCCCCTGTTTGCTGCTTGTTCCCGTGGGTGTGGGGAAGAAGAATTGCTGCCTGGCTTCCTAACGGAACGGTTCTCCCCTCTCCCGCCAGAGAGACAGGCTGCTTCCCGTAAACGTCTTTCTCTCTGTAATTCTCTGTTCTCCTGTTTCTCTGAACCAGACCAGATTCTGCCAACGCGACTCACCCCGGGTCCTACGCTCATTTTTGTGAGTAAGGAGGGTAGCTTTCTACCTCGGGGAAAGTGCTCATCCCCAGAAAGTATTTTTGCTCTTGCTCTCTGAGATTTGCTTCCACTGAGCCCACTCACTACATCCTGTGTGGCTTCTGCCCTATTTTAAAGCTGCTTTTGGAAAACTTCACATACACTATGAAGTTTATGGATTATATCCTTCTCCTGGTTTTGCTAAAAATGGAGTTTGTGAGGCATTTTTTTTTAACTCTCCCTGATGCTTTGGTATAATTTCAAGAAGGAGAAAGGGAAAATGTTGCCGTATGTGGCCACTTTTCCTACCCCCTGTATCTTAGTGGGTCCTCTTCAGCTACTCTGAGACATAACCAAACAGTGATGATTGCTGTCCCCATGTTTCTACATGAGAAAGCAGAGGTTCTGGAAGGCTCTCAGGGTGCTGCAGGGTGGCAGGAGGGCCAGCACTTGGAGTCTGTCTGCAGATTGAATCCACATGGGTCTCTTTTCTCCTTGTTCTCCACATCAGGCTTGCACTCAGGCAGGACAGCGAGGAGTGGAGGAGACTGAGGTCTGGTGGCATCAGATTTTCCACTCCAAAGTGCCAAGGCAGCTGGTTGGGAGCCATGGGGCTGCCTGTACCCCCCTCCAGGGGGAATCAAAGGAGGGGAGGCTTGCTGTAGCCCCCTCTCCTCCAACACCTTTCCTCTCTGGCAGATAGCCCGGAGGGCAGAACGAGACCCCTCCTGAGCATCATATCCCAGCCTGGGAATGAGCCCGAGAAAGCTGCACAGAAGGCCGCCCAGCTCAGCCTGCTAGTGTCCGGATAGCTGCTCCCAGCCTCTGGGCTCTTTGCCGACTACATTCCCTGCATAATCCTGGCTCTCCTGGGGGAGGATGCTGGAGAATAGCTTCATGGCAGCTGAAAACCTTGTTCATTAGAGAACCTCCAATCTCCTAACCCATAGATGTGCCCCCATCATATAGCAATCAGCAGCAAGGCCTGGATGTCAGAAAACAGATCATTTCCTCCAGCCCTCCTCTGCCTCCTACCCAGACATGTTTTTTCTACTCCTGTACGGAAATGACCAAATACGGAAGGTTTGCCTTCTTTCCTACTTCCTCGAAAATTCTCGATAAAGAGGCTTACACAGTGCTGGCAAAGAAATACTCAGCAAGCGTGTGCCGAAAGAATTACGCTTCATCCCTTAATATTATTAAGTGCTTACTGTATGTGCCAGACACACGATGTTCTTGAATCCTTCCATCCACCCTGGGAAGGAGGCCCTGTCATTATCCCCTCGCACAGATGAGAAAACCAGGATTTCAAGCACAAAAGAACAGCCTGTTCTGTATGTAACTGATACAAATGACATGGAACGAAATTGACACGGAAAAGTTCAGAGATAAGGCATGTATTCGTCAGTTTTTGCTGGTAACAAAAACCTCAGAGTCTCCCTGATTTAGAATAACAAACTTCATTTTTCTTACTCATAGGTCTGCTGAGAAATCTCTGCTTCAGGCTTCAGATTGAGCTTAGGTTTCTCTGTGTCACGACTAATGGCAGAAACCAAGAAGGTCAATGGAAATACACAATCCCTCTTAAAATCTGTACTCGGATCCGGCACGCCGCCATTACTTCCTCACCTCCTGCTGGTAAGAGCACGTCACACGCCCGAGTCACCATCACTGGTCAGGGAGATATTCTCTGCCCACAGCGGGAGGCACTGCAGGCATGTGGTGCGAATGTCTAATTCCAATACAGGGAAAGTGGAAGAACTGGACACCACGGTCTAACCTAGCACAGGACAGTTCCAGGGTGGTCAGTTAGCTGTGGGGCTTAGCGACGACGCTCCTCAGGGTCCAAGATGGCTGCCACAGCTCTGAACCCATCTCCACCAGTCTCGCCCACTCACATACTACAGATGTGTGTTGATGGTGTGACCCACCTTCCTGGCTGTCCGGGACTGAGGGCTTTCCTGGGATGCGGTGCTCTCAGAACAAAAACCAGGGAAGTCTGGACAAACCAGGATGAATTGGGTCACCCCGTGTGTGTCGTAGATGATTCCTGAACAGTTTTGGGTGACTGGGGGTGACGAGTGAGTGTGTGTGCATGTGTGTGTGTGTGTATGTACATGTGTGTGTATGTGTGTGTGCATGTGTGTGTGTGTGTTGCTATTCCTCAGCCCAACACAGCAAACGTATAAATACTCAGCATGACATACCTCCAATTGCAGTGATGTGTGGCCCCTCCGAATTCCACAGGGAATTTCACTTGGCAGATTTTCTGCAGAGGCCCCCCGGCCTGCCCTCATGTCAGCCTGGCCTTCACTTCCTTGCTCTCAGGGCTTCCCTCTAACACTCCACGATCCTTCTTTGATTCTACAGAGCAGTTGAGTTCCACATCCCAACTCCAGATCTATTTTGCATGCCCCAAATGGCTCAGCCCCTGGCCTTTGACGGCACAGCTGAGCTCCGGGGCCAGGATCAGGGGGCAGGCGTGTGTTGTTGGACTCTGTGGTGTTTTAAAACAATGCAAGTTGTTATTTCTGGCTTCTCTTGAGTCGGAAGACCTGGCCACACTGGGTACGTAGTTCTACATGGCTATGGTGGGCTCAACCGAGTAGAGACAGCTTCCTTCTGGATGGGGCAGGGCTCTCCCGTTTCCCCTGCCTCCACCCCTCCCTATCGCTCTCTGATACGACAAGCACACCTCATTCATTTACCAGACCCGCTTCCAGACTTGACTTTGCCACCCTCTCTTTAGCAGCATGAAAACAGCAGAAACTTTGCAGCTTGGGTCTCTCCTTCCCCCATCTCCCCACCTCTCAACCTGGCCCAGTGTCTAAAATGGAAGAATGTATTCTTGCACTGATATGATCCGTGCCTATGGAAGCGTATATAGTCAGCTTATTATTATTATTAAATTTTTTTTTTTTTTTGGTTCTTGTTTTAGTGAGCAGATGTACTTCCTTACCTCAGCAGCCATGAAATGCACCTGTCAGGTCTCCTGTGTGGAGCCTAACTGACAGATGGACCATGGATTCATCCTAACAGTTGAGCCAAGACCACACTTCCCAGGGGCTGCTCCCAGTTCATGAGTGAGGGAGGCAGGGAGGCAGGCCCATTCCCAGGAGACAAGGGCTCCTCCAGGGGCACAAGGACTTTTTGTCAGACTTACAGAACTTTCTTAGAATGGCACTGCAGTCTACAACCACCCAATCTTCCTTCCTTCCTCTCTCCCATCCTCCTCTGGCTTCCTCCTCACTATCCCTTCCCCCCAACCCTGGCATTTTCCTCCAATAAATCTCTTGGATATTTCATCCCATCTTGACTATCTCAGAGGACCTGGACTAACACTCCTTCCCATAACAGATTTGGATAAACTAAAAGGAAGAGAGAGGTCTTCCAGGCAGATAAACAGCATGAATAAAGGTGTGGAGGTAGCAAAACCCAGGGTGTGTTCACACCACATGGGGAAATTAGCCTGTCCTAAGAAGACATCAAATCCCTATGCGATAGCCTAGCAAAAGAAGTGCTGTGTGACCTTGGGTAACTTACTGAGTCTCTCTGGGCTTGGTTTCACCATTTGCAAACTGGGAATACGAATAGTACCCACTTTACAGGGTCTTGTGGGGGATTAGACAAGATAATATGAAAAAGTATTTTGAATGCCCTAAATTACCAACTAAAGCTAGAGCCATAATTACAAAAATATTTAAAACTGGCCTTCTCTGATGAGGCTGGATTTTAGCTTTGAAGAAGGCAACACACATAATATTTTCCTTTCCAAACATAATTTGTTTGTGGTCTTTGGGATGCAGACATGAACAGGATCTGGTCTCTAGAAAGAAAGCAGGGGTGTGGGAGGAAAGCTGTCCTTTCCCAGCAGAGTCCCCCATTTTCTGGAGTTGGGTCTTGACATTGTCCTCATGACCCTGTTGGAGCCAGATAAGAGAGCGGAGGTTGGGTGGAACCAGAGAGTTGCCCAGATGTCTTGTCTCTACTGGACAGTGGACATCTGGACACAACAAGACTCCTACAGGGGAACATGTGGATGCTTGTCACTGGGTGGCAGCCCCTGGGAGAGGTGGAGGGAAAGGGAATTTCCTGAGACTCCACCTGACATGTGGGCTTCACTTCCCAGATGAAGGCTTGGACGCTAGGGTTGGAACCGTGCTGGGTGACTCCCTGCCATCACTACTACCAGCCCATTATACAGATAAAGTAGTTGAGGCTCAAAGAGATGAAGTGGTTTTCTTAGGGTTGTATGGCAAGCGATTGACAGTGTTGGGATTTGCACGTAGCCCTCAAGCCTTGTGCGTCCCAGCCCTTCTGCCACAGGCTGCAGCTGGGGCCATTGAGGAAGTTTTCCCTCATCTTCAGTCCTGAGGCCATACCAGCCGTCAGCAGGGCCCTGTCAGGCCTCGTGCGTCAGAGGAGTTTGGAATCTCTGCTTCTTGCCCGAGCCTGCCCGTTCTGGAAGATGCTGTAACTGGAGAGTTAGGCCCCCCGTGGAGAGGATACCCTATTAGCTAACTCAAGTTAGCAAGCCTGACCTGTAATAAAAGTGAGAAAACTAAGATGAAGTGACACTCTCAAAAGCTCACGTGGGCCGGTACTGCGAGAGGTGCTTTGGGGATGCATTCAGCTCACAGGGTCCTCATGGCAGCCATGACCGGAAGGTCGTCTTAGCTAGAAATGTTTTCGGCTGCACGTAAGAGAAAAATCTGACTCCTGGTGTCCTTGGCAACACAGACATTGGATTAATCCTTAAACAAAAGGCTGGAGATAGGTGGTTCCTGGGGTGGTTATCCTTTAGCTCGGGCTTGGGGCTCTGCAATTTTCCTGGCCTCCCCTCATGACACCCCACCATCACGTCCTCACATAATGGCCCCCAGAGAAGAGGAGCCAAATAGGGAGGAAAAAGTCTCAAAGAAGCCCCCAGCAGAGGTCCAGAAGGCAGCCACATGGCCGCTCCAGGACCAATGCCTAGCAAAGAGGGGTATCCCTGGTTGGCTCAGACCAATGGGAAGAAGGCGGGGCCACTTCCCTAACCATGTGCCCCCTTCCTGAACAAAATCAGATTCCATTAGCAAGGGTAGAGGCCAGGGGCCCCAACACATTCTTCTCTTACTGAGGTAGGAGCAGCTGGTCTCCTTCCTTGCAGGGGGACGGTTGTCCCTAGATTGAGCAGGGAGGAGAGACATGTTATTTGGGAGTGATTTGAATTGGGGTCCTGCTGGTTTACACTCAAGCATGGGATGTGCGATGGGAGAACTAACATTTATTGAGCACAAACTGTATACCAGGCCCCATGCAGGGTGATTTCATTCTCTCATAATTTAATCCAGTCCTCTCAATGGACCTGTGAGGAAGGAACTATTCTTCCCATTTTTCAGATGAAAAAACTGAGACCTAGACCCGACCACATATACGGTGAGAGGCTGAACCGAAACAGTGCTGACAACAGTAACTTTCACTAACGCTCCCCAGTGTATCCGGCATCCAAGGCGTGTCCCCGGGATTAGGCCATTTGCTCAACTCCACTGGTGAGGCACCACGGCTCAGGGAGGTGGAACAGACTGCTCAGAGTCACACAGTCTAGCATGGGTCAGGCTGGGCTGTGAACCCCACTGCCAGAAGGCCGCCCCATCGTGCTCCCCAAATTTGGAGAAAACCCTACAGGCTTGTTCTGTCGCCTTTTTGGGATTGTTGGCTTTGTAGGCGGATAAGCTGGATAAATAAACAAGAGGTTCAGGAAACTCCTTTTCCCTCTTGATGTTCTAGAATCCAGAGGACACATGAGGGTCATCCAGCCGCCTTGACAGCCAACATTAAACAGGCAAACACATGAATCTTTAACATCGTAGCAGGAATGTTAAGTATTGTCAAGAAAAAAAAAAACCAACCAAACAGGTTAAAGCAATAGAGAATGATGGTGTGACCACTTTAGACCATGTGATCAGGGAGAGCTTCTCGGAGGAGGTGACAGTTGAACAGGGACAGAGGGATGAGGGATATGATGGAAAGAGCCAGCTCTGCAAGTCTCTGAGAGAAGATCGTTCTAGACAGAGGGAATATCAAGTGCGAAGGCCTTGAGGTAGAAGTGAGTTTGGCATATTTGGGGAAGGACAAGAGATGAGTGTGGCTGGAGTAGAGCTGGGGAGGCAGAGAGTGGGGGGCCATGAGGTTAGGGAGGTGAAAGTGGGAGGGGGCAGATCCTGCTGGTCCTTACAGGACCTTGTAAGGACTCAGAGCTGTGCTCTGAGGTGGAGCCACTTCTGCTCTGAGTTCTGAGCAGGATTCAGTTACAGGATCTGACTTGGATTCTAACAGGATCTGTCTTCGGAGGGAGGGGGCTGAAGCCAGGAGACCAGGGAGGAGGAAACAGTTCCCCCTGGGGACTACTGGGAAGACAGAAAGGAAACCTGCCTAAAGGCTCCCAGCAGGGGTGCCTGGGGGGCTCAGTCCGTAAGCCTCCGCGAAACTTCCAGCTTTTGATTTCATCTCAGGCGGTGAGCTCATGAGTCATGATCTCATCCGTGGTGAGATCCAGCCGGCATCAAGAGATCACTCACGTTCAACAGGGAGTCTGCTTGGGATTGTCTGCTTGGGATTGTCTCTCTCCCCTTTGCCCGCCCCCTCTCGGATAAATAAATAAATCTTAAAAAAAAGGGGGGGCACCCAGCAGTAAGAAACAAACGTGGGGTTGGACTCAGCCCTCCACCCACTGACTCACAGCGCTCACCTGTGCCAAGCACAGCTGTTTGCAACCTCTTCTCACTGACAAGCTCTCATTAATTTCTCACAACTTTCACCTGTCTGTTCCAACAAGGAACTGGCCTCAGAGAGGGTGTAAACGGGTGGAGGAGTCAGTGGCTAGGCTGGGTTCCTCCTTGCACCCATGGGTGGTCTCTTGCAGAGTCACAATACCTGGAGGCTGGCACCCTAGGCACCAGGTCATCGTGGCAATGGCCCCCACATGCTGAGCCCCCACCGTGCGCCAGAACGGGTCGGGGTGCTTTACCCTCTTGGTGACTCAGAGCTAATCCGGAGCAGCTCTTGCAGCCCCATTCACTACAGTTATTGAAGGTACTATACGGTGCCGTGCAACCCTGCCAACCCCACCTAGCCCAAACAGGATGGAGAACTCCAGGTCCAGGGTGGGGATGGGATGAGAAGACTGTAGGTAGAATGCGGGCGTCTCCCACCCCTCTCACCACATTCCCCCCTCTGCTTCCACATCACGCTCCCATCCGAGCACCCCTTTCCCTATCCCCATCACCCCTGGGGTTTCCCCCATAAGTCCGTCTCCTCCTTCTCTTCCTCCTCCCCTCCTTTCCTCCTCCGTATACTCCTTCCTTCCTAGCACCCCTCTCTCCTTCCCTGCAGCACCCCTCCCGTCCCACCTCGTCCACCCCCCAGCTCCCCTCCGCTCCATCCCGCCTTTTCCACCCCCTTTCCTGGCCCCTGGCCCTGGTAGGGGGCCGCGCGGCCGAGCTAGGGGAGGGGCTCCCTGAGGGCGCCCCGCCCCCCCCGGGACCCCGGCGCCGTCGGCGGGCCCGCCCCCGCCGCACAGCGGCCCAACAGCGGGGTGGGAGGGGCGGCGGGCCGAGAGGCACCTGGGCGCCCCGGAGCCAGCCCGCCGCCGCCACTGCCTCGCCCGCCCGCCGCCCGGCCATGTCCTGGGCCCTGCTCCTCGGGCTCCTGGCCGCGCTGCTGCTGCTGCTGCTGCTGAGCCGCCGGCGCACGCGGTGAGTGTCCCCGCCCGCCCCGCGGACAAAGGGCCGCCTTCGGGGGGCCCGAGCAGCGGCGCCCGCGCACCCCGCGCCTCCGCCGGCGCCCCTCGGGGCGCAGGGGCTCGGTGCCGGTTCCGCCCGCCCACCCCGGGGAGGGCGCCGGGCGGCCGTCCCCGCGAGAGGCTCCAAGTGGGGAGGAGGCACGGGAAGTGGGGGACGGGGTGGGGGACCCGGCCGAAGGCTCCCCGTGCTCCGCGCTCGGCCGGTACCTGCGAAGGGCTTTCCGGGGAGAGAGCCCGGGGTCTCCGGGTGGGGAGTGGGTGTGTGGACAAGCTCGAGGGGCTCCGGGTGCGAGAAGCCCCCTCCCGCTCTTCAGCCTCTGCCTGGCTCCAGCACTCCTCGAGCCAATCCCCAGCCTCCGACGGCTCCAGGCGGGGCGCCTTGCTCCTCGCCCCATTGCACAGATGCCACCGCTGAGGCCAGGGGAGGCAGAGGCCCTGAGGGATGCTCTCTTACCGGTCCTGGAACCACTTTCCATGGGATCCCCCTTCCTGGACGAGGGAGCTCGGTAGGCTCGGATCCAGAAAGGGGTC
Source organism: Ursus maritimus (assembly GCF_017311325.1). NCBI lineage: Eukaryota > Metazoa > Chordata > Mammalia > Carnivora > Ursidae > Ursus > Ursus maritimus. The sequence goes on along the minus strand of NW_024424675.1, from coordinate 36,467,766 downwards.
TCGCCTCCTCTGAGACCCCACAGCCTGGCAGGGTAGTACCGGGGCCAAACTTCTCAGCTTCCTCGTCCCAGAGCTTGTCCTGCTCTGCTATTTAGGAGATGTAAATCTCATACATCTCAAATCAGGGACAGGGCAGTTGGTCTTTCTTTTTACAAATTATTTAAAATATTAATTTGACTCGCACATGGAATAGCTGAGTACGTTTGACTTAAATATTTGTGCTGTTATAGATGAGATTGAAGCCCTTCCCTTCCGGCAATTCCAGACTTCTTTTGTTGATCAAGGCGCCCTCATAGGGCTGCCCCAGAGCAAGGCTGGTGGGGAAACTTCCAGACTTTTTAAAAAGTACACTTTTTATTTTAGACTGGTTTTATATTTACAGAAAAGTTGCAGAGGTTGTACGAAGAGTTCCCAAATACCCCTCATCCAGTTTCCGCCGTTGTTAACACTTTACACTATCGTGGTGCACTATCAGAACTAAAAACCAACAGTGGTGTGTCAGGATTAACCAGACTCCAGACTTGATTTGAATTTCATCAGTTTTTCCATCATGTCCTCCTGTGCCAGGATCCTGTTCAGGGGACCACACTGCTTTCAGTCATCATACCTCTCCAGTGAGGCTGTAGGTAATACAGGGCAGTGTGTGTAAGTGTGAAATGAGAGTGTCTGAAAATTCCAGAATATTTCTGGGAACTTTTAAATTTTAAAACAAATATGATAAATTTCCGAACAATAAGCTCATGATATTTTTCTTCAACCTCAGGACACCTTTTCAGGTTAGATTTTAAAACTATGTACTCCTTCATTTGCCTGAAAAAATAAATGAGGAAAAAAAGAAAAAGGCCACCCAGAAGGTTGTCTACGAAGAAATGAATTATTCTTCGGAGATGGTCAGGCTTTTTGGAAACTCTGTCCGGAGGTGTCTTCAGACTGCATTTGCTTTTATCCAGATTTTAGTTTTGATATCTGTCCGTGTCGCTACGTGGAGATCTGATTCATTCTTCTGATCGTCTGTGCAGTATTCCATAGTACGCATAAATGGAAGGTTTCTTTTTTTCCTTTTTATTCCTGTCCCAGTTGATGGACTCTTAGGTGGTCTCCAGCGTGTTTGCTGCTTCGGACAAAGTGCTGTGGTCCTCCCATGAGACCCTCTGCTCTCTGCTTTACTCCGGGGTAGATCGGGCAGCTGTAAACCACATGGATTCTGGGAAGCAGGGTCCCTGGGTGCTCAGCATATGGAAATTCTCAGCCTCTAGGAATAAGCAGAACCTGAGCAACGTTTCTCAGCCTTAGTTTCCCATTCTGTAAAATGGGGATGATGATGGGAATAATAGAGAGTGGAATTGCTGGGTTAAAAAAAAAATGCCAGTTAAACATTGCTTTAGCAAATTCTTGCTATAATCCAGACAGTGAATTTATCTTTGAGGGTGAGTTGTTGATTTTCATACGCGGTGGCTTAGGAGGGCCAGCAGGTGGGTATTGGGGAGAACTGTGGGTATAGGGGTCACTGACAGCTCAGGGGAACTGGGTGGACCCTGGGGAGATTCCACAGGGACCCCCAATCTCATTTTCTCCTCCCAACTCAGCAGGGGGCACTGTTGATCCTTCCATTTTACAGAGGAGGAAACTGAGGCTCAGAGAGGCTAAGCAGCTTGTCCAGGGTCTGCCTGGATTACAGATCTGGGCTGTAAGAATTTTTAAGTCCCGGGGAAAATGAATTTCCATGCTTCCCACACATTTTATTTGTAATCTGAACACTCAAGAGTCTCAGAACCACATGACATTAAGATAATAAGATGTGGCTGTAACCAGAAGGTTCTTAAGGAAAGACAAATAATCAAGTGTTGGAAAAGAAATAGATGACGCTGATGCTGTGTAGACAGTGAGCCAGTCTGAGTCAAAGAAGGAAGGCCCCGCACCTTCCCTTCTGCTCACTGACCCTCGAGGTACTGTTCATCACCCCGTTTTATAGCTGAGGCCTACAAGGGCTAGGTGACCTCCTTGGGGCCACACAGAAATTATATTCCACATCTAGCCAGTTCCAAAATTCAGGCTTTTCTTCGTAAAAAGAAAAAAAAAATCTACTTCAGTCAGTCTGCAGCTATCTTTACCTCTAGCTTTTGTTTAAGTTAAAATTTGTAACTATGAAAAATTTCGACCATGCAGAAAAATAAGAATAGTGTAAGAACCCCCCATGTACCGATCCCCTTTGATATGACAGCATTTTTACAAAAAATTAGAGATGTTATAACATCCAGGAAATATTTCAGAATGCGTGTCAAAAACAACCACAGTTCTATTACTCTGCCTGAGAACATAAAAATGCTTAATATCATCTAGTTTCCAGTCCAGATTTCGGCAGTTACGGCAAGGATTTTTAAACCCAGCTTGGTAACTGTGACTATCTTCTCCTGGGAGAGGTTGTGAACCAGAATCAAGAGGCCTTGGGTCGGGAATTAGGAGTCTGACCTCTGTGCCCACTGGGGCTCATGACCTGCATGTGGGTGTCAGAAATATTCTTCCTGCTTTCCTTTCGGGCCTTGGTTTCTTCATCTGTACTCTGAGATGGGTCATGTAGCTGGTCCCCATGCCCTGGCCACTCTGCCAGGCAAAGTACATCTCTCTTCCTCTTTGGGCTTGTGTCTTTGCTGCTCTAGGAGCATTGGAAGAGGTCTCGGGGTGGGGGGGGGAGTAGTAGGCCCCTTTCTGGGGTACCAGAGGCCACCATAGCATCAGGTGAGGGTTCCTGGTGGCTCAGGGGCTGATCTGGGCCCTTAAAGGATATGAAATTTCTAGGCACAATTAGATCTATCTCAATCTCACATGCACTAACCAGAGGCCACCAAACGTGGTCCACGGCCGGATTCAGCACAGATGGGGGGCTGCTGTGTGCCACACGGTGCAGGAGGAGAAAATTGGGGGGGTCCCACACACAAAACCCCACATTTCCAGCTTCTCTTGAAAACTGGGACAATGGCGCAGCACCTGCGGGGGACTCGGTAGAAGAGCCCTCTCTCAGCCTGGCCACAGTCCCCACCGCTCCTTGTTGCCTCTCCGATGGGCATCTGTTCTATCAGGATCCTTGCTCTGACTGTTCTTTATGATGTTGAGAATTCTCTGAACCTTTGGTGTCGGTTTCAAAAACTAGAGCAAAATGGCCACATGCTTTTCCTTCACAGTGGGAGGCAAGAGGCAGGGGGTGCGGAGCTGAAGAGTGTTAATGGCAGACAGCTTGTGGGTGAGCCCTGGGAAAGGATGGGTCCAGGACTCTAAATGGAAGCTCAGGTCGCTGACACCAGCCCCCTGCTGTCCCCCCATTAAATCCCCCCAGAGCCCAAGGCTTTGAATTGAGGTGAAACTACTGGACAGAGAACAGTCCATCAGTACTGCACAGCTCAATGGTGCAACTTCTGCTCTGGGCCATCCAGAGTCCCTTAACCCCCTCAGCAACTCTGGGGGGCAGGTGCTGCTCCTTGAGCACCAACTGTATACATGAATCATTCGTCTGGCACACGTTTATTGAGCGCCTGCTGTGTGCCAGGCGCTGTTGTAAGTGTCGGGGTCAGCGACGGGTGCTACATCCATGGCCCTTCCGTCCCGGGTCGGTGTGATACCTCACGGCACAGAGGCAGGTCCCACCCATCCTTAACTCCCCCCGATCTGCAGGGCGTTGAGTGGGAGAGAGACGGGACAGGTGGTGAGGCTGGCGATGTGAGTGAGGAGTGGGCAGTTTTGGGAGGAACCCATGTGATGGGAATTCAAGCTCCGGTGGCGGGGAGAGGGGGTCAGAAAAGGTGTCCTGGAATCTGAAACAGGAAGGGCAGGCTGTTCGGGCAGGAGCTGGGGATGAGAGGGTCCAGCCCTACCCCTCTTCTCTCCAGGGCCTGGCAGTGCCTCAAAACAGTACGGGTGTCAGTGAGTGAGGCTAGAGACCGCAGACCCCAAAATAGTCTCCTTCATCCCTGCTGGATGACGGCTGAGTCACTCTGGAATGTGGCCTTGGCTAGAGCTGGACTCAGGGCCCAGCCTCCAAGAGCCAGCGACCACATCAGGAGCCAGACGCCTGGGCTCCCAGCTTCCTGCCTTTGTCTGAGCCTCCTTGGGACTTGACTGGGAAACATGAAAGCTGCCAGAAATAACACCTGGCTCACTGGGGAGTTCTGGCAGCAGCCTGGACAAAGAGCAAGGAAAGGAAAGCGCTAGCCCTGCCCATCCCCCCAAAGGTGACTTAGGGGGAAAAAAAGCCCCCTGTCCTGGAAATGGGGGAGTCGGATGCTAGCCTCACCTCCACTTCCATTGTTGCTCTCCTGGAGGATCACAGTAGTCTCTGTGTTGTGACTTAAAAGCATAACTACATCTCTTCTCAGCTCCCACTTCCAACCCTCCGGGGTCTCCCCATGGCACGCCGTGTAGAAGCCTGACCCTGGCCACAGGTCATGTCCTGCCTCTCACCCCCACACTCTTCACTCCAGCTGTACCAGCCCCTGCTGTCTTGAAAGCCCCACAGGCATGCTCCTACCGCAGGGCCTTTGCACTGGCTGTTCCCACTGCCTGACATCCTTTTCTCCCCACTCTTCCACTGCACTCCCTTCTCATCCTGCTGGTCTTTGCTCATGTGGTGCCTCCGTGGGGAGGCCTTCCCAGACTTCTTTCCTAAACCAGCCCCCCTCACTGCGTCCTATCACCCTTCTTTCTTTTTACGCTCCTGACCTATAATTTGCATACTCTAACATTCACCCTTTGAAAGTATACAGCTCAGTGGGTTTTAAAATATTCAGAGGGTTGTGCCACCGTCACCACCACCTAACTCTGGGATATTTTTCGTCATCCCCAAAAGAAATTCCATCCCCGTTTTAGCGCTCACTCTGTATTCTCCCCTCCCCTCAACCCCTGGCAACCACGAATCTACTTTCCATCTCTATGGAGGTGACTTTTCTGGACATTCCATAGAAATAGATCATACAGTGTATGACCTTTGGTGTCTGGCTCCTTTCACTTAGCGTGACGGCTTTGAGGTTCTTGCGCACGGTGGCATGAATCATTACTTCATTCCCCTTTACGGCTGAAGAACGGTCCATGGCACGGGCAGGCCATATTTGGTCTATCCGTTCGTCAGTCGATGGACACTTGGGTTGACTTCATCTTTCGGCCCCTATGCCATGGTGTACAGGTTTACATACAAGCTTATGTTGTCAGCTCTTTGGGCTGTATCGTGGGGTCGTAGAGTAACTGTTAGCCTTTCACTGCCAGGCTAGTTCCCAAAACAGCTGCCCCATCTTACATTCCCTCCAGAAATACAGGAGGTTCCCCGTTTCTCCACATCCTTGCCATGGTTACTTTCTTTGCTGTGTTTTTTAGATTATAGCCCTCTTGGCGTGAAGTGGTATCACCCTGTGGTTTTGATTTGCGTTTCCCCAAGTGCCTCCTGATGTCAAGCATCTTTTCATCTGCTTGCTGGCCGTTTGTCCCTCTTCTTTAGGGGACTGCCCATTCAAAGCCTTCGTGCATTTTAAAATTGGATTATTTGTTTTGTTTCGAGAGAGAGAAAGCGAGGGGAGGGGCAGAGGGAAAGGGAGAGAGAGAATCCCAAGCAGGCTCCACGCCCAGCTCCGAGCCTGATGCGGGGCTCGATCTCACGATCCTGAGATCATGACCTGAGCCAAAATCAAGAGTGGGACGCTTAACTGACTGAGCCACCCAGGCGCCCCTGGGTTGTCTTTTCACTGTTGAGTTGTATCTCCTTTATCTTCTTTATCACACTTTCCACTCCCTGAAATGATTTTGCTTTTTTTTTTGTTTTTGTCTGCCTCCCCTTATGAGCATGGAAGGCCCGTGAAGTCTGGCGCCTCGCTCTCCCGTTCACTGCCGTCTCCAGCACGCGGAGCAGGAGAGCTCTTCCTAGTTAATAGCTGGTGAGCGAGTGAATGACTCCACGGTGAGCAGAGACCGGGTGACTCACTCACTCATTCAGCAGACCGGGAGCTCTCTGCATCCCTGTGGTTCTCATAATTCTAAGATGAAACCCTGGTCCTAGTCTGGGTTGAAGGACCACGAAGGGGTCCACCATGAGCACCAGCCTTACGCTGTTGGGAGGCCCATTTCGTGATGGTGATATGGCTCTCCTGAGCTAACAGCCCCTCCCCCAGAGGATGGTGGGGCAGGGGCAGCCGGGGTCAGTGATGAGGCCAGTCCTTCCACTATCTTCGGCCACTCTGCCATGCTCTCCTTTCCCTGTGGGCATGACAGGGAGTATGAGATGACCAAAGCCCTGTCCAGGCTGGCTCATGCAGAGAACTCTGTGTCCTTGTACTATTGAGTTCTAGAAAGCTCTCCCACCCACAAGGAAGTGATTGGACTCCCTATCAGGTAACGTCTGCTGATCACCCAGCTTCTGCTCTTGGCCTCCTGTAATCCATCGTCTACTCAGCAGCCAAAAGGATCCTGTAAAAAAAAAAACAACAAAAAAAAAACCCTGAGTCAAATCATGTCCTTGTGCTACTCGAAACTCTCCTGTGGCCCCTACCTCCCTCAGGGGAGAGGCTAAAGCCATCACAGCTGCTTCCGAGGCCCTGCGTGGTCTGGCATCTGTTACCGGTCTGGCCCCGGCTTGTGCTGTTTCGCCTCGCTCCCTCCAGTCTGGCCACACTGGCCTCCTTACTGTGCTAGGAACTCACCAGGCATGATGCAGTCTCAGGGCCTTTGTGCTTACTGTTCCCTCTGACTGGAAGGCTCTTCTTCCAGATATCTGCGTGGCTCCTTCCCTGACCACCTTCAGGTCTTTCTCAAATATGTCAGGGAAGCCCGCTCTGCCCTCTCTTCTTAAAAATCACACCCCATGCCCTGCACTCTTTGTCTTCTTTCCTGCTTAATCAACCACTGATACGTACTGTGGCTTCTGCAGGCGACCCGGCGAGCCTCCCCTGGACCTCGGCAGTATCCCCTGGTTGGGTCATGCCTTGGAGTTTGGGAAAGATGCTGCCAGCTTCCTCACTAGGATGAAGAAGAAGCACGGTGATATCTTTACTGTAAGTGCCTCCTGCATCTCCAGGGAGGGAAGCGGATGAGCAGCTGGTCATACCTGGTGTTCACAGATTCCTTCTACATCCTTTCATGTACTAACCCACCCATCCAGTGGTCCTACCAACTTTCTTTTTTTTTTTTTTTTTAAAGATTTATTTATTTATTTATTTATGTGACAGAGACAGCCAGCGAGAGAGGGAACACAGCAGGGGAGTGGGAGAGGAAGAAGCAGGCTCCCAGTGGAGGAGCCCGATGTGGGACTCGATCCCAGAACGCCAGGATCACGCCCTGAGCCGAAGGCAGACGCTTAACGACTGCACCTCCCAGGCGCCCTCCTACCAACTTTCTATCCACTTTTCCATCCAGCTGTAAAGCCAGCACTTAACTAACATCCATCCCTCCATTATCCCTTGGCACCTTCCCAGCATCAAGTCGTTCAGTGTCTGTCCGGTTCTTGTATGTGCATCCATCCAACCTCTATTCACCCATTCAGCTTCCATCTGCCCAACAGCCATCCATACGACATCTGTCCTTCTGCCCGTCTACTCAGTATATAAGCGGCATCCTTCCATCCTAATATCCGCCAAACATTCATTCAAATATTCCATTTCCATCAAACCTCTATTCACTCATCTGGCTTTCCATATACCTATCCAACATCTGTCTATCCATCCGTTTGTCCGTCATCCAACTCTGTCCGTCATCTGTCTACCCAAATTTATCTAGCATCCTTCCGTTCGTGTACCTAACGTCTGTCCAGTTTTTATCCACATGGTCAATATCTTTTTTCGTAAATAGGCTCGCTCCACACCCAGCGTGGAGCCCAGTGCAGGGCTTGAACTCACGACTGTGAGATCAAGACCTGAGCTGAGATCAAGAGTCGGGCAGTTAACTGACAGAACCCCCATATGCTCAGTTTCTACCAACTCCCCTTTATCTACCTACCCTTCCCTCCCTCTGCCACTCTGCACCTAACATCCGGTCACCTGTCCATTCAGTATCCAGAGTCTGTCCATTCTGTGTGCCTCTGTGTAGATCTCCATCCATCCACCCGTCCCTTCAGCCTCCGAACAACCACCACATCCATCTACCTTACATGTACCCTTTCAAGCTCCACCCGTGCAGCATTCATCCTTCAGGCCCTTTGCCCGGTATCCACTGAGCACCCTGCCATTATGCGCCAATATTCAGCCACACTTTCAGTTTCCAGCTAACCTGTAGCTACTCGTCCGTTCATCTTTCCATCCAGCGTGCACTCCCTGATGACATCCTTCTGTTTACCCACCCAGACTTCTGTTTACAGTCTGTTCAGTAGCATTTTTTTCTTGGATATTGGCCTGTATTTTAAAGATTTGTTTATTTATTTTGGAGGGTAGGGGTGGGGCAGAGGCAAGGGAGAGAGGGAATCAGCCCAGAGCCCAATGCGGGGCTCCATCTCACGACCCTGAGATTGTGACCTGATGGCCTGTATTTTATAAGAGAGTGTGATTAACGTGGCTCCCGGATCACACTTCGGGACCGGGGCCAAGGCAGTGGGTGGTTGGGATTGTGTGACCCCCAACAGACATCTGTGGGAAATGCCCTTTCCTCTGCTAATGACGGGCTTCCAGCTCTCCCCTCCTGCTTCCTTCCCTCCTTGGGCAGCAGGCTCTACTCAGAGCTCAGCCCCCCAACAAGGCAGGTACTGCTGACACATCCACTCGCATTAACCCAGCAGCGTCCATTCATCCATCTGTCCGTCCACCCACCCACGACGCACCCGCCATCCATCTGCCGCCTTCTGTGGGCAGACTCTCTCCTGGACGCTGGAGACGCGGCAAGAACCGAGATGATAATGAGAGGTGCTTAAGAGTGAGATGGTCAAGAGCACAGCCTTCGGTGCAGAAAAGCGAATGCCAGGCCTCACTCCGCCGTGTCTCAGCCGCGTGGTCTCGGGCACGTTATGTGTCCTCTCTAAGCCTCAGTTTCCAGCCATAAGTGGTCCCTGCCTCATGTCGTGAGGGGTGGCCGAGAGGACACGGTCTGCTGAGTGTCTAGCACAGGGTGGGCCCCGCCCCCGAGAGCTGCTGTCGTTCGTAGCAGCTCTCCTCACTCCGTCCCTGCTGACTGCCCACAGGTGCTGGTGGGGGGCAGGTATGTCACCGTCCTCCTGGACCCCCACTCCTACGACGTGGTGGTGTGGGAGCCTCGCGCCAAGCTGGACTTCCACGCCTATGCCGTCTTCCTCATGGAGAGGATTTTCGATGTGCAGCTCCCACATTACAGCCCCAGTGAGGAAAAGGCCAAGATGAAACCGTGAGTGGCTGCGAGGGCGCCCTGGGAGGCCGGGAGGGGCTGGCGGCTTTCTGCCTGCGCGGCCCGGCTGCCGTGCGGCCTGAGCTCGTCTCCACAGCAGGGTCCAGTGAAGGCATTTCGTTTTGAGAAGACAACACCAAAAAAACAGCCCAGAAGAATTGGACTGAAGAAAGGCTCTTCTCATCTTTATTCCTTTTTAAGAGGAAGCTCTGGTTTCAGTAGGAGGAGGCCAGGGGTTGGATCAGCCAGACCTGGATTCAAATCCCAGCTCTGCCACCTCCTAGTTGTGTGACTTTGGCCAAGTCCTTTGCCCTCTCTGAGCCTCTGTTTCCTCATCTGTAAAAGGAAGGGAGGTGGGTGGGGTGATGCATATTTTTGAGTCCATATTCTGTGATCTCATTAGTTTTCCCAATGATGCTGGAGGGTAAGTCGCTCACAGCCCCACTTTATGGACGAGGACGCTGGGACCAGAGAAGAGCAGTGAGTTGCTCTAGGTCACACAGCGAGGAAGTGACGCAGGTCCTGAAATATAAGGAGTAATTATATCAACAAAGGGATATGTGAGCACATTTAGTCTGCATTCATTACGTCTGCAAGTATCTGCGGACCTGCTATACACTAGTCACCGTCCAGATGGGGGGGTGCAGAACGAGCCCATCACTGTTTGAAGACACCTGCCAGATGCCGGGTATTTGATAGGGACACTTTGCTATTTGTGCCATCATTGCCTCGAGAGGTAGGTACTTCTGTCCCTACTTTACAGTTGAGGAAACAGACTCAGGAAAGTGAAGTGACTTACCCATGGTCCACCACTAGTAGAGGGTACCCCTGAGATTTGAACCCAGGTCTGCAGACTCCACAGCCCAGTCTCCTCCAGCTGACGTACTGAGGAAATAAGACTCTGGGTCTGCTGCTAGAGTTCACGCAGTCTGATGGTAATTCTTAGTGGTCCGTCTCCAGGAAGGGTAACTTCCTGGGGTTAGGAAAAGCATCTAGAAGACTGGGTTTTGCAGGGCTGCTAAAGCTGAGGAAAGGCCAGAGTATGAGGTGAACATCAATGAGAAGCAACGCCCAGTCTGACCTTGGCTTTGTAGGGTGGCTGCTAGGAGTATTCCTTTATTTCTTTTTTTTTTTTTTTAAAGATTTTATTTATTTTTTTGACACAGAGAGATGCAGCCATCAAGAGAAGGAACATAAGCAGGGGGAGTGGGAGAGGAAGAAACAGGCTCCCAGCGGAGGAGCCTGATGTGGGACTCGATCCCAGGACTCCAGGATCACGCCCTGGGCTGAAGGCAGGCGCTCAAAGACTGAGCCACCCAGGCGCCCCTGCTAGGAGTATTTCTGAGCCCAAGTGTCCTGGGCTCTAGAGGGGACCATCGGGTCCCATTAGCAATAAGAATCCCCAGTTCACTGCATTCTGCCCCCCTACCCGGGGAGGACTCCACTTTCCTCCAATGTCTGCCCTAAGAGTTGCTGGGAATTTTCTCCACTGTCTGCCCTAAGAATTCCTGGGACCTCCCCATCGGCCAGCATGTGGTCTTCTGGGCATGGCTCCCACATCTGTTAAGGACTGCTGTCTCCATCGAGGACTAGTGCTTGGAGTGGGGTCTGGGGAACAGCTGGATTAGGGTCAATCGTTACACCAGCGCCCATTTATTGAGTACTTACAATGTGCCAGGCACTGCGATAAGCCCTTTTACACATTATCTCGTAGGTCATGCCTGTTGTTTCTTCAACAGTGTTTCAGCTTGAATATCCAAAAGCTTATACTTTCTGGGAGTTCATGGAACCCTTCTGGAGGCTTCTCCCTCTTGAGTTATCCTAGAACCCAGTGGCTTTCTCAGTCTACAGGGGTCCATCCTGTTTCCAAACAGCAGGTGGGGACAGAGAGCTGGGTCGGCACCCTAGCACTGTTCTCCCTGCTGCCGCGAGGTGTCGCTGTTGAACGTTGGTTCTGCTGTGGTGCCGGGACACTGCTTGCTGCCGCGGGGCCTTTTCTGGTCTCGATCCCTGCCTGTGTTACAAAGGGGCCTTCACCTCAGATACGAGATCCCATTTTGTTGGCTTTTAATCACATGCTCAGGCATGGCTCGGTGTTGACTCTGTATTGCGGAGGCTCCGTATGGAGGGCCTTCCCGCTTCAGCCACTCACCCTGCCGGACTCCCAGGCACATACTGTGAGACCAGGTCGCCAGCCCAGATGACCTTATTCCTCATGTGGCCTTCACTCAGGGTCATGTCTTAGCAGTCCTCGGTCGGGGGATGCTTTATTCCAACAGGTGTCCCCAACTTTGGATCGCAAGGAGAGAGTTGTCTTGCAAGTTCTCTCTCTTCCAGAAGTGTGTGGCTGGGTTCCTTATCCGAGCTTGTGTGTCCCAAGGAGGGACAGACTGTCACGGTTGGGAGTTCAGACTCTGGAGTTGGGCGGACCAGGGTTTCGGTCCCAGCTGTGTCACTTACTGGCTGTGTGACCTTGGGAAGGTCACATTCTTCTCTGTCCCTGAGTTTCTCTGTCTGTAAAATGGGTGACGTAATGGTAACTGTGACCCCTTGAGTTGTCAAACGATGAAATGAGATCATGGCGCTTGGCACAATAAAGAGCACCTGCCGGTGTCATTCACAATGATGATGATGATGATAATAATAATATCGGGTTTATGCCAGTTGTCCACAGGCCCCCATTGCCAACGAGGAACCGGAGCCCTGGGGCCCTGTGGTTTGGGGACGGGGGGCGCCTGTGTGCATATGTTTCCCTTTGGAAGCCGTACCCCTACTTTGTTTCCTGCCCTAGGACCCTCCTCCACAGGGACCTCCAGGCACTCATGGACGCCATGTATACCAACCTCCGCACTGTCCTGCTGGGCGACACCACAGAAGCGGCCAGTGGCTGGCGGGAGATGGGTCTCCTCGATTTCTCCTACAGCTGCCTGCTCAGGTGAGCCAGGGTGGCGCCCCCTCTCGGGAGTGGCGCCCAGCTCTCTGGACTTGGGTCAGCCACTAATAGTGGCCGTGGGAACCACGAGGACTTTACGGGTGGGAAAGCAGCTTGGGACACGCAAAGCAAAGACTACAAGAGGACCGTTTGTATCTGGGGCCCCAGGTGTTCGCCTGGCTCAGGCTATGAGTTGTGAAGGAGGCACAGGTCAGGGAAAGGGGCCTCTCAGCCGTCCAGAGAGGGAGCAGCAGAACGAGGGTTTAGAGACTGTCTTGTCCTGTGGCTTCCAAGGAAAGCACAATGTTTGGGAGAACAACCCAGATCTTTAACTTTTTATCAGATCTTGTAAACTTAGATTAAAAACTGCGCTACCCAGTGTCCCTTCCTTTGGCAATGGACACAATTCCAAGCACTGTGCGTGCAGCAGGGGAAGGACAGCGACCCGAAACTCACAGAGCTGACACAAGAGACACAGATCATAAACCAATACATAAAGGTGGGTATGTCAGAGACTGGCAGGTGCGGCCGCAGAGATCAGCCGATGGGGTGATAGCGCCTGGAGGGCTCTTCTAAACCGGACTGAAAAAGGGGCTTCTCTGAGGGTCTGGCCTCAGAGGTGGGGGCTGGCTACACATGCCCCCCATGCCAAGACTGTAGGCGAAGCAGCCAGCGGGCGCAGAGTGGCAGAGGTAGGAGGACGCTTGGCCGGAGGGCCAGTGCGCCGAGCCCAGTGCGCCGAGGCGGCGGGGTTAAGATAAGGTCAGGGCACTTGGCTTTCGGAAACCAGGTCTCACAGAGCCTCAAGGCCGGGAAAGGCTTTGGAATTTATTCTAAGTAAGATGAGTGGCACTGGGGGTTTGAGCAGGGGCGCGACGTGATTGGACTTGGGTTTTAAAGCTCTCTTTGGCTGTAGACGGAGCCTAACCTTGGGGTTGGGGTGTGGCCGGAGAGGCAGGAGGGCTTGTTCGGAGCTGTTGACGTTACCTGGGTGAGAGAACGGGAGCTCGGACCCAGAGCTGACTGGGAGATGGCGACAAAGGGGTAGCTCTGGGGGCCGGAGTTGACAGGACCTGCTGAGGGTTTGCTGGGGCGGGGGTGGGGAGTGTGGGCACAGGCGGCGACAGGAAAGCGCAGGAGGGGCAGCCTGCGGATTTCTGGTGGTGCTGTTAACTGACCAGCATTTCAGAAACCAAAGGCCATTGCAACTGCTTCAAAAAAATTGGAGACACGGTTTCAGAATAAACGACAGGCATTTGCAGACACACGGGCACACAGGTGCATTCAGGACACCTGCGTATGTGCTCACAGGTAGGTTCAATGTGTGTTAACACTTTTCACCCTCATGACAGCTCCACGAGGCTGGAACTTTACAAACCCCATTTGACAGATGAAGAAACTGAGGCCCGGAGAGCCTAAGGCATTTGCCCACAGTCTCGTCGTTTGGGGTCATGGCGGGGCTGGCTGTAGAGCCTACACTGTTGTTGTTGTTTTTTTACTAAAGATTTTATTTATTGATCGATTTAAGAGAGAGAGAGAGTGAGCGAGCAGGGGGAGGGTCAGAGGGAGAGAAAGAATTTCAAGCAGACTCCACACTCAGCACGGAACCCCATGCAGGGCTCGATCTCATGACCCCGAGATCATGACCTGAGGCGAAATCAAGAGTCGGTCGCCCAGCCGACTGAGCCACCCAGGCGGCCCTGCGGAGCCTACACTTTCAAGCACACCCTTGCTGTGTAAGTGGCCCACATTTTTCTCCTGTCACCTGGAGTGGTGCAAACACCATCAGGGCTGTAATTCGTCTGGGCGATGCTGGTCCGGTCCACCCCGTCATTGTGGGTTGGGGGAGACTGAGGTCCAGAGAGGAACAGCTAAAACCACACGGCAAGGTCACAGCAGGGCATCTCCCACGTCCCCCGGCTCCTGTCACCCTATGTCCTTGTGTGAGAAAAGAAGTCAGGAGGCTGTGGCATTAGGGGAAGGTGGGGACCGTGTGGTGGCAGCTGAGTCTGTTACATCCGTGGTAACAGCCGTGTGTGTTGGGGGTGGGCTGGGGTGGGGGGTCATGTATAAATGGATCCCTGTGTCTTCAGGATCAGACCTGGGCTGGAGTTTCTATTTCCTGGCCCGGTGGGCTTGGCCTTTTTAGTGCCGTGTGCAGCCCCTGAGATAGGAAGGGAATGAGTGACTTGGATGACAGGAGGTGCAGCTTTGTGTGGCCCCAAGCCATGAGATGCCACCACTCACGACTTCCAGCCTTTCCCGTGGCACTCCTGCCTCACTCGGTCTCATCCAAAGTTTAACCGTGACTGCAGGATCCTGCCTGACCGGCCCCAGCCCAGCCCACACCCGCCCTAAGGCCTTTGCCCTTTCTCTTGCCTGAGAATGCTGTTCCCTACATGTCTGCATAGCCCTCACCTCACTTCATTCATGTGTCAGGTGATACCTCCTCAGAGAGGCCTCTCCTGACACCCCAGTTAGTAGGATAGCCCCCCCTTACCCAGCGCCAGGCTAGCGTGGTTTTTCTCCTGGCTCCTAGCACCACCTAGAGGTCATGTGTGTTTTTGCACTGTGGTTTATTCTGTCTCCCGTCCTGTCCCACCCATGTTGCTTTGACGTGCAGGTGCCACGGGAGGGACCTTCACTACCACAGTGGGAAACCTCATGCCTTCTTGAGTTTTACTGGGGTTTTCATGGTTTATTTTTCATTGCTTATTTTTGATAGAAATACACACACACACACACACACACACACAGGAAAATGGTTCTCTGCTTTAAGGAAAAAACTGGTGCAAATGGGACCAGAGACCCCAGGGCTGGCTGACCCAGCTCGTTCCTGGGTAAGGGGTGGCTGCGACCCCCTGGCTGCCCAGGGTTACTAGGTGGGACTGCAGGCTCCGCGGGGGGGCAGATTCTCTCCTTTTTCAAGATGAGATGAGGGGGCCTCCAGATTTTGTGCAGTTTTCCCAATCGTTCAGTTTGTTTATGCAAACGCTCTTAACCAAACCAAACAAGTTGGTGGACTGAATCCAGTTTGTGACTGCACCTTTACAATTCTCCCGTAAGGAAACCGGGACCACCGGTGTGGAGAGCAGGGACCCAGGGCCTCGCATGACTGGAGGGGCAGGGCAACAAGTATGGTGCAGAGGCACAGGTGTGCCCCGGGGAGGGTCTGCTGTTCTGAAGGAAGGGTTGCTGCCTTAGTGCAGTGGGATGGGCAGGTCATGAGCTCTCCATCTCTGCGGCGCATGGAAGCCAGGCCGGATGAGGGAGAGGGATGCAGGGGAACGGTGGCGCGGTACTAGCCTGGGTGACTGAGCTCGAAATCATGACGATCCTATAATTTCTCCCAAGATCAGTGTTCTTAGGATCAAATTCTACCCATTCATCCACCTCCCTCTGTCCCTCTCTCCCGTCCGTCCAGCCAGCCAGCCTCCCACCCATGCATCCATCCATGCACAAACCCTCCTATCCACCCGTCCACCCCTCCATCGGACATTGAAGATCTGCTGTGAGCTCGCGCTGCACAGATGACGGACAGAGTGGGACTAGACCGGCCATTCCTGCTTCCACCCTCTCCTCCGGAAAGTCCCTCTCCTGGGAGTTCCAGGGACGAGGAGAAACTGATGAGGGACAGGTCACGGCTCCCGTGGCATCTCTGCGGAGGTCCAGTCCCTCCCACCACATGGAAAAAGTGAAAACCCGTGGTTTTTCTCCCGGGACTGAGGCCAGGGGGGCTGGGCTTTTGGAGCACTTACAAGTGGCTGGTGGTGAAAACACTTTCTTTAAGAGCATTCCTGTGGGCAGCGTGTGTGTGTGTGTGTGCGCGCGCGTGCATGCATGAGGACTCATACTTCCTCCCGTGTCTCATCCTTTGTCTACACCCTGCCAGGCCCCGTCCTTCCTTTTCAGACCCCCAGCGCTCTTCAGGTCCAGCCCAGCCTTCTCCCCAAGGCCACCTAGCCCCTTGCCCTGCCCTGTGTCACTAGCCCTGCCACCCCCCTGGCTGCTCCCATCCTGTCCCCACACATTCCAGCTCCAGCACCTGGACCAGTGACAGGTGGCAGCTCTATGACCAGACCATGCTTGCCCCCTCAGCTCTGAGCCTTTGGCCAGGTTATGCCCTTGGCCCACACCCCTTCCCTCGTCCCTTCTCCCCGCTCAGCTCAGACCCTGCCTCCTCCAGGGAGCCTGCCCTGACTCCCTCTCCAGGGGCAGTAGCCTCTTTCTGATTGGTGCCCCCATCTTGCCCTGCTGTCCCTTCAGTCACTCTGTTCTGGCCTCACCAACCTCCTTACTGCTCTTCAATCCTGCATCTCCTTCCTGGCTCGGGATGTCGCCCTGAACCCCTTCTCTCTGCTCTTTGTACTCTGAGCCCCTCCCCACCCTTCACTGTACCCCCGCATTCCAGCCAGCTTTCTTTGTCTGCATCTCTGAGCACCAGCTGGTAGGTCACTTGTTCACTTACCTCTATCACCTGCTGTCTGTGTCCCGCACAAGAGGGACACTCCCTGAGGGCTTGAGGGCTTTGTCTGTTTTCTCCATTGCTAACTCCCTGGCCCAAACAGTCCGGCATAAAGTAGGAAAAGCAGGTGCTCATGAGCTGTGTGTATGAAGGAAAGTTTGTAGGCGGCTGTGGGAGGGTTTCACCCCCTGATCCCCTGTTTGCCACCCTCAGAGCCGGCTACCTAACTCTGTACGGAGTCGAAGCTCTGCCACGTACCCATGAGAGCCAGGCCCAGGACCGCGCCCACTCAGCCGATGTCTTCCACACCTTCCGCCAGCTCGACCTGCTGCTCCCCAAACTGGCGCGTGGCTCCCTGTCAGTGGGTAAGCACTGTGGGGGTCATGGTGGGGTGGTGGGACAGATGGAGGACTCAGGGAGAGCCCATACTTGAGCTGAAGGATCACAGACAACCTAAGAAGAAGGACATTCTTTTGCCCTGGGAAGCAGCGAGATCCCTGTCACTGGGTGTATGCAAGAGCATAGTGGTGGGGGGGCCGGGCTCAGGCCAGAGCTGAGGTTCCTGGCGGAAAGAGCACATCTGCAGTAGGGCCTGGAGACCTCGTTGTGTGTTATTTTTATTCTATTTTTAAAGGTTTTTATTACTTTTTTTTACTGAGATATAATTTTCATAGAGGAGAGTACACAGGTCCTAAATGCATAGCTGAGAGGTAAATCTAAATGCTTCATGTCCTTTCCCAGTCAATATCCACCCCACAGAGGGAGCCACTGGACAGGTTCCTTAGTTTTACCTTCCTTGACCTTCCCATAAATAGAATCAGACAGCGTGTGACCTTCTGTGTCTAGCTTCTGTCACTCAGCTTCTTGTCTGTCAACTTCGACCAGGTTGCCATATGTATCAGTAGCCTGTTTTCATTGTAGCATAGCATTTCGTTAGAGTAATGTACCACGATTTGTTTATCCATCCCCTGGTTGACGGATGTCTGGATCGTTCCCAGTTTGGGGCTGTTGTGAATTAGGCTGTTCTTGTCCGTGTCTTTCATGGCACACATGCCTTCATTTCTCTTAGTTACCAGCCCTCCGCTCTTACGACATTGATCTTGCACCTGAAGGAATTGTTCTGCCACTTAGCATGTCCAGGGAACCCCACATCTCAAGTATTTCCACTTGGGTTTGTGAAAATCCACCCCATTTATTTTTGTGGCTCCAGAGGGGACTCCGTATTGGTAAAGAGGTGCCTGCAGGATTCATGCGTGGGGCCGTGGGACCATTGGGCTGCACTGCCTTCTGGCTACTGTGTTTCAGACTACCTAGTGAGAAGAACCCTCTGGGGCCCTTGTTGATGTTACCAGCCCCTAAGCCCCATCCTGGTCCAGCGGAATCCAAGTCTCCAGGGAGGCCGGGAAACTGCATGTAGGACAAGTGCCATGGGAAAGTTGAGAATTAGTGTATGGCCCGGACTCAGACACTTGCAGCAAAACCTGGATTCAGATCCCTACGGTCGGGCTTCTGCGCTGATGACTTTGGGCAAATTACTTAACTTCTTTTTGCCCCAGGTCCTTTCTCTGGAAGGGCAGTTGAAGGGAGTGATGGAGACCGACTCTCAGCTCAGATGACTCGAGGTGGTTTACTGGATCCTGCATATTGTCCCTGGGCCTCAGCGATCGCATCTGTAAAATGGGGAGAACAATAGGCTCTTCCTACAGGGTGACTGTCAGGAATGACTGAGGTAATAAGAAAAACCAGTCTTCTGTTGAGCACTTTCTGTGAGCCAGATACTAGGTTAAGCGTGGTCTCGTTCAGTGCTCTCGACAGCCCACCACCCCATTTCCTTTATTTACGTATTTTTTAAAAACAAACTTTAACATATTAAATTAGCTTAAATTAAGGAAGAAACATTTCTGGGGCACCTGGGTGGCTCAGTCGATTAAACATCTGACTTCATCTCAGGTCCTGGAATGGAGCCCCATGTTGGGCTCCTTGCTCACCGGGCAGTCTCCTTGTCTCTCTCCCCCAACTTCGCTCATGCTCTCTCTCTCTCTCAAACAAAAAATTGAATCTTAAAAAAAAAAAAAAAAAAAGAAAGAAAGAAACATTCTTATGGTTAAACAATTCAAAGATGTAGACAATAAGAGTAATAATACTCTTCCAAGGGGCGCCTGGGTAGCGCAGTTGTTAGGCGTCTGCCTTCGGCTCAGGGCGTGATCCCGGCGTTATGGGATCGAGCCCCACATCAGGCTCCTCCGCTATGAGCCTGCTTCTTCCTCTCCCACTCCCCCTGCTTGTGTTCCCTCTCTGGCTGGCTGTCTCTCTGTCAAATAAATAAATGAAATCTTAAAAAAAAAAAAATACTCTTCCAAGCCTAGCTTCCTGTGGAAACCAGTGTTAACATGCTGGTATATATTCACACTGTTTTATAGGAATATTGTATTTTATGATAGAGACAAGTAGACATATCTAGAGTGTCACTGTGTATTTTAGAAAGGGATTATATCTATTGTCTGCAATTTGATTTTTTTTAAACCTAACACTATAGCTGTATATTCTTCCCTGTCAATACAAACATCTTCTAGTGGTGTTAGCCAGTGCAATTAGATAAGAGAAATCAATTACTGGTATAAGAATGGGTAAAGAAGATGTAAACTGTCCTTGTGTGCAGAAGATCTGACGCTATGGCTGGGAAAACCCCAGGAAATCCATGATAAAACTAACTCAAACAAAAAAGACTCTAACAAAGTAGAAAGATATAAAATCAACATGCAGAAGAATTGAGATATCTTTGTAGCTCTTGCTTGCCAGGGTTTAGGCAGCCACCCCCCTCCAATGGATATTTATAATTGTTTCCTTTTGTGTGTGTGTGTGTGTGTGTGTTTGTGGTTATTATAGTATTTCATTGTACTTGTATCTTCTCTACCATCTGGTGATTTTATTCCTCTCTGACAGTTTCCTGGAAATGGGTTTGCCACGTCAAAGGGCATGCACATTAAAATTCTTGTTAGCTGCTGCCACATCATTTCCAAAACCACGGAGCAATTCATACGCCTGCCCGAAGGGAGGGAGTCTGCTCATTCCCCACCAGATGTTATCAGTCCTTCTGTGTGTTTGCCAATCTGATGGGCAGAGGCGGGTAACTTGTTGTTTTAATTTGCATTTCCCCACAACCTTGTTAACAAGCTGTCATCAGCCTTAAAACCTTGCCAATCTGATGGGCAAAAAAGGGGCATCTGGCTTTATGGGCGTTTCGCTGACCACTGTGATGAATCAGCTTTGTGTGTTTCACCAGCTCTCTGCTTTGCTTCTCTGTGAATTGCCTCTTTGCACCCTTTTAGAGACAACTCCCTGTCCCGTTGAATCCTGGCATCAAGGCTAGAAGGTTGGCATTATTTTTTTTTCAATATTTTATTTATTTATTTGACAGAGAGAGAGAGACAGCCAGTGAGAGGGAACACAGGCAGGGGGAGTGGGAGAGGAAGAAGCAGGCTCCCAGCAGAGAAGCCTGACGTGGGGCTCGATCTCAGGACTCCGGGACCACGCCCTGAGCTGAAGGCAGACGCTTAATGACTGAGCCACCCAGGCACCCCTAGAAGGTTGGCATTATTATAGCCATTTTGCAAGTAAGGAAACCGAGGCTCAGAGAGGTGAAGTCATTTGTCAGGAACACACGATCGGTGGGTGGCAGAGCCAGCAAAATGAAAACTTGGTCTGATTGCAAAATCCTGTGTGTAAAGCATCTGACGAGGCACCTGGCACATCCCAGCACCAGTTGCTTCTTCAGTAAAGAGTGGTTTCTCCATTGCCCATTCCTCCATGCAGAAACTACCAGGGACCCTGGGTCATTCAGGGAGCAGCCCCGGGCTCAGTATAGGAAGGCTGCATTTCCCAGTGTGGGCAGCAGGTGGCAGTGTCGGGGAAGGTTTCTCATCTTCGGGCTCCAGGCTGGTGGACAAAGCTGCCCCCAGACCTTGTTGGGCCTGTGAAGAGTGCGGCCTCTTTGGAAGAGTGATTTGGCAGAACCTACCAAAACAGACAGGCTCGTTTCTTTGATCCTGAACTTCCACTACTAGGAATTATCCTACAGCAATAGTTGCAGATGTCTAGAGATGCACAAAGATATTCATTGCCCCGTTGCTTGTAATAGCAAATGCTGCAAACAGCCTAAATGTTCCCCAGTCGGGACTGTTGAAATAAATTATGCATTCACATAAAGGAGAACTGTGCAACTGTACAGCAGAACAGGATATGCTGTTACAGGCTGAAATCTCTTACGAAAAAGGTGCAGAAGATGGAGTATATTTTGGGTTTTTTTATTCTAATTTTTTTCCCGTTTTATTGAGCTATGATTGACACACGACACTGTATAGGTTTAAGGCATACAGCATAATGACTTGACTTATTTTTATTGTGAAATGAGCACCAAAATAAGTTTAGTTAACATCCCTGTTTTTTAAGAATGTGGGAACATGGAGAGACTTTTGTTTCTGAGGAGGCGGAGATGGGATGAAGATGCCCATTTGAACTCTTAGAGCGGCTTTCTTTCTTTTTCTTAATTTTGTTACCATGTCTGTGCATTATTCCTCCTCCACTATTAAAAGTATAAACATTTTTTAAAAGAAAATGGACCCTTTGGGGGACCCTTAGATCACTGAGTCTGGCGCTTCTCATAGGGAGAGATTTGGGGACAGTTAAATAGAGCCCCAAGCTAACTATGCTGGAACATTTGTTTCACTGGATTATTGGGGAGGGACCTCTTTTCTTTGAATGTTGTTTTTGGGGGAAAGGCTTTCTTATTTAAAGAATACAGAGTCTGATGCAAAATTCTAATACATCTCAAAGGGAAAACACAAGACTTTAAATATATGTCCCTTTCTGGGCTGTGCCCCCAGGTTCCTAGGGAACAGATGGGCTTCTGAGGAAAAACTTGAGAGGTACTCTAGTCTGAGCCTCTCGTTTTACAGATGGGGAGACTGAGGCCCAGAGGTAGATGGGGCCTCGGCCAAGGCCACACAGCATGGGAGGTCTGGGATTTGAAACCAGTGCTGTTGCTAGTTACATGGGCCTGGAAGTTCTGAACCACAGAACTGAATCATTACACTGGGGCTGATAAAACCTTACAATCACGGCAAGAATGTAGCACGTCTGACTTACCAAGCCCCTCCGGTACCAAGTGTGTTCTGTGTTTTTATATCCTCCTGATGAGCTAGGTTTCCTCCGTTTTATAGGTGGGGAAACCGAGGCTCGGAGACCCAAATGATTTGTGCAAGATCGTCTTTCTAGGAAGGAACAGAGCTAGCGTGTCTTCCTGGGTCTCCCTGGCTGCGAACTCCGTGTTGTTTATTTCACAAATTATTATTTCCTAATTACAGAAACAGTACGTGAATATATTCTCCATGGACTAACAATGTGCTAACACTCATGAGCTTTATTTAATAATATAGCTGCTGTTCACTAGGCCTATGCCTGGCGTCGCTCTCTGTGCTTTATAGGTTAACACATTCAATTCCTGCATAACCCTTTGCGTGGGAACTCATGTTATCCCGGTTTACAGGCTTTGAAAACGGAGGAGTTGAGAGGTGGGGTGGATTTTTGTTGTTGTTGAATCATAGGAGTTCTTTATATATTTTGGATATGAGACCCTTATCAGATCTATGATTTGCAAATATTTTTCCTCATTCCGCTGGTTGTCTTTTCTTTCTTTTTTTTTTTTTTTTTAAAGATTTTTTATTTATTTATTAGACAGAGATAGAGGCAGCCAGTGAGAGAGGGAACACAAGCAGGGGGAGTGGGAGAGGAAGAAGCAGGCTCATAGCGGAGGAGCCTGACGTGGGGCTCGATCCCATAACGCCGGGATCACGCCCTGAGCCGAAGGCAGACGCTTAACCGCTGTGCCACCCAGGCGCCCCCGCTGGTTGTCTTTTCATACTGCATTGCTTTTTGAAGTCATCCTAAAAAGCTGTGTTGACAGTGATATTCCAGGTTTGCAGCTGTGCTGTCAGACGTCAGAGAATGCCAGTCATTTCCAAATCTGTGTTACATTTCTGTTTCCTTTAGATATTTCGTCAGATGACTCTTAGAAGCATCCAGAATGGGCACTTCCTATCCCCTCTGCTCACCTGCTGAAACCCTCTGTGTGCCCGGTCCCACCCCCCGAGATTCTGGCAAGATTGTTCTGTGGTGAGACCTGGGCACACAGATTTCAAAGCTCCTGGGTGATTCTCCAGTGCCCCCAAAGTTAAGAAACACAGGAAGACAATGTAGTTGATGAACAGTTGGGCTCATTGCGTTAGATTGAGAAGGCTATCACCTGAAAGGGTCAAGAGGTTAAAGAACAGCATGTGGAGCATGTTATTTGAGCATGTAACTAAGATGCTTAAAATATACGTGTATTTTCATATACGTTTAGCCTACATTTTCCACCCTTTCAAACGCCCTGTAATATTCAACCCAGTTTCGAACCATTGGGTGCATGGACCGTCCTGAAACCCTGCTTTGTGGTTCCGAACAGCCAATGAGGAAGTTTCTAGTGCTTGGGAATTCTTGTAACAAGCCAAAGCAACATCTGCTTCCCCAAGGGGTGGTTTCGGAAGAACCGAATCTTTTATTTGCACATCCGTGTGTGAATACCTCATCGTCCTGTAGCGTGACCACAGCGTGTGAGTAATGAGCGCCTGGCGTCGCACCCTCGACAGTCGCCCTTGCCGGCCCGTCTGGGTCTGCACACGGTTTCCACCGCCGCACGGCGTTTATTCATGGTGACTATTAACTGGCGATCGGCGGGCCACAGCTGGCCTTCGGAGGAGCTTCCGTGGCTTGCGAACTGATGCGCAGGTCTTGCTCAGAGGCTGAAACAGGAGAGGATTCCATATGAACCTCTGGCTTTTCGTCTTCTGAAAACTCAGCCTCCCTGGCCGTGCTGGGCCAAGTTTCTCTGTCAGGCCCGTGGGGCTGAGCAGAGGCCGCCCCACCCCTCCTGCTCCGAGGGGTCCCTTCCATGCCTTCCCTGGAGACCCCAGACCCGTCTGTCCCGTCTTGAAGGCGGTTAGGTTATTTCCCGGTGTCTCCCGAATGCCGCTGTGCTGAGCCTGCTCGTGGGGTCCTCCCCCCACACGCGGGCTGGCGTTGCTTGGGGATCGGACCCTGGAAGGGAGAATGCCGCTGTTTGTGTTCTTTCCCCTGCCGCGTAAGAAGCACCGTTCTCTGAAGGCATATGGGTTGAGCACCGACTGGGGGCCGGGTGCTGGAGACACGGAGACGGATAAAACCAACGAGGCCCTTCACTCCTGTCCACCGGGGGTGGGTGGGGTGGGGGAGACAGAGAATAACAGGTTAGCATTTAAAGGCCTTCCCTGGAGCCTCTTTCCTTACCCCCGAAGAGTGACACCCAGCAGATCCTTGGCCTCATGGGACGTCGGGCTGGGTGGCCCGGGGCTGGGGGGTGGGGGCAGGAGATCTCTAACCCCCACCCTCTGTGCTTTGGCCCCGCAGGCGATAAGGACCACGCGCGCCGAGTCAAAGGTCGCCTGTGGAAGCTGTTGTCCCCGGCCAGGCTGGCCGCACGGGCCCAACGGAGCAGCTGGCTGGAGAGCTACCTGCTGCACCTGCAGGAGACGGGCGTGTCGGAGGACATGCAGGCCCGGGCCATGGTGCTGCAGCTCTGGGCCACGCAGGTGGGCGTGGGCGTGCGCGTGAGCACGCGTGCACGTACGAGTGCCCGTGCGTGGCTGTGTGCATTTGGGAGTGTGTGTCCGCAGGACTGTGGGCGTGGGTGTGTGAACACAGACCCAGTGGTCTGCTCCCTGACTTCCCAGACTGTCAGACCGTTGGCATGAACGGCATCGTTCATTCCGTATTCAGGGGTTTTTTTAATTTGGAAGAATGTCAGACTGAGAGCTGTGTGAATAGTTTAATAAACATTTAGATACACTTCACCTTGATTTCCCAACTTTGAACATTTTATCCCATGTGCTTTCTCTCTCTCCCTCTCCCCTCCTCCTCCTCCACCCCCTCCTCCCCCCTCTGTCCTACTGTGATTATTTTACTGAACCATTTGCAGATAAGTTGCAGACATCATGGCTCTTTACCCCTAATTACTTGAGCGTACGTTCCTGGGAGCAAGAACTTTCCGTTACATGACACAGTATAATGACCCCATTCGGGGCAATTAACCCAGATACATGATCATTAGTTAATAGACAGTCCCTATTCCAGTTTTTCCAGTTGTCCCGGTAATGTCCTTTATGGCTCGTCTTGGTCTGACATCTAATGCAGGATCACACGGAACGTTTAGTCATGCTGTCTTTTGAGTTTTCTTTAATATGGAACAGTTCCTGTGCCTTTCATTGTTTTTCATGACCTTGGCATTTTTGGAGAATGCAGAACAGTCATTTTGAAGAATTATTTAAAAGTTCCTTTGAGTACTTCCCATAGGCCTCAAAGACCCGCTTTTGTTGCTTATGTTTTCGCTGGCTTTGGGGGTGGGGCAGACAGTCACGAAAACACATATATAGGGTGATTTTAGATGTGGATATGCAGGATGTAAAATGGAGTCATGAATAGAGACGCCCTGGGGGTCAACTGTAGCCAACGTGGTCGGGGAGGCCTCTCTGAGGAGATGTTTGGCTGATAAGAAAGAGCTGATGTTGGGAGCTTGGGAGGGATGTGGGAATAGAGCCTTCCAGGTGGGAGAAACCGCCAGTGCAAAGGCCCTGAGGTTGTATCATACCCAGTGTTTGAGCAACAGCAAGGAGTTGAGTGTGGCCAAAGCATCATTGGCGGGGGGGGGGGGTACTGGGAGCGAGGGAAGAGATCATGGAGGGCCTGTGGGTCCCAGTAAGTAAGGACTTGGGATTTTTCTCTGGGTGAGGTGGGAGCCCTGGGAGCATTCTAAGCAGAGGAGGGACAGGATCTGAGGAGCAAAGGCAGGAGCAGGGACACCAATGAGGAGACAGTGGTGGTAGGACCAGGTGGTGGCCATGGAGGTGATGAAGAAGTAGATGGATTCTGGAAGCAGAGAAGACAGCGTCAATGGATGTTGTAATGGACCAGAGAGCGGGGAGAGAAAAAGCGGGGCTCAGGATGCGGCCTCTCGAGTCTTGGTTTCCGTCCTCTCCTGGACCCCAGAGTCCCGCTCCTTCTCTTGGCCCCTCCTCAGCAGGGACAACTGCACACACTTGACGTTTCCAGGTAATTCCCTTCCCATCGACTTGCAGCTTATTTTTAGTTTTCTCTCAGAGCCATTAACTGTCCTTGCAGGCAAAGGCTGGCAAGGGGCAAGGGATGGGTTTAATCAGCAGTTGGGTCCCCATTAGTGCCTAATAACATATTTATGGGCAGAGACTTGGAATTCCAAACTGCCCCCAGAATCCCTTGCCGAATGACCTCTGTCAGCAGAACTGGACGCTGGCTTGGGGGCTTGAGTGGCAGAAAGTCTGGGGAACAGCCTGTGGCGGGGCCAGGAGAACTGAGCACGACTTGGGGACAGGACATCCTCTGATTCTGAGTCGCTGGCAGTGTGCAGAATTCAGGCAGGTGGGAAGACGCTTCAAGAGCTGGAGTCTTGAGAACAGGGCCAAGATGCTGAGTAGTGCAGTGGTTTCAGGCGCGGGCCCTATGATCAACCTGCCTGGATTTGAATCCTGATTTTGCCACTCCCTGGCCAACCAGTCACTTAAGTTCTCGGTGCCTCGGTGTGCTCAGCTTAAAACAAAGACCGCAGTCCCTTCCTCAAGGTGCTGCCGTGAGGCAGAGAGGAAGGGACGATGCCAGGCCCGTAACCATGCTCAGAGATAACTAGAGCTCAGGAAACATGTTCAACAGATACTTAGTGAGGGCCCACTGTGTGCTGGGCGCCATTCTAGAAGCTGGGGATAGAGCAGCGAGCAGACCAAAGATCTCTGCTCTTATGGAGCTGATATTCTGGGAGAGAACAATTGATAAACAAGTAAGCATATTAAAATATAGTCAAGTTCTGCAGAGAAAGGATAAAGCATGGGAGGGAATAGCAGAGGGCAGTGAGGAGGGGCTGCTTTTATAGGGTGGCCAAGGAAGGTCTCACCAAGAAGATGACATCTGAGCAGAAACTCCAAGGAAGGGAGGGAGGTGGGGAGCCATATAGATACATAGGATGAGGGCATCCGCAGGGGGCACAGCAAGTGCAAAGGCCCTGAGGCAGGGATAAGGATGATGAGAGAGATAGCAGGTGCCAGACCATGCAGGGCCCTGTGGGCTTTGGGGAGGACTTTGGCTTTTACTCTAAGAAAGGAATTCTTCAAGGGCTCTGAGCAGAGGAGCAATGTGGCCTGCCATCTGCTTTAGAGGAATCATTGCTGAGAACTGGCTATAGTGGGAGAAGTGGAGTCAGGGAGACTAGAGATGAGGTCACTGCGGTATCCAGGCAAGCGAGGGTGGTGCTGGACCAGGGTAGGTGCAGAGGGCCAGAGGGAGAGAGAGTGCTTTCTGGACACATTTCCAGTAGAGCCAACAGGATTTGCTGTTGGACTAGACATTGAGAGAGGGCAC
The DNA here is from genome assembly GCF_017311325.1 of Ursus maritimus. Classification (NCBI taxonomy): domain Eukaryota; kingdom Metazoa; phylum Chordata; class Mammalia; order Carnivora; family Ursidae; genus Ursus; species Ursus maritimus. The sequence goes on along the minus strand of NW_024424675.1, from coordinate 36,440,539 downwards.
CAACAAGGATGCCTCCGGGTTTTGGTCTGAGCAACAGAAAGGATGAAGATGCTGTTAATAGATAAGCAAGATAGTGGAAGGGGCAAGTCTGGGGGAAGAAAATCAGAGGGCTGGTTTTGAGTGTGCTGAGTTTGAAACCGAGAACTGGGTGGGAGGTGGAGGGTACACCTGGAGTAAAGAAGAATCTGGAGTTCAGGGTAAAGCTCCAGGAGGAAGATGTGCATTTGGGAGTTGGCAGTGCAGGGGTGGGGTTGGCAGCCACTGGACTGGAGACAGCGGGGGCTCAGGTGGATGGAGAAGGGACCAAGTCCTGGGCCTCTCCAGCCTGAGTTTGAAACCGAGAACTGGGTGGGAGGTGGAGGGTACACCTGGAGTAAAGAAGAATCTGGAGTTCAGGGTAAAGCTCCAGGAGGAAGATGTGCATTTGGGAGTTGGCAGTGCAGGGGTGGGGTTGGCAGCCACTGGACTGGAGACAGCGGGGGCTCAGGTGGATGGAGAAGGGACCAAGTCCTGGGCCTCTCCAGCCGCAGGGGTCAGGAAGATGGGGAGGAGCGTGCGCAGGAGACGGAGGGGGAGTTACCAGGAGGCTGGGAGGGGGGTGGGGGGGTGGGGGGAGGCCCCCCAGAGGCCAGGTGCAGAAAGAGTTCCCCAGGGTGGCAAAATGGTATAGTTAGTGTCAGAGTGGAGTCAGGAATGTTAACAGAGGGGTCAGTGAAGGCTCTAGCATCCAGGGGCCTAGAGATCCAAGGTCCAGGCTAGGGAAGAGGCTGGCTCTGAGGGGACCAGGTGGGTAGAGAGAGAGTTCACAAAGGCCTGCCAACAACAGTCCAGGCTCCCCTCCCAGCTCTGAGCCTTTAGGCAGTGGGCGACCATGTTGACCCTTAAAATACATTTTTTTAAAATCATAAAACATGAAAAGAAATGTCACCTATGATCTCCCTTCCTTCAGTTCTGCTTTCTTCTGTGGTGGCTCCAGCCCCAGATGGTGGCAGTGAGGGCCGCCAGCGCCTCCTGGCTGTGGGGCAGTCCCCGCGGAGGAGGGCTTCTGCTTCCCTGGGATTCTCGTAGAAATCCCAGGTGTGGTGCTCACTGGCCCAGCCGGGGTCACACGTCCCCTCTGAGGACATCACTCATAGTGGCCCAGCCCGGGTCACGTGGCTGCACCTGAGGTCTAGGGTGATGGGTCAGCCCCAGATGATCAGGGTGAAGGGGAGGTAATTCTTCGAAGGAAAATGGGGCTGTTACCCACCACAAGGGAGTGAACGCGGGGTAGGCAGGGCTGCAGGTGTCCCCCACGCCTACTGACTGTGTGGTGAGGTGGCCACAAAGTGGCGCGCAGGAATCACTGGGTGCCGCGTCCCGCACACCTTGAGCGCCCTCTGGAGGTCAGCTACCGCCTTTCACCGAAAAAGTAGAGCAGAGGACCGGTGCTGCTGGGGGAATGGACTTTGGCTGCTGGGGTAGGAGATGAGGCTAGATGGGACATGTCATCCTGGGTAAACTGAGGCAAGACCCTGTGGGAGACTCAACTTCCAGGATAGTGAACTCAGGGTCTCTTGTAGTGGTGTGATCACACACGCAAGGGCACACTCTCAAATCTGGGCGGCTGGGTGGAAGGCAGTCTTTGCCGCCTGCCTAACTTGCCACAGCTTTTTCCTGAAAGCAGAGATCACTGAGCAGCCTCACGTTCCCCTCCCACTTCGTAATTACTCAGCGGCGGCCCCCATCACACTGACGGGGAGAGATAAAATGGCCTTTGCACTGAGTTAACCCAAGGCTAAATTATTTATCACCTACACTCCCCTGGCTATTTAAGTGGTGGACAGTGAGTGACCTTTCTTGTCTCTGCTGGACCTGAGGTGCTGGAGGAAATCTCAGGAGTGTCCAGGTTCTCCCTTGTTCTCTAACAACATGGGGGAGGGGCAGGAAGAGTGCTGGGACGGGAAACCTCTTCTGAGCACCGACTCTGTGCCCAGCATGTGAGGGTCGCCTGTATCCTGTCTTGGGACCCTTGTGGACACCCCCAGAGTGAGCATGTTATCCCCATTTTACCAAGAGGGAGGTTCTTTTTTTTTTTTTTAAGATTTATTTATTTGAGAGAGAGAGAGAGTGGGGGGAGGGGAAGAGGGAGAGGGAGCGAGAGTCTTAAGCAGACTCCACACTGAGCCCAGAGCCCGACGTGGGGCTTGATCCCATTACCCTGAGGTCATGACCTGAGCTGAAATCAAGAGTTGGATATGTAATTCTGCCTCTGCCCCTCCTCCTCTTTCTCTAAAAATAAATAAATAAATCTTTTTTTTTTTTTAAAGTACTGCATCCATTAAAAAAAGTCGAACAGTTCAAAAAGACATATGCAGTGAAAATCAGTACCCGTCCCCCATCCCCCCTGCTTCTGGCTCAGAGGCTCCTTCAAAAGCCGGTCTGTGCTTCTTCGTATGATCCCTCTTGAAACGTACGCACAAGCGGGGACACAGTGAACCCCTGTTCCACGTCGTGCTGCCGTGCACCTTGGCTACAGTCCCATCTGTACACACACAGCCGCCCAGCCAGCTGCCTTTAACAACTTCCTGTGTCATCATCCTGAGGATGGACCATCCTTTATCTCATTGATCTATTGATAGACATTGAGATTGCCTCCAGTCTCTTGTTGTTACGTCAGCACTGTGATCAATATCCTTGTGCAAATGTCCTTTGGTCTGTGTGCGGTAACGTCTGTAATAGAGTTACAGGGGAAATATGGGATGTAATGACTATTAACATTATCAAGCCTGGATGGTGGACAAAGATCATCCCCCCAGTCGAGGTGAGTTGGTATGCCACCCACGCCTGGAGCTCGTTTCAGGGAACCGCACACCCATTTTAGCCACATGCTAAATACCTCAATATTAAAACGCTCAGCTAAGGCAGAAATCTTAGAGCAAGAAATTTTATCCAGTTTCCTAATTCCTGAACTGCTGGGAATTCTTACGTAATTTTGTTCAAGAAATTACTAGCTTTCACAGTCCCTGTTGATTATGGCTTCTTTGTGCTATATGCATACGATACTCAGAAATTTGAAAGTAGATGTCCAGATGTTACATGAGTTTGCTGTGGTTGTGTACCAGCCAACCACAAAAACCCAGTGGCCCACACCAATGAGCACTGATTTAACTCACGTGTCTGTGGGTCCGCTGGGCGTCACCCGCTCTAGACTGGCCCAGCTGGACAGCTGGCTCTGCCCCATGTCTTGTGTCCTCCTTGTGGGACCAGCGAGCCAGCCGGGCAGGTGGACACACGCAAGGTCTCTTAAGACCTAGATTTTCTCCTGCTGCTCTCTCAGTCCTGTTTCACTCTGTTGGCCAAAGCAAGTCACAGATTCACAGGGCTGGGAAAATCCCCTCTGGCTCTGAGAAGGGAGGAAGTGCCAAGTCCACGGCGAGGGGCGTCGATACAGGGAAGGGTGGAGAATTGGGGCTAAGGATGCAGTTATCCTCAGATGTGAACCATACTCTTAACTGATACACCTTGTTCCGACTTCTGACCCTTCTTCGCCAATTAGCTATGAAGATTACCTGTGTGAGCTCAGATCAATGAGTTTGCTTAAGGTCAGGGATGCCAAGAATAGCCCTGAAATAGGCATTGGGCTACCCCAAAGCCCCAGAGCATATTTGGGCCACGGCCTGAGCTGAAGATAAACATGAGTCATGCCTAGATGTTTGGCAGGCATGGGAACCTCTGTGCTTGGCCAGGGCTGTGTCTGTGGTCGGCTCTTGCCCCAGGCCTGCGCTCTTGGTGGTATAACGGGCTCCTTCTCATTGCAGGGGAATATGGGTCCTGCTGCCTTCTGGCTTCTGCTCTTCCTCCTCAAGAACCCCGAGGCCCTGGCGGCTGTCCGTGGAGAGCTCGAGCAGCTCCTCTCCAGAGCAGAGCAGCCCATTTCGCAGATGACCACCCTCCCCCAGAAGGTTTTGGACAGCATGCCTGTGCTCGGTGAGAGAGGCAGACCCTCCAAATTAGCCCCAAAGACTGAGCCATCATGGGCACCCTAAGCCCTTCCCAGCATGGGCTCCCACCATCCAGGGTCCATCGGCATCCTCTGACCTAGGGTCCCCCTAGACCTCCTGTCTTCTTAGACCTGGCTTCTCTATGCCCTGTCTCAGCTGTCCAGGACTTGTGGACTCAGTAGATTTGTGGTTGCCATTGACAAAAAACCTCACTTAAACCGGCTGAAGCAAAAAAAGGACTTTTTTGAGGGCATTGACTAGAAAGTTCAGAGGATAGCTAGCTTCAGGCATAGGTGGACCCAGGTGCTTTAACGACATCATCAGGACTCAGTATTCCCTCTCTCAGCCCTGCTCTGCTGGGTTGGCTCCAGTCTCAGGCCTGCGGGAAGGCCATCAGCAGATCAGGCTGATGGGCTGTCAGCCCCGGCAGGGTGCACTTCTCTGCGACATTCCCATCCAAAGTCCCAGGAATGTGTCTTATTGGTTCTCTTTGAGTTATATGCCCATCTTGAGCCAGTTACGGGGTTCAGAGGGACGGGATGCTCTGCCTGGCCAGTCACACACAGCCCAAGGAATTGGGAGTGAAGTCAACAGCCCAGCCTCTGAGAGTGGGAGAGGGGTGGTCCCCAGAAGAAAACCAGGGAACTGTTTCCAGATGGAGAATGTAAGCTGGGCAGGCAGAAACAACGTAGTCTCCTCTGATATCTCTCTGGCTCCCACAGTCCCTCACAGCTTCTCCTAGAGTCAGACCCAGACCCTCACATCCAAGTCTGAGGACCATAGCAATCATATCTCATCACTTGGCCTTTTTGGCCTCCCTGTGTGATGGTGGGCAATCATGCACCGTCTCTGAGCCTGCCCACCTTCCTCTGTAAAATGAGGGCTGGGGGTGGCATTTAAGTGTGAGGAAGCCGCTGACCCTTGCTGGTATCTGCCCTGCAGATAGCGTGCTGAGTGAAAGCCTCAGGCTCACTGCTGCGCCCTTCATTACCCGGGAGGCTGTGGTGGACCTGGCCCTGCCCATGGCAGACGGGCGGGAATTCAGCCTGCGACGTGGAGACCGCCTCCTCCTCTTTCCCTTCCTGAGTCCCCAGAGAGACCCAGAAATCTACACAGACCCAGAGGTAAATTACATACCAGGGACCGGGGAGGGGGGGAAGTCAATGGCTTTGGAACTAGCCAAATCTGAGTGGCAGCCCCCTTCTGCTCTTTGTTTGCTGTGTGTCCACGCCCAAATTACTTCACCTCTCTGTGTCTGTTTTCTCACCTGTGAAATGGACGTCATAATAGCTCCTGCCTTACAGGGTTGTCGGGAAGATTAAATGAGAACATGTAAGAAAGGCCTTCACAGTGCCTGGCACGCAGGGAGTGCTTTGTAAGCGATAGCTGAGCAATTTTCCTTTTTTTGGAATGTTACAATGTTAGCTTCTCAATACTTTTCTCTCTCCCTGGACTTTGAGATGGATCAAACCTTCACAGTTTCTAACAGATTTGGGTGCTTACTGTGTGCCAGGCCCTGTGCTATATATCCACCCATCCATCCATCCACCCACCCATTCCCCCACCCCTCCCATCCACCCACCACCTACCTCTCCCCTCCACCCACCCATCCATCCATCCCATCCACCCACCCACCCATCCATCCATCTTCCCACCCTTCTGTCCCATCCATCCAATCACCCATCCGTCCATCTGTCACTCACCGACCATCCATCCATCCACCCACCCATCCATCAATTCACCCTTCCATCTCTCTATCCACTGATCCATTCACCTATTTTCCACCCATCTTTCATTCACCTCCTACTCTGTGCCAAGCCCTTTGCTCAGATACAATCCCCCCTTACCATTCTACAATGTAACCAAAGGAAATTGGCATCCTCTTTTTAAAAAAAAAATTTTTTTTAAGTAATCTCTGTGCCCTCTGTGGGTCTTGGGTTCATGACCCCGAGATCAAGAGTTGCATGCTCTACTGACAGCCAGCCAGGTGCCTCTAAAAATCATTTTAATTTTTAAATTTGAAACTGCCTAAGTAATATATACTTATAAAGTGAAATATACAGACACATCTGTTTAAAAGCAAACATTTTTCTTTATTCCTTTTACTCTCCAGTTCCGCAGACTTCCCTATCAACGGTTTGGAGTGTATCCTTTAAATTATTTTTATGCCTTTACAGATAAACACACAACACACTCACACACATATGAATAGAGAGGTGTGTGGACAGGACCACACAATACATGCTATTCCGAAACTTGCTTTTTTCACTCAACAACCAGTCTAAAAAATTGTGTGTGAGCACGCACAGACCACGCTCAACCTTCTAAATGGATGCCGTAATTTCTTAACCAGTCCCCTATCGATTGTCCTTTACTGTGTTTTCAGTTTTTTCCTCTTATAAACAAGACTTCGGGGATCATCCTGACAGAGTTTTCCTCGGGCATGCGTGTTGTGGGGGTGGAGTCGGAAAACGGACCTTCCTGTTTCAGGTATTTAAATATAACCGATTCCTGAACTCGGATGGGTCAGAGAAGAAAGACTTCTACAAGGACGGGAAGCGACTGAAAAATTACAGCATGCCATGGGGAGCTGGCCACAACCAGTGCCTGGGGAAGGCGTACGCCATCAGCAGCATCAAACAGTGAGTGTGGGGCAGTGGAGGGGGGTGCGGGCCTGGCGGGGTGGGGGGTGGGGGTTCCTGCTCCGGCTGCTTGGCACACGCCCTCCTCTCCGGAGACCAGGGTCCTCCGCCAGGAACACGGGCAGCGGCTCCAAACGGCCCATGAGCCATCTCCTGCCCACAGATCTGCTTATTTGTGTGTTTAGAAATGTCTGCTAACTTTTAAGAATCAGAAGATCTCACATAAAAAGCCAAATTTCTGGTCTCTTTTGACATAGTCAGATCTGGCAGGGAGCTCTTCCCTCCAGACCTGGTGTCCAGATACTAAACACGGGACGTTGCGTGCGGCTGACCATTGCTGGCCGTCTGCAGCTGCTGCACACGTTCAGAGCCCCCTCGGCAGGAGCTGGCCAAGCTGTCATTGTTCCCTCTTGGTTATTTTAACGCCTGTGGACCCGAGTGCCTTATAAATTCTCTTCCCTGGATCCCAAGAGCTGTGGCGCCTGGACCACACACCGATCTGGCCAGGGTTATGACATCTCTGTCCTTCCGTCCCGCCCCTGTGTCATTGTAAGCTGAGTGGCCAGCTGTGCCTGGGTCCTCAACTGTCCGGTTGGGGGTACCGATCATACTGTATCCCAGGGGTGTCAGAACAAAGGAATTGGGTCTTGTGAAATATTGAACCCCCTGCCTGGCTCATTGTAGGTATCTTGTAAGTGCTAGTTATTACTGTGACTAATACACAGGCATTGTGCTAAGTGAACGGGCACATTACATTAACCTGTTGGGCTCAGTTGTCTCGGCAGTGAAATGGAGCTCCTAATATAGCCAGTTTTTCCTTCATGCTTCATGATACATTCCTAAAACTCACGGCCACGTGAAACCACACGAAAAAATCCCCAGGGATTGTGGGGGGACATGGGGCTGGGGCCCAATGGACCAAAAACCTCCTAGTGACACATGCAAGCTAAGAACCCAGGGAAGATGGTCGTACAGGCTTACAGGTGTTTCGTGGCTGAGAGCTACTTAGGCGCTGCCGAAGATATGGTGCTTCAGTTTGAAAACCACGCGAAGTTTGTGGAAGTGGGCGGTGGCTGGGCTGCAGCTGTGCTGTGAAGCGTGAAAGGCGGGGCCCCTGCAATCGGACACCTGCTATCAGTGGGGGCGCACGAGCCGCCCCGTGAGCCCAGCTTGCTGGTGGATAGAGTTTAGGTGCGTGCGTGCGCGGGTTTGTGGATTCCCACTCCGTCCGTCCAGCTGGGTGTGGCTTTGCATTCTCCTCGTGCTTCTCGCACACGAAACACGTGCGCAAGTGGGAAATTTGCCTCAGCCTCCCTGGTGCCCCAGCACACCAATCACGTTGGAACAGACTCACGTGTTCAGAAGTGTGGGCGCAGAGCTGACTGCGGCTCCTCCCTCATAAAGTGTTTGGACCGATAAAAAGATCTCGGATACTAAATGCTTAGCACAGCGCCTGGCACCTCGCATTTCAGTAAATTCGTCAATTTGTTATTTGATCTCCCTTCCCTGTCGTGCAACCCTGCTCGGTAGGGGTCAGTCCAGCACTGACTCTAGAGGTCAGATTATTTGCCACCATGATCATGCACCTGGGTGAGGGGAGGCGCCAGGCTCCACACCCAAGTGTGTGCAGAGCTCCCCGCCCTCTATAAACTCACTCTCCACCACCCATAGCTTCAGAGCTGGGAGGGACCAGCCCGCCTCTTTGACTTTCTTTGAGCAGGTGGGGAAACCAAGGCCCAGAATGGAAAAGAAACTTGTTGAGGGTCAAGAGGCAGAGCCGCGTTTGCCTAGCTCTGCTGTCAAGAGCGTGGACTTTGCTCTGTCCTCGCCTTCCTCCTCTTTGTGAATTCTAAGAGATTAGAGCGTCCTTGTCATGTTCTCAGTCCCACGCTGGCACCTGGGTCACGGTGGGGGGGGGGGACATTCAGTGGCAGAAGACGCCGTTCGGACCCTACGGACAGAGGCCGTGGGAAGTGCGATAAGGCAGGCGGGCAGGAGCCGGGTCCCATCAGGTGGGACTGTCGCCGCATTTGCCGGCACCTGGGTTAATCCTGCACGCGGCTCGCGTGCTTGTCAGGACGGGTTTCCCGCAGGCGGCAGTAAGAGGTCGTGAGGCAGGGGTGCCTTTTCCCAATCTCACAAAGGCAGCTGCTGGCTTCGCAGGGCTTTGCAGACAGCGTTCCAGGAGTTGGGTGGGGCTCAGGGGGTGGGGAGGACTCTGGTCTGGGGGAGTCGGAAAGGATCACTGAGTCAGGAGTCAGGCGATGCAGCTGTAACAACAACCCCCACATCTCAGTGGCCCGTGACAGCAGGGGTTTAGTTCCCACTCACAAAGTGGGTTGTGGGTGTGGGGGGGCCCTGCCTTCCACACACAGACTCAGGGACCAGGCTCTTCCCATCTCCCCACTGCACCACCCCGACGCGAGGTCCACACAGCCACCAAAGAGCACACTGCGAGTCTCGTGCTGACTGAGGCATCGACCGCTGTCACTTCTGCTCACAGCCCAGCAGCAGAACTGGCGGGCGGGCCCCCGAGCCACAGGGGCTGGCAGACAGGGAGGAGCTCGTGGACTTCGGAGGGGCAGGAACCACCTGTGCTCTCACGCTCTCCTCCCCCTTTTCCCGAAGTGAGAGCTGGGGTCGGACTCGGGAGGAGGCCATTGCCTTCCTGCCTTATTCCGGAGAAGCCCCTAGTCTTCCAGTCCTGCACACCTTCAACACCGTCTCTCTGCAGATTCGTGTTCCTTGTGCTGGTGCACTTTGACCTGGAGCTGGTCAACCCAGACGTGGAGATCCCTGAGTTCGACCTCAGCAGGTACGGCTTCGGGCTGATGCAGCCGGAACACGACATGCCCATCCGTTACCGCGCCCGGCCGTGAGCTCCGGGAGCAGACGGGGCTCCGCACACGTGCCTCCACCCAGCCGGCCCCCCATCGCCCCACTTCCCGTGTCTACGTCTGCCCTGGGCGCAGGAGCTTTGAACACCCAATGGAGCCAGCATGACCACTTTCCTGATTTTTTTCCTAGAAGGCTGTGTCCAGGGAGGGGAACGAAGGCAAGCTAAGAGGAGGGGAATGGAAAGGACACCAAAAGCTCTATGAATTGTCTCCTGCTATGGTTGAGTTCCAGAATGAGTCTCTGCTCCCAGCTCACCCTGCTCCCCCCCCCACCTTATGATTTCCACAAAAGCTGGGGTGGGCAGGGCAGAAGCAGGAGTCCTTACTGCTCCGCTGTGCCCCAGCTCTCTGAGGGGCCAATTCCTTGGCAATGCTGTGGTCCACGCCTTAGCCAGTCAAAGCAGATGCTGGCGATAAAAGGGCCAATCAGGGCCTCTCAGTGTATCTATTGAATTAAGCTGTGTCCCCAAATTATTAAACTAGCCAACACTAAAGGAGTCCTTTAGAATCTCTCTTCCCTAGGCGCCCTGTTCGCTAGACACTTCCCTCATCTCTCCATTCACATGGATGCATGAGAAAATTCAGGAGGGTTTTTCCAAAGGCTGATGCGTTCACGGTGCAGATCATGAGCTCCCTCCCTGGGCTCTGAGGAGTAGAGTTCTCTGTTCTACACATGTGGGCTCCAGATGGGAGAGCTTTCCCAGTGTCAAGACTCAAGTAGGGAATAAGAAAGACAGTCCCAACAGGATGGTCCTGACAGAAGAAACTAGCCAGGGCTCCTTGGAATGGTCAAGCCAAAAACAGGGCTGTCTGCATTCTAGCTTGGAAACTCCAGCTGTGGTATGATGCATTGGCAGACCTGTTTTGTGTGGCCTATGCTTATGAAAAAATACATTAGTTGTTACCATGTCATCTGTGGGAGAGTCCATGCAAAATGTCCAGCTTCTCTTGAAAACTTGGAACATTTGGCCACTGGGCCCATATTCCCAAGGACAACTGTTAGCCAGAGTGGAGCAGCAACCCACGCCCTTATCCAGGGTGTGTGCATTCTGGCTCACCAGGGTTTCCACTTGGTGGAAATATTTTTTTCTGCTCTCCATTCACTGTCCCTCCAGGCCCTTGAAGGCATTCCAGTTCGAGAACCCTGTTCTAACTCTTAGAAGTGATATTGTAGGAGGTGGTAGGAACCTACTAATTGGTCCTCGGATCAGTAGTCTGCTCTATCCTGGATGCCCCAACCCTTTGAACAAACAGATCAAGGATGAAAACTTGCCTTTGCTTCCGATTTAGAATAAAACCGGTCAGAGAGAAAAACTGCCTCTAAACCTTCATTCTGATGTTAAGTATTATTATAAACATTAGGTCCTGTTTACTGAGGGCCCTTTAAGTGGCTGTGACAGGCACCATGGATGCAGTATTTGTAGTGCTCACAGCATCTCTGTGAGGAGAGGATGGTTATGCCTTCTTTAGAGATGAGGAAATGGGCTCAGAGAGGTGATGTGACTTGGTAGGATTTGGCAGAATTATTGTCCCGGTAGCACATGGTAGATGGGCAGCTCTGCATTCCTTGGGCTCAAGGGGGGTGGTGGAGGGCCAGTTCTGTTTTGCATCGGAGAGCTGACAGAGCCAGAGGCACCCATGGCTGGCTGCATCTCACGAGACACAGACATACATATGCACACAGAGCTCGGTCGGTCCCCGTAGCTTTAGCTGGAGGGAGGAGAGGAGTTCTCCGAACGTTCCAGGGGCTAGTCTCTGCTCGGAGCAATGCCAGGTCTTGGGGGCTTCCCTGGCCCTCAGCCTCCAGGCACCCCCAGGATTCCCAGACAGACATTGTGATTGGCAGGAGGCAGGATATCCCCAGGGAAACCCATCTTCACGCCTGGGTGACCCCCGCTGCCGCCTGCTTCTTAACTCTGCGGGAAATCAGGGTTGGCAGCCTTCTGTGGGAGGACGGAGCCGGTTTCCATGGCAACCGTAGCTGCCTCCTCCTGGCTTGGAAGGGAAGGAAGAAGGCTGGCAGAAATAGACGCAGGAAGATCTCTTCCTGCGGGGCTGTACCCCCGGTGCGTTAGGGAAAAGCCCTTATGACTTCCCTCCCCCCCACACTCCAAATCAGGGCTGCCCTGTCACTGGGACTAGATTCTCACCCATGTTCCCAAAAAGGCCAATTCTTTTTAAAGGTGGCATCTCCTTGGAGCCACAGACATTAGGAAGAGACGGTTCTCCCACCAGGCAGCCCCAGCTGGTACCACAGATATTGAAGTAGAGCTTGGGGGATGATGCTTTAAACCCTCCCCTGTTTTAATCTTTATTGTTTTCCTTCCCCCACCCTTTTCTTCTTTAAAAAAATAATAAATGTATAGAGTAAAGAGGGAACGACGAGTGTGTTAGCTCCTTGCTGCAGGTTAGTTAGGAAGGTACCCGGACATCGTTGTATTTCTTCATACTTTGCTTTAGAACCACAAAATTGCAGGACCCGTGTCAGAAATGTTCTTAGGTCGGCCTAATGAAGTGTTTCCTTCCCATCGGCCTTATTATTATTTTTTTTGTGCTCTATTTTGTATTGTTGTTTACCAGATATTTTCCTTTAAAACAGACTCATTGTTTAAACTTTAAATTTGCTTTAAAGGGGAACTTTATTCCACCGCTGTCAGTAAGGGACAACATGTATCACTCGCTGCCGAAAATAGAAAGTGGCTGTGAAAAATACATTTGCGGGGCGGGGGGGCCTCCGGGCCCCTGTCGCCAAGGCTCAGAGCCTGAGCTCAGTCTCTTCTCTGTTACAAAATGAGACAAGCAAGCGTTGCAGGGGCGTTACAGCCAGGCCCGCACCAGCCTGAGACTTTCTCCTTGACCATCCCGGCCTGGAAGAGGAGATGGCTCAACGCCTGTCGGAGCTCCGCCCATTCTCCTGCCGGAGCTCCGCCCATTCTGCCGCCAGCCGGCCCCGCCCACAGTGAACTGGAGACCCGCCCATTCTCCGGATGGAGAAACAGGCTCTGGTAGTTGAAGTGTCTTGCCGAAGTCTTTGGTGTTTGCGTGTGTGTTTGTGTGTTTTAATAAACACAGTGTCTGGGGAGTAGCAGTGACTATTATGCCTTGCTGTTTTAATAAAGAATTTTATTTTCATATAATGTTGTTGAGCGGAAATGTGCTGAAATATATTAAACCACCCTTGTTGACGGAACTGCCTCCGAGTGTGATTTAGGGTTCACGGTCGGCCATGTCCCGAATGGCAAGGTTGGTTTCTGGGAAGAGACCACAGAGCACCTACTGTGTGCCAGCTTTGGGACAGGGCCTTTAGAATCAAGTCGAACCGCCAGCATCCCTCTGTATATTATTATCCATTTTTACAGATGGAGAAACTGATGGTCGGAAAGGGGAAGTGACTTGCCCAACATCGTGTGGCCAATTAATAGCCACAAGAGTTGAGTGCAGGCCTCTCTGCCTCCTGAGACCGTGTTCGGGATCTTTCTATCAACAACCCTCCCGTCAGCAAAAAAGGGCCAGGATGCCCATAGAGGACCTTGGGGAGGAAGCTCGCAACCCACAAAGTAAGACAAGCAGAAAAAAAATCTCTTAAACATTCACTGGATGTTCTCTCTCCTTCACCATAATATACGCATTTGGTTTGGGGGGAGGGGGTTAAAGATTTTATTTATTTGGGGGAGAGTGCATGGGGGGGGTGCTGAGGGACAAACAGACTCCCCACTGAGCAGGGAGCTTGTGGGGCCGCATGACCTGAGGCATGCTTGGGGCTCAATCCCAGGATCCTAACCCGAGCCAAAGGCAGACATTTCACCCAGGTGCTCCTGCATTTGTTTTAATATAAAAAAGAAGAGGTGAAATGAATTCGATTTGGGGAAGATAAAAAAGAAAAATTGTTTTTTCCTCTCCAATCTTTGAGTAAAAAATAGTTTCCCAAGGCAAACGTCCCTCTCATAATGTTCCTCATGTACCAGGGGCCATGGAGGCAGGGAGGCAGGGAGGCAGGTCTGGTGGGATTGAACTTGGCTGTGATAGACCTCGCAAGCAAGACAGCAACATTTTGCACATGAGATGTTTACATTCAACACAGCAGACACTTTTTTCCTTTTCACGTGGATACAGGAGACCAAAGGTGGTGTGGCAGCTCCACCACCCCCATCCCCTCTGGTCGCTGCAGCATCTGTGTGTGTGGGAAAGAGGGTGCCAAGTGGGGAGAGTTGGTGGCATGCCATCCTCTTGCCCTGGGACCTCCCCTAGGACCTCAAAGTGGTCCGAGTGTCCTGGGAGAGCTAAGGCAAGTGTACCCACATTCTGCAAACCTGAGAAAGTGGCCCTTGGGGCCCTTGGAGCCCAGGGTCTCTGTGTGACTTTATTTCAGGGGTTCTGAGGGCTGACCCCTGTGGAAGAAATACCGATTGCTTGGCCAAGGGCCGAACTCCCAAAGTCCCTGCTAAAAGAACCCTGGTTCCCTTCACATTCTAGGCAGTCATGTGCTCGGAGAAAATGGGCTTAACCTCCAAATCAGGACCTGATAGGTAAGTGATGAATCACTGAATTCTACTCCAGAAACCAATATTGCGCCGTATGTTCACTAACTAAAGTTATATATACATGCATTTAAAAAAAATGGGCTGAACCAAATATAGGTATCAGGCCCCTCTAGTGACTGGGCTAGTAGTTGCCATGTGACCCAGTATAGGCCAATGAGATGATCGGGAAAGTCTGTGAAGAGCTTCAGAAGTGTGGAGGAAGTTCCTCCTTCCTCCCTCTCTTAGAGCTCTCCTGCGAGAACATGGCCCTGGCAGCCATTTTGTGATCATGAAGATAAGAGAATCTCGGAGAAATCCAAGAATCCTGAGGCCTCTGAGTTGCTGTGACAGACCCTAGCATCACCTACCTCTGGATTTTGTGTTAAATAATCAGTGTCATTACTGTTCAGGCTCTACTCAGAGACCACACACTATAGTGGTTAAGAGCAGAGGCTCTGCCTCGGTTTGAATCTCTGTGGAGCCACCTAATACCAGGGTGATTTGGGCATCTCTCTATGTCCCAGTTTCTTCAACTATAAAATAAGGATAATGGATAATGATGACATCAGGCTTCGTGAGCATTAAATGAGTTAATATTGTCATTCACAACCAGTGGAGGAGACAAAACCCATATCCTCAGCCTCATAATGAAGTTTCCCAGAGGAAAGAGAAACTGCTCCAGATCGTGAGGAGGCAGAGATAGTGACACTGGGTCCGGGCTTTGGAAGGGGACTAGGGGTCCACCGAGTGGGAAAAATGATGGTTGGAGTTGGTGAAGCATTCTAAAGCAATAGAAACAGCATGAACAAAGGCCCTGTATCAGTTATCTGCTGCTGTGTAACAACCCCAAAATGTAGTGATTTAAAATGAAATTGTTTAGGGTGCCTGGCGGGCTCAGTCAGTCAAGTGTCTGCCTTCAGCTCGGGTTATGATCTCAGGGTCCTGGGATCAAGCCCCATGTCAGGCTTCCTGCTCAGCGGGGAGCCTGCTCCTCCCCCTCCCTTTGCCCTTCCCCCCCGCTCATGCTTGCTGTCTCTGTCTCTCTCTCAAATAAATAATAGAAAAATAAAAAATTAAATGAAATTGGTTTAGGGGCGCCTGGCGGGCTCAGTCAGAAGAGCATGTGACCCCTGATCTCGAGGTTTGAGTGCAGGCCCCACGTTGGGTGCAGAGATTATTCCCCAAAACAAACTTAAATAGAGTGAAATTGTTTTATTATTTCTCATGGTTTTGTGGGTTACCTGGAGCTTAGGCGACGGTTCTTCTCCCGGACTCACTTGGGGCCTCCCACGTAGCTGCATTCAGATGTCAGTGGGGCAGCAACATCTAAGGTGGGGCGTTGGCAGGGACAACGGACAGCTGTGCTCAGCTGAGACGTTAGAGTGGCTGAGCCCCTCTCTCTTCCTGTGTAATTTCAGGGCTTCTCACCCGCCATGTGGCCTCTCCACGTGGTCTCTCCAGCAGGGTATCGAGGCTGCCTGCTGGCGGCTCAGAGCTCTCGAAAGCCCAAAAGTAGATGATGTCAGACCTTCTTTAAGTCTTTGGTCTGGGAATGGCATCACTTCTGCCATATTCTGCTGGCAAATATGAGTGACGAGGCCAAACCCAGAGTCGATGCGAATTGGAACGGGGCAAGGCGTGCCGACCCAGAGGCAGGTTCATGGGGGTCATCTTTGGGAAGCGGCTACCCCTGGGCCAGAGGTTGGAAAGCGTTTGCCGGAAATGTGGGGATGTAGTGGTGAGTGAAGAAGCTGGAAAGACAGACAAAGCAGGGGTCAGACACAACTTTCTGTGTCCAAGTGTGTGGGGGAAGGGAAGTTCTCTTTGTGAGAAAGAAGGAAATACTCAGAATTCTGGCAACTGTCTCCCAAAAACCAAAACGCGGTCAGTTGTCTCCCCATCTCCTTGGAGGGGGATGACGGGCAGGGGCTGCAAAGCCCGTCTAGGACGGGCCCTGTGTCAAAGTGGCCGGCACTGTCCCTCGAGGGAGGAGACTTGTCAGGGATTGTCCTCAGTTTAGAGACTCGGAGGCCACGGCAGAAACGGAGATCTTAGGAGTCTTTAAAACAGTGTTTTACATCCTGAAGATAAAAATCAAATCAGCTACTCCCTGCTTAAGACTCTCCAAGGCTCTTGAGATAAAATCCAAACACCTCCCCATAGCCCTCACCTACATGATTTTTCTCCTTCTCTGTTTTTCTCTCCTACTCCTTCTTGGACCACTCTTGCCCTCCTCACTCACTTCACTCTGGCCACACCCACCGTCTTCCAGCTCCTTCAACCCTCCTGCCCCAGGGCCTTTGAACCTGCTCTCCCTTCTACCTTCAGCTTGCAATGCCCTTTCCCCTACTCGTTTACGGCTTGCTGTTACTCTGATTTACCACTCACCTGCAGCATCACCGCCCCCTCTTTTCCGTTGTTCTGACATTCATACTTTTCTTATTTCCTGCTCAGCAATTATCAGTATTAGATTATTTTCAAATGTCCCTGTTTATGCCTCCCATTTGAATGTGAGCTCCAGGAGGGCAGGTTGGCTTCACCACTCCTACACTCCCAGCATGCAACATGAGCTTGACACATAGTAGGTACTCAGGAAATACGCACTAAGTGAACAAATGGTCTTTTCCTCATCATGGGAGAGTTTGTCCTTTATCCCGGACGGTGAGGAGTCATGAAGGTTTATCAGCAGGGGAGTGACATGGCCAGACTTCTGCCTTTAAAGGCCTACCCTGGTAGCTGTGGGGAGCTTGGGGTACAGGAAGGATAAAACTAGGAGCGGAAGATCAGAGAGGAGGCAGATGAGACCGGAAAGAGGAAGACAAGGGCAGTGGAGAGAAGGTAGAAGAGATATCAGTCCCCAAAGGGCAGGGGAGCTGGATGTCAATGAAATGTTATCTTACAAGAATCAGTTCGTTCGCTCTTGATCTCTGTAGCTTTGATTTCCTCCTTTTGCTGACTTATTCCTTTTCCATCACATCTTGGAGTGCCCAGGCCATCTGCAGGGAGGAGATATTACTTTAATTGCTTTGCTGGAAGCCCATGCCTCAATCCATCCATGCCCTATATTTCATCATTTTTGGCTGCAGACCCTGGGAGTCAATGGCTTTGCCAAAGTCCAGGCTACAAAAGGGTTCGATGGACTATGTGCAGGTTTACCTGTCTCCTTCTGTGGGACCCTCTGGGGGCTTGATAAAGTCAATCAGGCTAGCATAGAATGAAATGGACACTAGAATCAGACATCTGGTCACTCAAGGATCATCCAACAGCTTATAGGTCTTTGTATTAGAGTATTCAGCCCAAGGGTGAAAGAGCTAGAAAGAATCTCAAATGAGGTCAGACACATGTAAAGCATTTATTTAGTACAGTGCCTGGTATATAGTAACTGCCCAATGTTAGCTGCTACTATTACGGTTGTTGCTACCACTATTCTGTTAACGTGTACTTACTAGTGTTAGGCACGGGTGCTAAGCACTTCGGATGCATCATCTTGGTAGTCTCCCCAGCAACGCTGGGGGGTAGATTCTATCATTAGCCCCATTTTACTCATGATTATGATTATTATTATTGGGTGTGACAAAAGAGAAGCAGACGTCCAGCTTGGAGTCCAAGCTGATGGAAAATCCCCTGGGGCTGCTGGAACTTTGACGAAGGCCACAGCAAATAGCAGTTGTCCTGAGTGACATCCACTCAGAGATGTCAATGATTTCCTTTGAGCCTTTGGGTACCCCCATAACTACCCACACAAAGCAATTATTCCTTCCCAGGGTTCTGTGGGGAGAGGGGAGAGGAGATTAATTAATCTTGTTCAGTGCCCAGAAGTGCCGAGAAACCTGAGGATGCTCGGTGGGATTATACATACGTGATGTCTGTTATTACGCAGCTTAAGAAGAAAAAACTGACTTTGAGTGGATACACTTGTTGCTATCACAGTTTATTTTATTTTATTATTTATTTATTTTTTTAATAATATTTTTTTATTATATAAGTTAGTCACCATACAGTACATCCCTAATTTTTGTCGTAAAGTTCCATGATTCATTACTTGCGTATAACACCCAACTATCACAGTTTAGAAGGGATTCACTTGTGTTTACAGGGGTGAATAGGGCTGCCTTGATATCACTCAGCCTCAGGTAAAAATCTCAACACGGCTCAGCAGGAAGTCTGCCGAGAGGGCCTGAACAGATATGGTGTGTGACCCGGTGCTGGCACTCAGATGCCCACTCTCTGGCTGTTCCCCTTGATGAGATTTTAATTTTTCCCATCTGTAAAATGACATGGTTATACTTGAACTCTTACCGGGGGGCCCCTTCTCTGTAACACATTCTGAATTATATTTTTCTTTTTGCCCTGTTTCCTATAAGTTCATTTTCTTTTCCCCCGTTTCTTATAAGTACATTATAAGGAGATGGTAGACTTTTGGTTTGTGGAGAAAGAATTGTATCGGTTGGACTCTTTGGGACATAAAGAAAAATATCACAACTCAATCTGGTTTAGGTAAAAAAGGAGTATTTACTAGCTCACACAGCTGGAAAATCCAGGGGCGATGCCTTCAGGAGTGACTGGATCCAGAAACTCTGACATTGTCAGGACTCAGTGTCTCACCCTCTGGGCTCTACTTTTCCCTGAATTGGCTTTATTTCTAGGCAGTCTCTCCTCTTATGATGGCAGAAAATTCTCGGAAGTGAAGGCCAGATGTTTTCAAATAGTTATAGTCTTTTCATTCAAAAAGTAAAAGTTCTGTTCTAAACCGCACAGTGTGCAGAGCCTGGGGAAACAGAGAGACAGAGCTATTCCCACCGTCTGCACTTCCAAGATCCAGGTGTATCTAGATGTCCTTTATCTAAATCTGGAACCAAACTTTGCAGGACTTGGTCCACTCAGAGGGAAGAATCTGAATGACATAGAATATCCAGCACTAGCCTTGGGCTTGGGGAAGAATCAATCTCCCGTCAGAGCCTTGTGGCTGTGAAATTGCCCGGCCACCTTCATCACCATCATCCCAGTCCCGGCCCCTCACCTTTGACCAGAACTGCAGATGCGTCATGAGGAGTCTTCTTGCTGCCATCTTTGTCCCCCAATACTCCATAATGCACGCAGCAGCTGGAAGAATCACTTCAAAAAATATATCAGCCCATGGGACTTCCCTGCTTGAAACTCTATCATGGCTTCCCAGCAGGATTAGAAAAAACGCAAACTCATTCCTTAACCTTGAGAATAAAATTCCAACAAGGCTCTGCATGGCCTAGTCGTGTCTACCTCTCTAACCTCCCTTCCCAAGGTCATTTCCTCCTTATGGCCTTTGCTTTTATTGGCTCCCCTGCCTGTACCCCCTTCCTTAGAACTTCACATGGTTGTCTTCTCCCTGCCCTCAGGTTCTGAGCTGAGTTCTATCACCTCCTCCTGGAAGACCTCCTGGCTGACAACCCTAACTAGGGTTGCTGGCACCTCTCCAGCTTTGCTCTACACTTCCTCTTGTTTACTTTTCTTCATGGCATTTATCACAATCCAAGTGATCTGATCTATTTATTTAACTTGTTTATTAACTGTATTCCCACCAGAATATAAATCCGAGAGCACAGGGATTGCTTGTTTTACTCTTCTCACTGTGTCTCCAGTGTCTAGAGTAGGGTTTGGCATATAGTAGGCGCTCACTAATTAGTGGTTGAGAGAATAGCATTTCCAGACCAGCAACTACTCCTGCCTTGTATTAAATTAATCTAGGGTTTTTCAAACCTTGGCACTATGGACACTCAGAACTGGAGAATTATTTATCATGAGTGTCCGTCCTGTGCAACCGAAGCGTGTTTTAGCAGCATCCCTGGCTTCTACCCACAAGATGATGACAACTTGGACAAGGGCCATGATGATGGAGGTGATGAAAAGTAAACAGATTTTAAAAATAGCGTAATATTGGGGCGCCCGGGTGGCTCAGTCTGTTAAGGGTCCAACTCTTGATTTCAGCTCAGGTCTTGATCTCAGGGTCATGAGTTCAAGCCGTGTGTTGGGCTCCATGCTGGGTGTGGAGCCTACTTATAAAATTTATATTTTATATTATTATTATACTATATATAATACATAGTATATATTATACCATATATATGTGTGTGTGTGTATAGTAATGTTATGTGCAACACTATGGAAATGAATCCCTTCATTTTATAAATGAAAAAAAAAGGGCAAGCGAGGGGGAGGGGCCTGTGGCTTAGTCACAGCTTTCTCTTCCCAAGCCGGGGCTCACTGTGTACCCCTATCACCTATTACTTGCCATGCAGTAAATACGTATTTGGAAGAACAAATGAATAAACATGGGGCCCAACTACGGCATCCTTAGGGAAGCCTTGCTCACCGCTTCAGGTTCTGTATTCATTTCTGGAGATTTTTTGAAGGATTCTGTCTCCTCCACTGGACAGGAGCTCCGGGGGGATGGTTCCTTTACGGAGCCTGGCGCAGGGCCAGGCACGCAGGAAGCTCCCAATAACCAGCTGCCCAAGGTAACATGAACGAATGAATGAATGAATCACTAGGCTCTATAAGCCAGCTGACCCCTCACTCTCTCTTCCCCTCACCCTACTTTATTTTCCATCTTGGCAGCTGCCGCTAACTGCCTCATTGCATATTTATCTGTTGATCTATTTCACTGTCCATCTTCCTCCCCTAGAATCCAAAATTCCATCCTAGAATTCCATTTTAGAATCTTGCATGAAAGCTCATGAAACCAAGGGCTATTTAAAATTACAATCTGCCCCCACCCCACCCCTGCCTCTATCCCTCTCCTCTGCTTCCTTATCCCCCCAGCGCTTATCACAGTCTGACATACTGTTTTTACTTTCTTGTTTTTTGTCTCTCTCCAGCCAGCTCTACAAGGGCCGAACGTTTGTGTTTGAGTCACAGCTGTTTCTCTGTCGCTTATCCTAGTGCCTCACACAGAGTAGGCGCTCACCCCCACGTTCTTCACCTGACAAAGGAAGGCGGGATTGCGAGGCAGCCACGTAAGGCAGCCCAGGTGGGAAGGGCCGGGCAGCCAGGTGCATCTCCTTCGCCCAAGCCCCAGCCCGCCCCCAGCCTCACCTGGAGGCTGGGCCGGGCAGGCAGGAGTTAAGCGGCGCGCACGCTTCCGACCCGCAGGTGGCGCCGTCCCGCCTCGGTTCCCGACTCCGGGAGCTCCGAAGTGCGGGACAGAATCGCAGCCAGCGCAGAGCCTGAGCTCAGCCCCGACTTGTTGATCTCGCTCAAGCAGCAGCCGCCGCCGCCGCCGCCGCCGTCGCGGGAGCGGGAGCAGGAGCAGGGGGAGGTGGAGCAGGAGGCGCCGCCCGATAGAGGACCTGCAACCGGCGCCCCCAGCGCTCGCCCGCGCCCCCAGCCTCGGAGAGGGCGCCCAGGCTCCGCGGCGCCTGCAGCCCTAGCGCGTCGCCTGCCCGGCCGGCGTAGGCCGGGCCCGGCCCGGCCCCGGGTCCGCCGCTGCCCGCGGGCGGGGGCGCCCGGGCGGCCGGGGCGATGCGCGTTCCCTGGCCCCGGGAAGCGGCCGCCCTGGGGGTGAGTGTTGAGGCGCGCGGCCAGCGGCAGGGACACAGGGGGACAGAGGAAGGGGGCTCGCCTGCCGCGGTTCGGCCTGTTGGTCTACCGGGGCTCCGCCGCTTCAGGCAGGTTGGGGGGGGTGTTATAGGGGGTTCTTCGGGCAAGGGTTGGGGCCTGGGGAGGCGCGAGGGCAGAGGGCGTCAAGATCACATGCTGGGGGGGCTCAGGGCAGCCCCCGAATCACCAGCACGCGGCGGGAGGAGGGCACGTTTTGAAAAGGCCAGAAAATTCAGCTCCTTTCCCCGCCTCCCACCTCCCCCACCCCTTCCCTTCCAAGCCCCGGGAAAGGCGCAGAACCCGGAGTTATAAAAAGCCATCGCAGGAGAGGAGCGAGGAGGAGGGGGGGGAAGGGGGCGGGGAAGGAAAGAAGGAAGGATGGAGCAGGTGGATCCTCAGGACTCTGCGCGCCCCTCCTGTGGTGGGGTAGGGGGCACAGAGGGAGGGGCGGGACTCCACGCATATCTTGGCTTTGCATCTTTCAGGGCTCGCTTAGTTACCGGAGCGACCTCAAGAGATGCTCCCGTGCTTTAGGGGGAGGGGTCGCTCCGGAACAGCGAGGCTGTCTTTGACCACCCCGTCAGTTGCGACCTCCGACAGGTGGGCAGCTGAAATCCCCCCAGAATTCCCCCCAAGTCTTTTAAGGTTTAGAAAAAACAAACCCGCTGCCACCCCCTAGAACTCAAATTCTAATTATTTCGGAGCAGGGGGAAGGAAAAGATGAGAAATCTCAAAAAAAAAAAAAAAGTTTTTCATGCAGCGCCCCTTTCTGCCCATTGTGGGGCCTGGTTCGGGACTCGACGGGGAGACCCAGAAAGAAGCGAGTTTCAGCACTCGACGGGGAGGACAGCGCCCCGGGCGGCTGGGTCTGGCCTGGGCGGCAGAAACCCGGGGTGGGGCCTCCCGGATCCCCGGAGCGCCTCTTGGGGGCCCTCTCCCCGCCCCAAAGAGCGGCCCCTCCCTCCACCCATGGGGTGGGGCGGACTTCAGCACCGGCGGGAGGGACAGCGCCAAGCCTTTCAGCAACACCCCCCCACCCCCGCCCCCCAGTCCTGAGCCGCTTAAGCACAGGGAAGGTCAAGGCCGCTTGGGGCCCCGGTGGAGAGGTGGGGAGGGGCCGCGCCCAGCTCCCTGTTTGCTGACCCTCGTCCGCTTCCTGCTTTGCAGCGGTCGGGATGGAGGTGAGAAGACGGCCGTGACGTGCGCCGGCGCGGTCCCCTGCACCCCCAGCAGCCCACAGCGCTCCCTGCCCCCCTCCCCCGCAGCGGCCGGCCTTGCCGTCCAGTGACAGCGGCCTGGGGGGGCAGGGGGGGCGGGGGCGGCCGGACCAGCGATGCCGGCGGGCATGACGAAGCATGGCTCCCGCTCCACCAGCTCGCTGCCGCCCGAGCCCATGGAGATCGTGCGCAGCAAGGCGTGCTCGAGGCGCGTCCGCCTCAACGTCGGGGGTCTGGCACATGAGGTGCTCTGGCGCACCCTGGACCGCCTGCCCCGCACGCGGCTGGGCAAGCTACGTGACTGCAACACGCACGACTCGCTGCTCGAGGTGTGCGACGACTACAGCCTCGACGACAACGAGTACTTCTTCGACCGCCATCCAGGCGCCTTCACCTCCATCCTCAACTTCTACCGCACTGGGCGGTTGCACATGATGGAGGAGATGTGCGCGCTGAGCTTCAGCCAAGAGCTTGACTACTGGGGCATCGACGAAATCTACCTGGAGTCCTGCTGCCAGGCCCGCTACCACCAGAAGAAGGAGCAGATGAACGAGGAGCTCAAGCGCGAGGCCGAGACCCTGCGGGAGCGGGAGGGGGAGGAGTTCGATAACACGTGCTGCGCAGAGAAGAGGAAAAAGCTCTGGGACCTCCTGGAGAAGCCCAATTCTTCCGTGGCTGCCAAGGTGAGTCTGGGATCTGCGGGCAATTGCACTGGGGGCTCTGCCTGGGTCCCCAGCTCGAGGACCACCACTGGGGGTGTCTGCCTTAGTTCCCAAATAAGAAGACCAGAAAGGGGGGGGCTGAGCTGTGGCCCAGACCTCAGAGGTGAGGACCAACCCCTTTGGACTGTTCCTGTTTGTCTTGGTTACCTCATCCCTTCATTATTCAATACTTTATACCTCGACTCCGTTGGAGAAGAGGATTTGCGGAGACAAACTCCCGCAGCAAGAGGGTGAACACTGTAAATCAAAAGGCACAGAGGGACGGTAAAGACTTGCTGGGATGGAGTTGAGTTTGGTCTATAGACATGATGCTCCCTCGTGGAGTCCCAGACCCAGGCAAGGGGGGAGTCGCCTGCGATTCTAATACTTATCCTTGTATTTATAACCCCACTTTGCCCCAAGGAAGGAATGAAAGCAGCTTACAGGCATGCTTGGAGGACATTGAGATACTGTCAGGCAGTTTTAACATAAGTCAGAAAAATGAGGCAAAGGGACACTGAGGGGTGTGTGTGTGCATGCATGACGCACGCAGCTGGCTGCGAATGCTTGTGGGCGAAGGGTCACCCCTGGTTTGTTCTTTCTTTATTTATTTGGTGAGTTTATTCCAAGAATGATTTGGTGCAGCTTGTAAAGATGCTTTGGCTG
>NW_024424675.1:36239124-36416328 GCF_017311325.1 Ursus maritimus | reverse complement strand
GCCCCTCCTGTGGTGGGGTAGGGGGCACAGAGGGAGGGGCGGGACTCCACGCATATCTTGGCTTTGCATCTTTCAGGGCTCGCTTAGTTACCGGAGCGACCTCAAGAGATGCTCCCGTGCTTTAGGGGGAGGGGTCGCTCCGGAACAGCGAGGCTGTCTTTGACCACCCCGTCAGTTGCGACCTCCGACAGGTGGGCAGCTGAAATCCCCCCAGAATTCCCCCCAAGTCTTTTAAGGTTTAGAAAAAACAAACCCGCTGCCACCCCCTAGAACTCAAATTCTAATTATTTCGGAGCAGGGGGAAGGAAAAGATGAGAAATCTCAAAAAAAAAAAAAAAGTTTTTCATGCAGCGCCCCTTTCTGCCCATTGTGGGGCCTGGTTCGGGACTCGACGGGGAGACCCAGAAAGAAGCGAGTTTCAGCACTCGACGGGGAGGACAGCGCCCCGGGCGGCTGGGTCTGGCCTGGGCGGCAGAAACCCGGGGTGGGGCCTCCCGGATCCCCGGAGCGCCTCTTGGGGGCCCTCTCCCCGCCCCAAAGAGCGGCCCCTCCCTCCACCCATGGGGTGGGGCGGACTTCAGCACCGGCGGGAGGGACAGCGCCAAGCCTTTCAGCAACACCCCCCCACCCCCGCCCCCCAGTCCTGAGCCGCTTAAGCACAGGGAAGGTCAAGGCCGCTTGGGGCCCCGGTGGAGAGGTGGGGAGGGGCCGCGCCCAGCTCCCTGTTTGCTGACCCTCGTCCGCTTCCTGCTTTGCAGCGGTCGGGATGGAGGTGAGAAGACGGCCGTGACGTGCGCCGGCGCGGTCCCCTGCACCCCCAGCAGCCCACAGCGCTCCCTGCCCCCCTCCCCCGCAGCGGCCGGCCTTGCCGTCCAGTGACAGCGGCCTGGGGGGGCAGGGGGGGCGGGGGCGGCCGGACCAGCGATGCCGGCGGGCATGACGAAGCATGGCTCCCGCTCCACCAGCTCGCTGCCGCCCGAGCCCATGGAGATCGTGCGCAGCAAGGCGTGCTCGAGGCGCGTCCGCCTCAACGTCGGGGGTCTGGCACATGAGGTGCTCTGGCGCACCCTGGACCGCCTGCCCCGCACGCGGCTGGGCAAGCTACGTGACTGCAACACGCACGACTCGCTGCTCGAGGTGTGCGACGACTACAGCCTCGACGACAACGAGTACTTCTTCGACCGCCATCCAGGCGCCTTCACCTCCATCCTCAACTTCTACCGCACTGGGCGGTTGCACATGATGGAGGAGATGTGCGCGCTGAGCTTCAGCCAAGAGCTTGACTACTGGGGCATCGACGAAATCTACCTGGAGTCCTGCTGCCAGGCCCGCTACCACCAGAAGAAGGAGCAGATGAACGAGGAGCTCAAGCGCGAGGCCGAGACCCTGCGGGAGCGGGAGGGGGAGGAGTTCGATAACACGTGCTGCGCAGAGAAGAGGAAAAAGCTCTGGGACCTCCTGGAGAAGCCCAATTCTTCCGTGGCTGCCAAGGTGAGTCTGGGATCTGCGGGCAATTGCACTGGGGGCTCTGCCTGGGTCCCCAGCTCGAGGACCACCACTGGGGGTGTCTGCCTTAGTTCCCAAATAAGAAGACCAGAAAGGGGGGGGCTGAGCTGTGGCCCAGACCTCAGAGGTGAGGACCAACCCCTTTGGACTGTTCCTGTTTGTCTTGGTTACCTCATCCCTTCATTATTCAATACTTTATACCTCGACTCCGTTGGAGAAGAGGATTTGCGGAGACAAACTCCCGCAGCAAGAGGGTGAACACTGTAAATCAAAAGGCACAGAGGGACGGTAAAGACTTGCTGGGATGGAGTTGAGTTTGGTCTATAGACATGATGCTCCCTCGTGGAGTCCCAGACCCAGGCAAGGGGGGAGTCGCCTGCGATTCTAATACTTATCCTTGTATTTATAACCCCACTTTGCCCCAAGGAAGGAATGAAAGCAGCTTACAGGCATGCTTGGAGGACATTGAGATACTGTCAGGCAGTTTTAACATAAGTCAGAAAAATGAGGCAAAGGGACACTGAGGGGTGTGTGTGTGCATGCATGACGCACGCAGCTGGCTGCGAATGCTTGTGGGCGAAGGGTCACCCCTGGTTTGTTCTTTCTTTATTTATTTGGTGAGTTTATTCCAAGAATGATTTGGTGCAGCTTGTAAAGATGCTTTGGCTGTCGGAAGAGGATGTAAATTTTGAAATAAGAGAGAAAAATGAGGCAATGTGAAAAATGAAGCAGAAGGAGGCAGAAAGGCTTAGATCACACCACGTGGGCCAGTGTGCTGCCGGGTAAAGGCAGAGGCTCTGACGGCCTGAGACAGACTTGGGGTAGGGGGCCCAGCCAGGGAAGGGGATCAGTAGTTGATGAGCTGTTTCCTTGTGTCGGGCTGGGTTCCGGGAATGCCTCAGAGAGATGGGGCTCATCTTCAGGTGGCCAACGTGCTGGGTGTCGGGAGTAAATGACAGCAGTGTTCAGCGCTCTAAAAGAGGTTGTGTGAGGCCCAAGGGGGAGCCAGAAAAGAGAAGTGTTGATGTTGAAATCCAGGACTACCACATCGGGAAAGGCACTCTCAAAGAGTGGGGCCAAGAGGGGGTGGGGGTGGGGTGGACAGGTAGGTAAATGTGTTCTCTGCAAAAGGAAAAAGGCGTGTATACCGGCGTCGTGTATGTGCTTGGGCTGCCTCATGCTCCGCCTGGCCTCTCCTGGTGGGATCCCCCTGGCTTAGTTGGCCCCTCACTGAAGGTCTACCTGCAAGGCTGGCTCTGAAGGGGACACTGTGGGGTCCTTTTTCCAGATCCGGTGACTCAGGGAGAGGCCTCTGAGAGTAGATGCAGGAGGGGTGGCTGGGAGGAAGGCGGAGGGAGGCCTGAGGTTTTCTCTCTTCCCTGGCAACCCCAAAGAGAATGTAGAGATTTCTAGGCCTGGTTTCCTCTTCTGTGGGCTGCCTCTGACCATAATCCTGCCCTAGGTTTCGTGTCCAGAAAGCCTCCCTCTTAAGACAGTCACTCACCTTAACCGGCTTAGGATCAGCAGACTTATTTTGCTATTTCCAGGCCTGACACGGGTTCCTCCTACACACTCCCTGTTTAGGCCCAAACATGACTCTCCCCCCCCCACCCCCACCTCCCGTCCTGTCCCTATGACATGAGAATAAGGGGCTGGGAAGGGTCCAGTCACCCTCCCAGAGAAGAAGCAGGCAAAGGGCTGTGTTTGGGTTGGCGTCTGGCAGCAAGACAGGGGAGGGAGCTCAGGCTTGCAAAAGGCACTGTTTGGGAATAAACAGCCCCATCTTGCCCTCAGGTTAATCTGCTTGCAGGGACGAGCTTCATGACCTCTCCGTGATCCTAGGCTCAGGCTGTCAGCTCACATTCCTGGCAGATGGGCAGTCTAGGACATTCTGCAGCCAGAGCTGAAATGGGGAGGCAGGCAGGCAGACTCACTGGTCCCTCAGTATAGAAATCCTGACCGCCATTGATCAAACATTTACTGTGTATGGAATGTAACAACACAATTGGTCCTTATACCAGCTCTCTGTTATTATCCCACCTTTCACAAATAGGGAGGTTCAGAGAAGTTGAGTAACTTGCCTAAGGTCACACAGCAGGCAAACAGGAGTAGCCAGGAATTCAAACCCAAGTGTGATTTTGAAGATGTTGTTCTTTCCGTCGTGCTTAAGTGCCACAGACTTCTCCCAGTCTCCCTGCTTCCACTTTTGCCCCCTGCAAATCCATTGCCCACACCACAGCCAGAGTGAGCTTTTCAAAATCTAGATTGGATCACATTATTCACCTGCTTAAAATCCTCCACACTCAGAATAAAATCCAAACCCCCCACCATGGCATATCAGACCCCACTGAGCCGGTCCCCGTGTCCTCTCTCTGAGTTCATCTATTCAACTTCCTCTGGTTCACTGGGCTGCAGCCCCACTGGCTTCCTTGCTGTTCCCTACACAGGGCAGGCTTTGGCCTCTACCTCAGGACTTTTGCACCTGTTATTCCTGCCACCTGGAATGCTCTTCGCCAGCTTGTCTCATTGCCAGCTGCTTCTCCTCATTCCTCATTTGAGCAAGTCCCTGCTCAAATAACCCCTGCTCAGAGAGACTTTTCCCCGACCCCTGTCTAAAACAACCTTCTTCCCCTTTCTCTCTGCAGCCACATTCAATGTCTTTCCTGCATAGGCTTTGAGCGCCATTTGAAATTGTATTTGCTACCTTTTCTTTCTCCCGCTCCAGCGTGTGGGCTCTGTGAGTTACCGTCACTGCTCTGTTCTCAGCACCCGTCAAGGTGGCTGGCCCAGAGGAGCTCTGAGTAACTACACGTGGACTGAACGAATGGATCAGGCAGGCAGGCAGTGTGTCCCGGGTTTTGGGGATCTGTCTCTCATTCCTCACTGCCCGCCTGCAACCCAGCTTCCTGGTCACCTTCAATCACCTGTACTTTGCCCACCCCACCCCCCATCCCCCAAGTTCGATGCCTTGCTTGTCAGAAGAGCGAAGCCTATGGAAATTTCTCAGAGGCTGTGGAATGAGATGGCCAAGTGGAGCATCATTTCCCGTGGTTGTGAGATGCAGGAGAAAGCATACCTCATGTGTTTAGAGCAAGGACAGACCAGGGTTCCGGGCCCAGTCCCACCGCCTCCCCAGTTTCTTGCTTAGGCGGGTTCTTCACTTCTGCAAGCCGTTGCCTTCCACCTGTAAGATGGAGACACAAGGCCCTCCTTGCAGGGTCATCATGAAATCATGTTTGTCAAGATTTAGCACAGTGCCTAGCGCATGGGAGTGGGTGGGGCTTGTTGCTATAAATAGGAGCAGAGTCCTTTCTCTATGACTGGGTGGGCTGAGTTGCGACAAACTCTTTCCTCTGATAGCAGTACTGGGAGACGGAGCTGACGCTGTTAATAATTGATGGGGTGTTCTGGCAACGCGGAGACAAACCGAAGTGCAGGCTCTAGCCTTCACCGTCAGGGGAGTGAAAATCAAAATCCATTAGGCAAAAGGCCATGTGATTGATTCTTGTTTGGAAGCTGGGGTCAGCCCCGTTGGAGCGACAGGACTGTGGTCCTGGGCCACCACTGGGTTTCCACTTTCTCGGAAAAATCTCCAGGCTTCTCTTAGCAGGAGAGAGAGGCAATTAATTTGCCAGGCCAGGAGCATCTGCCCTCCCTGGAACAGTCTCAGTGCGTGTATCTCAGTCTGATTGGCTACTGTTGACTGTGCCAGGCACTAGTTAGGGGTACCTTATATCCCCTAGCTCATTGAAACCCCTTCAACAATCCTATCAGGTAATCTGCCAATTTGGACTGCAAGTAATAGACTAGAGAACTCAGAGTGGCCTCTACAAGGAGGAAGACGCACCATCTCCCGTAACAGGAAGTTCCAAGGTAGCTGGTTTCAGGTTAATGGCTCCATGCTGCCGTCAGGATTCTAGAATCTTTCTGTCTTTCTGCTCCTCCAGTTCCTGCAGATGTCTTGGTCCTCAGGCTTAATGCCTCATGTCACAAGACGGCTAATGTAGACCCATGAGGTCCAACCAGTGCAGAGGGACATTTTATCCCGAGAGGCAAACCTTTTTCCAGGAGCCCCGTTAGACTTCTTTTCAAATCCCATTGGCCAGGATCCCGTCACGTGCTCATGCTCTCGCTGCAGGGAAGCCAGGGAAGGCAAGCGTCTGGCATTTTCAGATGCAAGGAGGAATGGCTTCAATGAGTGGTATTAAGACTCTTTCACAAAGAGAAAATTGAGGCTCTGAAAGGTGAAATCACTTGCTGGAATGCCCACAATTAAATACTCAATACATATTTGTCGTAGGAATGAAAATGGCAGAGCTAGGGTTTGAACCCAGGCTGGTCTGGTTCCCAGCTTGTGTTTCTTAATCCTGGAATCTTGGGCAGATCGTTCAAGCTGTCTGCACTTTAGTGAGCTCATCGGCCAAATGGCAGTTAGAGCAATGCCCACCTCTTGGGGCTGTTTCGATGACTCAGCGAGATTTCAGATGCGAATATAATTTGCAAATGGAAAGTACTTTATAAACGTGAATAATCATAATAATGATATATTATTATATTCAAAAAATGGGGGTGGCCTTTATTTAAAGATAGTGGTCGGTATTTTGCCCACCACAGATTTGATTAAGAATCATCTCTTCATGGGGGTGGGGCACCTGGCTGGCTCAGTCAGTGGAGAGTATGACTATTGATCTCAGGGTTGTGAGTTCAAGCCCCATGTTGAGTATCAAGATTACTTAAAATTAAATAAAAAAAAAAAAAGGAATCATCTCTGGGGTCCAGCAGACGTGGTTCAGTTCTCAGGTCCATGGCTTGCCAAGTATATGACCTTGGGCAAATTCCTTCCCTTCTCTGAGTCTTAGTTTCCTCATCTAGGAAATGGGAATTAAAATGGAGCCCACCTGGCAGGGCCACGAGGAGGCAATCTGCATAAAGTGCCTGGCACATGGTCAGCATCCGCTAAACGACAGCAGCGATTATTGGCTTTATTGGGGGATCCCTCTCTGCTAGCTGCACTCCTGGTCGGCAGCATCCCCTGCCCCAGTGTTGTGGACTGCCCGATCATGGCCCGCCTTTTGGGGATTTCATGCCTCTAATGTGATGATGCTTCTGCTTCCTTCACTGGAGCCAGGGGGAATCAGGGATTATCATCAAGAAAAAACGAGGGTGTGGGAAACCGAAAAAATGAGGAAAACCAATTTGGAATCTCTGGGGCCCCTTCAGCGCTGTGAGTCACCTGCGGCCGAGGCTCTCGCCAGCCCCAGGTCAGTCATCCTAGATGTTTGTGTTTATTCCTCGGAGACGATATTGCAGAGACCTGGAATCCTGGCTGTGAGGTCACACCGTCCTGGGTTGGAATCCCAGCCCTGCCATTTCCTAGCTCTGGACTTTGGGCAAATCATTTCGTCTCCCCCAGCTTCCATTTCCGATTCTGTAGATGAGGATGACAACGAAACCCCTCATGGGGCTGCCCAAGGGGTTGAGAATGATGGCAGATGCGAGGCGCCGAAGGCGGGCGGCAGGAATCCAGGAGCCCCGCCTGATATAAGGAAACACAGAGGATGCTCCAGCGAATTGTGTGGGTCACACAGCAAGCCAGTGAAAGGTCAGGGACCATTTCCCCGGCCTTTCCGACCTCACTGGTACCCTCATTGAGGCTCAAAGATCTTTCTGTTCTGTTAGGATGCTTGACCAGGATCATACCTTGGCAGCTGGTCTCTTGGGGGTTTTGAAAGGCTACAAAATGTGAAAATGCTTAGGGAGGGAAAACGTTGGCCAAATGAGCAGTTTGGCCAAAGCTTCATTAACTGAAAGAGAACAAGCACGCAGTAAACACCAACTCTATACCCAGCACTTTGTGTACTTCCTGGACTTGATAGTAGTGTGCATGGGAGCCCTGATTTTAGAGCTGGATGGCCCAAGTCCAAAGTCGGGTTCCTTTACTCACTAACCGTGTGATCTGGGGCAAATTGCTGTACCTCTCTGGGCCCTGGGTGTTTCATGCATCAAGTGAGGGCAGTAACAATGCCTGTCTCATTGAATTGCTATCAAATTAAATTAAATTAATGCATGCAAAGGGTCTGGCACATAGAAAGCCTTCAGTAACTTTTAGGGTTTTTGTTTTTTATTGTCATCATCTTATTTATTTATTTATTTATTTTTTAAAGATTTTCTTTATTTATTTGACAGAGAGACAGCCAGCGAGAGAGGGAACACAGGCAGGGGGAGTGGGAGAGGAAGAAGCAGGCTCCCAGTGGAGGAGCCTGATGTGGGGCTCGATCCCATAACACCAGGATCACGCCCTGAGCCGAAGGCAGACGCTTAACAACTGCGCTACCCAGGCGCCCCTGTCATCATCTTATTTAATCCTCCTGATGATCTCGCCAGATAAGTAAGCTCTTTAAAAAAAAAAAAAAAGTCTTCTTCTGAAATGAGGCGCGCTCGTTGTAATAGGGCGGGGTTATATAACTCGCTCACCATCACAGGGCAGTTGGGGCAGAACGGGACTCGGCCCTGAGAGACGAGATGCAGCGTCCCACCCAGATCATTTCGCTCTCACCATTTCGGTGCCACCAGCCCAGCTCCCAGCTGCCCAGCGCCTGCTTTGCCTTGGAACCTTCCTCCGGCCATTGAGTCCAGTAAAGACAGGGACCTAATGCCCCACCCAGAGCAGCCCTGCAGTGCGGATTGATGGGAGAAGCTGTATGAACACCCCGGCTCCCGCACCCCTGCATGGGGGTGTAACTCAGAGGTGCCTGGTCTACAAAGGGCCCCAGAGTTTCTGGTGCCCACAGTAGTTCCTTGCTTGATGATACAACCTGTTTGGCTTCTTTCCCTTCCCTGTCTCACGGCCCCTCTCCCCTACCAGTGTTTTCTGGGATCACTTCCCACATACGCTGCTTGCACTTGGATCCCTGTCTTAGGATCTGGATCTGGGGGAATGAACCATAGATCTGTGGGAAATGTCACGTCTTCAGTGTCCTGGTTGTCTTGTGGGCTAAAAAAGCATCTTACAACAAAACCCCTACCAGAGACCCTCCTAAAAGGAGAGAATCCGGGGCTGGCAGGCTCGGTTCGCCTCACCTGCATCTCCTGGATACAGTAAGAACCAACAGCAGCAGTAGCCATCGTAGCGTGCTTACGGGGGGGTGCAGACGCGAGGGGCATTACAGGCCCACTGGCTCTGAGTCCTGAGCCACTCCCTGAAGGAGGGGCAGTTATCCTCATCCTACAGCCATGGAGACGGAGGCCCAGAGAGGTGAAGTGGCTGGCCCACAGTCACACAGGGAATGGGAGGGCTCCCTGACTTTGAACCCCTGGTCTGGCTCTGTGCTGCGGGAAGAGCCTTCAGGAAGTGAGACGCGAGCTCCAGGAGCCATCCCCACCTTGCCCTTCTCACCCTAGGGAACGTGCTTTGAGGGGAGAGATGGGTTCAGCGTCTCCCACTTGACTCAAGAGTGTTCCTGGCTCCTGATTCATCATGACCCTGCCCCCAAAGGCAGGTGGGACCACTGGAGACACAGGGTTAGCATTAAGCATTATTTTAATAGGTAATTTAATAGATAAGGCCCAACCTTCTCTCTAAGGGAGAGACTCTTGGTGTCGATGCCTCTGGTAAAGGGGGGCACGACCCGGGAGCCAGGAGCTAGAATTAATATATTAATGTCCAGCGTGCAATTCTCCTTCAAATGTTTCCCTGGCGACATAAATAACAAGACGTAATGTCACCGTGCAAGACAGATTCCTAAGGGCCTGGGTTCAAATCCCACCTCCGTCACTTCCTGGCGGTGCACCTCACCTCTGTAAGACCGGGAAGTAGACGTAAGAAAGAAGGCGTACCTTGCAGAGCGGTGATGTCAACCCTGGCTGCACCTTCAGATCCCTTGAGCTTTGAAAAACGCTTATGCCTGAGCCCCACAATGGGAACACAGCCCCCAGATGATTTCTTGTTTTATTTCTGGCAAAATACATAAAACATAAAATTCACTACTTTAACCGTTTTTCAGTATATAGTTGAACAGCGTTAAGTATATGCACGCTGTTGTGCAACCAGTCTCCAGAAATTGCTCGTCTTGCAGAACTGAAACTCTG
This sequence comes from Ursus maritimus, assembly GCF_017311325.1. Classification (NCBI taxonomy): domain Eukaryota; kingdom Metazoa; phylum Chordata; class Mammalia; order Carnivora; family Ursidae; genus Ursus; species Ursus maritimus. Next base: position 36,406,734 of record NW_024424675.1, on the reverse strand, counting down.
TATCTATTAAACAATGGCATTCCGTTCCTCACCCCTCAGCCCCTGGCAGCCACCATTCAGCTTTCTGTCTCTGTGAATTTGACTGCTGTAGGTGCCGCATGTAAATAGAATCATGCACTATTTGTCTTTTTGTGACTGGTTTATTTCACTTAGCGTAAGGTCCTCAAGGTGCATCCGTGTAATAGCTTGTGTCGGCATTTCCTTCTTTACGGCTGAATAGTACTCCCTGGTACTCTGTGTAGCCATCCATCCGTCCGTGGATGGTTGGCTTGCTTCCAACCTTCGGCTGCTGCGAATAACGTTGCTATGAACCTGGGTGTACAGATATCTCCTCGAGACCCTGCTTTTCATTCTTCTGGGTGTATATCCAGTAGTAGAGTTGCTGGATCATGTAGTAATTCTTTTTTTTTTTTTTTTTTTTTTTTTTTTTTTTTGCTTTTTTGCGGCACCACCATAACTGTTTTCCCCAGCAGCTGCACCATTTGACATTCCCACCAACAGAGCCCAAGGTTCCAGTTTCTCCACATCCTCACTAATGCTTGGTATTTTCTGTTCTTTCAATAATAGCCATTCTTCTGGGTGTGAAGCGGTGTCTCATTGTCGTCTTGATTTGCATTTCACTAATGACGAGTGATGTCGAGCATCTTTTCATGAGCTTGCTGGCCATTTGTACAGATTCTTTAGAGAAATGTCTACTCAAGTCATTTCCCTGTTTTCTCATCAAGTTGTTTGTGTTTTGTTGTTGTTGAGTTGTAGAGTTCTTTATATATTCCAGATATTAACCCCTTATCAGATCTATGATCTGCACATATTTTCCCCCATTCTGTAGGTTGCCTTATCACTTGGGTGATTGTGTCTTCGATGCACCTGAGTTTTTAATTTTGATGAAGTCCTATTTGTCTATTTTTATTTTGGTCGCCTGTGCTTTTGGTGTCTTAGCCAAGAAGTCATTGAGTAATCCAGTGGCATGAAGCTCTCCCCCTATTTTTTCTTCTGAGAGTTTTATACTTTTAGGTCTTACATTGAGGTCTTTGAAACATTTTGCACTAATTTGTGTGTGTGGTGTGAGGTAAGGGACCAACTCTATTCTTTCGCATGTGGGCACCCAGTTTTCCCAGCACGATTTGCTGCCCTGGATGACTGCCTCTTGGGGAGAGCCCTGGGGTAGGGACGGTCAGAGGCCCTAACAGGCATAGAGCTCTGTGTGCAATGCTGGGGACATAGGGAGTGCTGTCTGGGTAATTGTTGACAGGGATAACGGACAGTCCCTGACACACCCAGCATGGCTCCACCATTCCTCTTCTGCTCATGAAAGTTTTGTGGAATGCAAGTGAGAGAGAGAGTGAAACACAAGCATGGGTGACACCTGTCCGGGATGTGGCCACTTCTCACCACCCCACTACTGCATTCCTGACCCCCATCCTCTCCCATCTGAACCACTGCAGGAAACTCTTCCTGTCTGTGCTTCCATCTTCCCACCACCCCACAGTCTGTCCCCCACACACAGCCAGAGGGACTTCTGTGAGTCAGATCTGCTCACTCCCCTGCTCAGAATCGTCCCATGGCTCCCATCTCCCTCAGGAAAGAAACTCAAGTCCTATCATCTGCCTCCAGGGCCCTTGTCTAGCATCTTTCCCCTCTCCTCCAACATCCTTCCAACCTCCTTCCCTACCACGCTCCCTCTCTCCATCACTGCAACCTACCCACAGTGGCCTCTTCGCTATTCCTCAGGCAAACCACTCTAACATCTTGGGGCCTTTGCATTTGCTGTTTCTTCTGCCCATAGTCTTCCTGCAGCTATCCGTAAGACTCACTGCTCACATTGTTCAGATCTCAAGTTCAATGTCATCTCAGCGAGGCAATCCCTGACCCCCCTATAAAATAGTATTCCCAGCGCTTCTCATTCTCCTCTCCTGCTTTATTTTTTTCTCCACCTGACATGGCATATAATTACTTATGCGGTTACCTTTTCTGTCCCTCACTTGGTCCAAGCTTCAAAGGGCCGGGCTGTGGTACCCCCAGTGCCTAGAACGGTGCCTGCCACCCAGGAGACACTCAATAAATGTTTGTCAAATGAATGAATGATGTTATCCTAGAGATAACTGAGAATGTGCGCTCGTCCATGAAAAAAGGAATTTGTTTACAACCTTCGGGGCTTCATTGTTATTACTAACACATTTCTGGAAATCTGACTGGCATAGACTTTGGCCACACTCGGGATGCAGAATGCCTGCGGTTTCTCAACCTGAGCTCGGTTTCTCAGCCTCGATACTATTGACATTTGGAGACGGATGATTCTTTGTCGTGAGGGGCTGTCCTGTGCATTGTGGGGTGGTGAGCCGCAAACCTGGCCCCCACCCACTGGATGATGCTTGAAAAGTGGGCATCACAGAAATAAAGGACGAGCAGCTGCCAGGAGGGTGCTGGAACATTCCAGGCAAGAGAAGATGGCAGCCTGGGGGAGGGTGGGGGGCAGGGGAGTCCGTGAAGAGTGGTGGGTTTGGGATACATGTGGGATGTGGGGGCAGTTCCTGGGCAGTCACAAACCCTCAGCCTCCCCCAGTGTCTGCAGATGCCCAGTCCATGTCTCGGGTCTTAGGCCCTGGCCATTTTCTAGCTGTGAGTCCTGGCTCAGTTTCCCCATCTGTAAAATGGGCCCAGTCGCAGCCTTACTGCATGAAGATGTTGTGAGGATTAGATAGGGTGAAATGGTAAATAACAAGAAACATGCGTAATGCCCACAAGATCAATATCAGCTGTTACGATTACGATTGGCTGGTTATTCATACCTACTTCACGCTGGGGCACTGTGCCAGGTGCTGGGGACACAGCAGAGAACAAAATAAAGATCCCAGCCTTAATGGCACTGATATTCCAGAAGGGGAGAGAGTGAAACCATTCAAAGCATAAACAAATACAGATGCTGATTGGAGCAAAAGGCAACTGTGACAAAGGAGTCATAAAATGATCAGTGTCATAAAATGAACACTGGATGTTTGATGCTACTGAGGAACTAATGCCGTTTTTTTAGGTATGATAATGCTATTGTGGTTATGTTTTTAAATATTCATCTTTTAGAGATACAAACTGAAGTATTTTGGATGAAATTACAAGATCAAAGAGTATAAAATTTTGGTTGGTGACAGATGCCATGAAGAAAGGTCAGCAGGAAAGGGAGGGCATGGTGTTTGGGTGGGGGCTTTTACCGGGATGGTCAAGAAAGGGCTCACCAAGAAGGTGACGATTAAGCAGAGATGTGCAGAGAAGGAGGTATGTGGACTTTGCAGGGAAGAGTGTTCCTGATGGAGAAAACAGCATGTGCTAAGGCCCTGGGGCAGGAGCATGTCTGGGTCAGTCAAGGTACAGCCAGGTGGCTAGCTCGGCTGGAGAGGAGTGAGCCAGCAGGGGAGTTAGGGAGATAAGATCAGAGGGGTGAGCTTGTCTGTCACTGTTGGACCGTGGCCTTTCCACTGAGCCTCCAGATTGGCCTCCCTGCCTCCAGCCTTCCTCCTCCAGTCCATCGTCTGCAGAGAACCAGAGCCATCTTTCTCAAGTATAATCTGCTCACATCATCCCCTTCTGGAAACGCTTCTAAGGTTCTCACTACTCTCAGGATAAAGTCCAAACTCCTTAGCTTGACCTTCAAGGCTTCAGCCAACCTTTCCACCTTCACTTCCTTCCATACCTTCTCCATGACCCCTCTGCTCATTCCACACCCACCTTCTGGCATTCCTGGACTACTCCGTCCTTCCCTAGTCCTGCTCCACACCTTTACTCAGGCTTATTGTTCTGCCTTGCACCCCCTTCTTCCTCTTGTCTGCCTGCGGTCTCTCTTTCCTCCCTTCACCACCCACATCCTCTTCAGGCAGCACTGGTTTCTCTCTCCTCTGTGCTCCAAAAACCTGATGTTCATACCTTCCTCGCACAAAACACTGTGAAGAGTAGCTTATGGGCTGTTCTGTGGATGCCAGGCCTGGCCCACAGAGAGACACGGATGCTTTAAAAAGCAGGCTCTGCAACCTGACTGCCTGGAGTCAGATCCCAGCTCAGGGATGATTCAAGCTGTGTGTCCTTGGTGGGATGACTTAACTTCTCTGGGCTTTGACTTCCTGATCCATAATCTGGGGAGTCTCACAACAGCCAGGGTTCTATACGAAGCACTCAGAGCAGTCCCAGGCACTCAGCAAGGGTTCAGGACAAGTTAACTATTGTTATTATTTTTGCTTCCATGTTAGTAAACGTTTGTTGAGTGAATGAGTGAGCAAACTTGCATGATTGTGTCATGATTCATCAGAGGGATCTCCCCTGCAAAGCAAGGGTCTCCCAGGTGTACTCCCTCCCATTTCCTCCCTGCTTCCTTGTCTCTACTCACTCCTGTGCCTAAGCTTCCTGGGCCAGGAAGAAGTGACCTCTGGCCTTCCATTCACAGCAAGACATAATTAAATTAGACACTTGAGGTGTTTTCCTCATGCCCTGACGGTTCCATTTTTGTTCTGCCGCAAGGCTAGTCTCCACCATAATTGCCCAATGTGGCCTGGCAGGCGGATGCTGTCTGAGAGAATGTTACCTTCGCCAATTCCACACCATTACTCCCATCCACCAGGTAATGGGCCTGGACTCAAACGGCTTCTAAAAATAGACCATCATATTTCACTAATTGCTGCCCAGGGCCCATCCTTGAGTCTTTCAAGGCCTGTGTGATCCTTGGGGCCCTTGACCTTGGTCAGCTCGGCGTCTTAGAGTCCTTGTGGACCCAAGTGTGCCAAGGAGGCAGCCCCCGATTGCCCTGCCAGGGGCATGTGGAAAGCAAAAAGAAGGTAGAGCTATGATGATGATATTGAACCTGCTTTCCATTTGTTCATCGTGCCTGGAATTCCCACTCTCTTTGAAGGGATCAATTTTCCTTTATCTTCTATGCCGTGGATATGTTTACATATCATTTATTATTCCTTGAAATAGTGACCGCAGTTTCATTCAGTCATCCTTTCCTCTTCCTGGGACAATCCTTTTGGTTTCAAAGTTAGCTTCCATTCTAGGCTCCTCCGGACCCCATAACTTTCTGTGGGTGTATGTGCATGTTCTGAGGTCCCGCCTCAGTGCCACCTGTGGTTTGTGCCACAAATATCCATTGCTTATTACTGTATTCTATGTACCGCGCTGGGTGCTCGAGGAGCACTTGTGTATCTATTCGTTAGGGTTCTGTTGGTGGCACGTAAAAAATATACAGCTCAAACAGACCTAAGCAGAAAATGCAACTGAAAAGTCCTGGGTTAGGGGTGGCTTCAGGCAGGGCTGGATCCAGGGGTTTAACTATGTCATCAGTACTTGGTGTCTGATATCTCTAAGTTCTGGCTTCTCTACCAACGTGGCTGGAAAGATCATCTCCAGCAACTGCAGGCTTCCATCCTGTGGGAAAAGCAAGTTTTTTTTCCCAAATAGAGCCAGCAAAACACCCAGGACTGATTTTCATTCCATCCCTAAGCCAGTCACTTCAACAGGTCTGGATCACATCTTAGTGACTGGAGCTGGGAAGAGACCAAGAGATGGAAGTAAAAGAGGTAGCACCCAGGGAGAGATTGAGGTGCTGCTACCAAGAGCGGGGGGAATAAATGTAGGCAGCAAAAATAATCCACAGCCATCATGGAGCTTCCAGCCTCCTGCAGGGAGATGGGCATGAAACAAACAATAAGCACACGGTGTAATCTGTATGCCGTGAAGGAGAGAAGCGGGATGATTTGATGGAGAACAACAGGGTGTGGTCAGAGGGCCTCTCCGGGCAGGTGGCCCTTCCTGAGCACCTGGACTTGACTTCTCTCCTTCCCAAATTGCAGAAACGACCTTTCTTCCACGAGTTCTGTCTTTCTGTCTTGCACCATTTAACGTGCTCCCTCTTGGATTCTCTTTTCTTCTGAACTTGTTTTCTCTCCCCAAGTAAAGCAGGAAGCTCTCAAAGTCTGGGACTGTGTCTTCTTCGGCTCTGTGTTCTGAAGCAGGCTGGGCGGGCTGCCGGTTTCAGTCCTGAAGTTCTATTGGAACACCTGCCACATTCCTTTATTTCCCTATTCTCTAAGGCTGCTTTGAGTTACAATAGCATTTACAGGAAAAGTTATGTTCTAACACTGCCCCAGGGCCTGATGCAGAGGCGGGGCTTCATCAGAAGGGGTTTGCTGGAGCACCAGAGGGAGGGAACAAAGGCACAAGCTAGCTGTGTGACCTTGAGCCGATCACTTAACCTCTCTGGGCCTCTGGCTCCAGATCTTGCAATGCCGACTGCCTCTTCTCATCCTTCAGATCTTGGCTCATATGTCACCTGTTCAGAAAGGCCCTCCCTGACCTTGAATGACCACTTTGGATGTGGCGGCATTTACGTTCTTTCCACGATGAAATGTCTTTCTGGGGCAGGGGCCCTTCCCCTCCTCTTCACCAACACTTTCCCTTGTCTCATACGTCACGTCTGGTAGGATAAGTGGGAAGAACTCTGGTTTGAAACTCTGGAGGCTTCGGTTTATAATCCCCACGCTGCCACATACATGAGCTATGAGAACCTCAGCAGACAGACCCTTCGGCTCTCTGGCCTCAGCTTCCCTGGCTGGAAAATGGGTATGGCAGCTCTACCAAGCGGGAAAGACCAGGGTGCCGGAGCAGCCAGCATGGTGCTGGGCCAAGATCAGTGCTTCGTTCGTGTCATTGGTTTTCCTTTCCCCCTCCTTTTCTCAAGAGGGAAAGAGGAAAGATAGTCTACCCCAAACCTTGCCATAATCTGGCCTCCGACTACGACATGTTGCCTGCTCGAATTCTTCGTGCAATGACTGTGCCAAGGAGCGGCTGGAAGGTAGGCAGCTTTCTCTTACATAAAGCGCTATGCAAATGTGACCCAAGGCAAGTCCCTGAGTCCCGCTCCCTGTCCTTCCAGGTTGCTGCCCCCAAGCCTCCCCCCCTTCATAAACATTTTAGACCCTTACTGGCCTCAAGACTGGGAGAAGAGACCAATCCGAAGAGGTCATTTTCTAGACAGACTGGAGAGATCCGTGGTGGGTGCGTGCGTGCAGGATTCCCCTAATTACTGAGCGTGCGCTGGCGGGGCGGGCTGTAGAATTTGAGGGGGTGTAGTGCCAAACGAAAACGCAGTCCCCCTTGTTCAAAAATTCATGAGAATTTTAAGGCCGTGACATTAGAGCAGGCAACCAAGCTCGGGACCCTTCAAAACCCAGGGCCCTGTGGGACCATGCGCGCTGCACCCCCACGAAGCCAGCCCTGCCCACCAGAAAGAAAGACTCAGAAGCCCTGGGTGAGGAGTAGAAAGTCCCTCAGTCCCGGAGAATCTGTCAGGGAAAAAATGCCTCCTCGGGGACCTTGAACTCAGATGGCCACAGGGGCCGCAGAGGGACTGTTAACAAGCAAAGCTGTGGTGGGAAGAACTGTGATATTTCAGTGAGCAAGACAGTTAACACTCAGCCTTGGTGTCAAGGAGGCAATAGGGAGCGGTGGGAACTGGAGCGCACATGCCCATCGAAAGGGGCAGCTGCTATTCAGCTCCAGGCTGGGTTCTGATGCAGGGCTCAAGCTCACGACCCTGAGATCACGACCTGAGCCAAGATCAAGAGTCAGACATTGAACTGACTGAGCCACCCAGGTACCCCGCCGAGAGATTTTAATTTTTTCACGTGAGATATCCCAAGTTATTAATATTGGCAAATAATTTTTTTTAAAAACTGTTGTTTTAATTTTTTTTAAAGATTTTATTTATTTATTCGACAGAGATAGAGACAGCCCCCGAGAGAGGGAACACAAGCAGAGGGGGAGTGGGAGAGGAAGAAGCAGGCTCATAGCGGAGGAGCCTGATGTGGGGCTCGATCCCATAACGCCGGGATCACACCCTGAGCCGAAGGCAGACGCTTAACCGCTGTGCCACCCAGGCGCCCCGGCAAATAATTTTTTTAAATTAAACATATTTGAGTGGGCCAAACAGAATAGTCCTGTGGACCACTTCCAGCCCTAAGGGCTCCACTTTTATGGCCCTGGAGGCACAGAGCCTTCTGATGGCTAAAATGGGAGGGAGGATCATTTCTGGTGTCTGAGGCCCTCCCGTCTGGAAGGGGGAGATGAGGGTAGGGCTTGGGTGACAGAAGCAGCGGGTCCCCCTCCCCTCTCCTTACTCTGGCAGCAAGCACAAGACAGGGTGGCAGGTGTTTTTTGAATGAATGACTGTCCTACCCAGCTGGGACTTGGCTTCAAAACCCAAGGCACCCCCAGCGGGTGCCAACACAAGTCAGGGAAATCCTTAACTAATTAGCTAATAGGAGCCAACGTCCCCTTCCCCAACCTCCAACTAGAGCAAGAAGAAAAAGCCGCTGGAAGGCTGTAAGAAGTACTGGGTATTGAGTCACCAAACTGGACTGGTTCTGAGCCTCAGGTTCCTCATCTGTAAAATGGGAACAGCAAGTTCCCAGGGGTTGTCCGGCAGACTGCATGAGAAGAAGCATGTAAAGTGCTCAGCAAAGTGTCTGATGTGCAAAGAAATATAAGCTGGCGTTATTTTTATTTTCATCTTCCTCCTCCCCATCCGAGCATTTGGCTTATCTCTAGGGGCTGTGCGCCCATGGAAGAGTTTGTTGTGTAGAATTAAACTTTAGATCCTTGCAAAGTAGTGTCAGCTCTACAAATTCAGGCTGGGAAGCGTGAGCGTTCGGGAATTTTTGGCAGAGATTAGGAGCCCGGGATGGGGATGCTGATGTTCAAGGTTGGAATTACGCTGCTCAAGATCACAGCAGTGATGTTCATTGTGGGGACACTGGCATTCAGGGTCACAGTTCTGGGGTTCAGTGTTAGAAGGCTGCCATCCATTATCAGAATTCTCAGATCTGTAATTGGACCCGAGGAGTATAGGGCCAGAGTACTGCTACTCGTGATCGGGCAAGGTCGGCACGCTGATCTTCCAGGCTGGAAGTCATGTTCGAGTCTGAATTTTGAAGGTCAAGGTCAGGACACTTCAGTGGTGTTCACAATTGGACTTCTGGCAGGCGTTCAGAACCTCCGTGTTTGGAGTCGGAACGCTTATCCCCGACTCATTGTTTTGTGGCTCTCATCCCTTCTGTGTGTCGTTAAAGCTTCATCGTCCCCCCGTCTGGCAGCAGTTCCTGACCAAACGCAAACCACAAAAGGTCTCCAAACCTCCATTTAGCCAGTGGGATTCTGTTATTTACGCCTCCTTCCCCTACCTGTTTCTGACACCCATCCCCTCAGGAGGTGCTCTAAGGGGGACATGATCAGCGGAAAGGCAGTTAAACAATGACTCCCCTGCCCCACCCCTGCCAAAGACACTTGACCTGTTATCCGCCCCATCTAATTTACCTTTGCTTGCTGGCTGACCTGGCGCAGGCCCAGGGAGGCAGCCCTGCCAACCCCAGGGTGGGAGCCGGGCGCCTGGATGATCTCACCTCCTTATTCTCCAAAGAAAAGCAAACAGTGTCAGGCAAGGGTCCGAAAAGGTGCCAAGGGTTTGCGGCTTCCCGGCCCCGGGAGAGGTGTGGCTGGCAGCAGCCTGTGGGGAAGTGGAGTAGTATGCTGGTCACTGTGGTCACCACCGATGCTCTGTGAGTGCCAGCTGCGGGGGAACTTCATCGATGGTGGGACGGGCAGGTGCTCCGAGATCACCTTTCAACCCGACTTACCAGGGGCATATGCACATGGCGGGCACTCCGGCGAAGGTGGTGGGCGGGGACCAGTCTCTAGGTTTCATCCCCAGTAAACTATAGCGCCCCTCCCCCACTTCTCGCTCCATTCCTTTACCTTCCTTGTTTTTCTCATAGCCTTTTTCACCACCTGGCACATTTTATGTTTATCTGGCTCATCTCATTGCGTTATAAGCTCTATCAGAGAGGGACTTGCTCAGGTTTTGCTTGTTTTCTCGGGGTTAAATCTGTGCCTGTGGAGCCTGGGTGGCTCAGTTGGTTAAGCGTCTGCCTTCGGCTCAGGTCATGATCCCAGGGTCCTGCTTCTCTCTCTCTCCCTCTGCCTGCTGCTCCCCCTGCTTGTGCTCTCTTGCTCTCTCTGTCAAATAAATAAATAAAATCTTAAAAAAAAAATCTGTGCCTAGAATAGTAGTTACTAAATAAAATTTGTTGAATGAATGAATGAATGAATGGTTGAATGAATGAATGAATTCGCCCCTTCAGATGTGGTCTTAGAGAGTTTTCTGGGCTCGTATCATTTCCCTCAGAGCCCAGCTCCAGTCTTAGCCACTCTGTCTACACAGAGCTTTTGGATAAGGGTGAGGGACAGTGGCAGGAGGGACGGGCCTTAACTCCTCCATAACTTCTTATTGCTCTCAGGATCATTCCCAAAACCCTTCTCTGGTCACTAAAGTCCTGGAAGAACTACTACCCACCTTCATATTCCACACATCATACGGCTCCCTGTCTCCTTTCTCAGATCCTCAGGACTCCATTCGGGGTCTTACCTCAGGACCTCTGCACATGCTGTGCTGACTAGAACAATCTTGCACACCCCCCATCCTGGCCCCCTTGGCCTCCTTAACTCATCTTTTATGACTCCGTGTAAGCATCTTTCTTTTGAATTCCCAAACTTGATGTCATTTCCCTCACGATGGGCCCTGGCATTTCTTCTAAGAATTTGTCATTAGACCCCCTTGATCAGTGCTTTTGGATTCTAGAGTTCAACACTGGGGAATAATCTTCCCTGAACTGGAGGTTTCTTAAGGGGGAGGTGGCCAGAGCCTTCCTTTTTACTGAGAAAACTGTAGAACCTGGGCCCTCCTCTCAGGTGTGAGATGTTCTCACTCAAGGGAGGAGTTTGTCTCCCAAGGAGATTTCTTAGCTGCCTTCCAAAGCCTGTCCCACATGGCCCATCACCATGGGCTCTCGGTCCCTTCAGTTACTTCTCACCAGCTGTCCAGGGTGAGAGCAGGGCCTCCCTGGGGACTTGGAGAAGTTTAGAGGTGCGACCCAGTCTCTCTCTGACGACACCCTTGTGACACCCACATACCACTCATACTCCACTCCTTAGGGACAGACGCTGACTCACTCAGCCCTCACTGCACCCCGTGGGGAAGGTGCTGGTATTATCCCCCTTTTACAGATGAGGAAATTGAGTCTAGGGAGGTTGAGTGACTCATGTGAGGAGGCCGCTAGAAGGCAGCAGGCAGGTTTGAGCCCGGTCCCTGGACCCGTGCACACCACCCCTACCCTTCTCCTTCCCTCGCTTCCTCATTTTACTCCCAGCCCTCTTGTCTGTCTCTTTTTGCTCTTCTCCCCCTTTGCCATAAATAACCCCAAACTCCCTTGTTGTGCGGGTGCTTTGTTGTATTCCTCAAGTTCCAGAAATCTTAAGAGCAGTGTTTTGTTTTTTCCCATCTTTATGATGTAAGGGAGAGAGGAGGGGAAAGGTGGGAGTTTCCCATTTGATTTGCTGGAGGATAGGGTGAGGAGAGGCAGCGCCTCTCCTCCCAGGGGCCTGAGAGGCTCCATGCGGGCAGCCCCCTGCCCCACCTCTCTGACTTCATCTCTTGGCTTCCTGTGCACAGCCACACTGATAGAATACTTACTAAATTCCTTCCTGCCTCAGGGCCTTTGCACATGATGTTTCCTCTGCTTGGAATGCTTTTCCTCTCTTCTTCACCCAGTTATTGGCTGCTCATCCCGAAGCTCCCAGATCAAATGTCCCCTCCTCCAGGAAGCCTTCTATGATCTCTGAATAGGTCAAATCCCCAGTTATGGTTTTCAGAGTTCTGTGTGCCTCTCTTGGGTGGCCCTTATTCCCATTGTAATTTCACATCCATGTAAGCAATTATCTGATTACTACCTGCCCTCCCCCACTCGGAGGGGACTGTGAGCTCTCTGATGGCAGGACTTGTCTGCTGTGTTCGTCTGTCTCTCCTGCACCTGGCGTTGTGCCTCCCTCCTTGTAAGCGTTCTGTAAAATTGTGTTGGATATGTGGGTGGATAGATAGATGGATGGGTGAATTCAAAGGCTATCACAGTAGACAGGAAGCAGACATAACACTCCTTTCAGTGGGGAGTGAGTGAGATAGTCTGAAATGTCTAGCTGAGACTCGAACCAGAAGTTTCTTATTGTCCCAAACTGAAAGGAACAAGGGCATCAAATATCTTTACAAATAGCCACCGAGTCTTCTCTGGTGCTCAAAATGTGTTGAATGATAACTACAGTGTCTTTTAAGAGCTTTTTAAAGGAACTTACTTGGGTTCTAAAGGGTGCTATTGATTTTTCCTTAAGCAAATGCTGCGTATAAAGACTCTATACCCAGGAAACAGAAGCTCTGAGGGATCCCGGTGAATTTGCCAGGAATGTGGTATATCTGGAAGCTGTGTTACCTTTGGGGGCAAGTGAATGTGGTTCAAATCTCAGTTCCACCACTAGTGCCGGTGGTCCCCTCTCTGAACTGATATTTTCCAAACTCCATCCTATAAGCACCAAGGCCAGCAGAAAGAGAGGCCTTTTTCCTGGCTGTTCCAGCAAAAGTTCCAGAATCGACTCTGACTGGATGCATTTTAGTGATGTGCTCATCTCGGAAACAATTCTTGTAGCCAGAGGAGAACGTAAGTGAGGGGACCAGCTTGGACCATAGCCCACCACTGGGTCTGGGGGAAATACCTAAAATAGGATTTGCTTCATATTCTTCTTTAAATTAATTCACTTATTTTACTTAAATCAACTTGTTTTAGAGAGAAATTGGATATTATGAACAAGTGGTACCGTTCGCTATAAATCGTGTTGTGAAATTCTAGCCAGATGCTGGAGCCTGACACCTGCTCTCTTTGGGTTTAAAGGGAAGATGTACACTTGTTAAAGAGGGGTTAAAATCCCATTAGCTTCAAACTAGACTTTCCCCTTCAGGGGGTCCGAAGGTTTGAAGGAGAATTGGAAAGCCTGGCTCTAGTCATGCTCAACCAATGTGATGTGAGGTCTTGTCCCGTTACAGCTACACCCGTCTTGGCTACCCGTGCTAATCATCTGAGGGGCTTTGGAAGTCCCCATGCCAGCTCACCCCCAGACTGGTTAAAACAGGATCTCGAGGGGTGGCTCCCAGGAACTGGTATTTTTCAAAGCCCCCAAGGTGATTCCACTGTGCATGGAGGGGGAGAAATACAGATTTCAGTGTGTCTAGTACTGGTGGGTGTGTCCTACACCGCGTGCACAGGGTCCACTGGGCTGCAGGAAGGGGCTCCCTGGGAGACTGGGGTGCCCTGGGCTGGTCGTGGTGTGACAGAGAGTAGGATCCTGTTTCTCCGAGGAATGAACCGAGCAGGAGTCCAGGGAGGGTCATTTAACACTCTCGAATGGGAAGGAAGGACACGTCCTCCTCCCAGTCCAGAACAACTAGATTCTTGGGACAAAATTCGGCTCTCATCCTGATCCCACCCCCACTATCTGGCACCCACTGCTTGTTACCTGAACCAGCTGCTACCTCTCTCCATCCGTCTGTCAGCCAGCCCAGACCCAGCTCTGCTGCTCACTGGCTGTGTGGCCTTGAGCAAGTCGCTCAGCTTCTCTGGTCTTCAGGTTCCTCATCGGCATCATGGGAGCACACTGCTGAGCCCTGGGATCCTTGAGGGCATTTCTCCTTTGGGCACCTGTGAGTTTTCACCAGGGAGGCAGCCACAGGCTAACCCTGCGCCCCAGCCTTTGGTCGGGGGTTCCCAAACCCTAGTGGAATTCACATTCACAGGTCTGTCCCCCAGACCACCGAATCGAGGTCTCTTGTGGCAGCTCCGGATCTTCATTCTAACAAGGACCTCAGCTGCTGCTGACCCAGGCGGCCTTCAAAGCACACTTTAAAAGCATATCGCTGTGCCTTGGGGTTCACCATGAAGGCCCTTAGCCAGAGGTGCGCCCATATGAGCTTTGGCCTCTGCACAGCAGCCTCCTTTTTGCAGGTGAGGAAACAGGCTCAGAGAAGGCGAGTCATGTGCCCAAGACTCGGCCAGGGCTGGGATTCGATCGAACCTGCCAAACTTCAACGCTGCTGTTCTCCTGTTTCTCGCTGTCCGTTTTTAAATGGCAACTTCCTCCCATGGCCCTCTTTCTCCCCTCCCTGCTTTAGTAGTAGTATTTCTCCATAGTAATTGCTACCTTCTTGCTTTCTGCACTCCAGGCCCACTTGAATGCATGCTCCACGGGAGCAGGGGTTCTGGTCTGTGTATTACAAGCACCTGACTTTGTGCCTGGTTCATAGTAGGTGCTTAACGAAGGGGCCACTGTTCACCTCTCTAAGCCTCAGTTTCCCCACGTGTAGAATGGAGCCCTTGGTTTGCCCACCTCAACCTGCTGAGCTCATAGCAGGTGTTTTGCTTGCTGTAGAGCGCTGTGCCCAGAGGAAGAGGGTTTAGCTTGGCAGGGGCGAAGGGGAGGAGGGGCCCTCCCTGCTCAGGACCGAAGGGTCTGGTGCCTTTCGCGGGGGGCGGGGGGGTCGCATCCAGGCCCTCACCTTCCCGAGGACCCTCTGCCCCCTGCTCGCTCTCCGCCATCCTACCTCCGCACAGGGGCACATCTCTCCACCACCCTCCCAGGGCCTGTCCCGATGCCTCCCCCGAGGCCCAGCCAGGCCGCTTTGTCTTTCTTCACCTTGTAACTTCATCTGTCCTGCCTGCGGCTGGAGCCGGGCTCCATCCTGCCCAGGGTCAGGCCAGCGGGCATATCCGCTCGGGGGGCCTGGAGGCTGCTGTTCCCTGCGCTTCTCCACAGCGCCTCGCAGACTCCAGCAGCCTGCGGTCGTCAGAGAGGCCTTGTCAGTCCTGACGTGCCAAGTGCGTTTTGGGGGGTGGCGTGGGGTGATGTTTTTTGTTTTTCCAACACGGATGCAGAGCCTGCTGTGGAGGGTGGTGGAAACAGGCTCCTCTCTGTCCAGGCCTTTCCTTCTTTCTTCTGAGGGTGGGCCTACGTGGGGGAGGTGTGAGTCCTGATGAGTTCATGCGATGCAGAGGCCGCACCCACAGCCCCTTACCTGGCTGGCGCACCCCACACCCTCCGGACTGCCCCGGGGGATCGCGGCCTATACCCTCCATCTCCGGCAGAGAAGCCTGCAGAAACCAGGCGACTCACAGGCGGTTTAGAAGCTCGGCCTTCTTACTCGAGGGCCAGGCCAACTCCGGGTGCCGTTCCCGCTCCTGAGTGCCCTGTGGGGTCAGGCTGAGCCTAGCTGCCTGCTAAGACCATCCCGTGCAGCTCCTGTCCTGCCAGGCCTGTTGCCTCGCTCTCTTGCTCCGGAAGGCTCTCCCTCAATGCATCTGCTACCTCACGGTCCTGCCCTCAGCTCTGCTTCAGGAGACACCCACTGAAGTCCTGAGAGGAAGTGATCTGGGTGTTGAAAACTATCCACGGACGAGTGCTAGGGATTGACAACAGGGACCCTCCGTCTAGGGCAGCCTGTCCTCTCCCCAGCAACCCCACCTTTTCCCCATTTCCTCTCCATCTTCAGGATGGGTTCTCATGGCCCCAGTCCCCACAAGCACAGACCCCAGGCCACGCCGTAGTGTCCTGCCGGGCTCAAGAGTTTTTCTGCTTCTGCTGACTTGGGGGGACGATGGTCACAGTGGGCCACAGGCCCAGCATTTGTTTGTAGAGGGCTTTTACAGGCTGGCCTGGCCCTCCCTCCCCACCGTCTCCGCCAGGAATGCTCCCCTTCCCCCCGTGCAAAAGCTCAGGCAAGCCGGGGCTTTGTGTCCCCTTGGCCGGCATTTTCTGAGGTTTAGCCTGGCAGCCTTCCGCGCCGACCTTGGCCAGTGTAATGAAGTTGGGAGAGGCTCCATGCCAGCTCTGCATTAACGTGGCCTTTGAGAGTGCCTCAGGGGCTCCCACATCTTTTGGCCTACTCAGGTCAGGAGGTAGAGAGGGTGAGCCAGGCAGGGAGAATATGATAGATTCAGCGGTGCTAAGGCATGGTGTGACCTTGGCCAAGTGACATCCAACTGCAAGTCTGGGGTCCTCGCCCTGTAAAGGAGGGCACTGGGCTCCCTGCTGTACCCATTCATCGGAAGAACGTTTATCGAGTACTGAGTATACGCCCAGCACTCTTCTAGGTGCTGGGAACATAGCAATAAGCAAAACAGGCGAAGTCCCGCCCTCGTGGGATAGAACATCCCGAGAGGGGAAAGTAGAAAGAATGTGGGATTCAAGGTTAGAAGATCTGGGATTTTTGCAACGGACTTATTTGAGCCTCTGTTTCCTCATCTGCAAAATGGTCTTGTTCCGAGGCATCACTGAGACGGTGGGTGCAAATGTTCTCGGTAGTAGCCACATCACACATTTATTAAGCACCCGCCCTGTGTATGGATGAAGACAATGCCCTTACCGTCTCCCCATGAGGAGTGGTACTGTAACGGCGGCAAGGGGAGGCTCTGGAGCCAGACTGGGTTCGGATCCAGTTCTGCTGTTTCCTCTGCCGTGTGGCCTCAGACAACCTGCTGGACCTCTGTGCCTCAGCGTCCTCACCTATAACAGACAGGTCGTAATCGTATCTAGAGTCTCAGGTTGCTGGAAGGATGGACTTGGGGTAGGACTGGTGCATAGTAAGCGGTCAATCCAGGGGCGTTATTACGAGGTGGGTGTCAATCGTCTCCTCTTACGAAGGAGAAAACTGAGATTTTAAGCGCTTGCCTGCAGTCACCCAGCAAGAAGGAGCGGACGGAGATGTCGAAGGAGCCTCCCCAGGGTCTGGACCAGTGCCGGGAGTTCCTTCACCTCCCTTAGCCACTTGGACCTAGTGAGGCCGAGCTGAGCTGCAGACTGAGGCCAGGAGATTTACAGCTTGGAAGTACCGCGTGTGTGCATGGGTGTATCCGTGAGCTCTCGTGCACACGTGTGTATGCTTGCTTGCCCACGCCTGACGTGCAGAACAGTTATCATCAAGGAGAACATACGCTATGATTCCATTTATGTGGGCTCCAAGAGTAGGCAAAACTAAACTATGGCGCAAGAAATCAGAACAGTGGTTGCCTTGGTGGATATTGACCCAAAGGGGGCCTGAGGGAGCTTTCTGGGTGGTGGAAATGCTCTATGCTTTAACTGGGGTGCTGATTACACAGGTGTATCCATTTATCAAAAGGCATTGCCCTGAACACACAAAACGTGTATCTTTTATCGTGTGTAAATAATACCTCAACAGGTAAGAGAGTGTTGGGAGGAAAAAGGATCAAAAAGAGATCTCATTTATTGAGTGCTAAGTAACCACATGTCAGGCACTGCTCTCGGCAGCACCAGGCATCTGTCATTGAATCCCGGCAGCCACCCCGCGGAGCATGCCCGTATGCACACACGTGTGTGTGGTCCCGCGTCTACCTGTCTGGAGCTCTTTCTGTGCAGACTTATGAGTGGTTCACAGAGCACACATATACACCGATTCACTTCCACACTCGGGGGGCTAAGCAGGCATGCACGAGGGTGCAGGTGTGTCCACAGATCTGTCCACAGGAATAGACGCCTGCCGGCGCCTGTGTTACACGCACGCGTGTCGGTGAACCACGCTCCGCGCGCTGTGCTGTCGTTAGATGCTAATGGCGTGCCTGCACCCTGGTCTATGTAGACGAATCAAGCACTGCTATCAGACAATAATGGCACAGGATTGACAGCCAGCTGCCTGTGCCAGGAAGGAGTGGGGACTCCTGGGCACCGGGCAATTAGCATCTCTAAAGGGCGTCTCGGCTGAATGGTGGCTAATTTGCAGATATGGCCCCATCAGCCAAGCACAGTAGGGAGATGACGGGCCTCCCCAAGGATCTGTGAGCTGCTCTTGGCTACAGGTTTTGCCCTGGGAGGAGCCCACATGCTAAGCAAGTTAATAGAGCCTGCCTGCCCACACCGTTCCTGCTTCTGCTGAGGACCTGAAGGCTCAGAGAGGGTGAGCACGTTATCCGGGATCAAACAGCCAGCCGGCCACTGACCCAGGGACTGAGCGTGGGTTTCTAACTTTGCAGGCGTTGTGTATCTCCCCAGACAACTCATACCCACAGGCAGCTTTCACGAGTTTCTGCCATTCCCTTTCACTAACGGTACACTATTTTGTTAGTATTTTTCCCTTAACTGGCTCAATTTTTAAATTTATGTAAGTTTATTATAAAAGGAATCTGCCATTAGTGGAAAGCTAGTATCTTATACTCATGGAGTAAAGTAAGGCGTCCAGCTGTCCCTATCCCCATTTGCCTGGGACTGAGGCTGTTCCCTGGACATGAAACTTTTCCTTTTTAAAATCAGGATGGTCCTAGCAAACGAGGTTGAGCTGGTCAACCTAAATGGTAGACAAGTTTAGAAATGAATACCATGAAAATGAACTAGATCATTAAACCGTAACTGGCTGCCACAGCCCGCCACACGCTCTGAGCCTGCTAAAAACAGAGCTTGGTTAGGACTGGGAGCCTCTCTTTGCCTGTGGTCCCAGCCCCAGGACTCACTCTGATTGGCTTAGTTGAGTCTGTGCCCCAACTGAGCCAACAGTCATTGCCAGAGGAATGCACCGTTCTGATTGGCCAGGCCTGGAGCAAGAGCCGGGGTCAGCCTCACGCAAGCCAGGTGGCTCCAGAGTGGAGCAAGAGTTCCCAAAAGCCTGTGAGGAATTTTTACCAGAAGGAAGCCACCAGACAGGCCTGAAACAGCAGATGACCCCTCTGCCCTCGCAGGCCCTAGCTCTCAGTCTGCTTCCCTCAGTCTCCCCATCTCTGAAATGGGAGGGTTGAGGACAGTTCAACTGGGTGATCTCTAAGCATCTTCCAGCTTCGACATTAGGAGATTTGTCTTCCTTGGAACAATTATTACTGGAGTTTGGTGGTGGTTGAGATTGTCTTTCTCACTTGCTCAGAGTTGGATAAGAAATGGGAGGTCATGAAAGGAGCATAAGACATTTCCAGGTTCATATTTGGGGCAAGTCCCTTCACTTCTCTGAGCCTCAACTTCCTCATTTCTCAAATGGGAAGAACAATAGCATCTATTTAGAAAGGCAGTGATGAGGGTTAAAATTGGCCAGAAAAACCACAAACAAACAAACAAACAAAAACCCAAACCACTTTGATAAAGGAAATATGTCTGCAGGGGTGACTTTGGGTGCAAGAAACAGAAAGTCAAATCACACTGACATAGACAATAAAGGGCATTTATCGGATGGAATAACTGAAAAGGCCCAGTGAGGTTTGATCCAAGTGGGGGAGGGGGTCAGGATGTCTTCACAATGTCTACTATCCACTTCTCTGTCAGTTTTGTTCTTGGGCTGGGTGCCGTCCTCAGAACCCCAAAGGCACGTCCAGGAATCACATTTGCACACCATGTCATCCAGAAGAAAAGAGAACTCCCAGCACTCTGTGAAGTCTCGGAAGTCAATCCGATTGGACCAGTTTAAGTCATGTGCTCTGCTCCGACCAATCTCTATGGCTGGAGGGTGCAACGTGCATGTCCTGGGGATGCAGCGCACTGATTGGCTCATTCTGGAGGTGGAATGTGCTGATCCGCTTATCCCTGGCAGAGGGGAGGTGGCTTCCTCGAGACCAGCTGGATGCCCAGCAGACCCGGGAGACCTTGGGAGGGGAAAATGCATGCTGGGAATTAAGATTACCAGCCATGACATCTGGTGATGACAGTGATGAAAGAGATCTCAGGGACATCTCTTCTTGTTCTTCACTGTCATTTAACGCAAGGGGGAAACTGAGGCTCAGAGAGAAGAGGCTGGGTCCAGGTGGGTGTCACCTAGAAAATGTAGGCTGAGATCTGTCTTGGGCTGAGTTGCTGTAAATCCCCACTGAAATAATAATAACGCTTTGAGAAGGGAAAACGCCTTGCACACCTAGCACGTGCTAGATTTTCTACACCTCCGTGTCATTTAATCCTAGAGCCACCTTGGAGAGTGGCTTCTGTCATTGCTTCCGTTTTACAGACAGGAAACACTAAGACCAAGCGGGCGGAGATGGCTCGGGTTAGAGGCTAAGAGGCAGTGCTGCAGGGGTGCGAAGCTGGCTGTGTTTGAATTCTGATCGGGACCCTTGCGTTTAGTGTGCACCTACTGTGTACTAAGTGCTTCCCAGGCCACCATCTCTTACTTCAGTAAGAGGGTCAGTGTGTCTGCCCCTAGAAGGGCCGCGTGTTCTCAGAAGACATCAGAGATCCCTTCTTGGCTGCTAGAAATGGTCTATTTTTCAAATTGTCTTTGCCAGTGTGGCCGTGTGACTCCTTTTCTGCTCTTTCTTTCTGTCTCCTGCTCCCCATCCCCCCTCCCCCACAGACCACCCCCCCAACCCTTTTCTGGCCTGGCAGCTCCCCACTGGGAGCTTCTAAGCCTTACCAGGTCCCTGGTAACCAGCCCTGGGGCTGGGTGAGGAAGCTTTTCTGCACACACCCAGGCCTTTGTCTCCCTGGGCCCCAGAGCTCAGCCCCCCCCCCTCCCCACCCCACCCCCCTTCTGGATAGGCTTCCCCCCGTACTGGTTTTGTGCCAATGTTTGGGCTGCTATGGCCCTGGCCAGGCTCGAAAAAGGAATTATTTCGGTCTCCTTGCATAGTTCTCAGCCCCATTCCCAAAATGGGAAGTGGCCTGGGAGGGCCTCCCAACCCCCAGCTCCAGTGGAGGAGGGAGGAAGGGAGAACTTGGCAGAGCAGGGAGGAAGGAGGGGGCCCAAAAATGACTCCACACTTGCCCCCCAACAGACACAGACACACATACTACAGCCCCTTCTCTAGCCCTGTGGCCTATAAAAGCAGTAAGCCTTTGGGGTGTTCCCAGGCCCTGGCAATGTGTTCAGTGCACTTCAGAGGGAGAAGGGGTGGGCTCCTGGGGAGGGGCACAGCACAGAGTGGGTAAAGAGGTGGGGGAATGTGTGTGGACCCTATCTCCATAGCTCAAAGAACACTTGGGTTCACGAAAGGAGGATACAAACGGGAAAACTGCCTCAAATCCTGGCTGGGGGATGGGCAGCTAGCCTACCCAGAATGCTTTGTTCTTGCGGGCTGAGTCCTCCTGCCTCCTCTTCTAGGAAGCTTTCCCTGACTGCCTACAGGGCTGTGTCAGGGTCTTGAGAGGCGTGTTCTGACCCCAGGTATGGTTGAGCTCAGGACCACCTGTCGTATTTCCCAACATCCCTCCCAGGTCCAGTGACAGCTCTGCTCAGCCTGGGTGTCACTATAATGGCCAGCTGGGTTACTGGCCAGGGGGCAGGGTGGGTCTGCCTGACAGTGTCTGACATCTGATTTGTCCCCACACCACTGACTGACAGAGGGTCCAAATGACTAGCTAGGCAGCTGATGATCCGGCCAGCTAACAAACTGATTACATGTCTAGATCACTGTCTGTCCGCCTGTCTGTCTGTCTATCCTTCTGCCTGGGTATTTGGTCGATGGGATGGTTGACTGGATGAATGGCTGTCTATGGCTGGGTCTTTCTGTCCACATAGGTGTCTGGCTGACTGCCATGCATCTGACTGAATGGGTGATCGGCTGTTCGTCTGTCTGCATGTCTGACTGAATGGATGCGAAACCGACTAGCTCCCTGTCTGCCTGCGTAGTCGGAGCTCTGACCCCATGGGTGCCTGACGGACAGTATGTCTCACTGGCTGACTGGCTACCTGTCTGACTGGTGGTTGTAGCTAACGAATTAGATGCACGACAAATTGCCTCTCTGCCCGTTTCCTTGTTCAAGTGCCTCTCTGAGTGTCTGACGAATTGGCCATCTATCTATCTGTCTGCTTGGGTGTCTGACCCGATGACTGAGTGACTGACAGATGATCTGCCTGTCTCTGTCTGACTGGCTGACAGTCTGTCTGTACTTAGATGAATGACGCAGTCTCTCTCTCCGTCTCCTGGTCTGACTGACTGCCTGCTAGCTGTCTCCATGTCTGACTGACAGGACAACTGACAGCCTGATTGTCTGTCTGTCTGCTAAGGGTCTATTGCATCTAAGAGATGATGACAGAAAGTCTGTCCATCTCCTTGTCTGTCTGACTGACCATGTGTCTGATCCAGTGGTTGAGTGACTGACCATGACCTCTCTCTGTAGCAGACTGACAAGATGGCGGACAGGCTGACCAGCTGTTTTTCCACCTCTTTGTCCCCCTGACTGGCTCACTGGGTATCCTGACCCTCCAAGGAGGACACAGTTCATGCGCTGTCCTGGGTTGTGGTAGGGTTTGGGCGATGTACATCTAGGACACCCCCATGCTTCTCTCCTTCCCTCCATGGCTTCCCCCTCTCCACCCAACGCTCAACCCAGAGGAACTGAAGTCTTTTCCAGAGATGGGAGGGGAACTGGGCAGAAAACTTAGCATCTGCTCAGTGTCCTCTATTTCAAATGTTTGCACTCTGTGTGAGTAAGGAAGGCACGATGAATGTGTGTTTCTCCCCACCCCACCCCCCGCCGCCATTCCCCAGCCCCATTTTCAGGGAACCCCCAGGGTCTTAAGGAGGCAACTTCATTCCTCAAGGAGGCCACAAGGACATTCTCCTGATGTGTCAAGCCCTGCCAACCTTGGAAGCACCTTGGGGGGCCCTTTACAAATGTTGACACCCTTGTAATTCAGACATTGGGACTGATTCTCAGGATCGGGGGCAGACAGCCACACTGGGAGGACAGGCTCCCTGGGTCAGCAGGGCTCCAGCGTCAGGAACTCCACAGCCCCTCAGAATGAAGCGGAGCCAGGACAGAGTGAGTAATGCTTTGCTGGGAGGGAAAAGGCACAGTACTTCCCTGCTGGGGGCACTTCCTCCTGATGATAGGGTTCTGCCCAGCTGCTGGGCGGGCTGCTGTCTGACCTCCCTTCCTTAAAGACGGAACTCGGCTGATGAATTTTATTTTGGGATAAATATGGGCATGAACACGGGAGAAGGAAATGGGCAGGGAGAACTAGGAGAAGTTTGAGAGCCTCTGGACAGGAAGGGACCTCCCAAGAATTTGGCTCTGTCTAAATTCTCGTCCTTGTCTTTCTTAGGGCTCCCTGGGTCCTGCAGATTGGCCCTTGGAGACAGCAGGCGGGACATTCCTTGCACGAGTGGAGGGGATGACTGGTCCAAGCTCGGCGAGGGCGGGGGTGGTGGTGGAAAGAGGGCATTCTGGGAGTTCTCCAGACCCCTGGACAGTGGACAGCAGCATTTGGAGATAGCTGTGTATGTGAGGTCAAAGTAAAGCTCAATGTGTGACCAGGATCAGGGCTCAACCAATGAGAAGGGTCAGAATTAGTGTGTGACCAGGGTCATGGCTCAGCCTAGGATCAGGTCTGTGACCTGGACCAGAGGTCAGACTGTGACCAAAGTCAAGGCTCTGTTGTGGCCAGGGCCAGGGTTTAGACTAGGACCAGGGTTATGAGGGAATCTGTGGCCAGAGTCAGGGCTCAGTATGACCAGAATAAAGACTCAGGTCAGGGCTCATTCAGGGGCTGGGATTATATTCAGTCTGGCTCCTTGGCTGTAAGAGTCAACTGAGGTCCTTAACGCTAAAGGACAGGAGGGCAGAGGGGCCCGTATGCTCCTGATGGTTCCTGCCCCTGTTCCTTATCCCTCTTCCCCCCCCGGGCTCTGAGGGCATAGCTGAGATGCCTCGTGAGCCCCAGGGACACGTGAGGGTGCAGAGGGCTGTTCTCCAGTCCTTGCGTGTTCTGTCAGAGGTGGGACCAGAAGGCCATCCTCATGTCTGGAGGAAGGTGTGGAGGCGGAGGACTGCTCCTGACGAGCAGGGAAGAGGAGGGAAAGGAGAAGAAAGTCATGAAAGGAAGTAGTGACAGCATGGGATCTGAAGCAGACTGCCTGGGTTTCGTTACTGGTCTGCCACTCACGAGCTGTGTGACCCTGAGCAAGCTCCTCATCCCTTCTGTGCCTCAGTGTTCTTCTCTGTAGAATGGGGACAAATGTAGTATTTACTTCATAGAGTTGTCGTAAGGATTAAGTAAGCTAACACGTGTACAGTCCCTACAGAGCCCCTGATCGGCTGTTAAGTTCTCAGTCAGTTTTAGCTGTTCTTACTAGTTCCAGAAGCCCACAGGGACCACAGTCTGTCAGTAGTCCAGGGTAGAAATCAAGTCGGTGAGAGAGGGCGAGAGCCCAGGCTCCAGCTCCCCAGATCTGTAGGCCACCCCGCTGGTAGGTTCTGATGGCTCCAAGAATCCCCTGCGTTGTCACAGCAGCGGCACCGTGGTTACTTCTCTAATGGTCGTCGTCCCCCATCAACGAGGGCATCCGCTCCCCGAGGGCGATCTCTTGTCGTCCTTGCTTTACCGCCGTGTGGTCAGCACCCAGCACAGTACCTGCACATAGTAGGTGCTCAGGAAACAGTGACTGAATATGTGATCAGCCTAAAAGCAACCATTTACAAAGGACTAGGCAGGATTTGGCCTTCTCTCTAATTTTTTGGTTCAGTCTTTTAAAAACTGAGAATGAAAATGGGTGCGCGTAGAGAGTGAAGACTGATTGAAACACTACCGAAGGGTCTGCCAGGGGAAGATAGAAATCCCACCCCCACCTCTCCAGGTTCAAAAGCGGAGCCTTTCTTCACAGCCTTAGCAAATCTTCCCGTGTGCGTGTGTTCCTGTTCACATTCCAGCAGCTCCACGGAAATGGGGGTTTGCGGCTGTTTTGTCCGTGCTGTCCTCCCACTGCTTGGAACAGTGTCTGGCAAGTCGTAGGTCTTCGATAAGGATATGTTGTTGAAAGTTCCATTTTTTTTTCTAATACCAATGGGATTATGTCATATATACGGCTCCGTACCTTGCTCTGTAACTATAAATAAGCTCATAAATCTTAGAGATCTTTCCACATGAGCAGAGACACATTAAGCTCATTTGTTTTAATGGAGACCTAATCTTCCGTGCCGTAGACGTACCGTGATTTATTTACCTAGACCCGGCATCGAGGCAGCCTCTGGTTTTCATTTTTCCTCACCCGTAATGATGACCCTTTACTTCAGCCTCACACCTCCATTCGGCAAGCAGTTCTCTCTGATTTGGGCCGAGAAGACTGCATCTCAGAGAGGTTAAGACCCTTGTCCAGGTCCCACAGCTGGCCTCCAAACCCTCCCCACCACCTGCCCCTTTTCTCCCCTGCCCCTCACTGAGTCTGCCCATCATTCGCCTCACAGAAGGCTGCCCTGCGACACTTCCATCGCGTGACAGGGCATGGTCCCCCTGCATGGTTCTCCCAGCTTTGGCTGTGCCTCCCAGAGGCCAAAGCTGGGCTCAGGAGGCTAGCCGTCTCCAGAAGGACCCAGAAGCCATACCTCCAGAGCTGTGGTTAAGGCAGCGGTTCTCAGCCAAGGGCGAGTTGGGACCCCCAGGGAAGACTTGGCCTCGTCTGGGACGTTTTTGGTTGTCACATCAGGGGAGTGGGTATTACTGGCAGCTAGTGGGTAGAGGGCAGGAATGCAGTTAAACGTCCTACAGTACGTAACACCACCCCCCACAAAAAAAGAATGATCCAGCCCCAAACATCCACAGTGCTGCGGTGGAGAGATCCCGTCTGAAGGGCACCAGACTTTCCGGAGTCCAGTCCCTGGCCTGCCACTCCCTGGCTGAGGGCGCTTAGGCAAGTTGTTTAACCTCTCTTGCCTTATCTGTAAAATGGGGATAAGAATAGTGCCTCTCTTCCAGCTTTGTATAAATTGTATTTGTAAAACACTTTGTCAAGGGCCTGAGCAATGTAAGCTCTCAATGTCTGAAACCGTAATTGGAATCATTGCCTTGAGAATCTGGGTGTCAGAGAGCTGGAGGAAGATGTGATACGCAGAGAAAGCAACCGGGCTGTTCCCTCAGCGTGGCCTCCCCCAGGGATTGTGACCACAGTCCACAGATAGAAATAGAACCCCCTGGATACGGGTGACCTCTGATTGGTCAGGAATGGAGGAAAAGTCGCTCAGAAGACTGTTTCCATTTTAGGGGCTGAAAAGCAGCTCCCAGGAGACCCTCAGACATGGAGATTTTCCAGGAGCTGAGCACTGAAGCTCCAAGCTGTCCATTTTACAGATGGGGAAACTGAAGCCCAGCGAGGAGGAAGGACTTGCTCACACAGCGAGGCAGTGGCAGATGTGAGTTGGAAGCCAGCCTCGGACACACATGGGTCTCTCCACAGCTCTACTCTGAAGGCACAGACCAGTACCCGGTCATATTCACTCTTCCCTCTTTGCTGAGAGGCCCTGGAATCCACCCTACAGGGAAAGCAATGTCATAGAAGTATTTCTAAGCACAGCTTGGATATCAGACAGACCCTGGTCTGAATCCCAGTTTGACCAGTTACCCGCAGTGCCCTTGGGAAGGCCACGTACAATTCCCTGAGCATTATCATGTTTGGTCATTGAAGGGATTAGAGACAGTGTGTAAGTAGACTAGCGCATTGCTGGTGGAATGCGGATCGGCCAAACCTCTCATTCAGCAATCCTGTTCCTTTAGATATACCCTCACATGTGGGGAATGAAATATGCACCTCGATAATCTTTGCAAATTTGAGAACAATCCAAATGTGGCCCAAGAGGGGACTGGTTGCAGGCTCTTTGGGGGCATCTGTACGAAGTCTTTGACATACGAATTAAAAAGCTTGGGCAGCTCTGTGTGTACTGGTTTGTAACAACCTCCAACATACATCATTAAGTGAAGAAGTAAGATCCCGAAGGGTGGGCAGAGTGTACGCTACCGTGACTGCGGGGAAGAACGAATGCAGATAAATATAAATGCTTCCATATGCACAGCACATCAGTTAGGAAGTCATGTAGCCGTAAGGGACAGAAAATCCAACAAGTAATGGCTTGAACAAACACAAGTCCAGAGCCGGGAGGTGCTGGCACAGCTCCCCAAGGACTCAGGCATCCTCCTTCTTCCCACTCCCCCATTCTGAGCAAGTAGCTTTGATCCTCCTGCTCGCAAGATGGCTGCTCTGCCTCCAGGCATCAAGTCCACATTCCAGGCAGGAAGAAAAAGGAAGGGCAAAAGGAAAATAAAAAGACATCTTCTCTTCCAGTTGCCTTGTCTTGTGGGTGTGGGAGGGAGTGAAAAAGAATGCCCTGCCTAGGGACTTCCGCCTACATTTTACTGTACAGAGCTGGGTCCCATGGCTGCTCCTAGTTCCAAGGGAGTCTGGGAACAGGAGTTCTTATATCTGGACACATTACCGCCTGAGCAAAATTAGGGTTCTCTTAGATGGAAGATGGATATTGGGTAGGCAAGCAGGGACCGCCTCTCACAGTCCATCACTGGGAAGAGCCAACAGAAAGTGGGCATGGTAATTGCCTCGGGGGAGAGAAGCTGAATGACAAGGGATCGGACAGAAGAGAGATTCCCTCTTGTAACTGTGTATCCCTTTGTACCTTTTTGATTTTCCAAACTGTATGCATGTATTACCTTTTCCAAAAAATAATGTGTTAAAAATACAAATTTTTAAAAGGCAACGCATACAAAATGCCTGGCACGTAATAAGCATGCAGGAAAACCAGCTCTCCATCTTTAATCACTTCTCATCAGATGTAGATTACATTCCCAGCTCTGTGGCGCTAAGTTTTGCGACTTTGGGCATATTTCCCCCTCTTTCTGAGCTTTCATCTCCTTGAACAAGATACAGATACTATATTCTTTAAGCGGCTGGCAGGAGAATTCCTCCCAGGAGCCCAGTGCTGTTGGGGAGATGGCTTCTCAAGACCTCTAGAAATGAGTGAGCCCCTGTGGGACGTGGAGGGGTGGGGCCAGGGCTTCCCGGAAAGGTGGTGGGATTGTGCTACAGGAGACAAAGAGGGGGATTTGTTGGTGGGAGTAGGGTGAGGGAAGAGAGTTAGCTCTGGGTAGGTGTCCTTTCCAAAGTGACACCCCTCCTCCAGGGACCCACCAAACACCCCTCACCACTGACTGGAATATAGCCACACGATAATATAACAGCCAACATTTCTGGAGTGCCAGGCACTGTTCTAAGTGCTTTTACATACATTAATTCATTTAACCCTGGCAACAGTCATTGGAGGCATCTATGATTATTATCCCCATCTTCTAGATGTAGAAAGTGGGTCTTTAAGTCTGCCAGAATGATGAAGAGTTGGGTGGGGTGGGGTTTCGCATGGAAATTGATAGTGGGGGCTGAACCAGGGCCCGGCTGGTGTCAGGACGCTGGGACACGGGGGACTGAAGCAGCGAATATCTGGAGTCTACAAGGCTATGGGCTTTTTCAGAGTTCCGGGCAGGTGGATGCAGGACTGGCCTTGGAGAGTGTGAGGAGTTCAGACTGTTAGAGGAAGCCCCGCTCCCAGCTGATGACTAGTTCATGTTTCACGGCAATCAGTGTCCCTGCAAATGTCAGGGCTGTGGGGTGGTTGGGGCGAGACCACAGATGGGAGTGTTTACTGACCGCTTCTCCACACCTCGATCTCCTCCTCTTCCCCCTGGGCTGAGCCCCCATCATCTCTCACCTGGTCTGTCGTGGTGGCCTCCTCCCACCTCCTGTGGGGGCGCCTGGCTCAGTCGCCTTCGGCTCAGGGCGTGATCCCAGGGTCCTGGGATGAAGCCCCATGTTGGGCTTCCTGCTCCCCTGGGAAGCCTGCTTCTTCCTCTCCCACTCCTTCTGCTTGTGTTCCCTCTCTTGCTGGCTGTCTCTCTCTGTGTCAAATAAATAAATAAAATCTTTTAAAAACCCAGAAAAACAAACCCTCCTGTGGCTCCCACCTCACTCAGAATAGAGCAACAGTTCCTACCGCAGCCTACCAGGCCTTCCGTGATCCAGCCCCCCGACAATTCTCTGCCCTCATCTCCGACCACCCTTCCTCTGGCTCCTTATGCTCCAGGCTCCCTGGCCTAGTACTCTCACCTCAGGGCCTTTGCACTTGCCACTTCTCCTGGTGCTCTTCCACTAAGTATCTGTGGCTCTCTCTATCTCTTTATTCAGATCTCTGTTCAAATGTCACCTCCTCAGAGTGGCCTTCCTGGGCCCTGGTGCCTCTCCTCTGCCATCGAGAGCAGCTCCATCCCGAAACTCTTCCCTTCCTGTTTTATTTTTCTTATCATCACAAGTCAAATTACACTTTGATATGTTCTCTTGTCTCCTCGTTAACTTCCTGACAAGGCAGAGACTTTATTTTGTTTGGCTCACTTGGCTCATAAGAGACACTTCACACACTCTATCTATACAACGGCTTTGTTGAGATAATACGGGGGACGTATAATTCACCCAGTAAGAGTGTACAATTCAGTGCTTTTTAGTGTATACAGAGTGTGCAGCCACCACCATAAGCGACTTTAAAACATTTTTATCACCCCCAAAAAGGAACCCATATCCATGAGTAATCAC
Organism: Ursus maritimus; assembly: GCF_017311325.1. Lineage (NCBI taxonomy): Eukaryota > Metazoa > Chordata > Mammalia > Carnivora > Ursidae > Ursus > Ursus maritimus. The sequence goes on along the minus strand of NW_024424675.1, from coordinate 36,377,491 downwards.
TCCCCATTTCCCCGCCAGCGGACATCCCTGTCCTAAGCAACCACTAATCTATTGTCTGTCTCTTGGATCTCCCTCTTCTGGACGTTTCATATAAATGAGTCATATAATACGCAGCCTTTCGCATCTGGCTTCTCTCACTTGGCGTAACGTCTTCAGGGTTCATCCATGTATCCAGGACTGTGCTGCTTGTTTATGGCTGAATAATTCTCCATCATATGGATAGCACAATTTTGATTCTCTCTCCTCACTTGATGGATACTTGGGTTGTTTCCACTTTGGGTTACTATAAATAATTTGCTGTGAACATTGGTGTGCCAGTTTTTGTGTAGGCATAGGCTTTTATTTCCCGTGGGTATCTACCTAGGAGTGGCATTGCTGGGTCAGACGGTAACTCTGTGTCTGACCTTCTGAGGGCCCGCCGGACTCTTTTCCAAAGCGGCTGCACCATCTTGGAGTTCTGTGTCCTGGCCAACACTTGCTGTTGGCCGGTTTTTTACTCTGGCCATCCCACCGGGTGGGAAGCTTTAGCTCCTGGTGCTTTCGATTTGCATTTCCCTGTGAATCCAACGTTGTGTTGTGAGGTGAGGGCCCCATATAGGGCTCTACCCCCTCAGCTGCCCTCCAGGCCAAGGCAGGCCTGAACCCTGGAGCCCAGGTGACCCTCAGGAAGTTGTTCGAGGCCGGGTAGCCTCCTAGGTTAGGCCAGACCAGCCCTCCAGGCTGACTCAGGTGGCCGGTGGCCAGCTGTGGGGGAAGAGCCCTGGTGGGAACCAAGCCTGTCACCCTGGGCGGGTCCGGGTCACCGACCGGCAGTTGTGGCCACCTTTTCAGGGCTCAGCTCTAGGAACTGTGACATCATAGCATCACAGAACCCTGGCAGGGTCTCCCCTCCTTCCTTCTGCTCCCCAGCTTCTGTGGGGGCTGCCATACCTCCTTCGTACAGGTGAGGAAAGCAAGGCACACAGAGGTGATCTCCTGGCGCCTGCACACCAGCTGAGCCCTGTGCTGACTCTGGGGTCCAAAGTGACTGTGACAAAGGGCCAGCCCAATGGAGCTCACCCTCTGGTGGGAGAGACAGACGGCACCAAGTAGACAAACATGCAAGATAATTTCAGGAAGGGGTGAGTGCAATGAAGAAAAACAGAGGAGGAAAGGGGATCTGAGTGACCCGTGGAGGGGCTGCAAATTTAGAAGGTGGTAACAGTGCTGGTCACTTCTGTGGGGTTTACCGAGCGTTGGGCGCTGTTTGAAGCACTTTCTACATCTCACCAGGTGAGGCAGTCAGAGAAGGCCTCTCTGTTACAGGAAGACACATCATGCTCCCTCAACACACATATGCTTTGTGGTCCTTGAATTTAAACGAGGAAAATAAGTAGCCACGTGAAGAGCTGCATGAGGGTGCTCTGGAAATAGAAGCAGCGAGTGCAAAGGCCCTGAGGTGGGAATGCCTTTGGTAGATTCTCGGAACACTAGGGAGACCAGTGTGTTGGCCTGGAGTGAGTGAACGGAGGGCATAGGAGGTGAAATCAGCAAAGTTGGAGGAGGCACAGATCGGGGTGCATGACCTTCCAGGTCGACATAGTGGCAGACCCCGGGTTCTAACACAAGCCTCAGGACTCAGCCCAGCCCTCTACTGGGGCCATACTCTCCTCTTCGGTCACCCACGCTCTCTACTCCACTCCCAGGAGAAGACATTCTAGGGGACTGTGGTCCTCCTGCCTAGAGGCTGGGAAGAGGCAATAGGACCCACCTTTCCCTTTCCTGCTCTGGTCCAACATCAGCCTTCACTGAAGCCCCACTCTGCTACTTCCTGACTGTGTGGCCTAAAGCAAGTGACTTTACCTCTCTGTGCCTCAGTCTCTTTCTCTGCCCGAGGAGACAATCCTAGGACCCACCTCAGAAGGTCGGTGTGAGCATCAAAACAGGCCAGATATAGCAAGTACTCAGACCAGCACTAAGCAGGTCCTTGAGAAATTTTGGGTTTTATTATTTTGGCTCTTATGATTCCATTTTATTTTTACCCTTGGCCTGTGATGTTTGCAATCAGCAGGGGTCGGGGACCTTACGGTCAGCATAACTTGGAGGCAGGGGTCACTGTGTCTGGGGGACGTTGGAGGAGGGAACAGGGAAAGGGTCCAGGGCATAGGCCTGGGGGAGGGAGTCTTAGTCCACCCACCAGGTGGCCAGCCTGGCCCAGATGTCCACTGGGAGGACCAGGTGTCATCAAACATTGCAGGCCAGACACTAGAGCAATGAGCGAGTGAGCAATGAGAGAGCAAACCATGAGTGGGTGGGTTTGATGGGCACCTGCTATGTGCCAGGGACTGTGATAGGCCAGAGGGTCGCATCAGGGCAGTCCCCTCCCACTGCCACACGCGCTGTCAGGCTTGGCCAAGGACGTTGGACTCCTGCAGTTGCACGAGGCTCCCTGCTCAGAAGGGCCCGATGCTTTGTTTAATACTATGCTGCCAGTGTCTTGAAACTCGATAATTGCTGAACACGGGGCCCCGCATTTTCATTTTGTGTGGGGTTCTGCCAATTCCGTATCCAGTCCTGGCTGACAGAAGCTGGGCAGCCCCCCTCCCTGGCCGGAGCCAGCCCTAATGGATGCTTTCTTTCTGATGGAATTTAGGGACACTATTTGATCTAGCTAGCCTCAGCAAGTGCCTTGTGAGTTTTCTCAGGTCAAGAAAAGCATTTATTCTTTAGAGGAACGGGAGAGCCCAGCAAGCAGGGACAGAGAGAGAGGGCCTGATGGTATATTTGGCTGGGGGAGCTGAGGGGGTCGTGTTACTCTGTTTCCCCTGAGATTTTCAAATAAATCATGCTTCTGACTCCCAGGATCCCAGAAGCTCCTGGAAGGGAAGGGAAGTAACACCCCTGAACACCACCCTGTGTCAAAAGCTTCCACTGATATTATTTCACTTAACTGTCACTGTTATTAATTATTATTGTTCGCCCGTTTTTTTCAGGATGAAACTGAGACTCTATAAAGCAGGGCTGATTGCTTAAGATCCCCCAGTTAGGGGAGGAGGAGGAGGAGATAGAGAAAGAGAGAAGGGATGGAGGCACGGGAGAGGAGGGGGCAGCAGAAATCAGAACCATGTGATGAGTTTCCCGGGCCTTGGGGCACTTTTGCCTTTCTCCATAAAAAATATTAAAGCTTGTATTTTATAGCTGCATTGGTATAAAGACAAATATATTAATACCATCTATTAAAACATTTTCTCCAGCCTAAAAGTTCATTCTCCCTCTTCTAAGTATAAAAGAAATGAAAACATTGGGGAGGGGACCCCAGGTATCTATGAGTTCTAAGCTCAGTGTCTCCTGTGCCTAACGGAGACTCCAGAGACTCCAAGGCTGGCAGGGGAGAGGCAGGGAGGGAGGAAGAAGGGAGAGAAGGAAGGCAAGAGGCTGTATCCCATATCAAAGCCATCGGGGCTGTAATAAGAAATGGGCAGCAGCTTGAATCCCCGTGTTCTGCCCTTAGCGCAAGCCTTTGCTCCCTCGGGAACCCCCTCTGCCTGCCCACCTGGGCCTCACCCTTCCCTGGAAGCTCCATCTCTCCCGACATGCCCCTGCCTGAAGCTGCACCCTCTCAGATCAGATCTGCCCCAGGGCCCTGCATGGGGGCTGCAGACGCGGAGAGGGCCCGCCACCCCTCTTGCCCCCTCACCTCACCTGCCCCAGATGCGACTGTCCCACTTCGCCGGCTGAGCCTGGCTCCTCTGATTTATGCTGTCGCCTCGAAGGGCCACACCTGGCCAGCAGCCAGCAGCACTGTTACCTTTTGGGGCCATGAATGCGGCTATTTACCCCCAGTAAAGTGACCTCAATTTACAAGGCATTATAACTAATGCCAGATTATTGTGGCCATTAATATTTATGGTTGACACTCCCAGAAGGGGACCTGGGTGCTAATTGGCACTCCTCTCCGTGCGTCTTTTCTCAATGAGCCTTCCAATTTCTGCTGCTGTTCTGGGTTTTAGCCTCTCAGTTTCAAAGGGAAATACTGCGTGGGGCATTTCCTTATTTCTGGCTGATTCTCATTTCACTGCTGTATTTCCTCCGGATTGTGTAAGCAGCCTAGAAACATGCAAATGCGCTGGGGACTCCAGGATCCCCACAAAGGGCTGGGTCAGGGCTGAGGGGAAGCTGCTGCGTTGAGCTGCAAGGAGAGTCTGCTTTTGCCCAGAGGAAGTGAAGGGGAGGGCGGGTGCTGGGGAATGTGTACATTTGCCCAGAATCAGAGCCCCGCTCAGACACCCACGCCTTCCTCTGTCTCTAATCAAACATTTTCTGGTCTTTTTACATAAGAGGGAATCTAAACCAACCCCCCGCCCCCAACGCCCCATCTCTGGTTTGGTTGAACACATGGGGCTGTTTGGGGCATCTGCATTTGGGGGCCAGATTGGAGAAGGCAGATCACACTCCTCCCCCTTCTTGCCTTGGGTTTTGGGGGTGCCAGGAGCTGATGTTGCCTTTTCTGAGAAAGGCGATGTACTTGTCGTCTCTGCATTTCAGGTGGAAGATCTGTTTACAAATGGCAATGTGTTGCCATGGCCACCAAGAGCTTCCTTCTGAGAGAGGGGGAGGGTGCCCTGCCTGGGGTCCCTGTGTGGCCTTGCCTGCTCACCACAGGCCCCTCGACTGGGGCTGGGTTGCAGTCTCAGAATGCCTTTGGGGCTAGGCAGGCCTGTATGTGAGTGACGTGCCAGGAAGGCCCTGGGGTGGAAAGGAGCACTGGTATCCCTACTGAGGGGGCAGCCGCCACCCAGCTCTGGTGAATGGCTGCCATGCAGAAAAATGGGTACAGTGTCACCAAACCTTCTGATTATCCAAGAGACGTGGGAAATTTGGATAATAGGCACACTGTCCCAATTATTTTTATTGTTGGCAAAGAAGGTAAATAATACATTTTTTTTTAAGAACTGAGTGGGCCAGACAAAACATGCTCATGGGCCGGCCATTTTGGCTGCCATTTTGCAATCTGAGCAGGGCATGTCACTGACAAAATGGCAGCCCACTCAGCATCCTTCTGGGGTCATGAGGGAAGGCAATCCAGAAAGACAGCTTTGTAAGGAGGTGGGGCCCAAAATAGACTTAGATTTAGCAACTAGAAACTGATCAGCCAAATCATGTGTCTCCAAATGATCATTCCGGATCTACGAGTTGGTGTTGATCCAGATTTAGGAAAGGAGCACATGGATTCTGGCTTGCATCTGCCCCCAACTTGCTGAGTGACCTTGGACTACGATAGCCCCTTCTCTGTGCCTTGGTCTCCCCATCTGTATAATGGTGGGGTCTTGCTGGTGCTGACTGACTGCCCCCACCATGCTTATTCCAGAATGTGTCTACAGTGTTCACTCTGTGTGATGCCCGGGAATCTTCTGAGTTAGGGTTTCATGGTCAAGAGTGGATCTCTTCCATCCCGTTCACTTATTCTTTTTTTTTTTTTAAGATTTTATTTATTTGACAGAGAGAAAGATAGCCAGTGAGAGAGGGAACACAGCAGAGGGAGTGGGAGAGGAAGAAGCAGGCTTCCCAATGGAGAAGCCTGATGTGGGGCTTGATCCCAGGACTCTGGGATCACACCCTGAGCCGAAGGCAGATGCTTAACGACTGAGCCACCCAGGTGCCCCTAGTTCACTTATTCTTTAACATCAGATTGCTGAACGAGTCCTATGGCAGATACTGAACTGGGAATGGGGATAAAGAAGTGGGTGAGACAAGCGAGGTCCCTGCCATGTGGGCTCACATCCCACTGGAAGAGGCAGGCAAGATGGAGGAGGTCATCTGCATTTCTGCTCATCTCCATGGCCAGATGGTAGGCTTGACTCATTCCCTGGATTGTTTTAGCCAATGTCCATCTTTCTAGACTCAGCTGAGCTATTATTCCCTCTAAGGAAGCCTTTCCCAACCCATTCCCCACCAGCTTCCCCCTGGTGTCCCCATGACTCAGGATTTGATTCTGATTGGTCTAAGGCAGGGTTTCTCAACCTTGGCACTGTCAACGTCTATATCATTCTGGGTTGTGGGAGTTGTCTTGTGCTTTTTAAGATGTTTAGCAGCATCCCTGGCCTCTACCCAGTAGATGCCAATAGCCCCCTCCCACTGCCCTGCGTGTGCATATGTACACATACCATTCACAATTATTTCAACCAAAAATGTCTCCCAGTGTCCCCTGGAGGGAAAAATTACCCTTGGGTAAGAATTGCTTGTTTGAGACCATCATGGTGACCCCATCCTTTTTTTCAGCGATGGTTTATGCATGGATATCTGATACCACCCACCAAGTCTTCCAGGAAGTTTCTGGAAATGTTTTCCTCTATCTCAGGAAATGATAGAATGAGAGGATCTTTTTTCCTGCTCTTGAGTGTGGTCACGTCTTCACGTGATGGCTAGAGGAATGGCAGCCACCTTGAGTCCATGAGGTGAGCCAGCCTAGGAACGAAACCAGTTCTCTGAGGATGGTAGAGCAGATGGTAGAGAACTTGGACCCTTGATGGTATTGTTGAACCCCTCAATGATGGGGTAACCCTATTTCAGGGCTTTTTGTTATGCAGGAAAATAAATCTCCTGCTTGTTTGAACTTCTTTTAGTAAGCATTTTCTACTTCTTAAACCAAGAGCATCCTTCATTGATACATCATAAGTCGTGCTTATCCCACATTATCAACTTCCTCATAGAGTCCTCTCCTGTTCCCCAAAAGAAATTAGGTCCCCCTTATTATTCTGAACTTTACTTTGATGACATTCATCCCAATATATATTGACATTTTGTGTGTCTACTAAGGCCTGTCTTCCTCCACTAGACTGAGCTCCATGAGGATAAGGAGCTTGTTTTACCTTTTCTTCCATTGTACCCAGCGAATAACCCAATGCCTGGCACATAGTAGTTGAATTAATGAGTGAATGAAATAAATGGGGAGAAGATGGATGGATGGATGGATGGATGGATGGACAGATGGACAGATAGCGACAGAAGGGTCAGAAGGGGTGTGTCTGCAGCTCTGCCTGTGCACTTTGGTGGGAAATTCTTCTCTGACCTATAAACTCCAGGGGTGAACTTAAAGCTTCAGAAGAAGGGAGAACCTTTCATTTCATTTAGTGCCGGGGAGAGAAAGTCTGTGAAATTGCATTATGCAAATGCTTCACAAGGCAGCAGCCTTGTCTTCTTCCTTGAACCCCAACAGCAGGGTTATTTGAGAAGTGGTTACGGAGTCCACGGTGCACAGAGCACACCAGGCATTAGCAGGATAGAGTCCAGAAAAACAGCCCCAATCTAGCCTAGAATCCCTGGCAGGTGGGTCCCTGAGAAAGATGTTTGGCTTTGTTCAAACAAAATCTGGTGAAATGTGGAACACCACTCTGTCGGCATCAGATGGGGATGCTGTGGCTGAAGCCTCCACCAGGACAGTGAAAGTCACAGCAAGGGGGACCTTGGACAAGTCATTTCCTCTCTCTGAGCCTCCATTTCTCTGCCTGGTCAATGGGGTGATGATATCCCCTTGCACACAGCAAGGCTGTTGCATGGCTTCAGGGAAATATCAGAGAGCATTTTGACACGGAGTAATGCCCAGTCATCACCCTGGGTTCCTTTCCTCGTCCCTGGTTGGGATATCCGGGAGGGCTGCCTGGAAGAGGTGCCCTGCAGATTCTCATTTCTCTAGGAACCAGCCCTCAGGTGAATCCTTGGAGCTTGGGGTTGGAATCCTTCCTGAGACATGCAGGACGACAGCGCGGGACAGCCCGTGCTGGGGACATTTGCTCATTTGCGTGTTCGCCCTTCTGACACTCCATTGTCATGGAAATGCTTCTCTTGGTCTCTTTAAAAACTGGTTTGGTCGGGATATAATTCACATGGCATAAAATTCCTCCACTTAAAGTGTATAATTCAGTAGTTTTTAGTGTACTCACAGGGATGTGCAACCAACAATCTAATTTTAGAACATTTTTATCACCCCAGAAAGAAACCCCATACCCGTTAGCAGTCATTCTCCATTCCCACTTTGCCTCAGCCCCCGGCAACCGCTGATTTACTTTCTGTCTCTATAGATTGGCCTTTTCTGGACATTTCATATCAATGGGATTGTGCACTGGGTGGCCTTTTGTGTCTGGCTGCTTGGACTCGGCATCATGTTATCGAAGGTTCTTCATGTTGTAGTGAGTGTCAGCACCTTATCCCTTCTCGTGGCGGGATCCTCTTCCATGGTGTGGACAGACCACACTTCGTCTCTTCTTCATCTGTGGGTGGACATTTGGGTTGTCCCACTTTTCAGCTGTAATGAATAATGCTCTTATGAACAGTCACGTGCAAGTTTTTGTGTGGATACACAATTCTGTGCGGCTCTCTTGGGTACATACCCAGGAGTGGAATCGCTGGGTCAGAGGGCAACTCTGTTTAACATGTTGAGAAACGGCTCTCTTCGTCTCTCTCTTCCCCCTCCCCCCGAGATTGTATAGGAGAATTCAGGCCAGAGCTGTCCTTGGGGATCAGGCTTTTACCACCTAGCTGGGGTTTCCAATCTTCTACCTGAAGATTCTGAGGGATGCCCAGCCCACAGTAAGACTGCAGATCCCACCGTTGCCACTTCCAGGCTGTGTGATCTCAGTAGGCAGCTAAACCTCTCTGAACCTCACCTGTGCAATGAGGACAAATGCCATTCCTGGCTTGAAAGATAATCATGACAGTCAACATCAGGGAGCGTGTGCAAGGATTATTTGTAAAAGCTGAGAAGAGCTGCAGAGCCACGTCCAACACGTTATGTATCGAGGACCTACCATTCGTCAAACATTATGTTATGTGACGGGAACGGAGGTGCGACCAGGGCAGACAAAGTACATGCCCTGCGAGATTTTACCTTCTGCTCTTTTCAGTCACAGCTTGTGGCCAGCTGCTCTACAGTCTTAAGCAAACCATGCTGCTCTTTTCAGGCCTCAGTTTACCCTCCGTCAAATGAGTCAGCTGGAACCATCCAGGGACAGTCGAGTCTCTGCTTCTCTGCTCAGTAAAAGAGGCATGAACAGACCATTCGAGGTAGACTTCCAAACTCCAGGCAGCATCTTCGGGGGACCGTGAGGGTGGGCTCTCCCTAGCTGCTCAGAATAAAGGTCGTCTGTCTAGGATGGAGCATGTAGAATGAGCCACCTTCCCCCTCACCTCCGCGTCTCTGGGCCTTAATGACACCATCATCCCCGTGCAGCCACCGGCCTCATTGGCAAGATTCCATTACATCTGCTGGTTCTTTCCCATAACAGAACCCAGCCTGGTGGTCCAGACCTGGCTGCCAGGCCACAGCTGAGAGAGGGGCCCCCCAGGAGTGTGTGTTCCTCACAAGGAACGAAGATGTAGGCAGCAGCCTAAAATAGACGCGGAAAAACAGTCCTTTTTGTTTTCTCTATGGAAGGATGACTGAGAGATCCGCCACAGGGGACCCAGAACGTCCGTACTGAAAACACTGTTATTATGAGACAGCCAGGAGGGAGCAGGGAGCCAAGGGTGCTGGTGGGAGACAGCGGCCCTCTCACCCCTGTACGCACTCCACACTGGGCTTAGGTCCTGAGGGAACCCTGAGCCAGATGTGATATCAGGGGTGCTTCCCACTCCCACACCCCCACCTCACTGCTGTGATGGTCTCTTTCCTTGCTCCAAAATCTTCTGTGGCTCTCCATGACCCTCAGAAGTTGAAGTGATTTATCAAGGTATTCAAGGCCCTTCAGGTTCTGGTCCCAAAAGACTTTGCGGGCTTCCTCCCACTCCAGACTCCTTACTGGCAACCCTTCAGGTGGCCTACATTTTCACACCTCTGGGCTTTTGTTTCTCCAGTGCCTTCACCTAGAATACCTGGATTCGTCCAGAAACTCAGTTCTTCTGATTGAACCAAAAACAGTTGCTCCACTCTACTCCTATCCCAAACCAAAGACCCGAGAGATCTCAGATTGGAGGCCCGGACTGTAAGCATGGACTCCTGGAGGCTGTGTGTGGCCCCATAAATGACTGCGGAGGGCCACGCGGGGCCTGTGGCCGGCTGGAATGCTCAGGCCTTGTCCCGAGAGGTGACCACCGATCAGCCCCACCCAGTCGCCGTTCCACAGGCACAAATGAGAAGCTTGGTCTTTCAGTCTTTCAAGAGAAGTGGAAAAGTGAGATTTCAAAATGAAATCTCCCAACTTTTATAAATGTTAGCAACTAATTCAAGGTTTTCGAAACACTATTTAGACAAAACAAACCATCTCTGTGGCTGCATTCAATTTATAAGTTACTAATTATCCAGTTCCCTCTCCTTGTTACCAACAGAAGAAACTAAGTCACGATCTGTGTGTGTGTGTGTGTGTGTGTGTGTGTGTGTGTGTGTGTGTGTATTTGGCCACATCCCTGGGGCTGGATTGGGCGCTTTCTCCTAGGCTGCTCTTTTGCAGAGACTTGTGCAGAGACCTAAAGGGAGTGAGGCCATCAGGCTGTGGCTGTCTGGGGGAAGAAATGTCCCGGCAGATGGAACAAGTTCAAAGCCTCGGGGCAGGAAGTGCCTGGTATGTTCAAGGTACAGCAGCAGGGCTCGTGAGCTAGAGTGGAGTAAGAGAGGGGAGAGTGGAAGGAGATGAGGCTAGAGAGATAACCAAGTTCAACTCTTTTGTAGGGCCTGGAGGACCCTGAATTTAATTCACAAGGAACAATTAAGAGGACAAATTGATGAGTGAGTGAGTGAGTGAGTGAATGAATGAATGAATTCCAAACTGCTTTCACTGGAATATTCATATTTGCTGTGGAGGTATGGGAGTGGCTGATTGGTCATGTTCTGGAGTCTTCAGAATTATCCTGGAAGATAGATCGTGCTTAACATCCCAGGCTGCCTTCGGTCTTTAGTTGTAACGGTGCTCAGAAGCCTAGGAGGGAGAGGGGTCTTTGCGAGAGCAGGTATATATGAGAGAGACAGACAAACCAAGAGGGACCAAGGCAAAAAGAGATGGCACTCACCAAAATAACCCTCAAGTCAAGTACCCTCATCCTGGCAAGCCAGGGACATCAGGCCCCCCCGAGGTGGACTCTGAGCTCACCAACATGCCCACGAGACGGCCTTATTACCAAGTCCTCACGACCCCCACAGCAACCCCTGGTGAACCCACCGGCGATGGCAGGTGGCAGGCCTGCCACTGTCCTTGGCCACGCTCGGCCACGAGACTATTTTCTGCCACGATTCAGGCGCTGGCATCCCAGCTGCCGGCAAGTGAGTCGGGTGGGGTTGCCATGGCGACCCTCAGGCATGGATTCCCAGAGATGCTCCCTGCGTCCTCCAAGCCTGCCACCGCTGATTGCTGGGGGAGAGCGTGACTCACCGTTAAATATATCACGGCCGTCCCAAATTGGCTGTTCAGCCCCAGCAGCCGGATGTGGGGACAGGCAGCATCTGGGGGTGTGTGGGGTGGGGAGGCTGAGAGGTACGACCTTCTGTGTATCTTTGGAGCTCTCAGCTCTCATTGCTCTCGGCTGATGCCTTCACCAATCCCCTCCTCGGGTCTCCTGCCTGTCCCAGTTTGTCTGGGTTTCCATCCCAGCACTGTCACTTGCTAGCTATGTGACCGTGAACAAGAACATTCCATTCTCTGGGCCTCAGAGTCCTCATCTGTAAAATGGGAGTGATGTGAGTGCCCACTGTCAAGAAAGGCAGAGGGTCTGAGATTTTATTTGGATTACAAACTAAGCGGTGAGCCTGCCAGGTTCATGGGTGCTGGCAGAAAACACGAGACTCCTGGGTCTGAGACAAAGGGCTTTATTACTCACAACACAGCAGGTGGCATGAGTTCGTGTTCACAGGAGTTCTCTTTGCCCCTAATTGCCCGGGGACACCACAAAGCAGCCCACATAGATGCCACACCACCTGGATTCGCCACAACTGGGGATCCACAAGCTTAGGAAACCCCCAGTCGTATAAGGGGGCTCCTGGCAAACCTGCCCAGGCTTTGCCTTGGAAAGAGACATTCTTGATGACACGGGTTAGGAAACAACTCTGCCCTCTGCCCCAGAGGGAGATACAGTTTTTCTCTTTCAATGCTGTTTGCTATACAACAATCTTGAAGAGATAGTCCAGAACAAGGCTCTCCGTGTCTCTTGTTCAGAAGACATGCAGACTTCAAGAGGCCCATGGGGAATTGTCTCCCAACACCTGTTTATAGGGCCGGTGGGAGGAACAAAAGAGTCCATATGTGTAAAATGCTTTATACAGCCTGGCGTAGAATCAGATTTAATAAGTGTTAGCCATTCCCATTATTATTCTCAGCTTTTATCCCACTCATGGTACAATCTCTTTCTGACTAGTAGCAAGTCCGAGGTCTTCTGTTCTGTGATTTCCCCAGTTAGTGACAAGACAATCACAGTTTCTATCCCTTCTGATCAGTACGTAACCATTTATCTCTTATGCTCCCCCCACCCCTGTATCCTACCTCTGACTTCCCTGGATTCTTCTTTTTTTAAAATGGCTATATTGAGGGGCACCTGGGTGGCGCAGTCGTTAAGTGTCTGCCTTCGGCTCAGGGCGTGATCCCGGCGTTCCGGGATCGAGCCCCACATCAGGCTCCTCCACTGGGAGCCTGCTTCTTCCTCTCCCACTCCCCCTGCTTGTGTTCCCTCTCTTGCTGGCTGTCTCTCTCTGTCTAATAAATAAATAAATCTTTTAAAAAATAAATAAATAAATAAAATGGCTATATTGATGAATAATTTATATACCATAAAATTCATTCATTTTAAGCGTGTAACTCAATATTTCTTAGTAAATGTACAGTGTCGTGCAGCCATCACTATAATCCAATTTTAGGTCTCCAAAAGAAACCTTATGCCCACGTCCATTCACTCCCCACTCCCACTCCCCAGCGCCCGCCCGTCTGTGTTCTGTCTCTATGGGTTTGCCTCTTCCCGACATCTCATAGAGGTGCAGTCCTACAGCGTGTGGCCCTTTGTGTCTGGCTTCTTGCACTCAGCCTCCTGGTCTGGAGGCCCCTTCGCGCTGTAGGATTTATCAGTAGTTCATTCCCTCCTATCGCAGAGCGGTACTGTCCGGGCAGACCACGGTTTACAGCTAGTCTCCTTCACTGGGTTCCTGAAAGAATATTCCAAGATCCTGTGGATGAACGCTGGGGGGCGGGGGGGCGCTGTCAGCGAGGGAGCAGGCATTGACTGTTGCCACTCAGATCCCTCTATTCATGCTTCTTGGGCACTGTCCTGGCGTCGTGGGCCTTTTGGGAGTTCTAGCTGGCCTAAAATAAGAGAGAGGGACAGTTTGGCAGACAGAGTTTTAGAGGTTTTTTGAATCACATGACAAACCCACTTCCATGGAGCCAGGCCAAGCCCTAGAAAAAGAGGCGCTCACAGAGATGTTATAGGCTGCCTTCCCCCACCCCCCCCCCACCCCAGCCTCATCTCCATGGCAGCCCCACACAGTCATTAAAAGAAGGAGAGGGGCACCTGGGTGGCTCAGTCGTTAAGCCTCTGCCTTAGGCTCAGGGCGTTCTGGGATCGAGCCCCATATTGGGCTCCTCCGCTGGGAGCCTGCTTCTTCCTCTCCCACTCCCCCTGCTTGTGTTCACTCTCTCGCTGGCTGTCTCTCTCTGTCAAATAAATAAATAAATCTTTAAAAAAAGGCAGAAGGAAAGTTTTCTGGTGCTTTCCTATACGGTGGCCTTTGTTTCCTTTGATATTCCAAATAAGGTGATCGCTACCAGATAATTCCCTGAAAAATACCTAAAATGAAGGGAAATCATCTAGTCTCCACCTTTGTCCCCTTCACCCCTGACCACAGAGGATCTAGAGGTGTGTTTGGTTGACGGAGGATTCTGTCTCACAGAGGGAAGAGCCCAAGACTATTCTTAACTATTCCAGTGGATGAGATGGGAGAGATGGGGTGGGGGGGTGGGGGGGCGGTCAGCAGATGAAGTTTTGCAGCCTGATTTATTCACCTCCCTTCAAATGACAGGCCTCTCTGTAATTGAAGTCCTACATGTGGATTTGGGGCTCCCATGAGATCTAGGGATTCCCTCCGGTTTGGGAAGGTGTTCAGGTTACCAGCCACCCCGAAAATGTAACGGCTTGAAACAGAATCGTTCATTTGTGAGTCTGCAGCACGCGCAAGTGCCAGGGCGAGTTCGTTTCTGCTCCGCGCAGGGCGTCTGCTGGGGCTCCCCTGCAGGGGCTCGCCCCACACGACGTAGAGTGGCTCCTGGCTGTCCGTTCCTCTCCGTGGGGCAGCTGGAGCTTCCGCACAGCATGGAGACTGGGTTCCAAGCGTGATCAGCTCAGGAAACAGGAAATGGAAGATGCCAGATTCTCAAAGTTTGGGTCCTGAAACTGGCACCACATCGTTTCTGCCATGGTCTACTGAGCAAGCATCCACACAGCCCAGATTCAAGAGGAAGGGGCATAAAGCTTGCATCTTGCTGGAGGAGTGGTAAGCAATGTGTTTTAAGACACACGTGGCTGGAAAGGTATATCAGTAGGTTGAGAGGTTTTGGAGGAAAATGGTGCACAGGACGATTAAACCCTAAGGGCCCATCCCAGAACAAGAGATTCCTATTGGCCAAAGTTGGTTTGGGCTAAATTTCATTTTGCCTCACAGGCCGAGCCTGAAGCAAGTCCCTACCCCATCGGTTCTATGCCCCCAGGCCAGTATCCCTGCCCCCCACCCCCAAGGGACCATGTACTTGGAAATCTAGGCTCTCTTGCCCAGCCTTGGGTCACGGTGTCTTCTCAGAACAGGGAAGACCCGCACGTGAGTTGGGACAGCGTACATGCGGCCACTCTAGGCCTCTAAGCACCTGCTTTAATGAAATCCAGAGAAGGCTTTCCAAACACAATTCCCCTCGCCTTTCACCAAAGCTTTTAGGAGAAAATGGCCAGAGCTGTCTGGATATCTTCCAGGAACACACCAACAGTGAGTCGTAACCCCAGCGCGAGCTCAGAGTGTTGCATGACTGGCTGGCTTTGCCGTTCAGATGACCTAGAATTCTTATTTTTCTTGGGCCCTGGTCAGCAGGCCTGTGCTGATCTGCAGGGGCTGGCTTAGCAGCAGATTGCCTGCGTGAGGGTCCTTCGAGGATCTCCTCTTGGATTTGGGGCAACAAGACCAGAGTCTGAATGCGGACTTCCTTTAGTGCCTATGGGACGTCGGGCAAGGCATTTCACTTCTGTGAGCCTCGGTGTCCTTTTCTTGCCGGCAGGGGTAGTATTCACGGATGTCTTGAAGACCGAGTGGACAGTGTGCCTAAGGCAGTCTGCCATGCCTCACCCCATAATAGCTGCTCGGTTAATGGTAACTGTCGTCATGGACGATTATTTTCTGCATAATAATGCGTTTTTTGGAAATGGGAGCCACCCCGAGGGAAGCCAACTTTACATAAGCTCTCATCTGCTATTTACAAAGAAATAATCTCTGGTTCCTCTTTCCTTACTTGTAAACCATCCATTTGGAGCTAGATTTCACTCTACAAATGTCACCGTGAGCTCCAAAAAAGTTCTCATTGTGTTCTGCCGCCGATCACAAACACATAATGACTGGTACTGCTGCACTGACTCGGACATGTGGCCAGCAGGTCAACTGCCCAACCCCAGTGGGGAGCTGGCTTTGCATTTCTTGGAGAGAAAGATCCATTAGGCATTTCAGAGCCATTGGCCCAGTAAGAGCCCCGTGGAGTTCATCTGGAGACCTGGAATCCACACATTTGTTCTTCCGAGAAATCTTTATTTAGTAGCTACTTTACACCAGCCCCTTGCTGGGCACTGAGGATATAGCTGTCAAGAAAAGGACCAAGACCCCCCAGTTCATGAAGCTTGCATTCTAGAAGGGAGGGAAGAACAATAAACAATAAGATACGATTAAATATATAATATCTACCCAAAGACGCCATATGTCAGAAGTAGGGGGACAGGTATTAATTGGGGCAGGTGCCATTTGAAATAGAGGGGTCAAGGAAAGCTGTACTTGAGCAGAGACCTGAAAGAGGTGAAGAAAAGAGATAGGCATAGGAGAATAGCAAGTGCAAAGGCCCTGAGGCAAGAGAGTGCCTGGTATGTTTCAGGAGCAGCAAGAAGGCCAGTGTAGCTGGAATGGAGTGAGGGAAAGGAGGAGTGGAGAGAGGTAGGTCAAAGAGGTGAGGGGCCAGTCCATACAGGGCCTCATGGGCCATTGTCAGGGCTGTGGCTTTGGTTCTGAGTGCACTGGGAAACACGGGGGTGTTTTGAACAAAGAAGAGTTAAATGATGAGGCTTAGGCTCCTGAGGACCGACCCCTCTGGAGGAATGTGGAAAATGGAGTGTGTTTTACAGTGCGGGACAGAAGCGGGAAGACGGTGAGGGGGTGATTGCATTCCTCCAGGAAGGAAGGGCTGGCGGCCTGGCCCGCAGGCTCTCTGAGGTGAGAGGGGGTGTGTGTGTCGGATGGCACTTGGAGGCAGACCTGACGGGTCTCGCTGAGCTGTGATTCCTGCTGCTGGGGTCTCCTCACGCTTCCCCCGTCACCAGGCTCAGCAGGACAGCCAGCTAGACCCATCCAGCCTCTGCCCACCAGGCAAGAAGGGGCCTCTCCCACCCGTGCCCTGGGACCAAGGCCCCTGGTCTCCTCCAGGTAGTGTCTCCAAGAGAGCTCTGGCCTGGAAAACCCTACCGTGTATGACATTCCCCCGCCATGTGACCTTAGCCAAGTCCCTTCCCCACTCTGGGTCTCGGCTTTCCTGTCTGTAAAATGGGAAGTACGAAGCCAACCGTGCTGCCCCCAGCATACTCGTGAGAAGCAAGGGAGCTGCACGTTGGACATGAGCTCCGAACGCAGCCGAGGGCGACGTTCACATCCGGTCAAAGACTTGTACGTGATTAGTAAGGCCATTCGGTCATTTCCACTGGGAAACTTTGACCTCAATTCCGGTCAGGCCGCAGCCGTGGCTAAATCAGCATCTCTCACTTTGATGTAGTGGCTCAAAAGTCTGGGCCTTGGCTTTGGACAGAACTGGGTAGAGCTTCTGGCTCCATTCTGTGAGGGGCTGTGTCCAGAAGAGGCAGCTGAAAAAACAGCACACGGTCCCCCCAGTCTACAGCAAGGCCAGCCTTAGAAGCTGGGAATTCCCTCTTGCCCACATTCAGCAGGACCCACGTTCCCAGGGGCAGGACTGGCCCTGCTTCTGCACCCGGTGAAGTGGTCACGGTCCCCTAGGAGCAGCTAAATGTGGAACTGTGGGTGTACTGTTCCTCTCCTCTCAGCCTCCCTGGCCTCTCCCTGAAGAGAAGTGGGACAGGCTCCCCTCAGGCCAGGAGAAGCCTGGGACGCTGCTATTCTTTGAGGGTCCTAGAATATTAATTTGTTTAAAAACAGACAGAACCAAAAAAGAAGACATCCCTAAAATTATGGTACTCTTAAAATATCAAATTGAACAAATTCATGCTTTTGACCCACCATTACAATGCAATATAAATGTGAGGCCCACAAGATTACCACAGGGTTTGTGTTATCTATCTATCTATCTATCTATCTATCTATATTTTTTAAGATTTTATTTACTTACTTGAGAAAGAGAGAGTGAGCAAGAGACAGAGAGAAGGAGCAGGGGGAGGGGCAGAGGCAGAGGGAGAAGGAGATTCCCCGCTGAGCAGGGAGCCTGACATGGGGCTCGATGCCGGGACCCCAGGATCATGACCTGAGCTGAAGGCAGATGCTTCACCGACGGAGCTGCCCAGGCGCCCCTTATCTGTACATCGATATTTGAGATTCGCGATGTTCTCTCAGAGCGAGCCAGTAGGAGGATGTCAGGGTGGCGTGGTTTGACGGACTTCCTCCCCGTCACCGTGTCCCTGCTGTCTGTGTGTGTAACCCATTTAGAGATAAGGTCAAAATCCTAAAAATATTGGGATGTCAGTTTTTTGAATAGGTGATATATTTTCCTAGTATAAAAGGCACAGGGTTCAGAAGAGCACACAGTGAAAAGTCCTTCTCCTGCCCCTGTCCCCAGTCCTCCCCTCCAGAGGCAGCCACTGTTCCCAACTTCTTCCGACCCCGTCCAGAAATGATTGATCCATATATAAGCAAATCCAAGTCCCTCTATGTGTATAGTCTTTTTTCCTTGTTTTATTGAAACGGGAGCCGCTTGACATAACGTTCTCCTCTTGCTTTGTTGGCTAACCACGTGTCTCGGGAATTGTGCCCTATTTCCACGTATTCAGCCACCTTGTTCTCTTTCACAGCTGCATCATATCTCTTTGGGCGGATGGCCCACTGCTGATTTATCTGTTCCCCCTGTTGATGGACACGGAGGCTGTTTCCAAACTTTCTGATCTAATAAACTGTGGGACAGTGAGTAACCGTATGTCCATATCATGAGAACTCTTGTTTACGACCCTTAGGGATTGTGAGGTCTTAGAGAAATGGCCCCTCTTTTCCACACTCCCAACCCCTTCCTGGAAGCTGAGGTCTGATTAAGGATAGCATCACAAAATGGGGGAAGAACATCCCAGGCAGAGGGGACTGCAGTGCAAAGGCCCTGGGGCAGAAATGAGCTCAATACAGTAGGAGAACAGCAAGAAAGCCATTGTAGCTGGAGTGGAGCACATGAGGGGGCAAGTAGCACGAGGTGAGGTTAAAGAGGCTCACGGGGGGATGGGGGGGACACTAGTGGACCATGGTGAGGTGGGAGTCAGTGAGTAAATGCAGCCACATCTATGACAATGGGAAAGACGTCATGTTCCAGGAGATAGGCAGGTTCCTCTCCTGACCTCTGGTTACTGGAGAGACTGGTGGTCCCTCCACTCTTGGGTCCCTTAGACCTTTCCCCAAGGTCACCCACAGAAAGGAAAGAGCCCCGTGTTCTGCCACAGAGGAGGCCTTAGTGGACTTGGCACTGGACCAGCCCACTGCCCACGAGGCCTGGGCCACGCACACTTTAGGAAGGAGAAGATCTTGTGGGGGGCTGGATTGGAGCTGGGCGTATCCCACTGCTCTAGCCACCCTAGAACGCTCTTTGTTCCATCTATTGGTGGCCAGCCCCCTATCGGTCTCAGCTCAAAGATCACCTTCTCAGGCCACCGAACATGAAGTTACCTTCCCCTCTTTTCCCTTGCCCACCTACCCACCCCACTCATGTCCTTACTGTTCAGAGCCCAGTGCAGGGCTTGATCCCAGGACCCTGGGATCATGACCTGAGCCAAAGGCAGGTTCTTAACTAACTGAGTCACCCAGGCACCCACAAAAATATAAAATCTTAAAAAAAAAAATCCTCTGTCCTCTTATTCATTACTTGAGTGTTGTCAGTCTCCCCCTCCCAACTGTTAGCTCAGGAAGGGGGTGTTGTCAGCCAGGTTCAGCCCTGTGCCCCCAAGTAATTTTTAAAGAGACCTTGAAGGAGGAGCTGGAGTTATCGTGGGCAAGAGGAGTAGGGAGAGAGCACAGCTCATGCATGACCCCTCGGAACAGCCTTGTTTAAGAGAGGGAGACAGAACACAGTTGGGGGGCCAGAAAGGTGGGGGAGAAGAGAGGAGCCAGATCCTGCAGGGCCTGGAGCGCTGCACTCAGGAATCTGATTTTATCCTGAAGGCACTGGGGAGCCATAGAGAGCTCCAAGCAGAGGAGTGACAAGATAAGATCTTGCAGAAAGACACTTGGGATTCTCTGGCAGGTGGGGTTAGAGGAGGCCCAGGTGGGAACTGAGCCAATCAAAATATCATTGCCTTTCTCCCCCGCCACCTCTTCCCTGCTCTGACTGGCCCTGGCACCCTTCCTCTGGCACGGCTCATTGTTTTAATTCATCCCTGGGATCTGTTCTACTAACCTGACATCTTGCTTACAGAAACCAAGAGAGGAGTTGTCTGGGGCCAAGGAAGGGAAGTTGCCCGGGTGGGTGGAAAGGTTTGCAGGGCCCTATCCCTGGTTTGGGGTCTGGCTTGGCAACTAAGACCAGTCACTTACTCGGGCCAGCTGCCACTCTCTGAAGCCGTTTCCTAATCCAGAAAATGGGGGTATTAATAGTCCTTCTCTAATAGGGTTTCATGAGGTTTAAGTGTGTTAACACAGTGCTTTTCAAACCAAGGGTCAAAAAAGCAATTTAGTGAGTCACAACCACCATTGAAAAAACAAGAACAAGAAACGCCCGAGTGCATTATCATAGTAAGGATCACGGTGTGGACGGAGTGTTTACGTCAGGGAGGGGTATTTCTGGGTTCTTCTGTGAACCTATCTCTTACCCTGGCTTCTCTTCTGGAAGGCTCGAAAGCTGCAAGTAAAGCACGTAGAGACGGTCATACAGTGGGCGCTCAAACTGTGGTTGTTGATATTTTCTTGCAGAAGCAAGAAAAGATTTTCTGTTTATTTCACTGCACTGTCGGTGGTTCTGTCCCTTTTCTACATGGGGAGACTGAGGCTCAGAGAAAGAAGAGGCTGTCCCAAGGCCACTTCGCCACGCTGAGCTGTGAACCTTGGCCTGACCACTGCCAGAGGACCACCCGCCCTCCCTCTAGAATCTGCAGGAGGCAGGACTCAGGACAGAGGCTGGTGGGGAGATGCCTCTGGGGCTGGGCCACTCTTGGCTGAACCCCAGAGGTAGCACAGACCCTTTGCCCAGTGATCTTGCCTCTACAGTTACTGAGGGAAACTCCAGAGGGAAAAAGGCTGTGGTTTTTCGGCTTCCTGCTGGGCTTTCCAGAAGCCAGCAAGTCTGGAAGAGTTCCCCATATGGGGCAGGGGAAGATGGGGCAGCTGGTGCAGGGCTGTGAGGAGGGATGGCCGGCATGGCCAGGTCCACAGACATCAGGGACTATCAGGAGGATTCTATGAGGCTGTGACCGAGACCAAGCCCTTAGCTGAGGGCTGAGAGGCAGGAGGCCTGGTGTGTTCTGTTGCCAACAGGGCTGTATGCCTGAGGGCCAGTTGCCTCCCCTCACTGGGCTTCAGATTCCACATTTGTACGATGCTCGTGCTGTGACTGACGCTAGGAGGCTTACCACTCAGTTGTCTCCAGAATGTTCCCAAGAATCTATGATTCTCATTCTGAGAAGTCTCCTCAACTTCCCCACTGGGGAAGGCCTTCCATATTCATTCGTCCAACAAATATTTATGGGCACTTACTGTGTACCAGAGAGCTGTGGATACATAGGGGATCAAGAGAGACACAGTCCCTGCCCTGTCATGGAGCCTACATTCTAGTGTATGAGACAGTTAACAAGTCAAGAAGGAAATGACAGAGCGCTTTGAAAGCCCCGAAACACGGTCTTGGGATAGCAAGTGAGGGGGGGTTACTTCACCAAGGTGGTCTGGAAGGCCTCTCTGTGGAGGTGACATCCGAGCTGATACCCGAAGGATGGGAAGGAAAGGGCCCTGCAGAGATCCAGAGCAGTCCTGGCAATGAGAGCTGCACGTGCAAAGGCCCTGAGGCTGGAGCTCTGAGGCTGGAGTGAGTTTGCAATGTCAGAGGAGCAGCAAGGAGGCCAGTGTGGATGAAACAGTGTGAGTGATGGGGTCAAGGTGAGGTGGGAGAGGTGGTCAGGCCCAGCTTGGGTAGGGCCTTGAGGTCGTGCTGAGGCCCCTGGACTTTTATTCCAGGTGCTGTGGGATGCCATCAGGAGCTTTGAGCAGGGCAGTGACAGGACTGGTGTACATTTTACAAAGATCATTCTGAGAATGGACGGGGGAAAGGGGGAGGCAAGGACGCTGGTGAGGAGGCCAGTGCAGCAGTCCTTGCAGGACAGGTCCGTGGCCCAGACCCGGTGGTGGTGAGGTGAGAAGTACTCAGACTCCTGATCTGTTTTGAAAGTGGAGCCCGCAGGACTTGCTGATGGATGGGAGCAGTCGGGGAGGGCTCTCGGGTTTGTGGCCTGAGGATCTGGGAGGAGGGAGCTGCCATTTGCCAAAACAGGAAAAATCCAGTAAGGAGCAGGTGGTAGGGGATCAAGAACTCCACCTGACCTTTTTTGTTTTGTTTTGTTTTGTTTTTTCTAAGTAGGCTCCACACCCAACGTGGGGCTCGAACTCACCACCCTGAGATCAAGAGTCACATGCTCCTTCCACTGTGGCAGCCAGGTGCCCTTCCGCTTGACCTTGTTAGGTTTGACAAGCCCAGGGGACATCCAAGTGTCCGAACAAATCTCCTCCCACCCAGCCAGGCCCCACCAGCCCAGATGGTAGGTGGGGGAGCCCTCCTTGTGGCAGAGATGAATTCCCATGACCCAGTTTTGTCCGCCTGTGGCTATCTGGGTCACCTGGATCACAGGTCCTCACCCCTCGAGCCTATCCTACCCCAGCCCCTGTCCTCTTCAGCTCTGGAGACCCTGCTGCCCCGAGAACACTGAAGGAGGGAAACCAGAACATTCCTCTTTCACTGGCCCCTCTATGAACCCTGAATTTCTCTCCCCTGCTGTGCCCTTTGCCTGGGATTCCCCTTCCCCTCTGTCATTCTCACATATCCAGATTCTTTCCATCCTTTTATGCCTAGAAGCCTCCAAGAAACCTTCCCTGGTTTCCATGAGAATAATGGGAAACATATTTTGCATGCCTACTATGTGCCAAGTTCTATAAAATGTCGTTGAACTTGCTGACCTCATCTAATCTTTGGAGGTAGAGATTATCACCTCTGTTTTACTGATAAGAGTTAAGGTTGAGGGAGGTGAAGTCACTGTCTTGAGGCCATTCGAGAGAAGTGCCAGCGTGGAGTTCAAACTCTACACTTTCTGTCATGTTCTGTAAGGCAACTTAGGTACGTATCCTGCCTAAGGGCCTTTGGGCTCCTCAAGGGCATAGACTGAGTTTATTTAGTTTCTGTATCCCCAGAATCTGGCACAGGCTCTCCATAAATACTTCCTGGATGGATGGAAGGATGGGTGGGTGGATGGAAGGGTGAGTGGGTGGATGGATGGATGGATGGATGGGTGGGTGGGTGGGTGGATGGATGCATGGCTGGATGGATAGATGGACGGATGGATGGGTGGATGGACAGATGGACGGGTGGATGGGTGCATGGTTGGATGGACAGATGGACGGGTGGATGGGTGGGTGGTGGATATGTGGATGGGTGGACAGATGAATGATAGGTAGATGGATGGATGGGTGGGTAGATGGACGGATGGATGGATGGAGTAGTAAAAGAGATAAAAGAGGTATAAGAGATTATTTCCATCTGAGAAAGCTGTTCTTACACATTAAGTCATCAGTGAGGCTTCTCTCTGACCTTAGGAAGCCCGTTTTTAGGACTCCGTCTCTTTTCTGAGAAGACAGGGAAGGGATCCACTGTTTACTGAGCATCCATCATGCACCAGACAGCATCCTAAGAACTTCATATGCATTAACTCAATCAATCCTCACAAAGTCCTATGACGAGAGTACAGTTTATCCCATTTCTTAGGTGAGAACAGTATGGCTCGGAGAAATCAGGCCACCTGCGCCAGGAGTAGGAACCCCCATGGATGATCACAGCACAGCCTGTTGGCGGGATGTGCATTGGAACCCATACTAGCCCTGGGAAGGGGGCCCTCCCACCCCAGGGCCTTTGCACTTACTCGTTTCTGCCTGGGGCTCTCTGTCTCAGGCTCTTCTTGAATCAGCTCCTTCTCGCAGTCAGGTCTTAGCTCAAACGACTCCTCTCAGAAGGCTGTTATTGGCCACCCCACTTAGTATGCCCCCCAGGCATTCTCAGAATCGCGCAGGATACAGATATGGCTATTGTGATAGATACTCAAAGAGCAGCAGCTGAAACGATATCAAAGTTCACTCTCAATAAGGAGAGGCCACTGCTTCTTGAAATGGGGTGTCTACATCTGAGGCGCGTGTGCCCTCAGCAAGGCAGGAGAGCACAGTGAACAGCATGGGCTCGGCATCCGGCTCTGCCCGACTTCAGACCTTGCGGCTCTCTCTCAACACAGACCCAACGGACCTCGTACACGGATCTCAGTCTCTCTGAGCCTCCGTTTCCCCATCTGAAACGACCCTCCCATGAGGGTCCCGGGAGCGAATACCTGCAAAGTAGGGCTCAGCAAATCAGGCCCCAGGGGCCAAATCTAGCCCACTCCCTGTGTGTGTCTACCCTGCAAGCGGAAAAGCAGCTTTTACATTTCCAAGGCATTGAAAACTATCTAGAGGAGAATACCGCTTTGTGACAAGTGAAAATGACATGAAATTTAAATTTCAGTGTCCGTACAGGTTTCCTGGAACACAGCCACGCCTGTTTGCCTCTGTTTGTCTCTGGCTGCCTTTGTGCTGTGGTGCAAAGTGCAGTGGTTGTGACAGACGCATGGCCCACAGCCTGAAATGTTCATCGTCTGGCCCTTTACAGGAAAAGCGCACTGACCCCTGGGCTAGAGAACATTGCCTGGAACACAACAAGCCTGGGCGTGTGGTAGCTCTTCTTCCTCAGGTCCTTGGGAAGCAGCTGCGGAGTGGGGACCACACTGTTTACTAAGCCAGTGGGCCACCCCCTGGGGGAAGGGCATCGAATGTCAGCTCTTCACATCACTTCAAGTTAGATATGACTATCCCCACTTTACAGATGAGGACACTGAGGCTCAAAGAGCTGATGGCTTTGGTCCAAGGTCACCCAGCTGGGTAAGCGGCAGAGCTGAGATCTGAACCCACAGTCTTTTGGTTCCACTGACGATCCCCCTCTTCCCCCCACCCCGGACTCCATGCACACGCTTCACACCCGACTGCCTGAGGGGGCTCTGGGAAAATGCCAGCAGCTGGGTCTCTCCAAGGCCCCGTAATGGGACCACCTGGGAGAGCTTGTTTAAAATGCAGATTCCTGGGGCACCTGGGTGGCACAGTGGTTAAGCGTCTGCCTTCGGCTCAGGGCGTGATCCCAGCGTTCTGGGATCGAGCCCCACATCAGGCTCCTCCGCTATGAGCCTGCTTCTTCCTGTCCCACTCCCCCTGCTTGTGTTCCCTCTCTCGCTGACTGTCTCTATCTCTGTCAAATAAATAAATAAAATCTTTTTAAAAAAATGCAGATTCCTGGGACCGACCACAAGCTGGGGAGGACCAGGAATCTACATGGCTAGCAAAATCCTCCAAGGGATTTCGTGTCAGAGAGGTGGTCGGGGATGAAGAGGTCCCCACGGGCCATAGCTATCAGGGAGGGCCTCCTCAGGAAGGGTGGGCTGAGGAGAAGTTGGACCACTTAGGGGAAAGGAAAGGGCACTCCAGGCAGGGGCACCTGCCTGAGCACAGTGGGGAGGCAGGAATGAGGCCGATATGTGCAGTGGGGGTTGTACCCAGGCACAGGCTACACACAAACCAGCCAGATTTCCAGGGTAGGGGTGACAAGTTCCCCCAGGAGCCCTGGTGCTCCCAAGAGATAAGGCAGCTCTTCCACTCAGGGCCCAGAGCCACCTCTTCCTCTGGGTTCTTAGAATAAATTGAAAGTTCCCCACTCTGGCCTCCAAAGCCCTGCATGATCTGGTTCCTGCCTGCCTCTCTGTCATCATCTCTGAGTCCTCTTCCCCTTGCTTCTTCCACACTGGTCTTCTTTCTGGCCCTGAAACACACCTTGTTCCTGCCACAGGGCCTTTGCACTTGCTGTGCTTCTATCTTGCTGTGCTCATCCTCAGACCTCAGCTTAGCAGGCATCCTCAGGGGGCTCTTTCTTGACCAGCTGCCTCCCTCCCACAGACGCTTTTTCTGCATCGCTTGTTAACTCTCCCTCTGCCGTTTGTGTGTGTGCGCGTGCGTGTGTCTCTATGCATGTGCGTGCGTGTGTATGTGTGTGTGTGTTGGCTCTTCTTCCTTAGAACAGTGACTTCCTCCCTCATTTCCTGCACTGCCCCCAGAGCCTATCACAGTGCCTGGCACATGGAAAATACTCAGTATATGGTGCCCGAGTGGACATAAAATGGGAAACATGCCCAAGCCAGAGAAGGGCTGAGCCAAGCTTCTGGATCTCCTCTTGGTTAAGCACTCAATGCTTGGATCCTTGGTTCAGGGTCTGGTGTGATAACTTCGTGGCATGAAAGTAGACAGAGTGGTGTGTTAGAATTCCTAAAGGAGAAATCAAGGCAGTTGTTTTCCTTTTCCTTCCTCTACCCTCTGGAAATGAGGACATGCTGTCACCTTCTAGATTTCTCCAGAGCATCCCCCTACCTCCACAGACCCTGGAGCTAATGGTCACCTAGCTCCCCTCATTGAACAAGCCTGAGCCAGCCTTCCACATGGATAGTCTCATCAAATCCTCACAACTCAATGACTGAGGAAGTATCACTGCCCCATTTCCCAGATGAAGAGACTGAGATTCGGGAAGGTGAAGGAATTTGTCTGAGGTCTGGGGTGGAAGCCAGAAACTAGACCCCAGTTTGGACCCAGAGCCTGTTTTCTCAGCCCCCGTGTTGTGCTGCCACCTTGAGCCCCACCATTCATGCCACTCTCCATCCCACCATAGGTAACCTGCCATCATCAGGAAGTCCTTCCAAGGTCTAGCTCAGAGCCTCAGTCCATCACGAAGGGAGAGGATTCAAAGACAGCTTCTCTTTCTGTTTCCTATAATCTAAGGACTCATTTCTAACCAGAAAGGCATGGAAAGTGGTAAACAGAGAGGTCACAGAAAACCTGAACCCCGAAGGAGGTCACTTCTCAGAACAGAGCTTCAGAGAATGGGCTGGCCGTCAGGGTGCCTGAGTTCAAATCCCAGCCCCAGCACTTCCTTCTCTGTGTGACTTTGGTCAGGCTGGTGACACTCTGTGTTTCTGTCTGCCTGTGTTTAGAGGGGTCTTACCAGCCAGGCACCTATGTTCAGGGTGCTTTGAGGTTTGAACCAGAGAAGTCAAAGTGTGAGCTGGAGAGCTGGGGCTCATGGGGAGCCCAGGCCTAGTGGGGAGCAAGCATGGTGACAGAACAGTCAAGAACAGTTCCAGACTACATTAGGAAAGGCTGGCGATTAAGTCCCAAGTGGAAAGACAGTAAGATCCTATGGAACCTTCCCAGGAGCTGATGTGGCCCAGAAGAAGGACTTGATTTTAAGGCGGGACATCTCAACCTCAGTACCATTGATGTTTGGGGCACGAAAATTCTTTGCGGTGGGACTGTCCTGTGTTTTGTAGGATGCTCAGCAGCCTCCCTGACCTCTACCCACTAGAAGCCAATAACCATCATCCACCCCCACGCCACTCCACGCCCAGCGTGACAACCAGAACGTTCTCCAGGGGGCACATTGCCTTTATTAGAAAGGAGAATTACGAGAGAAGTAATTTATATTAAACTAGTATGCATTTCAATATGCAAATGCCTGATCACGACAAAGACACCAGAAAACACCATAGAAGTGTCAGGTGCCTTCACTATACATAGAAGCACTGTGAGTGTGACCGTGACAGAAACAGAGAGCCACAGGTGTGTTGGCAGCTCAAACACCACAACTGGCATTGCCATCAGCCACGTGATTTTTCTGATGTGGTGACTAACTCTTGGTAAAGTTCTAAACAGAAGAAAATACAGTTCTTCCCCTGTTTTATCCAGTGGTTGCGTTTCTGGAAAATTCAGGGTCTATGAAAACCTTGGCAGAAGATATTTGGAGTGTTTATACGTAAAACTGGAGTCAGAGTCTAGGTTCAGGAAATTATAAGCAGTATTGTTCTCTCCGGTCGCCTGGCAGGCCAGCTTCCACCCACTCAGAGCCTGAGGCGGCCTCTCCCATCCTTGGGACATCCTCCCAAATTTCCAGAACATGTCCCTGTGGCCAGCACTGCCCGACTGAGTCGCTGGATCCAACCTCCCGCTAACAGCCAGTCTCCAAGGAGAGGGCCCTGTTTGTTCTCTGTGGTTCCATCCATTCTCAACCTAATGGTTTGTTTATTTACACTGCATTCGAGTTTTTGCACACTGAGAGTGGCTTGCCTTTTTATCCAATTTGTGCACATCCTTGGTAATTACCCTGGGAAGTCAAGGAGGCGAAACCAGCACACATCATCTCCTGACCAGTCCACACCAGCCTTGCTACTCCTCCCAAGGAAGTCCGCAGCCCGTCGCGGGGTCCGGTAGGAATTCGTGGCCATGCCACGAACTCTGCACAGCAGCCAGCTCCCATCAGTGCGAATAGCCAGAAACAGGGAGCTCGCGGGGTCCAGAACCCCTGCCGATTTTTTCTTAGAACTGGAACCATAAGGAGCTTTTCTCCATGCCAGACTTTCAGCTAGAACCGGGGTTCTTATCCCAGCATGAAAACTGAATCTTTCTCATTTGAGAAGTAAGAGAGACAGAAATTCTTCATGCGCTCTTTCCCCTTTCCCCAACTGTCCCCCACATCAGACACACGCATCCTGCCTCGGGAGGCCACATCTGAAATAAAGCTCATTAATTCTTGCCATTACTTCCAGGTTTGGGGTCCTCACAACTGAAAGGGATTTTCAAGAGTGAATGGCAAATATTCCTCCTGCTTGGATATCCTTGCGGCCAGTCCCCTGAGCCGTGGCCCCTACTGGGTGTTCTTTCTAATCCTCCCACCTGTAGGGAAGGTCTCCCCCTCCCCGGGCTGCAGAGAAGGAAGCAGGACCCCCGAGAGGGCCTGCCCAAGGCCCCGAGGGGGGGTGGGTCTGTCCCCGCCGAGCCGCTGCCCCCAGCACCCACCCTCACGACAGTCACCCTGCTGCACAGTCATTTTCCGTCTCTCAGGGTGGAAATAGCTGTTTACCCTATTTTCTATGAACAGGTTTCCAGAGAGGCCTCCAGAGTGTGTGTGATCAAGCCAACAAATTCAAAAATACAGCACTTATTACAGAACTTAGTATTAACTAGCCACCCACCCGCACGGCTCTAATTAAAGGCCTGTCTGTCTTCTGCTTTACAAATCATGGCTTTCAGGGGCCTA
This sequence comes from Ursus maritimus, assembly GCF_017311325.1. Classification (NCBI taxonomy): domain Eukaryota; kingdom Metazoa; phylum Chordata; class Mammalia; order Carnivora; family Ursidae; genus Ursus; species Ursus maritimus. The sequence continues at coordinate 36,348,692 of NW_024424675.1, read as the reverse complement.
TAATTGAACCAATTGCAATCAAGGCCTGGCGAGTTGAGGGTGGAAGACTGGCTGCCCCACTCCCGTCTTACTGAGGCTAGTGCCCGAGAGGCCCCCTGGGGCACCATTAGTACCTATGGCCATGGGGTCACACCCTGCCTCTGTGGCTCCGGCCCGACTGGGGTGAGGCACTCGCCTCGGGCACAAAAACCCAGGGTCGACATGATTGACTTGTCCTTTTCTCTCAGACTCCGGGATGGCTCGACATGGCAGACCCTGCCTTTATGTAAGATTTAGATATTTTGCTCGTCCTGAACTTTTTTGCATCAAGTCGATTTTCCAAAATAGTGCATGAAAAGGCAACTCACCTCGATTACTGAGTTTGGGGGACTGTCTTAAATTTCTTCACCTTTGTCTCGGCCCTGCTGCCACTCCATGGAACCTCTGTCTAGTCACCCCACCTCCAAACTGCAGTTTTTCTGTCTTTTAAGCTGGGATGCTAATAGTACCTATTTCGTTGGGCTACTGGATCTAAAAATCTCTGGCATACAGCTGGCACTCAATAATGGCTGCCATCGTCCAGGAAGAAAGCTGGGGGCGCTATTGGCATGGGGACAAGATCGGGATGAGACCTCCTGACGCAGGGCAGTTTGGGCACCATGGGCACCTCCCATCCCTGGCTCCCACCCACTGACAGGCAGCACCCCTACCGCATCACTGTGACAATCAGAAATGCCTGCCCATCCTCATGTTTCCAAAATGCCTCCCAGGGAGGCAGCACCACCACTGCTGGTCTGGGTCACCATCTTGGAGTCACGCAGACCGGGGCTCAAATCCAAGTGGTTACTTAGCTGTGTGACCTTGGGCAAGTTCCTTAACCCCTCTGAGCCTCTTGTTTTCTTCATTTGTAAAATGACAAGAGTAGTATCTCATAGGGGTGATTTAAGTGTTTGGATACCCAATTTGCAGTAGCTGCTACTGTGGTTATTATGTCGTTTGTATTCAAAGCGAACCGCTCTTCTTGGAGCAGAGGCTCTCCGGTGGCAATTTGTGGGGGAGGAGAGAGGAGCTCACAGATGACTTGTCAAGGGGAAAGGAGCAGATCTAGCCTGTTAATGTGTATTGTTTGAACTGAACGGCATTTACATATTTTAATTAGTTGCCAGCTTTAACAATTTGGAAGATTTCATGAAGAAAAACTGGGGTTTTTTTTGGGTTTCTCTTGAGCAGTTGGAAAATCAGGCCACCTTGGCGCCATCTCTGTCCCCTCCTGGAGCTGGTGAGGGGTGGCCCCAGCCCCCCTCACCCCTCCTTGCATTTGACATCCAGCCGACTTCAGTAGTTGGTACTTCCTGCCCGGCCCCTCTTGATGGCTAAGTGTTCAAACCCCGGGGGCTGGCTGCAAGGGCGAGGGGAAGAGCACCGCTCAGGAAACCACTCAGGAAACCGGAAGGAAGGTTTTGAAAAGGAAGCATGGGATTGGGGCTGGGCTGTCACAGGAGATAAGAAGTCCTGTAGGAATTCAGAGTGCCTCAGAAAGTGGCTGAGAATCAAGGTTTTTGTTTGTTTATTCAATCTCACAAGCTCCTCGCAAATTGCTAAGAGCTAGGAAAACGTTCACGTTGTAGGAAAGGAGGCTGGTTGGAGCACAGCAGGAACAAAAACCCGGAGGCTGGAATCCTCCTTCATTGGCCAAGGAGCATGGGCAGGGGCTGGGAGGCAGTCAGGTGAGGGACAGAGCACCGAGTCAGGAGCCCTAAAGTCCAGTCCTGGTTCTGCCACAGACCCGCCTGGTTAGTCACGCCTTCTCTGGGCTTCCAACCCGGGAATGGGTGAAAGAAAAGGGAAGGGTCGAGCTGGGAAGGGGCCCTCCGGCTCAGAAATTTTGAAGGTTGTCTTCTTCATGACCCTCCCCATGCTGCCAGTACACAGTAGGCACTTAAGCAGTCCTGTACTGTGTTTGTATGCAGCTGCACAGAGTTGTGCAGCAATTTGGCCCTGCCCAGGGCTATGTTCTCCAAAGCCAGGGGTTAAGCACAGCTCCCGGAACAGCCAAAGAAAGTGGTTGTGTTTCTAACCTCTGCCCGGTCTGCAGCCTGGAACTCTAGGGAAGGTTCCAAACACAGGCAAGAGAAAAAAAAATGGCTGAAGAGCTTCCTGCGCCAGGATGATAGCTGGTGTCCCCCCAGGGAGCACAGGAGACAGACTGTAGGGACAGGGTCTGGTTCAAGAATGCTCTCTCTGAGGAAGGGATGCAGGGACGGTCTTTTTACCTGGTGCAGCTGACGCAGGGCCTGACGCACTTGAGGGATGAATACAGAATTGATTCAAGCAATGGATTATTTAAAAGACAAACACAGGAAAGGAAGGGAGAGGGGAAGGGGTGAATGGATGGTAGAAGACTAAAGGGTGTTGGATGCTGGCCGAGTAGATGGAAGGTGCATGATTCAAAGATGGAGAAATAGTAGCAGGAGGACAGAACGAAGGGAGAGAGAGGAGAGCGGGAAAGGGGAAGGAGGGATGGGCACATGGAGGGATGCGTGGATGGATGCAAAGAAGGGGGCCTGGTTCTGCCCCTGAGAAACAATCCGTGAATAAGCATTTACTGAGTGCCTACTATGTGCCCAGCCCCAAGCGAGGCCCTGTGCAGACAGAGAAGTGAAGTCGGTAGAGAACCCCCACCCAGCCCTGCACGCATCCGCAAGGAAGATTCAGAGGCTGGCCATTGCCCACGGCCGCTTGAGGAAGAGGTAAATTACAGCAGCCTTCCCTTTCTGCCTACAAATTGGGCTCCTCCATCGTAGTCTCAGAACCCAGAGGGGAGAGAATGATCCCGGCTAGGCTTCCTGTGGGGCCTGGGAGGGAGGCTCCTTGGAATGTCCTGGAGCCCACCTGAGTGGCAGCTCAGTGAGGGCAGGAACCGGGTGTGCGTTCCCCACTGCGTCCTAGCATCTGGCGGAGCCCATCTCCCCGCCGAAGGCCGTCGGCGATATTTCCGTAATAAACGAACGAGCAGGTGAGGCAGTGAATGAAGGAAAGGCTGAGCGGCGCTGCCCGTGGCTGTAGGCAGATTCCGACCTCTTTGCAAACTTCGGTTTTCTTGCTCCTGCGATAGAACTGCAGTGGAACCCAGCGTGGATCGGGAAAGCGCCGCGTAAGCAGGGAAGAGGTTTGCAGGTGGAGAGCGGGGCATTAACAGAGGTCATGGCAGTCGTGCCGCATCGATCATGGGAGCGAGAAGGGCCCCGCGGAAATTATGTTCACCGTGGCAGTGGCGGTGTTATTACTGGCAGTGGTAATGCAAGTATTCATGGAAGTAGTAACCGTATTGATGACGGTGCTGCTGGTTATTTCCTGGTGGCAGTAAGAATAATACTGCTGGTGGCACGGAAGAAGACAAGGGAGGACATTCCAGGAGGGAAAGAAAAAAAAGGTTCTAATTTCAGTTGCAAGGGACAGAAATCCTATTCAAATTGGCTTAAGCTAGAAAAGAGAGAGAGGACTGAGTGATTGGCTCAAGCAAGTGCTAAGTCCAGAAGTAGCTCGGGTTTCTGGCCCCAGATACACAAGCCCTCGGGCCACATCGTCAGGACTTGTCATTGCAGCTCGGTCTCTCCACGCTTTTTCCCCCAGGGCGAGCTTCACTCTGAGCAAGCCCTCTGGTTTTCTGGGCTTCCAATCTCCCAGCTAGACAGTCCCCCTCAAGGAGAGAACGGCTCCTCCCTAGCGGGTCAGCTAGGGTCCCAGGATTCACCCTCATTGGCCCTTCGTGGTCACATGCCCATCCCTCAGCCAATCACTATGGATAGGAGGGTTGGACCAAGCGGTGGGATGAGCATGGATCACCTGGCCGCGCTCGCAGCGGGAGGTAGACTGGGTGGTGACCAAGAGGAAGAAGGAGATGTGCGGGGCAGGGGACCAGTGGGTGGCCTTCAGAGGTAGGGACAGGTAAAGATGATAGAAGCCAAACAGCCTGGTGCTTGCTAGGGGCTCAACAATTAATTTTCTCCTCCCTGTGCTCTGAGGCTAGGGCATGACCTATATAAGCTGGAGGATGGAGCAGACCTGGGTTCAAATCCCAGCTCTGCTACTTGCTATCTGTGTGGCCTTGGACAAAGCACTTAACTTCCCTGTGGGTCAGTTTCCTCGGCTGTAAAATTGAATGACAAGCATGGATTTTAATATTAAACAATGTGTTACGTGTTCTGAGAACAGAGCCTGGCACATAGGAAGTGCTCAATAAATGGAGGTAATAGTGCCAAATCATAGGATTTGTGAGGATTAAAATCTCTTTCCTCTGCCTGGGTGCTCCTCTCCTGGATCTTCATATAGCTGGATCTTTCTCCTTCAGGTCTCAGCTCAGATGTCACCTCCTCAAAAAAGCCCTCCGTGATCACCATAGCTAAGGACGCCCTCCTACACACAGTCACTCTCTATCCCAGTAGCCTGTCTTTGTAGTGCCTAAAGTGACCTCACTGATTCATGTTTCCTCATTTTTTTTTTAAAGATTTTATTTATTTATTCAACAGAGACAGAGACAGCCAGCGAGAGAGGGAACACAAGCAGGGGGAGTGGGAGAGGAAGAAGCAGGCTCACAGCGGAGGAGCCCGATGTGGGGCTCGATCCCATAACGCCGGGATCACGCCCCGAGCCGAAGGCAGACGCCCAACCGCTGTGCCACCCAGGCGCCCCCATGTTTCCTCATTTAATATCTGCTCCCCCCACCCAGATGTCAGTTCCCAAAGATGAGATCCCCTTCGGTCACTGCTGTGTCCTGAGAATCTGGAAGAGGGCCTGACACATAGTTTAGCTCCATATATGTTTGCTACACGGAAGACTGTAGGACAGAAATGCAGGAGTAGGAGAGGGGTACAGAGAGGCAACTTCCCAGATTGGCAGGGGTGGGAGGGGGGAGGCCTGGGTGAGCCTGCCACCTTCTGCCCTCCAAGAAGGGCTCCCTTTAGTCTCTGTCCCTGGCTGTGTAAAGGGTCTCAACTCTGGGGAGCCTTGGGAGGCCGGGGCATCCACCTTGACTTGGGTCATCCCCAGCCAAGGTCAAGCTAAAGCCGGCAGGACAGGATGCCGAGGCCTTGGATTACACATCTTTACACATCTGGCTGCTTAGCCAGATTAGTACAGACACCACACCTATCTTGTCCAGGCCCAAGACAGGGGCCCGGCAGTAAGGGTCACAGGCCTCTTCTCCCTCCCACCCTTTAGGCCCATCCTGGCCTGGAGAAGCCTCCAGACCCACCAGAAACTAGGCTAGGACTGCAGACAGCATGACGGTATTTTCTGTGCATTTTCATTACCGTTTATTGAATGCCTACTGTATACCAGACCCTGAGCCCGGCACTTTGTAGTATCTCAGTTGATCCTTAAAGATGGCAGACTGGGCTTTTGCTTCTTCATTCAGTTCCTCGGTAATAGTTATCAAACACCAACTACGTGCCAGGCTCAGGTCGAGGCACTGGGGATACAGAAGTAATGAAGACGGCCCCTCCTTTCGTGGAGCTTTTAGAGGGGAGACAGGCAGTAAGTCATTAAAGACTTTTAAAATGCACTTCAGCTCCTTAATCAGGCGATGGAGGAAGAGGGGAAGGGACCCCTTGGATCAGCAAGTGAGATCCCTTGATCCACACCCAGGTGCCAGGAAGGTGGCTTGTGCCCCCTAACCCATAGCTGGTTGGGGGAGCGTTGCTGTCTGGAAGAGAGTAGCATGTGGACCACCTGTCTCCATAAATGTTTGTTGAATGACTGAATGACTATTCTATTTCTCAAAAGCCTTCCATAGCTCCCCATTACCTAGGGGGTCTCATCCAGATCCCTCAGCCTGCGTTCACAACCTGTCATGATCTGACCCCAGATGCTCCTCCAGCTTCTCCAGGGTGCTCCAGCCCATCCTCCTGTCTCAGGAAGTGCAGCTATCATCCTCCTGGTTGCTCAGGACAACACCTGACACTCTTCCTTGACTTTTCTTTACCTCACCCCACACATCCTAGCCATCAGCAAATTGGTTAGTTTCCCCTCCAAAATATGCCTTGAATCGGTCTTCTCTATTCTCAACAGCCACCATCCCTCACCTGGACACCTGCCCGTCCTCCTCACCAAGATTCCTGCGTCTATTCCAATCCACCTACAGGCTGTTACCAAGCACAGCTGGAAGCTCTTTAAACCCGCCATTAGACCATGTCACTGTCCTGGTAAGAAGCCCTTTGTGGCTCCCGTGGTTCTCAGAAAAAAAATGTCTCATGGGGTCTTTAAGGCCTTTCTCACTTCTCTCCACGATCTCATCTCTGACACACATTGCCTTCCTCCCAAGCTCCAGTACGCTGTTCTCCTTATTCTTTTTCTTATATGTCAATCTCTTCTCTGCCTCAGGGCCTTTGCACTTGCTACTACCTCTTCCTGGAACACCCCGTCCTCAGATCTTCCCATGCCTGGCTCCTGTGCATCCTTCAGATCTCCACACGAATGTCACCTCCTCAGAGAGGCCCTCCTGGGGCACCCTATTATTTGTTCTCCCATCATTTTGTTTTATTGGCAGGGCAGGTGATGGAGCATGGGAAGGAGCTTCAAGAAGTCTGGGAACGGGAGGGACAGGAGAGAAAATGCAGCCAGGGACTCTAAGGAAGCAACAACGTGGCTTCCCTGCAGACCAGGACAATTAGGCCACAGTACAAATGGGTGAGGGGCTAGAGCAGACAGGGGTCCCGCCTTCCCTGAGTCAGAGCACTCCGTGGACCCAGCAGCAGGCCCAGCATTCTGAGGAAGCCCTAACTGTTGCCCTGGCACTGCTGAATCCTTTCCCTCATCGCTGGCCACACTTGCAATGATTTATTCCTAGGCTTGCAAACCGGGATCCTGGCAGAGGCCAGGCAGGCCTCATAAACAACTCCTGTGGGCTGTGTGGAAAGCTTTAAAGACACAGGCCTGGACTAGCTGGCGCTCAGATCCAGCCCGGCTGCCGCAGAGGAGGATGGGTCCAGAGTAGCCAGAACTTCAGATTTTTAGATTTTTTCTTTCTTTTTTTGAGAGGCTGGAAACCTGGATTGGTAGAGGAAATAAATGTGGGCAAATAATTCAGTGCGTGGGCCAAAGCAACCTGCCCACAGGTGGGTGGGGCCTCCAGCTGGGAGAGCGGCCTTGAGTCACACTTCACTGGCACTGAGGGTAGCATGCATTTTCCACCCACGATTTTCATTGCTGCACCCATTTTACAAATGGGAAAACTGAGGCCCAGAGAACTGACTTAATGACCTGTGCCAGGGCCCAGCCTCTACGTAGAACTCCTTCGCACGGCCCAAAAGCTAGGGAGGTTCCAACGTCTGCACTAAGAGCGTCTATCTGCTTTATCTTATTTCTTCTTCCAAATCTGCCCCTCTCCCACAAGGGGAAACTGAGGGTCAGAGATGTTAATGTACCAGAGGTCACCAAGCTGGCAAGAGCCGGGATTGCAACCCAATTGCAAGTCCACCATCAAGTTGGCAGGCTAACCCCTTACTGTCTGTTCAGCTCCAGTGTGAAGGAGCTTTGAAAAGTTCCAATGACCACAGACTTTGGCAGTACCAAATCTATTACCTGTTTAAGGGCCTACTAAGCGTAAGTCGCTCGGAAGTACTAGGTCAATTAAGAAAAAAAAAAAAAGGGGGCGCCTGGGTGGCACAGCGGTTAAGCGTCTGCCTTCGGCTCAGGGCGTGATCCCGGCGATCTGGGATCGAGCCCCACATCAGGCTCCTCCGCTGTGAGCCTGCTCTTCCTCTCCCACTCCCCCTGCTTGTGTTCCCTCTCTCGCTGGCTGTCTCTCTGTCAAATAAATAAATAAAATCTTTAAAAAAAAAAAAAAAAGGAAGGAAAGTCAACTGTATTTTAAATCAATAAGTAAATAAGTGAGGGCTGAGATTTCACGTCCTTCTCTGGAAACCCTAGGTTATAGCCAGGACCCTCAGAGAGCATTTTTTGGATGGAATGGAAACCTCAGGAATTTTGTTCAAATGCAGACATCCTGACAGCTGGTACACTTTACTTGCCAATTCCTGGGCCTTGGTTCCTGCTCCTGCCAGACCCCAGTGCAGTTTAGAGGATTCCAAAAGGAAACCAGAATCTGCCCAGCAGCTTAGAGCTCAGCCGGGAGGGCGGGGTGGGGGGGTTCCCACATGGTATATTTCTTCTAGTCCTTTGCTCCACCATTTCTTGGTCAGTGGAGGGGGGAAAAATCAGTATTTGTTGAAGACTTGTTAGATGCCAGGTACCTTCTATGTGATATCTCAGTGTGATTCAGCCACTTCCAGGCTGTATGCTCCTGGGCAAGTCCCTTTAACTCTATGAATCTGTTATCTCACCTGCTAAATAAAGGGGAGAATTTTGTTTGCCAGGTCACTTTTTATTTGCAAGAGTCAGAAACCCAACCCAAATTAGCTTAAGCAAAAAAGGGTATTGATTAGTTTATGTTAATGGAAAGTCCAGGGATATTGGCTTCAGGAATGGCTGTATCCAGGTGCTTAACTAGTGTCATCAGCAACCTGCCTGTGTCTCTTGGCATAGAATCCCTCTGCATAGGCTGCATTCTTTGGAAGACTCTTTCCAAAGGTCCAAAGATGATTCTCTGGCCTCTCCAGGTTGAAATCATGATAACTCAGCAGCCTCTGATGAAAAAGAATACTTCTTCCCCAATATTCCAGAAAAAAAAAAACCCAAGGTGAAACTTGATTGGCCAGTGCGAATGATATCCACACTACTAAACCAATCACTGTGGCCAGGGGGATGAATTATCCTAAATGCTAAACTTGGGTTTCATTCTTACCCACTGGGACTGGGCAACAGAGGCAACTTCATTCAATACATGGTCGTAGAGGAGAGCTGATTCTCAAAAAATAATGCCAAACGGTCCAAAATTATATCCACTACAATCATACCTCCTGGGGACTTGTGAGGCTTGAACAAGATAATAGGCTGTGCCTGGCTCTTTGTACTTGCTCAGTTAACAGCTTGCTTTTGTCTTCTCACTCTTGGACCCCTGAATACCCCTCTGACCCAGCGTGCCCACCCCAGAGTAAGGTGGGCCCGAGTTCAATCGTCATTCTTATGTGTGACTCGGGGCAAGTTATTTAGTGGCCCCAGGCCTCAGGCTGCTCCTCTGAAAAATGGCAGTGAGAAGAGGCCCTGTCTCCTGGGATGGTTGTGAGTAAATGCCTCGGGCCATGGCATGCAGTAGGTGCTCCATAAGTGGTGGCTTCCGCTCTTGCCAGCCTTCTCTGTCCATGCACACCGGCCCCAGCCACACGGGGCTGGCTGTCATTCCCCATGCCAAGCCTTTGCCCCTGTGCTTAACTCTCCCTAAACACCTCCTTCTGCTCGAGTCCATCCTTCAAGGCCCAGCCCAAATGACTCCTCCTCCATGAAGCCTCACGTCTCTGAGTCTTGGTTTTCCCAGCTGCAACGGGCATTATGAGAGCATCTACCTCTTCGGGTTGATGCAAGGAGTAGGTGAGACCAGGCAGGCCGAGCAGCTGACAGCGCCTGGCATGGTGAATGATCAATATGTTTGGGCTGTTATTATTATTATTATTATTATGTCATTGTTATTAGATGTTCAGCTGCTCATTTGAGCCAGACACACGGTGAGGACTGAATGAACATTGCATTTTGGGTGGTCCAACTGGGGCCATGGCTTCTTTTTTTTTTTTTTTTTTTTAAGATTTTATTTATTTATTGGACAGAGAGAGACACAGCGAAAGAGGGAACACCAGCAGGGGGAGTGGGAGAGGGAGAAGCAGGCTTCCCGCTGAGCAGGGAGCCCGATGTGGGGCTCGATCCCAGAACCCTGGGATCATGACCTGAGCCGAAGGCAGACGCTTAATGACTGAGCCCCCCAGGCGCCCCTGGGGCCATGGCTTCTAAACCCGTCCATCCAACCAACCAATTAGCCATCCATCCATCTACCCGTTCACTTTTCATTTAATGTACCAGAATTTGTGGCGTGCCAACACCATACCAAGCTCTGTTCTGGGGAATGGCTCGGCTTTGCAAGGCAGACGCGGTCCCTGCCCTCACAGTGTTGATCTGGGTGGGTGGGAAAACAGAAAATGAAGGAGTGACTAAGTAAATAAACAAGATGACTGCAGGTCACCAAGGAGGTACAACCGTGGGGGATGGATGGGGAGCTGGGGAGGAGTTTTGTGGGGTTTTCAGAAGATTTATTTATTTTTGAGTAATCTCTACACCCAGCATGGGGCTTGAACTTACAACCCTGAGATCAAGAGTCAAATGCTGCACTGACTGAGCCAACCAGGCACCCCAGGAGGTATCTCTTTTGAATCAAGTGGTCAGGGACAGCCTCCCTAAGGAGGGAATATGAGGGACGTGAAGGAGCCAGCCATAGAGAAATCTGGAGGGAGAGCATCACAGGCAGAGAAAACACAAGTGCAAAGGTCCTGAGGCAGGAATGCTCTTGGTGTGTTAGGAGCAGATAGATGGCCAGTGTAGGTGGAGGAGAGTGGGAAAGAGCAGAGGAGAGGAGATCTAAGAGGCCAACATGGGGGCCAGATCAGGCAAGGCCTTGTAAGCCTTGTAAGAGTTTGGACCTTGTTTTGAGTGCCATAGGAAGCCAGTGGAGGGCTTCATGAAGGGGACTGACCAGACCTAGTTCCTACCTTAGAGAAGGGCATGTGCTTCTGTCTGGGAGAAGTTGAAAAGGCTTCTCCAGGTGACATTTCTGCCCAGTCTTGAAAGAAGCGAGAAAGCCGACTGTGTGTGCGCGAGGGGGCAGGAAAGGAACTCTCCAGGCCCGAAGGGCAGCCAGTGAGAGGTGCTGAGGGCTCTGCTGACTTCCCTTTTACAACAGGAAAATGAGAGGCTCCTGAGGGTCCAGAGAAGGAAGGTGTTGAAGAAAAGTACCTAATGACACTTGTCATAGTAAGGGGGACTCCATTCAGGACATCGCAGCAGACACAGGGACTGTCGCAGTGGGTTTTACAGTCAGGGGAGAGGCTGGGCTCGACTCCCAGGACAGCATGGGCAAGTGGGAATTTGCAGCTGACGAGCAGCGTGGCTTCCGGGGCTGGAAAATCACGGAGAGGAAGCAGTGGGTTGGGGGATTCTGGCTGACTCTCTGAGGGGCTCTTCTGAGACACAAGAATGACGGCCCTTATTTTCCAAAGCGGGCCCTTGGCGGGGTCTGAAGAAGGGAGTCAGAGGAAGACTGCTGCTAAGAATATTCATAAGAGGGGCGCCTGGGTGGCACAGGGGTAAAGCGTCTGCCTTCGGCTCAGGGCATGATCCCGGCGTTATGGGATCGAGCCCCACATCGGGCTCCTCCGCTAGGAGCCTGCTTCTTCCTCTCCCACTCCCCCTGCTTGTGTTCCCTCTCTCGCTGGCTGTCTCTATCCTGTCAAATAAATAAATAAATAAATCTTAAAAAAAAAAAAAAGAATATTCATAAGAACATAGTGGGTTCTGCACTTCGCCTGTGTGGCCTGAAGACCCTTGAACTTGTGCCCCTGCTCCCTCTCCTGCTTCACCCCTCTCATTCTTCCCTTCAGTCGCCCTACTTCAACCATGCTGGCTCAAAAATTCCCACCTCAGGTTCTTTGTACTTGCTGTTCCCTCTGCCTGGAGTGCTTTTCCCACTGAAGGTCATGTGACCAGCTCCTCCTTACCATTCAGTCTCAGCTCAAAAGTCACCTCCACCGAGAAGCCCTGCCTGACCACCTTAGGTAAACACATCTCCTAGTCATTCCCCTTTCCTACCAACTGGTTTAATTTTTTCAAAGCAATTACCATCACCTGAAATTATCCTGTTGACCTATTATGGTTCACTGTGTACCCCTTCCCTCTACAAGACGGTCAGCTGCACACAAGCTGGGATTTCTGTCTGGTTTGCTCACTGCTACCCCCCGAGCCGAAGATGGTGCCTGGTGCACCACTGGACGGATGGATGGAGGGACAGATGGACGAATGAACGAGGTTAATCCCGATAAAAACCTGACCATGGAGGTATTATTATTCTCTTTTCACAGATGAGGAAACTGAGGCTCAGAGAGGCAAAGTTCCTTGTGTAAACTCACACGCTGTGTAAGGGGGCACACAGGGAACATTGATTGTCCAGGGGTAGGATTCGAGCCCAGGTCTCACTGACTCCGCTCTTTTCTTCAGTCCCTCGCCAGTGAATAGTAATAAAACCTCATGATACCAGACCCCCCATGAAGCTCACATCTTCCTTCCGGTTGAAAACAGATGGGCAGCAAACATTCCCTGGGCCCCGACCATATGCCGGGCACCACATGCATGATCGCATGGAATCCTTAATGGAATAGGAACTGTGGAGATCCCCATTGCACAGGTCAAGAAATTGAGGCTCAGAGAGGTTAAGTAACTTTTCCAAGGGCTCATAGCTGGAAAATCAGGAAGTTGGGGGTTAAAATGCAGGTCTATGGGGCCCCTGGGAGGCTCAGTCAGTTAAGCATGCAACCCTTGATTTTGGCTCACGTGTCCTGTCTCTCTCTCTCATTCTCTCTCTGACATGGAACTCGATCCCAGGACCCTGAGACCATGACCTGAGCTGAAGGCAGATGCTTAACCGACTGAGCCACCCAGGTGCCCCAATAAATAAAATCTTTTAAAAATAATAAAATGCAGGCCTAGGTTCCTAACCAATACATTCTAGGGCCTCCCTCCCACTGGACCTAGTTTATTCATTCATTTTTCTACTCATTTGTCATGCTCCTTCCTGTGTTTGATAAATGAATGAAGACAGGATTCACTGTAAAAGACGGGATGAAAATTCATATTACAGAGTCTTCCTCATGACTTTGACCCTTTTAGTTAACTTTTTGTCAGATCTGATGAGATCATCATTGGGTTTTTTTTGTTTTTTGTTTTATTTGAAGAGATAAGAGACAGCCAACGAGAGAGGGAACACAAACAGGGGGAGTGGGAGAGGAAGAAGCAGGCTCCCAGCGGAGGAGCCTGACGCAGGGCTGGATCCCAGGACCCCGGGATCACGCCCTGAGCCGAAGGCAGACGCTTAACGACTGTGCCATCCAGGCGCCCCCGAGATCATCATTGTTTTTAACCTCGTGTCATCACTGCTGTTGGGCTCACACCAGGAGAAGTATCCGTTTAGCTGTTATCTTGATGCTTACCTGGGCTGACATTGCTAAGGCTACCTCCAAGCTGTTGTTTCTTTACGAGGATCTTTGTAAGCCATGTGTCTTTGTCTGCGAGGACTGGTTTGCTTAAAACCAGAGACTAGACTCTACACTCCAGCTCAACTGGATGAATTCGTCAGGATACACTAGGTGCTGCAGTAAAGTCTCATGCCTGTGCACATCAAGGTCTTACTTCGCACTTGCGTGATTCCCACTAAGGACCCAGGAACAGTGCAGCACAGCCCTCTTCCAAGGAGTGGTGACCCAGGATCCACAGAGGAGAGGGAGGGAACTCACACCCGCTCACCCTCAGCCCAGAAGCCATCTACGTGTCTCGATCACCCCGGTGCCCAGCGAGTCACACAGCTCTGCACAGGGGAAACGGAGGCCTCCAGTGAGCGCAGGAAGAAGACAAGAACCAGACAGGAGGGAGTGCTAGAAATCTCTTCCACGCCAGGCATACGTTCACCGCAGGGCTGCAGTCAAAGATGTGAGGGTTTCTTTGCCAACCCACCGAGTTGAGGCGTCCCCCTCCTCCTTCAGGGCACTTCCGTTCCCCCCACGGCTGTCTGACGTGCACAGCGAGCAGGATGCCAGGATTGATTCATGGACTCGATGTCGGTAAAAATTGGATTTCTTCTTTTCTTTTCATTTAAAAGTAGAAATGCCGGTAATTTCTCTCTTTTTAAAAAAATCTGCCCCCAGTGCCATTATTTTTTATTACATCTATCGCAGACATTTTTATTTTTATTATGGTGAGACCACTTAACATATCTGCCCTCTTCCCATTTTTTAAAAAAGATTTTATTTATTTATTTGAGAGAGAGAGTGCAAGAGAAAGCATGAGCTTGGGGGGGTGCAGAGAGAGAAGCAGGCTCCCCGCTGAGCAGGGAGCCCAATGTGGGGCTCGATGTGGGGCTCGATCCCAGGACCCCGGGATAATGACCTGAGCCAAAGGCAGACACTTAATCGACTGAGCCACTCAGGTGCCCCCTACCCTCTTCACACCTCTAGTGTACCATATAGTATTGCTGACTCTGGGTATAGTGTTGGGTGGCGGGTCTCTAGGACTTACCATCAAATGCCAGTCTCTTCTTTCTGCGCCCCCACCCCATGCATCATACTGGGCACACACCTGCATTGGGGACCATCTCCTTAGCCTTCGTGAGCATTTTATAGGTTTCAGAGCATTTACTGCATCCCCACGAGAGAGGCAGGGTGTCGATCTCAGGCCTCGCTGTCAGGGGAGGCAATGACGCATATCACTTCCAGGCACAGGCAAGCGTGACTTCTCCATGCTATTCCTGCCCCTGCCTTGGCAAGAATGGAAGTCACGTATTGAGATGATAGAGCCACTGGTTCCCTGAGTCACCACTTGGAAAGGAACTGTGCTGGAGACCCAGCAGATTCTCAGTGGCTGTTCCGTGAGAAAGACCAGAGATGTGAAGACACTGGCCTAAAGATGCCCAGCCAGAATTGGAAAGTAGGTCTCTTGACTACCCATGCATTCATTTCACCTCAACGTGAATCTCCAGTGAGACTAAAATGCTACATGAGAAAGATCTGTTGTGAAGCCCCCCAGACGTCTCCTGCTAAATGTATATTGGACATTAACCAGCAAATCTGGCTGTTGTCGAGCAGGACCAATCATGGAGCCATCATTCTGCCATTAGCCAGTGTGGTATCCAATCCCAGCATCCAGACCAACATATTTAGCTTCCTTTAGCACCCCCATCTGCCCTGGCCAGGCTCTCAAAGGTTGCCCTCCCCACCCCCATCCCGCCAGATGCAGGGGCAAGGGGACAGATTTGTGGCTCAGCAGGACCTGTGGACACCGTCCATACCTCACATTTCCTGTGCTCCTTGTTTTTCTATTCAACACACTGCTCCCTGCAGCAGGGGTGGACCGATACCATTCATCACTGTTGAGAACAGTCCCTTGCTCAGCTCTGCATGCCCTCAGCAAATGCAGGGAATTGGCGATCGCTCAGGCAGGGAGAACACTGCTCCGATCAAGTTTCTCACGATCCCCAGCTCCCTCTGCAGGGACCAGAGTCAAGTCTCCATCACCACTACCACCACCACCAGAGGCATCGTCCTCAGATGGGCAGAAGGTTGTAATCTCACCTGCTCCCAGAATCCCTGCTCATGGGAACTTAATTCAACTGTTAGGAGAAGGATGCCCAGCCCAGATGCCCATGGGAGATGGTTCAAGTGAGGACATATGTTAAAAACCATAACCCGGACCCCAGGATTCTGGGATTTAAAAAAAGGTGCTCAGGTGTTAAAGAAAGGCTTCAGCGCCTAGTAGACATGGGATCAAACCCTGCTTCGGCCACTTCCCTTGTTGTCACTTTGGTTATTATCTTTCTAAGCCTCAGTTTCCCCAATGATAAAATGAGGGTAAGGGGTACAGCACAACCTGCGGGTGGTTTTCAGGATGAAATGAGATTCTTCATTCCATAAATACATGTTGAGCCCCTACTGTGTGCTCTGAGGACTCAAGATTGAGAAAAATCAGACACAAACCTCTGGCCTCAAGTTGCTTACATTCTACCGAGGTGGACATTATTGTAAAATTGCAACTTGGACAGCGTTCTGAAGAGAAAGACGTGTACTCTGAAAGCCTGCAATTACGGACTTGACCTGATCAAATCAGGGTCAGGGATGGCTTCCCTGAGGAGGTGGTGCCTCAGCTGAGCTAAGAAGGATGAGGAGAAACTGACCAGAGTGGAGGAAAAAGCACTCCAGGCAGAAAGAACAGCATGGACAAAGGCCCTGTGGCAAGAAGGGTCATGAGAACTGTGAGGGACCAAAGGAAGACTAATTCACCTGAAGTGAAAGAACAAAGGGGAGCGTGGTACAGGATGAGGCTGGAGAGTTCAGCAGAGTATAGACTAAGTGAGTCTATACTAACAATGAGACCCAAAATCCAGTGGCTTAAACAAGATAGATGTTATAAGGTAGACCAGGAGTTGGCAGACGTTTTCACTAAAGGGCCAGTCTAGGGCTGCGATTAACTTCCATCTAGATTCAAGATAGTTACTTCAGGTCTGCCCATCCCATTTGCTTCCCTGCCAGCAAGAAAGAGGAAACAAAGGGCAAGCATCATTTCTGCTAACATTTCATTGGCCGGACCTAGTCACGTGGCTCACATGGCCTCATGTAATTGCAAGGGAATCTGGGAAATGTAGTCTTCATTCCAGGTAGCCCCATGTCCAGCTAAAACCCTATTACAATGGAGGAAGGGAAGAAGAGATATTGGGAACATCTAGTGGTCTTTGCCACAGTGGGCCAGAGTCTCTTTGGGGAAACCAGGAAGAAGTCTGTTTGCAGCGGTCCAGTGGGAGGTGGTGGTGGCGGCTTGGGGCAGTGTTTTGGCTTGCAGGTAGAGAGGGAATGGAACAGACCCAAAGATGTTTGTGAGCCGGAATTGGCAAGACTTGGTGATGAATTGGATATAGAGATAGGGATGACCCCTAGGTTTCTGGCTTGTGCAATTAGATGCAGATATCTTCTGGAAAGTTCTTCGTATACAGTAGTCAGCAAGGCAGTAAGCGGTTGCTGTCTTCAGTATTGCATCAGTGGGTCCTGCATTGCAAACCCAACACCTGAGTCGACCTGACAGATAATGAAAGGAGCGAAGGGGCCTGTCCAAAGGGACAGCTGCTCCTTAGCTCCAGGCAATGGTTGCCCTTGGGAATGCAGGTTGAGTGTAGACATCATCTCATTTTCCAGGGGAATGTGAAAATCTGGATTTTTATATGAAATCTTGCAATTTTGAAACTTGGGCAAATAAGTAAAAATCAATTTCTCAGCCCAAAGGGCTCCAATTTATTATGCCTAGGATAGCCCCAGGAATGCCACGGCACCCCCTTTCCACATTTGTGATTCGGTTGCCCTCTGTTGGTGAAGGCCGCTGTTGCTGGCTCACCCCAAGGCCTCTGCCTCACCCTTTGTTGTCCAAGCGCACTTATCCCTGGATTCCTGTCCCTTTGTGCCCAGGAGCGCCACCTGCAGGCTCCTGACTCCAATTTCTCACCAGTCCCCCATCAGTGGCCCCCACCAATGGGGAGAGGGGGACAGACCATCAGCCTGCTCCCAATCCCCTTAATCGGATCTGCGCCAGTGACCCTTCTAATTAAAACTCCCCGACTGTAATCTCCCTTTAAAGCTAGGGAAGCGGAAGGGCCATAAAAGGAGTGAAGGGGTTGCCGGGTCCAGAAGCTGCCTCCTCCCACGTCCTTGAAAATGTCTTCTGGACACCCACAGACCTGAGATCAAGTCTCAGATCTACCTCTTCTGCGTTGTGTGGCCCTGGAAAGCTCACTTCATTCTCTGAGCCTCCCTTTCACTCATTTGCTTGTTCATTCATTTATCAACTGTTAGGGAGCCCCTACTCTGTGCCAGGCACTGTTTCAGGAGCTAAGGGCACAGCAGTCCAAGACAGATTCAGTCTGGATCCTAACGAGCTGACACTCCTTTGTAGGACACAGAGGAGAAAATTCCAACTCAGCGAGATCAGTGCTATGATGTGAGAAGCTTAGGAGCTGTGGGAGTCCAGAGGATGGACACACCAGACCCAGACCTGGGGTCAGAGCAGGCTCACTAGAGCAATGGCCCCTGAGTTGGGGGCTGATGGGGCAGTAGGAATCAGCCAGGAGAAGTAGAGGAGGAAAGGCACTGAAGGCAGAGGGAACAGCATGGTGAGGATCTCGAGATGTGAGTGACCATGGCAGTGCAGCTTGGGAACTATAAGCGTTTTTACCAGGATTCAGTATAGACTACGCAGTGGGAAATTCAGGAAATAGTCTGAAGAGAGAGCAGAAAGGTAGTCTTAATATAAAATTCCAAATCTCTCTATCATTCTTCATCAGTTCCTCCTGCCGTTCCAACCTCATCCCTTCCAACTCTCCCTCTTACTCAGCCCCACCTACACTGAGCTGCTTTCTGTTGCTTGATTAAGCCAAACTCATTCCCACCTCAGGGCCTTTACACATGCTATGTCTTCTGCCAGGAATGCTCAGATCTTTGAATGACATACTCCTCATCCTCAAGTCTTAACAACCAGGGCACCTCCTAAAACAGGTCTGCCTTGATTACCCAACATCGTGTGGACACACCCCCTCCCCCCGCCGCTTCCCTACCGGTCCCACTGGCTTGTTTTTCTCACTAACATGTTTTCTCAGTAACATCTTGCTCTTTTATGGGTTTATGGGTTATTTTTTCCACCTCTCTCTCCCAGCTCCTTGAGGCCACAGAAATGGTCGTTCTTATCCATGCTACCCCCATCAACTAGCATAGCACTTGGTAATGAACACATGCCAACTCAATGCAAAGAATTAGAACTTTTTCTGTGAACTTGTGGAGCCGTTGTAGGGTTCACAGCAGGGCTATGGCTTGCCTGGATTTTTGCTTCTCTCCTATGACCTATCAGTATGGTTGTGAGGATTCAAAGCAATGGGATACTCTCTATGGAAAGCAAAAATTGTATAACTTTATTAAGGCTTATTTTATGTATCATCTAATTCACCCATTTCCGGGGTGCAGCTCACGGACTTTGTAGTAAATTTGCCAAGTTTTGCGACCATCACCCTCAATCAGCCTTAGAACACTTCCATAACCCAGTGAGAGCCCTCGTAACCATTAGCAACTGCTAATCCATATTCCCACCCTGGCGGCCGCTCTTCTGCTTTTTATCTCTAAGGGTTTGCCTTATCTGGACACTTTGTGTAGATGGAATCCTACAGGATGTGGCCTTTCGTGTCTGGATTCTTCGCATCATGTTTCAAGGTTCATCCGTGTTGTAGCGTGTGTCTGTCCTCCGTCCCTTTTTATGGACAAGTCATATTCCCTTCTATGGAAATACCAGTTTCTCCAGTCATCAGCTGATGGACATTTGGGTTGATTCCCCTTTTTTATTTATGGATAATGCTGCTGTGAACGTGCTTGTGCATGAAGAGCAATTTCCAAACAAAGTACACTTATCACAACGAGCACCGAGTAACGTATAGAACTGTTGAATTACTACACCGTATGCTGAAACTAATATAACACTGTAGGTTAACTCTACTGGAATTGAAATTAAAATTTAAAAACAATTTATGACACTTGTTTCTCTCTCACACACACACACACACACACACACACACACACACACAGGCAGTTTCCAAGCCCTGAACATCTCTCTGCTTGCTAGAGCTCCTGGTGTCCCTGGACGGGTTTGACCCCAGTGGACTATGTACTGATGAATGAGTCCCTTCCCTTCTCTGCTCGTGTCTCCCCATCTTTCCAGACAGGAGCCCGTGCCCTTTTATGCACAGATATTCTGTGCCTTGTTCACATTCCTGGAAGAGCAGGGGAGTGTGTGGAGGAAATGATAAACAGTTTGTATTTATAGCTGCTGGAGCCAAAGGTGGGCATCCCCGTGATCAACCACCAGAGCCACCGATTAGGAGGGGGGCCTGGCTCCAGCAGCCCTGGATCCCACTCTGGGGACTCCCACCTGCTGCTCTCTTTCCCCCGACGACCAAAGCTTCTGCCCCATTTGGTGCAGACAGGTGGGTTCCAGGATCCAGAATCTCCTCCCAGGGAGGGAATTTAAGGACTGCCTCCAAGTCCCTCGTCCTGGTGTTTGCCTTTGCTCCCCGGGTTCCTGGAGTCCTTCCCAAACCCGATTGGGCTCAGATCCCAGGAAAGCAAAGCTGGAAATGCAGAGGCCCAGACAGGGATTTGAACAAGGGCTGGGAGGACTCCGGGTACTGGCCGGTTCCCCCACCCCTGGGGTCCATCCCAGAGACCAGGTTGAAACTGTTCCTTTGGTTTCAGGCAGTTTGCAGGACATCTGCTGCCTTAGCAGGCACTGGGGCCCGCAGACCTCAGCAACCACTCCAGGGGCTGGGAGGGGGCGTGATGATCAATTACCTGATCAAAATTTAATAACGTCACGGATATTAAGTCGCTGTTACGTGGCAAGTGCTCAATTACTTCCATCTGCATTCGAGAGATAAAAATGGAGAAACGGAGGCTCAGAGAGGGGAGACGATTTGTCCAAAGCCACACAGCCGGGGATAATGGTGTCAGGACTCAAACCCAGATCCGAAACCAGCTCATCAATAAGCAGAAGGCTGCAGTGTAAGAACAGCAGTAAGAGCTGATCCAAGGGCCTCATGAATTCATGAGCTCTCATTGCAGCCTTGACTGGACACCTTCACCAGCAACTGCCCCTGGCTCCAAGTCTTACAGATAAGGAAACCGAGGCACAGAGGGTTGAACTCTCATTTGGAAGTTCCCCAGCCAGGAAGTATGGCCCTGATTCTAAAGGCTTCAGTGGGCCTAGGAAAGAAGATGATCTCGGGAGCAGGGCCAGGACCAGGACCAAGTGCAGAGGGGTGCCTGCTTGCAGGGCAGGAGGCCTGAGGAGCCCTGAGCCTCCCGACATGACCCTGAGCAGCAGACCGCCCTGCCCCAGGAGCCAGGGAGGCCTCTGCCCCCTTTTCTTCTTTTCTAGGCATCCTGGGTTGAGAGGAGGGCAGGGCAGGGCACATTCTCAGGTACAAAGGTGGTGCCTGCCTTAGAACAACAGGCCCTAAGGACTGCACATAATATGTACATAAAGGAGCTGGGTGCATAATTCATGCATCTGTCAGCAGAACATCAATTATGTGGGCCTTCCCTAGGGTTGGCTGGAGGTTAGAAACTGGAGCAGGCTTCCCTTGCCAGCCTGGGGCGGGGGATGGGACCTCCCAGCTCTTAAAGGAACAGGCTCCCCAGGAAACTGCTCCTTCTCCCGTAGGCTTCCTCCTGGCAGGGGCAGGGGGTGGGGAGGGGGTCAGTGCCCACCTAGAGCAGCAACCTGCAGGGCTCAGCCCAAGGCCCCAGCTCACTGCCCCAGAAAATCAGACCCACTCTGTGTCTAGCCTGTGCTGGTAACCCTCTGTGGATAATCTCCTCCTCCCCCACTCCATAATTCATGAGGGGCTGGCTACCGGTATACTCCAGAGTTTCTCAGCCTTGCTGCTACTGACATTTTGAGCCGGATCATTCTCCGTTGCAGGGCTGTCCTGTGCAGGGCAGGACTTTCAGCAGCATCCCTGACCTCCACCCACTGGCTGCCAGGAGCGTCCCGCCCCCAAGTCGTGACAACCAAAAATTTCTGGGGCGTTTGTCTGGAATATCCACATTTCGCAAGTAAGGAAACTGAGGCAAGGAACGTTTCAATGCCAAGGCCATCCGGCCAGTGAATGGCAGAACTGGATTCTACCTATAGAGCCCACGCTCTTTTTTTTTTTTTTTTAAGATTTTATTTATTTATTCGACAGAGACAGAGACAGCCAGCGAGAGAGGGAACACAAGCAGGAGGAGTGGGAGAGGAAGAAGCAGGCGCATAGCGGAGGAGCCTGACGTGGGGCTCGATCCCATAACGCCGGGATCACGCCCTGAGCCAAAGGCAGACGCTCAACCGCTGTGCCACCCAGGCGCCCCTACCACGCTCTTAACTCAGAGCAGGAGTTCCCACAGTCTGCTGCCAGAGAGTTCCATTCCAATAAGCACGTGTTTATTTCAATGAAGGTTTAACGCATCTTTCCACAGCACACAAAACCAGCATCTTTGCCAATGTCGTTTCTTAGGATGAGGCTGAAACAGAACAGAGAAGGTGAGCAGTGTGTGTTGTTGTCCTTTTGCTACCGAGGGAAGAGTAGTACAAGCAGCAAAAGAACACATACGATAGGATGTCAGTCCTGAGCGAGACGAAATAGCGATTTGTTAGGGACATAGGTCTCTGTATTAAAAACTCTCCAGAAAAGAAAAGGGATGAGAAGAAATGGTGGTTGCCCCCGGGGTGGAGAAGGACACGCAGGAAACGTCGGCATTACTGTCACATACTGTTTCTTCACCTGGATCGTGGGTTCACAGGCGTTCACTTGATTATGGTTGTAAATATACACAAATTTGATCTACTCTATATGTATCAGATATTTCCTTTTAAAAACTGATTACAGAATCTTACTTTTTCAATGAGTGCACATCAAGAATTGAAGCTCAAAAGCTTGTATTTAAAAGACACAGGAGACGTTGGACACAAGTACAGCAAAACAAAAAAACCTGGGAAGTTGGTGGAGCAGCTGAAGTCAGGGAACCACATGACACCCCATCTCATCATCTGAGCTGGCTGAGAAAGACACCAGAGCTTTCTTGCCGCTAATGGTGTCCCCAGTGCCTAGCAAAGTGCCTCACGCATAATACATGAGCAGTAAAAAGTAGCCAAGTATTTTAAGACTGAATTTTGGTCCTGTCCCTTCCACTTGTCGCTCTGAACTTGAGCAATAGTAAACAAGGACTTGAGGGCCCCTGCCCTGGGCTAGGTGCTAGCGGTGCAGAGATAAGGCTCAGAACCCATCCCTGTTCCCCAAAAGCTCATAGATTCTGGGCAGTGGGGCGCCTGGGTGGCACAGCAGTTAAGCGTCTGCCTTCGGCTCAGGGCGTGATCCTGGCGTTATGGGATCGAGCCCCACATCAGGCTCCTCTGCTGTGAGCCTGCTTCTTCCTCTCCCACTCCTCCTGCTTGTGTTCCCTCTCTCACTGGCTGTCTCTATCTCTGTTGAATAAATAAATAAAATCTTAAAAAAAAAAAGATTCTGGGCAGTGACACACACACACACACACACACACACACACACACACACACACACACTTCTGTAATGGGATGTGTCTAAAAGTACCCAAGGTATGACAAAATGATGAGGGAGCCCGAAGGATGGAGCAGCCAGCCCCTCCAGGGATGAGCTCTGCAGGGAGGGGCCCCGTGGGCTGGGTTTTAAAAGATGGATTGAAGTTCACGGAACAGAGAAAAAGAGACACAACCATTCAGGAGGGACCAACAGCCACGTGTGGCCAGAGAAGTGGGACGTTTGGGAACCTGTGGCAGGAGAGGCCCAAAGAGAGGGGTCAGAGTAAAAATGTAGGCTGACAACCCTGTGTGGTGAGTGGGGATTCACTGCAGAAAACGGAAGCCTGTCATACTCACCTGGACAGCAAGGGCACTGGCTGAGGGATGTAGCAGGCCGTTTCGGGACAGGGCGGGAAGCAAAGACCAACCGGACCACTTGGATGCTGGGTGGGCTAGGCTGACGGGGGGTGTGGGCTGAGAGACCTCCCCCATGAGGACAGCTGGCTGGGCGCTGCTGGAAGCTGTCCTGAACGCCTTGTGCCTGTTAACGCATTTACCCCTCGCAGCAGCTCTCGGAGGTAGACACTGCTACTCACCATCCCATTTTGCAGATGAAGAAAATGAGGCTTAAACAACTGGCTCAAGGTAAGGAAGCAGCAGAGCTGGGATGCAAACCCAAAACAGCCTGACCCCAGAGCCCAAGCTCTAAATTGCCGCCCCTACACCCTCTTTCAGATCTCCTGTGTCCTCAGAGCCGACACCCCAGGCTGGAATAATTCACTTTAAACCATTGCAGTCCCTGGGCTCTGGCTTGTACATCTGCACAATAAATGGATTTGAATAAATGATCTTTCTAGCTCAAACACCCAGGCCTTAAGTGACTAGTGAGATGTGAAAATGCTCTCGCATGTTGAGGCGTATCCCGCAGACGCAGGGTGTTGGGATGAATGTCCTATTGGTGGTTGGTAACTAAATCCCACTCTTCTTGCAGATCCTTGCCATAATTTCCATCATGTTCATCGTCCTCTCCACCATTGCCCTGTCACTCAACACACTGCCCGAGCTGCAGAGCCTTGACGAGTTCGGCCAGACCACAGACAACCCCCAGCTGGCCCACGTGGAGGCCGTGTGCATTGCGTGGTTCACCATGGAGTACCTGCTGCGGTTCCTCTCCTCACCCAAGAAGTGGAAGTTCTTCAAGGGCCCGCTCAATGCCATTGACTTGTTGGCCATCTTGCCGTACTATGTCACCATCTTCCTCACCGAATCCAACAAGAGCGTGCTACAGTTCCAGAACGTCCGCCGCGTGGTGCAGATCTTCCGCATCATGCGTATCCTCCGCATCCTTAAGCTCGCACGCCACTCCACGGGCCTCCAGTCCTTGGGCTTCACCCTGCGGAGGAGCTACAATGAGCTGGGCTTGCTCATCCTCTTCCTCGCCATGGGCATCATGATTTTCTCCAGCCTTGTCTTCTTTGCTGAGAAGGATGAGGATGACACCAAGTTCAAAAGCATCCCAGCCTCTTTCTGGTGGGCCACCATCACCATGACGACCGTCGGGTATGGAGACATCTACCCCAAGACTCTCCTGGGCAAGATAGTCGGGGGGCTCTGCTGTATCGCAGGGGTCCTGGTGATTGCTCTTCCCATCCCCATCATTGTCAATAACTTCTCTGAGTTCTACAAGGAACAGAAGAGGCAGGAGAAAGCAATCAAACGGAGAGAGGCTCTGGAGAGAGCCAAGAGGAATGGTAGCATCGTATCCATGAACATGAAAGATGCTTTTGCCCGGAGCATCGAGATGATGGACATCGTGGTTGAGAAAAATGGAGAAAATATGGGCAAGAAGGAGAAAGTGCAAGATAATCACTTGTCTCCCAACAAATGGAAATGGACAAAGAGGACACTGTCTGAAACTAGCTCAAGTAAGTCCTTTGAAACCAAGGAGCAGGGATCCCCTGAGAAGGCCAGATCATCTTCTAGTCCTCAGCACCTGAACGTCCAGCAGTTGGAAGACATGTACAATAAGATGGCCAAGACCCAATCTCAGCCCATCCTCAATACCAAGGAGTCAACAACACAGAGCAAACCAAAGGAAGAACTTGAAATGGAGAGTATCCCCAGCCCTGTAGCCCCTCTGCCCACGCGTACAGAAGGGGTTATCGACATGCGAAGCATGTCGAGCATTGATAGCTTCATTAGCTGTGCCACAGACTTCCCCGAAGCCACCAGATTCTCCCACAGCCCTTTGGCATCACTTCCCAGCAAGACTGGGGGCACCATGGCCCCAGAGATGGGCTGGCGGGGAGCTCTGGGTGCCAGTGGTGGTAGATTTGTGGAGGCCAACCCCACCCCTGATGCCAGCCATCGCTCTACCTTCTTCATTGAGAGCCCCAAGAGTTCTCTGAAGACGAACAACCCCTTGAAGCTCCGAGCACTTAAAGTCAACTTCATGGAGGGGGATCCCAGTCCACTTGTCCCCGTTCTGGGGATGTACCATGACCCTCTTAGGAACCGGGGGGGCGCTGCAGCTGCTGTAGCTGGACTGGAGTGTGCCACACTCTTGGACAGGCCTGTACTGAGTCCAGAGTCCTCCATCTACACCACAGCAAGTGCTAGGACGCCCCCCCGATCGCCTGAGAAACACACAGCAATAGCATTCAACTTCGAAGCAGGCGTCCACCAGTACATTGACGCGGACACCGATGATGAGGGGCAGGTGCTCTACAGTGTAGATTCCAGCCCTCCCAAGAGCGTCCATGCGAGCACCAGTCCCAAGTTCAGCGTCGGGACAAGATCAGAGAAGAACCACTTTGAAAGCTCCCCCTTACCCACCTCCCCTAAGTTCTTAAGGCAGAACTGTATTTACTCAACAGAAGCATTGACTGGAAAAGGCCCCAGTGGCCAGGAAAAGTGCAAACTCGAGAACCACATCTCCCCCGACGTCCGCGTGTTGCCGGGAGGAGGAGCGCACGGAAGCACACGGGATCAGAGCATCTGAGCTACCCCACCTGCAACAGAGACTTGTGGCAAGACCTAAGAGGCGTGCCGTTCAGCTTCCCTGCCGCAGAGCTTTTCCGCACGAACTCAGAAAGTCTCTGCAAAGCCCCCAGACAGAAGCGAAACTCCAGGGAGGCTCCGTAGGGCCTTGAGAGCCATGACAGGTCCGACAGAATAAAGTCGGCCAAGCCACAGGATATGGCGTCTCCTTGTACCAAGTCCACTGCCCTCTTTGAGAGATGACATGGGCAGAACTCACAGCCACCACTACCATATGCTGGACCTAACCAAGGCCGCCTACTCCCCACTTGTCTGTCATGGCTCTCCATCACAGCCTCGGGGGGCAGCATCTCCATGCCTCCTGGCTTCAGCTGGAGAAGGATGCCGGAACGAGCGGCTGGGTTGACCAATGTGGTTTTGGGTGTTACCTGGCCACCTCTAGGAACTCCTGTCCATCACCTCCTGGATGGATCCCACTGTTAGAAGGCTACAGAGGATACTCATGTCATGGGGAAATTTCCACGCCATCAGCCACGATCCCAGCGCAAAACCCTTACTCAAATGTCTTCATTGACTTCAGTGTTCCGTAGTAGCTGAGATTTTATTTTGAGATATCATCAGGGTGAGTTGCACCACTTGTACTTGATTCTAATTGCCCCCTGGCAATCTGGGAAGGGTTCAGACGGCAGGCACTCAGCCAACAGTATGAACTGTGAGCATTGCTTTAGGGTCGTTAGAAGGAAAACACTTTCTGTACATCACTAGTGTAGACTCAAAAGATATGCAAGTGTCAAATATGCAAAAGAAATAGCTTATTCAAAGAGACTGTATGTTACCGAAGAACAGAATAAAATCTGATTTTTTTTTTACCTGCAAACATGAAAGGAAAAAAAAATCCCCAATTGAAATGCCCAATTCAGACTTTTGACTACTCCCTGCTGCAGCAGGGAAAGCATCTACTATAATAGAAATTCTTTTTTGTTTCCTGTGGTATTCAAGTTTAAAAAAAAAAAGTTAAAATAAAAAGCACTTTATGTTTTTCAAAAATAGGTTCTACCAGGGACAGTGTCAACATCTTGCACTTTAAAACAAGCACTATTTCCCGTGGGCCACGTTTTGGGACTATAGGTGGGTTGTTGGTACGTGCCTGTGTCCGGCCACGGTGGGGGACACTGTGCTGGCCTTGCTGTCTGCCATGTCAAAGTCTGTGGGCTCTTTCCCTGCCCCTCTGACGCTTCCCATTAGCCCCCTTGCAAGGAAGGGTACTTGAGCCCTTGAGGGGGGCCTCCTACAGAGTCACGTGTACCGGAAGCATGCACATCTCCGAAGAATACAGTAGACGGTGGGCATTGGGTGTTTACTCTGTTCTCTTTCTTGTCAACCAGCTGTTGGTGTGTTTTCAGTGTCACTGTCTGTACTGAAACTCAGCTCTTCTTCCTGCAGCCATCAATGCAGCCAGTACAGACAAAAGCAATAACCATTTGTGTGCACTGTGAGCGGTTCTGGTGTATTTCTTGGTGTCGGTCTTCCTGTCCTAGTTTGACGACCTGGCGTTGGCCTGCCTGAGTTGGGTCCAACAGGATGGTGGTGTTGGCCACTCCACGGTTCAGAAACATTGGGTCGAGCCACTGGTGAGCATGATGCCATGCTGTTGGCCTATCTGTCCGTAAAGATGACATGTCGTTGATCTGCCTGTCTTTAGTACGATGGACCGATGTCGTTCTCTTAATACAGCGTTGATGGATGATGTCCCAAGTACAGTAGTGTAGGTCTGCCAACCCACAATCCAGTGACAGGCGTACGTCTTCCTGATGGAACAAACACGGCACGGTTCGCCTGTCCTTCATACAAGGTGTTACTGGTCTGCCTGTTAGTATAACGGCACGATCCATCTGTCAGTTCACAAATATCATGGAGTCGTTCCGCCTGCCCTCCGTGCGGTGGCGTGAGGTTGGACCACCTGTCACAGGTGTGATGACATGGAGTCATTCCACCGCCCTTACACACACCTGTTCTCTGCCGATCCGTACCTGGTTCATACTGCCTCTCAGCGTCTCCGAGGACTGTGGATCCCTCCAAGAGGGTGCAGTCCTGTGCTTTGCCGTGTTACTTAACAAAACAATGCCGAAGTATCTTGACGCTCCGAGGTACCTTCAGAGCACCATGGCAGCAACGGCCAAGGGGCAGGGAAAGTGTGAGGTCATCCTGTGCTGGCGGCACGCCAGAGGAGGCCGCAGCGGCCCGAGCGCTTTGCGGGGCGCACAGTGCGGGCTGGGGGCCTCCTGAGGAGCGGCCGCCGGACAGTCGTCCCCAGGCCATGTCAGCTCATGTGTCTCTTCCTTGTTTTTATCACCATTTCCGTCGGCCGTCAGCACAAACGTGAAAATTCAGGGAAAACAAACACATGCTTTTTGATAAAAGTAAATAGTTGTGATTTCCAATTCAGATATTTTTAGAGCTGATGCTATCTGTAAAAATTAATAACAATAATAATAGAGTCTATTTTACATATCAGGAAAGTGAACATGTTTAAATATAGCCATATATAGCGAGAAGGAACTTACCACCCCTTCTTCAAATCAAGGCATTTCATTTGTTGGTTGAAGCAGATGAGAAGTATACAGATTCGATATGACTTCTTTCTTTCTTTCCTTCTTTCTTTAATAACCAATTGGTGCAACTCTCCTTGTAACCAAAGGCCCTTTCTGCCTTGTGTGGTCACACAGGACCTGGCCCTCCCTTCCCCGTGTAGTTCGTCTGACCTTAAAGTAGCATTTTATTGAGTCACTTTTGAAGGACGAATTCAGAAGTATCATTAAGAACTTACCTTTTCAGGCTTACTAGCCAGAGTCCTATAGAGTTCTTATAGAAACAGAATAATGGAAACTCAGCATATACTATGCTTAGAAAGTATTGCATTCTGTTTTGGTTTTTTCTTTTACTTGTGTGTGTATTGTGGGGATATAGCTTTTATCCTGTGCCCGGCTCGAAATAGAGTATTGGAAGTTTTCCCAGGCCCCACCTGCCAAAAAGGAACATTCCCCGATTTTGAATACGTGTCCACCCCCACCTGTACCTGTGTACATGCACTGGGAAATCTACCTAAGAGTCTCCACTGAGAAGCTGACCTTGACAGACAGGTCCTCAGAGAGGAAAGGAAAGCATGGTTTGAAGGTGAATACCATTTTAACTCGGTGATCCGTGTCCCACCCATTCCTGAACCAATGAAAATGGGAAACCCAAGTCAACCCAAAGAAACCAAACTAGGGGCTGGAGCAGGTGAATGCCTGGTCCCTTTGGTGAATTCGGGGAAACTCGTCGAGAACCCAGCGGACCTTGGCTTCCAACTTCCACCATTATCAGTAAGGGCTAGGGACCAGGTCCCCGTGTGATCGGGGGGCAGTCTGCGACCCGCGGAGAGAGGTGGGCGAGCTCTGGAGGAGTCGGCTTTTTCACCTTTTTTTATCTTTGGGTAAAGAAAAACAACAGGACTTCGGGGCAGTAGATTTCTCGGTGCCTTCTTTAGGAAATTTTATCTTAAGCACACTTAATGGGGAAAGAAAGAAAAGAGGACAGAACATGTGTCTTCGTGAAGTCCCTTTCTCTAAAAGCACTGGGGATCAAGAAGGAAGAAGACTGGGGAAACAGCAAAATCCTGAGGAGGCCATCCCTTCCCACTCTCCCAGCTTGCCCCCGAGCAGTGCTGGTGAGGACAAACTTTGCCAAACTGATTCCCAGCTCTCCTCCACCACGTCCTGGTGACTGTAGCTTCACCCCTGCCCTTTCTCCTAATAAGACCCGCTCTTCCGAGGAGAAA
This sequence comes from Ursus maritimus, assembly GCF_017311325.1. NCBI lineage: Eukaryota > Metazoa > Chordata > Mammalia > Carnivora > Ursidae > Ursus > Ursus maritimus. The sequence goes on along the minus strand of NW_024424675.1, from coordinate 36,319,078 downwards.
ACAACAACAACAGCAACAACAGTATTCTGTAAAACTGTGATGTAGTGATGTTTGTAACTATTGTACATTTCTGTCTCGCTCCAAGTCACGGCTGGAGTGTCTCGTCCATGGACAAGGGGAAATGGAAACTTCACCACGGGCAAGGGTTCACTAAAGCCAGGTCTCTCTCTCTCTCTCTCTTTATCCCCCCCCCTCCCCCGCCAACCTTTCCTTATTTCTTTGCCAACTAATCCCAAGTAACGTAAGCCTGGGCTTCAGCCTCCAGCCAGGTGATTTTGAATCCAATGAGATTGATGTGAAATGCCTCTAGGGCATGATCCTTTGGGAGAGGGCTTTTTCAGTGGCAGGAGGAAGAGGGGGTCACCTCTGCAGCCCCCCCACAGGACAGGGGAGAGCCTCCAGCCCTGAGGTCAAGTGTACCCGTTGCTGGTTTCTCACTGCTTATATGACAGCATGCAAATACTTTCACTCAGCTGGTGGGGGGGGGGGTTGGTGACCCAAACCAGCCTGGCTATGCCCCCAAATAAAAATTACCTCTGCATTTTCTGTTGCCACGTTTCTGGCTCTAGAAGTATCTGATGCAGGGCTGCATCGTAGGATATCCACGTATCTGAAAGGAGTCTATTTTTCTGTTCAGATCAAAAGAATATAGGTCTATGTGTGTTGTTAGCAAATTTGTAATAGGGCCATTCGGTCTCATCGCTTCTTTTGTAATATAGAATAACATCGTAGGAGTTTTACGGTTGGTCATTATCCTAGCTGATCTTTTCTGGTCTTTTTCATTTCCTCCCATTGCCCCTCAGCCTCTCTTTCTTCCTTTTGGACCTGACTTTCGGGGGGTGGGGAAAGACTTCGGGCTCTGACTTCCTTGTGCAGGCATTTCCGAACACTTGGCCTAGAGTCTGTGGACACCGTTACTTTCCTCGTTCTGTCTGTGTGTTTCTCCTATGTATTGTTCTTAAGATTCCAGGGCACGGATGCGGGAGTGAGACCAAGGGGAAGCAGGGCTACGGATGGCCCTCAAAATCAGGATGGCACGTGGGCTCGTTCAGCTCCTCCTCCCCCACCCTGCTGGCATGTTGAAGAGACTGAATTTTCTCAGCCCCCGAGATCTGGGGACCGCAAATCTCACGCAAGCAATTTCCCACTGAGGTCCAGAACAAGCCCCTCTTGGCTGGCCTGTTGCCATGTCCAGTGACCCGTTCCCCTGTAACATCAATTGGATCCAAAGGCCAGAGCATCTTCAGGTTCTTGCAAACCTCAGAGAATGTGCTGGGACTCAGATCTCATCAACTTCTTACCGGTTCCTCATTTTAATCCCTTTGCAACATCCTCACCAGAAAAAAACACAGTAGACAAGCTTGCAGCCAAACCCTGAGAAGACGTGTCCCCAAGAATCTGCCATCTCATCTCCCCTTCCCTTCCCAGCTGCCTGGTTTCATGGCATCAGAGACTCGTGGCAAGGGCGAAGGTGTTTTTCCAGCTTACACTTATCCAGACCCTGGGGAGTTTCTGGACTGTCCTGATTAATTTCACCAGGCAGCTTCCAGCCTCAGGTGGGCAGAGGACATCTCACGAAGCAGGATCTTCAGCAGAAAGTGATTCTCCACTCTTCAACTCATGCAGGAAGATGAAGAAAGGCCAGGTGATCTCCGACTTGCATTCATTTTTAGGTGTTCATACCCCAATGCCTCACTGTCAGGTTCAGGAGAAATTCTGGCCTCTGCCCAGATCAGAGTTCTGAGCTGAATCCAGACCGCCAGAGCGGTGAACCATCCCCTTGGATAAGCCCTAAGAGGAAACCAATCCAAGGACGAATGTATTATTCTGGACTGTGCCCCTCAGCAGAGTTTTCCCATCCCCCAATATTCCTGGTAATCTGGTTTGAACCAGAGCCAAATAAAACAGACCAGATTTTTAAAAACTTTTGCACAAGAACAAAACAAAATTGTCTCCCAGTAGTTTGCTAGGTTTGATGCCCAGGTAAGCACATAACTCTATCCTGTGGCTGATTTCATCTGGAGAGAGATTGGGAAGGTTGGGTTTCTATCCACTGCCCCTAGTTTTGTCTTAATCTGGAATTTCTCCTGAACATCCCCAAATGCCGACTTAAAGAAATGGATTCGGAAGGGGCTCTGGTGAATCCGGAGGTCCCTCGTCTTTTTTCCCCTCCAACTCTAACTCTCCATTCCTCTCTGCAAAGATCCTGAAGAGATCTTCTAAAGGCTGGCCAGGATGGAGAAGGGGGAAGTTCTTCTGAAGAAGAAACCACATACCTGCAGGACCATTGTAAGTGAGTCTCTGAAAGCCTCTCTTGCTTTCAGTGGGAGGAACAAAGTGGTCAATTTTCAGCTCAAATTAAGGAAGTGATTCTCATGGGCAGGGCTGCCTCACCAGGAAATTCGGTGCCATGTTGGGGGAAGGAGCTGCTTAAAAAGAGGCTAGATGATGCACGAAATGGGTGTTGCAGAGGGATCCGCACATTGCATGGCCACTGGACTGAACAACCAGGGAAATCTGCCTCCTCCTCCCCCAGGGAGGTGCGTATGTGGTTTGGACATCTGGGCACAGGCTCAAGGCTTTGAGGCAAAAGCAGGGAGCACAGTTAGCGGGAATCCAAATTCAAGGGGCTGGAGTTTTCCGCGAGGGGTGCCAGGGAGGGAAGTGGCAGCAGGAAACCCTGCTTTCCCAAACTCTGCTTCCTATCTCGGGCAAATTTAATGACCCTGCCGATCACTCATCTAACCCATTCCCAGTGCCCTAACAGGAACCACACTGGGTGGGATGAGGCTTATGCTACCCTCCCCAGACCAGCCACGGAACAGTTGCCTCTCTGGCTGGCCATCTCATGGTGCTTCAGCTCGTCTGCCCAGACCCTGTGCTCTCATAGGCCTGAGGCTTTCTGTACAAGAGATGCAATTATCTTTTATCCACTAGCCAGCCGTCGAACTGCCCAGGCAATAGCAAATGGCACCATTCCAAAAGGGCTTTTTTCCCCCCTTCTGGCAAATAAAACAGAAAAATCCCATTCAAGACATTTGAAAATCCCCACCCAATGAAGTAAGTCCAGAAGGACCGAAAGAGAGAGGCAGCTGTAACCCAATTTTGCAGCCAAACAGGGCTTCGGCTGCCCAGTCTCCCACATCCGTAGCCTCTTCCCGAGTGGGTCTGGATACTGCATTCTCCAAGGAGAACACTTGACACAAGAGGTTTTAAAATCCCCCTCCCCCTAATTGCATGTGGTGGGTTTGGAGGAGGTGGGGCTTCATCCTCAGGGCAACCCCAAGTCCAGGCAGTTGTAGGTGGTTTTATCAGAAAGTGAGGCAGGACGATAGGATTGCATGGATAGACTGAGCAGCTACTTTCCCCCCAAAACACAATGAAACAAAAATCCAGTTCCCAAGATTCCCCCTTCGAGGCTCTGTCCTGCAGAAATATCTCAAGTCAGTGGCTACAATGGCATGACAGTTCTGGAAAATGAAGGAAACTCCCAATTCTGTCTCATTAAGATGCTCTCGAGGGTCCTGCATGGATCATCCCACGCTTCTTGCCTCCCTGAGCTAATCCAGGTCTGGAAGACAAGGAGGGAAGCACAGGAGAAGATGCCCAAGAGATTCAGACTTCCCCCATGGCTTTGGCTTGTGGCGCCCTGGTCTTCACTAGGGTTTTGGGCTCTCCCTTAGATAGGTTTGACATCGAAGCTCCATGTGTCTAATGGGTGGGAAAGAGGAAGATCGGCAGCTGCTGGGCTGGGGGCAGCCGACCTGTTTGCTCTCCAGAACTATCCCGGCTTCAGTCCAAGGCCAAGGGCTGGGAACACCATTTTATGTGCCAGGAGCTCTGGGTTATCCCCCAGTGTATGCCTGTGGCACATAGTGCACACCCAACCTGTGTTCTTTTGAGTGAGTGAATGTGTAAATGATTGACTCTTGCCTGACTTGAGATATTGCTAACTGGGAAGGAAGGAGAAATGGGGAGTCCCTCCCATTAAAGCCTGGAAGCCCCACTAATGCCATTTGGTCTTTGACTCAACTGGGGGCCAAGATGATGTCCAAACTTGATACTTGTCTGCCCTAAAGGCCACAGTCTTCTCAGAGCAACACTTCCGGGGGCCCCACAGGGCAGCCCCAGGCTCCTTCCTACTCTCCTATCCTGCATTTTCAGCCTCATATTCTAGTTTAGCTCACAAAGAAGGGATTTGCTGGGGGCAGGAATTTGGGAGCTGACATCTGGAAACTGGATTGCATTCCCTGAGCCATGGAATTCCAGCTGGAAAAGAGGGCCAATCTGCCCTCCAACTTTGAGAGCCAATGGGTCTTCCTTTTTTCTGAGCCCCAGTGCACCCCAAGGTAGCATGTGCCCCAATTCCATTAGCTCGAAGACCCTCTGTCTCTCCCAGGAACCATGGTGTGAGGTTGAGGCTTTTCTGCCAGCAAAGCCATTCTGATCACCCCCCCCCATGATGGGGGCCAAGCCAATCACATTAGCCATAAATGACCAATGTCCTTAGCCACTCTTTTCTCGGGGTCGCATTTGTGGGTCCTGTTCATCTCTGGTCAGTTGATGTCTCTAGTCCTTCCTGTAAAAGTGAAAATGAGCAGTGTGTGTGTGTGTGTGCACGTGCGCACACACACACACACACACACAGAAACCAAACAACAAAAAAACCTGTGTCTTTTATGCATGTGATGAGATGAAATTGTGACCTCCAGCTGCTGTCCTGTCTTGTAAAATATGTCCAAACGTTTAAGAATTTCTAAGCAAATGGTCCTTTAATGAAGTATGCACAGTTCAATAAAGAGGTATGGAGAAAACGAGCTTGGTGGAGTTTGTATTATTTTCTGGAGGGCACAGGGAGATGGGGATGTGAAGATCTGCAGGAGAGGCTGAATCGGGGACCTGGAGGGGCAACACTGGCTGCTTTTCTTCACCTGAAAGAGAGAGGATCCGAAAATGTAATGGGCTTGTCACCCCAATATGCAAGCAGTGGTAACGCACCCCGTGCTGTGTTCACGGACCAAAGTCCAAACTCTGGTTATTTGGCTCTCATGTCAACTGTACCTGGGCATTCTTGGCCTCACTACCTCTCTCTCATCAAAATGTCTTATGGTGCGTACGAGAGTCACACTCACAACTTTGGCGATCCACTCCCCTTCTCCACGATATTGTTCTCCATAACACCCCCTCTGATACACTGTAGTTTATTTGCGTATTTTGTTTATTGTTGACCTCCCTTCAACAGAATGTAAATTCCTGCCTCCAAGAGAACAGAAATTCAAAAACTGGAAAGCAAAGAGAATAAAGACTGAAAAAAAAAAAAAAAACCCAAAACCCCAGAACAGAATATCCAAGGACCATGTGTGTATCTGTCCGTCTGTGTGTTTTGCTTTGTTGCTTTTATTTATTTAACCCACACAAATAGTAATATACCATAAACCCGGCTCCGGAGATGACGTCATTTCATACATCTTGAAAATCATGCCGTATTTCCGTATTAATGCGCGGAGCGCTTCCTCACCCTCTCGGGAGCCTGTGTTGTGTTCTGTTGTACACAGTAATTGCTAGTCTACAGCTGAGCATTAAGGTTGCTTCCAAACTTTGTGATAACAAACAGTGCTGAAATGAATGGGCTGTCAGCGGTTCCTGTGGGCTCTGTCCCCAAAATAGATCTGGGATCTGCGCTGCTCGGCCCTGCACCGCCGCAGCTCGGGGCCACGCCGTCATCGTCTACTGCCTCATGACTGCAACGGGCTCCCTGCTTCCACCCTTGATCTCGTTCAAGCTCGTCTCAGCACAGTGGCCAGAGGGATCCTGTCAAACTGTCAGTCTGATCATGTCACTTCATTGTCAAAACGGTCCAAAAGACTTCTCATCACATTTTGAATAAAATCCAAAGTCCTTGGCGCTGTCTGCAAGGCCATACATCCCTGGCCCCACTTGTCTCTTTGATTTCACTTCCCCCTGCTCTCCCCCGTGGGTGCTTGGCTCCATCGTCACTGGCCTCCTTGCTGTTTCTCAAACATGCCTGAAGTGGACTCACCTAATGATGCTACCCCCTTCCAGCCCCCCTCCCCGACCCCTCAATCCTCCTGGATCTCCTGTCTTTTTACTCTTCCCTTCCCTCACTCCCCTTCAGACACATTGGCCAGCATTCAATTTTCCAGTACACCAAGCACACTTCCACCCCAGGGCCTTTGCACTGGCTGTCCCCTATACCTGGAACATCTTTTCCAGACTAGCCACATGGCTCATTCCCTCACCACCTTCAAGTGTCACCTTCTCAGCATTCCCTTTATCTGACAATCCTGGTTATAAAGGCAACCTCCCCTGCCCACACACACATACCTCTTACGATCTGTCCCCTTCTGCTTTATTGTTCTCCATAACACCATCTCTGACACACTACATTTTATTGTTTACCTCCTTCCAATAGATCATAAATTCCTCCTTTCAGCAGAGCATAAATTCAAAAACTTAAAAGCAAACAGAACAAAGACTGAAAGAAACAGAAGATCCAAGGACCGTGGGACAACTATAAAACGTGTGACATCTGCATAAAGGGAATACCAGAAAGAGAAGAGAGAAAGGAATGAAAAAATATTTGAAATGATAATGACTGAGAATTTCCAAAACTTAATATCAGACCAAACCACAGATCCAGGAAGCACCAAGAAGCATAAATTTCCCCAAAATAACTCCACCAGGCATGTCATTTTCAAACTAGAGAAAATCAAAGATAAGAAAAAAATCCTGAAAGAATCCAGAGGAAAAAAACCACCTCGCTTATAAAGGACCAAAGATAAGAATTACATCTGACTTCTCAGAAACCATGCAAGCAGGAAGAGAGTGGAATGAAAGATTGCAAGTGTTGAATGAAAGAAAAACCCACCAGCCTAGAATTCTATACCCTGCACGATTACCCCACAAGAGTGTGTGAGAAACAATGACTTTCTCAGACAAAAATGGAAGGAATTTGTTGCCAGTTGACCTGTCTTACAAGAAATGTGAAAAGAGTAACACGTCCTCGAGAGGAAGGCTGCCAATTAACAGATTAAAACATCCGACACTCGGGTGAGAAAAAGAAAAATGAAATTGGGTAGAGAGAGAGAAAGACGGGGCAAAAAATAGCACCCACCTTCACAAGGCTGGTGTAAAGATTAAACCAAATGATCCATACAAGGTGCCTTGGATAAGGCGGGCACAGGTAAGTGTTACACAAACATCGGCCATCGGCGTGTTTTCAGTGCTGGCTCAGGGGGCACATGTGGGTTAAAGACCCCAGGGCACTGCTCGCCTGAAGTTTGCAGCATTTCATAAACTGTGAGCTGGGTCCCACCCGTGCCAGGGTTCTCACACTTTGTATGCCCTAGACCCCGGGCAGTCTGATGAACCCCGTGGACACCTTCTCAGAGAAATGATTTAAAGTGCGTGAAATAAGATACACAGGTTTACAAGAGAAACCCGTTCTACTGAAATGCAGTTATCACAGTATTTTAACTACGTGATATGGTAACACACGTGCTGCTTTACTAACAAGATCTCGCAGTGGGTCCAGTAATGACCAAAACGTTGAGGGAGGAAAGAGCATAAATGCTGTTTTAAGGTATCTGCAACAACACTACTGGAATACAAAATAAGCTATGATCAGTATGAGTGACAATGTCACAAGTACTGCGAGTACTGTGATGATGGGTTGCCTGTGTTAGCGACTGATGGAAGTGTTACCGGTCAGCTGGAGGTCAGTGAAAATAAGGATAAGGAGTTTTGTCTCATGCGAGTTCACAGACCCAGATTACAAACCTGTGTTACAGGACTTCCCAATTTATTTCATGGGTCATGACTAGGATCTTTTATTTTTTATTTTTATTTTTAAGATTTTATTTATTTATTCGACAGAGATAGAGACAGCCAGCGAGAGAGGGAACACAAGCAGGGGGAGTGGGAGAGGAAGAAGCAGGCTCATAGCGGAGGAGCCTGATGTGGGGCTCGATCCCATAACGCCGGGATCACGCCCTGAGCCGAAGGCAGACGCTTAACCGCTGTGCCACCCAGGTGCCCCATGACTAGGACCTTTTAAATGAAAGAACAATTTGGCTAGAGTAGAATAGAATAGAATAGAATGCATTGCTCATAATGTGAGTACAGATTCATGCAATTTCCATTTCAATTGTGTGTGTTACAGGTCATGATGCAAAACGCACTTCTTCCTGCAATTCAGAAATAGCCGAGAAGCAATGACATGGGAGAGAGCAGGCCCAGCACAGCCACTACCACATTGCAGGTGCAAACACCCTTGTCCCTCTCTGCAGGCCCCATCTGCCCTCCTGCCCACGCACAAGTACACACACAGGCTCCAAAAAGGCTGTGTTGTCAGGAGTTGCCCAACTGTTTCCCCCCCTCCTCGGGGACAGGAGCAGGTGTGGTGATGCCCATGTCCTGAGCTCATCGCCTGTCTGGGGACATGCCCCTCCTGATGGCCACATGTCCCCAGAGCAAATATTAGGAGAGCTTTTGTGAGGAGCCAGCTGGCGGCGTGGCTGGAGGGGCCAGGCTGCAAAGGTCCAGGGCTAAATAAACTGCCCCAGAGGAGACACTACGGGGGGGTGAAGGCTGGCCGGGTCGTTTTGTGCTTTTTCTGGATGTGTGTGTTCTTCTTATTCCCAATCCTGCATCTGGAAGGACAGAGTTTGGGAGAGGACACTGCAATCAGAAAAAGAAAAATTTCTAAGGGAACCCGCTCTCTGGTCTCCCGAGCGGAAGGGAGTCTGACGCTCTCAAAAGGGAGATGCAGGAACAAAGGGCCCGCTGTCAGATGTGCTGGCAAATTCCCTCCTGCGCTAATAACCAGGAACTGGCTGGAGGAGAGAGATGGGCTTTGCGGGGGGCGGGGTTCGTCAGTCTAGTGGCGCCAAAGAGAACACTTGGGGTCTGAAGCATCTGAGTTCACATTCTGACTACAGCCCTGCTTTGCTGTGTGACCTAGGGCCAGTCCTTTTCCCTCTCTGGACCTTGGTTTTCTATTCTGTAAGATGGGAAACTAATAGCCTCCCCTTCAAGGGGCTGCTGGAGGGCTTGGAGGAAAAGACGTAAATTGCTTAGCCCAAAGCTTGGCATACAGTAAGCGCTCAATAATGGTAGCTCTGTTACTATCATTTTTATTGCCACTGGAACGTGTGGCCTACATCCATTCCTTAATGGAGATCTATCGTCTAGCCGAGCTCCTACCGATGCCAGAAATCACAGAGAACACGAAATCATACTAGTTAACACTTACTGAGCGTTTACTGCACGTCGGGTCCTGTTCCAAGCCCTCTACGCGATTTGTTAATTAATTCTTAACAACCCTATGAAATACAACCTATGAAATTATCATCACGGGGATCATCATAAAATTATCATCACCAACAACCCCGTGAAATGATCATCCTTATTTTACAGATGAGGAAATATGTCAGTTATCTATTGCTAAGTAACAAATTATCCCAGCACTTCGTGGCTCAAAATAACAATAAATATTTATTACCTCACACAGTTTCTGTGGCTCAGGAATTTGGGAGTGGCTTAGCTGCATGGCTGTGGAACGTACTCTCTGGTGAGATTGCAGTGAAGATGTCGTCCAGGACGACCTTCATCTGAAGGCTTGACAGGGCCGGAGGGCTGACTTCCAAGATGGCGCCCTCACATGGTTGGCAGGTTGATGCAGAGAGACTGGCAGGAAGCCTCAGTTCTTCACCGCCTCTGTGTGTCCATAGGGTTCCTTGAGTGTCCTCCCATACCACTGAGGTTTCCCCAGAGTGAACGATCCAACAGAAGCTACAATGTGTTTCCCCCCAGTTGTTTTATATTGACAAAACACACATCATGTAAATTTTACCATCCCCAGCCATTTTTTTTAAAAGACTTTATTTTTAAGTGATCTCTGCACCCAACATGGGGCTCGAACTCATGACCCTGAGATCAAGAGCCCCATGTTCCTCCGACTGAGCCAGGCAGTCGCCCTCCCAACCATTTTTAAGTGCACAGTTCAGTAGCATTAATTATACTCACCACCATCCATCCCCGGAACTTTTTCATCTTGCAAAACTGAAACTCTAAACCCATTAGACAATAACTCCCCACTCTCCCTCCCCCAGCCCCTGGCAACCATCATTGTACTTTCTGTCTCAATGAGTTTGACTCCTCTAGGCACCTCCTATAAGTAGAATCATACAGCATTGGGGTTTTTTGTGTGGCTGACTTATTTTGCTCACCGTCATGTCCCCAAAGTTCTTCCACGTTGTCTCCTGTGTCAGAATTCCCTTCCTTTTTAAGGCTGAATAATACTCCACTGTCGCAATGTGTTTTTATTATCCAGACTTGGAAGTCACGCACACTGCCACTTCTGCAATATCCTCTAGGCCACACAGGTCAGCCCTATTCCCTGTGGAAGGGGATGGCCCAAAGGAGGACATGAGAATCACTGGAAGCCATCTTGTAGGCCGGCCACTGCAGAACGGAAGCCCCAGAGGGTTAGTGGATTTACCCAAGGTCACACAACAGGCAAGTGACAGACCCTTGATTTGAACCCAGATCCCATGACACACATCGCTGTATAACCACTCTACAGTACTAACACCCCCAATCCACACCTCAGCGTGGCTTCCACTTGGGGAAGGAAAAGGTCCCTGGGGGAGCAGAGACTGCCCGAGCCGAAGGTCAGGAAGCCTGGGCTAGAGTCTCAGTTCTGGAACTAATTCAGCACATGACCCCAGGCGAGGCCCTGCCCCCCTCGAGGGCTCAGTTTTCCGAGCAGGGGCACAATAACTACTTCCTGGGTTGTTGAGGTGAATAAAGAAAATGAATATACTATATAAAGCTTATTCCACAGAGATATGTGAAAATAATACATCCCCTTCTTTTTGTTTTGTTTAATGGTTACTTATTTACTAGGTAATAATTTCACATGGTGTCAACTGGAAAGGTATGAAAGGGTAGGCAAGGAAAATCTCTCTCTACCCCATCCGGTCACCACCCAGTTTCCCTTTCCAGAGACAGCTACTCCTACTAGTTTCTCGTTGAAATATCACATTGCTTTATTTTCTTAAATCAACCTAATTTCCAAGGACATGCTAAGCAGGAGGGAAGGTCAGCTCAGCCCCTCTTGGGTCCGGCGAGCCTGGGTCTCACCTGGCACCAAGGCATAGACAGTGGAGGGGGGCAGGGCCTTCTAGTTATCATTGATCTAACCACCTCGGTGACTTTGGAGATGTCCCTTGCCCCAGACATGTGGAATCCTTGGGGCTAAGGAGAGGAGCTGGGATTTGAACCCAAGTCCGGAGCCCAAGCTCTTAAGCCCTTCATTACCTCACAAAGTTCAGGGAGTCGGTCTTTTGCAGCGTTTGGGAGAATATCAAAATTGCAAGCACGCGACCGCCCAGAAATGGTGAATAGCATTGTCTGTCCCTGGAATAATATGCGTTACTTAAAAATGTAACTGTGGACAGTGTGGAGATGTTAAAAATTCTTAGGCTATAATGTAAATTTAAAAATAAATAAATTCTAGACACAGCTGAAGCGCTAGATCTTTTAGGGAGTTTTGCTGATCCCTCAAAGGCCGGATCAGGTGGGGGGGTTTCCTGGCCTCCCACAGCATCCTGAGCCTACACCGTTGCAGCCCTTGTGGCAGTAAGCTCCAACTTCCTGTGACTTCGGTGAGCTGGTTAACCCAGCAATGTGGGAGCAAGATGGCCTGGGTTCAAATCCTGACTCCTCTACCTTCGGGCTGTGTAACCCTGGGCGAGCTAGTTCACCTCTCTGCACTTCATGAACCGGCACTAGCAACAGCTAGTTCCAAGCACCGTGGTGTGAATTAATGTGTTGTATCTTGTAAAGTCCTTGTCATAGTCAATCCTGTGTGTTTGTTACTGCGGCTTGTCCCTCTCAGATCAGATCGTATGCAGTAAGATATAGGGTGACTGAGGATTGTTATTCTAGAGGGATGGACAATCGGGGAAGGCCTCCCAGAGGTGGTGATTGTGAGACAAGATCTGATTGACAGGAAAGAGCCGACCACACAAAGAGCTGGGAGAACAGCATTTTAGGCAGAGGGCACAACAAGTGCAAAGGCCCTGAGGCAGGAATACTCTCAGGAGGATTGGCTGGAGAGGGATATATGAGAAGAGAGGGAGGTAGGAAGGAGGTGGGAGAGGTCAGCTGGGGCCCATTACACAGCACCTTGTCAAGCAGGGTTTCTTTGAGCAGTGGGCAGCCACTGGGGGGTGGTTAAGCCAGGCAGCAACACAATCCTTGTATCCAGGAGCCTCCCACATAATAGGAGGGGTCCCAGCCTAAATCTACAGGCATTTGCTTATCCAAGGCAGCGCCTGGGCCCCGGGAGTCCCTACCATCCATCCTTGTCTTGACCTCCCTGCAAGCTAGACTCAAGGCCCCATCAATATAAATGAGGTCCTTTGCAGACTCGATTTCCAAATGAGTCCAGCCGTTCAAGATCTCTATTCCAGGAAATGTGAAATTTATGTAACGAAAATTAAAAGAGAAACTGGGGAAGTGGCTCCTTAAGTGCCTGCTTCCCAGCTAAGTGAGCCAGGTCCGCGCATCTGGCAGGAGATGGGTGAAGGCACCACCTGGGGCTGCTGGGAGTCTGTGACCAGCCGGGAAGCAGGGAGTATGTCGGCTACAGGCAAGGGGTGAAGCCTCCAGACCACTTCCTTCCCTCAAAAAAAAAAAAAAAGGCACGGTAATGATAGCTCACGTTCACTGCTTCACACCAAGCCCTGTTCTCAGCACTTTGCTCACATTGGTTCTCACATTTAACTCTCACAACAACCTAATGGGATGGGCACTACTATTTTCCCCATTTTACGGATGGGGAGACAGGCTCATATTGGAGAAATGACTTGATCAAGGCCACAGAGCAAAATGGTAGATAATTTGGGACCCAGGCCTTTTGTCTATTACTCCCACAGACCCTCTTGTCCAGAGCTCAGACAATGTGGAATGGAAGAAAGTCTCAGGAGTCAGAAAGACCTGGGTTCAAGACCAAGCTCCACCTACCGAACTGCTGTGTGACCCTGAACAAGCCCTTTATCTCCTTGAGGCTATTTCTTTATAATCATAGCCCCTTTTCCACAGAGTTCTTCTCTGAATTAAAGGAGATAATGTATAAAGATGCCAAGCACAGGATTTCAGATACCTTCTCAAACTGGCTTAGTTAAAAATTTTTAAAAAGTAAACTCTTAGAACTAAAAAGTCTTAGGGTAATGGGTTCAGGTATGGCTGGATCTAGGGGCTCTAAAAATGTCATAGGGACTCAGTTTTTTATCTCTCTCCATGTACTGGATCCTCACTAAGAGCTCCAGCATTGTATCTTTCTTACAGCTAAACATTTTGGTGGAAAGAGTGCTCTTTTTTCCCAAAAAGGCAGCAAAAGAGCCAGAATTCACTCTGGAACAAAGTGCATGTTGTGCACATCCCATAATCAATCTCTATAGCCAGATGGATGGACTATGCCGAATGGCCACCCCTGAGCTAGGGGGAGGGGTGCAGAAAGCCCAACTTGAACCACCGGACCGTGAGGGGGACAGGCCAGGTACCCTAAAGGAAAACTGGGGATGCCGTTACCAGAAAGACAAGGAATAGATGCCGGACCAGCAGGAATGCCAGATGGTACTCCTGGCGCATAGTAGGCCCTAAATAAAGATACATTCCATCAAATGAGCAAATATCTCCACCAGAGGATGGTTGTAAGGACAAAAGGAAATAACATACACAAGTCCCTCGCCTGCAGGCAGCACTCGGCAGATCTTATCTCCGGGGAGCAAGAGGTGCTCGAACTGGGTTTGGATTCTGGTTATGTACTAATGAGCACAGATGCTGGAAGAAACTGGAAGGAAAGGTTTCCCTTGCCTCAGCCAGGCCTCCCTCACATTCATTTTCCATCCGTGGGGCAGAGGAAGGCCAGGACCAGGGTGAGGAGAGTGGCGCACTCACCGCAGCATGAAATGGGGAGGGGGCCCCAAAACACTTAGTAATCAAGATAAATCATATTTTTAAATTAGTTTCAGAGATAGAATTTAGTGATTCATCAGTTGCATATAACACCCAGTGCTCATTACATCAAGGGCCCTCCTTTTTTATTTTTAGATTTTATTTATTTATTTGAGAGAGAAAAAATGAGGGGGGGAAGGAGCAGAGGCAGAGGGAGAAGCAGACTCCCCACAGAGCAGGGAGCCCAATGCGGGGCTCGATCCCAGGACCCTGAGATCATGACCTGAGCCAAAGGCAGATGCTTAACAGACTGAGCCACCCAGGCACCCCTCAAGTGCCCTCCTTAATGCCCATCACCCAATTATCTCTTCCCCCTACCCACCTGCCCTCCAGCAACCCTGTTTGTTTCCTAGAGTTCAGCGTCTCTTATGATTTGTCTCCTTCTCAATTAAGATATATCATATTTTTTAAAATCAACATTAAAGCAAAAACCCATGAGAAACAAAATATTCACATTTTAGATAAAGATATATCCATATACACACATTTACATATCACTTCTATCCAAATGTCCAGACTCATGCACATATAGACACTTTCACAGACACGTTTTTATAATATTTACTTATAAATATGCACAGGGCCACTGCCCGGCACACCTGCAGGATGTCCTATTCTGTTGTAAACTGCATGGATGGCATCCCCTGAATTCAGCAGGCCTATGTATGAACAAACATGTACAAACATCTCCATCCATAACCACCCATATACCCTACACGGGTGCCACATAACACCACACATGCAGAGCCGCCAAAAGATACAACGACACAATCCAGTCTCATACATGCCCACTTTCCTGCCTCAGGGCCTTTGCACTGGCTATTCCCCCACACCTAGATGCTCTTGCCTCAGTTAAACACGTAGCTCCCTCTTTTGCCTCCTTCAGCTTGTGCCCAAAGGTCACTTTCTCAGTGAGGCTCTGACACCCTCCCTGTCCTACCACTGTGTGAAATTACAACCCCCACTTTGCAGTCTATATCCCCCAACCTGGCTTTATTTTTCTCCTTAACACTTAAAACTGTCTAACATAGTATGTTTCCTTCTTATCATACTTGATATCTATCTATCCTGCTAGAATGTCAGCTCTATGCAAGAAGAGATTTTTGTCTGCTTTGTTCCCTGCTGTGTTCCCAGCCTCGAGAACATTGCCAGGCCCCCTAGTGGGTGCTCAATAAATACTTGTTAAATGAACAAAAAAAAGAGCCGGGGAAGTGGTGGTCCCTGAGAATGACCGAGACCAAATCCCCCACCACCACAGGAGGAAGGCAACCTGAAGTCACGTGTAAGTCGAGTTCCAGAACTAAGTAACAATGCCAGGTACATTCTAGGAGTATTGTCTCATTTTTTAAAAAATTTTTATTTAAGTCATCTCTACACCCAACCTGGGGCTCAAACTCATGACCCCGAGATCAAGAGTCATGTGCTCTTCTGACTCAGCCAGCCGGGCGCCCCTTCTCTCATTTAATCATCCCAGTGACCCTATAAGGCCCTACTGTCTACGTTCACTTTACACTGGAAGGGAATTGAGACACCAAGAGGTTGATTCACTTGCACAAAATGTCACAGTGCAGGTTTCAAATCCAGGCACCTTGGCTGCATACACCCCGGACTCTCCCCTACACACACACACACACACACACACACACACACACACGTACACGCACACACACGCACACGTACACAAACTTATGTAGTATCACCAGGCTCTTCCAGCCTTTAGGTGACCCTCAGAAACAAGGCCTCCTTCCCCCAGACTGGGTGTTTAGGGTCCCCACTCCTCTGCCAGTCCCTGTCCCCATTGTCCTCACTGCATCCCAGCCAAGAGTAAACCTCCTCCCTACCGAAGCAGGAAGCTGTAGGCTGGCCAGTTGTCATGGAGATGGCCCCGGCTCCTGTAAACAGTCTCGCCTCCTGGCTGCCTGGCTGGCTCCCTCTTACTGCTCTCAGAGGCTGCTCCGTGGGCTTACTCCTCGCTTGAACCCTTCTAGGTGGCGGGGTGGGCCCAAAGGTCCACATGTCTACCCTGTTCCCACCTAGGGGCCACAGGAAGCTTGGAAGCAGGGCACCTAAGTCCCTACCACCCTTCCCTCCCTTCCCTGGTTATGTGACCCTGAGCAGTCACTTCCCCTCCTGCCCCTGCTTTGCAGGATGGTCATGAAGCCATAATGAGTTTAATCATTCATTCAGCAAATAATTATTGAGCACCTACCACGTGCCAGGCAACGGTCTTGGTGCTGGGGATACAGCAGCGACCAAGACAGACCAGGTCCTTGGGGAGACAGACAACGAACAAGTTCTGAGAAGAGAATAGAAGAGATGAATGTGTATGACTGGAGGGAACAGGGCAGGGAATACTTTACTTAAGGGGGTTGCGGAAGGCCTCTTTGAGGAGGTAACATCAGAACTAGGCCAGAATAAGAAGACAGACATGCGAAGATACAGGAAAGAGTATTCCAGAAAGAAAGAGCAGCATGTGCAAAGACCCTGAGATAGGAGTCCATTGGCCTATTTAAGGAACAGAAGACCCTTCCCTCAAAATGAGGTTTATAACTGAAAGAGGGTAGGCACAAGGTGTGAACTCAGAGGTATTAATGCATTTAAACTACACGCCACACTATCTCATCATCCCCATTTTCCAGATGAGGAAATCGGGGCTCAGGGAAGTGAAGTCAGTTGGTTATTGCCAACATGTGGTGGAACTGATCGGAGATGGCAGGTAAGGGAGAACAAACAGGAGGAAGGGAAGAGTTGGAGAGAAACAGAAAGACAAGAAGAACAGAAGCCATCTCGGGCCTGTCCCCGGAGCTGGGCTGCACTCGGGGCTCTGATGGCACCCGGCGGAATCTGGGGAGGCCGCCCCGCCCTGGAGAGGGGCCTGTGGCATTTCTGAATCACGGTGCCATCCGCCCCGGCTTGGCTCCTCTCCGGCGATCCAATTACTAAATGCAGCCGCATTCTTTAAAAATGTCTTTCCTCTTATGTAATGCCGTAGTGATCAACGCCAAGCAGATGGTGCTGTGACAAGCTTTTTCAGAGCTGATTAGGAGCCCATCTTTCAAAATTAATGTATGGGCATGTAAACGAGTGTCAGCTGGCCACAAAACCCCATCAAGAATCCATACAAGAGAAATCGCTTGATGGGTTGGCCACGCTCACCTCCTCCCTGACCAGTGGCTGACATGACAGGTGGTCAAGTTTGAGCAACAGTCAGAAGAGACGTGGTGTAGACGGAGTGGAGAAACGCCTCGGGCCTCACAAAAGCCCCCAAAAGCTGGAGGCTCCTCGATGGATTACCAAGACATTTTTCTCAAACTTTTACTTCTTCTTCAAGCAAGCGGACCATCTCTCTTTCCGGAGGGAAACGGGTTAGTCACAAATTATGTCAGATGCTGCCAGTGAGCTGTTCCCACCCCCCCCCCAACCACCACCCTTCTTCTTCAGTGTTCAGGGATGAGATCATTTCATTTGGAGCCAATTATAGATGGAGAACACTGGAGATGTGCAAAGAAAACTCCTTGGAGCCCTTCCCTCCCACCGTCACAGGCTGTACCCTGCCGGGATGGGCAGGAACAGGAGGCTGGGTGTCCTGTCCCGAGTTCAATCTCAGGGTTTGTGAAGGCCACGCATTCCTAAGCCACAGTTTCCATCTGTTCAGCTGGATGGCAGGGCTGTTGGCTCAAGGAAGCGTACAGGCCTCAGAAGTTCAGAGCTAGACGAATCCGTGAAGATAATCACTATACAGATGGGGAAATTGGGGCTCAGGAAGGAGAAAGGGTCACACAGCAAGTTGGTGGCAAAGCCAGATAGCCGGACAGGAGCCCCTCCACTTCCCATGAGGATGGCATCTGTTGTCTTGGGACCTGCCCAGCTCCCATTCCTGCTGTTCTGATACCAGCACCTTGCATTTCCTTCGGGGGAACTACCCATCCCTTCCCCATTCTTGGTCTAAATGGTTCAAGAAGGACTTACCCCTCCCCTAGCTCCAGGGATGTGCCCCTGGCACCGACCCAGAGCAGTCCATTCCCTACTGCCTGATTGGTTCAGGGATGAATAGGTGAGATGAGCCACGCAAGTAAGTAGCAACCCTAGGACTTTAGCTAAGGATAAGGCCATCGGAAATGAGAAGCGCTTGTCCTCTTGGTGATGCTGAACTGGAGGGAAGAAAGTCTAGAGCTCCTGGCAGCCATCTACACCACCATGAGAGGATTGCCTAGAATAAAGCCAACACAGAGGAGAGCACGGCCAAAAGAAAATGACAGGAGAGCTTCAACCTTTAAAACCCTAGATCCAGCCAAACCTGAAGGCAGATCTATTCTGGATATTTTAATTGCATGAGCCAATAATTTTCCCTTTTTTGTCTAAAGTTGATTGAGTTTGATCACTCATCCCCCAAAGGTTCTTGGCTTGATGTCCTTAGGTGTGGGGCAAGGTTCTAAGAACACTACCCTGCCTGATCCCCCACCTCCATCCTCAACACATTTCTGATCTTTTTTAAGTAGTGGCTGGATGGAGATACCTCTCCTTCCCTAGCAGATTCCCCAACCCTGCACAAGCTCCAGCAACACTCTCCAGAGGGTGATGGAGGTAAATGTCCCATTTTATGACCCTCAAGAGATGGCTCTGCCTTCTGGGTACCCGTAAGCAAGCAGCCTACTACCATGGCTTCTGCCGTCCTGTTCGGTCAAGAACACAGGCTCTGAGTCCAGTTTGAATCCCAGCTCCAGCATTTCCTAATCATGAGACCTTGTCCTGATGAGACCTTGTCACTTGACTCTCCTGAGCCTCAGTTTCCTCTTCTGAAAATGGGGGAAAGATCACTTAACTTACAGCGCCTTTGAGGGGATTAAAACAGGCGTTGCTCTTTGGGTGGCTGCAAAAATGGTAGCTACGAGGAACTCCAAAAAGCATATACTTCAGAGCTTGGGCAATCCAGGCACTTACAGCTGGCCTGGGAAGACAGCAGCTAAACATACAAAAGGATTTCCGCAAACAAACAACCCAAAAAACAAAAACAAACAAACAAACAAACAAAAAACAGCCTCCTGCAGTCAAAACAAGTATAGGGGCAGAGGCAGGGAAAGCCTGCTCCGGGCCTGGTGGTGAGTCAAGCTGTGCCCTCCCTGCCCTCCCTCGCCTCCTGGCCGGTCTGCACCTCTCTCCCCTGGCCCCAGCTCCTGCCCCAGACCGGCACACACAGGGGTTGCTCAAACGCTTACCCAGTGACTCATTCGCACTCCCAGACAGGGGGAACAGACAGTGATTCCCAGGAGTGCCCGGAGTCCTGATTTAGGAAGGAGGACTGAGTAGCAGCAACATGTGGGCCAGGTCCTGCCCTGCCCCAAGGACCGCTGAAAGATACGCCCCTCCCCCAACCCCATCCTTGGAGCGGCTGGGTCCAAAGGCAGGGAAAGCTGGACCAGCACCCCTTGGAACAGAGAGTACGCAGCGTGGGGCAAGCCACAGCTCCCACAAATTCACTCTCCATTGCAGGGATGCTTCCCAAAGTGGGACCACCGTCGAGATGATTTTACATGAACCCAGGGTGGGTGTTAAATAATTGGTTCTAGTACGGATACGTGCTCCAAAGTGGATGGACCTTATAAACATGATGCGAGGGGAAAGAAACTAGACACGAAACACCGTTTGTACAATTCTATTCATATGAAATGTCCAAAACAGGCAAATTCGTAGAAACAAAAAGTAGATTAGTGGTTGCTTAGGGCTGGAGGGGTCTGATGAGTGAGGAGTACCTGAGCCTGGTATGAGGTTCATTTTAGGGAGGAGACAAAGAAATGTTCTAAAATTAGACTGTTGGATGTTTATACAATTCTTATGAATATACTGCAAAGGCACACTTGAAATGAGGGATTGGTACGGTAGGTGAATCTCATCTCAGTGAAGGTGCTTAAAAGTATATTAATAACAGTCAACTCCCAAATGGAGAAAATCAGTCCTCTTTCAAGTCCCTTGTAATTCTTCCAATTTGCCAAAGAACAAGTCTCCGTTAGACTCAAGTGCTGCCTTACCATCTCTCGGATACATGCTAATTTCTTGTTTGAAGGAGACGAGAGCAGGCTTCATGCTCAGTTTCTTGGGCAGGAAATATGTACCCAGACTGGTTTGGCTTCCGTTATATTTATTTTTCTGATTGCCTTTAAAGTATGGCAACCCATCATTCATCTATTTATTCATTCATTCATTCATTCATTTATTCAACAAATATATAGTGAGCATTATTGCATGTTCTAAACTCAGGGGTCACAGCAAGGAATAAGAAAAAAAAAAAAAACCCTGCCCTCATGCCATCGATGTATTACTCCTGCAGGGAATCTTAGCAGGAGATGTTACTGCTGGGTTCAAATCCCCCGCTTTGCCGCCAACTGTGTGACCTTGGACAAGTGGCTTAACCTCTCTGGGCCTCAACGTCCTCACATGTAAAATGGAGATAATAATTGCACCTAAGTTAGGATCCAATGAGTCAATGGGCATGAAGGGTCGAGATAGTGTTTGGCACGTGGTAAGTACTTAATAAAAGCTACTATTATTTATTTTTATTTCTAGTTGTGATAAAACATTTCCTCTTTAAACACATGCATTTAAGTGTTTCCTTTTAAAGCAAATTTATTTAAGTGAAAAAATCAAAGGTAGAGGTGGGGACACCTGACTGACTCAGTCAGAAGCATGTGGCTCTTGATCTCGGGGTTGTGAGTTCGAGCCCCATGTTGGGTGTAGAGATTGCTTAAAAATAAAATCTAAAAAAAAAAAAAAAAAGTAGGGGTGGAGAGTAAAAAAAAAGGGGGGCGGGGGAGTCTGCAGGTAAGGAGAATAGGGTAAAAGCCACCGAGTATGTTTAGGAGATGAACTTTGGGAAGCCCTGGACTAGCGGGAGATGTCAGTAAGGCTATGACTCAGCTGGCACTGAGGGGAAGCATAAAGCTATTTTCAGTGTCAACATAAGGACAAGGCTTTTTCCTCCAGTGTCACATTTGCATACTTCTCCCCACTCCCTCATCCTATGGGATCCCAAGCCCTGGGGGTTTCCCCAACAGCCAGGGAGGCTTCGGAAAGAGGGGATCTGGACAGGTAGGGGGTCAGGGGCGCTAGACGAAGACGAGGCTGTGGACCTCAGGGCAGGAACAGTCCCGGAGCTGCCTGAGCCTCTCCCAGGTCCCTCGGCATGGGGGGTGGCCGGCCGCTTGCCACTGCAACAGCTGGTTCCTGCAAGACAGGGGGCTGGCTCAGCAGCATTAGGACTCTCCTGGGCTCCAGGGATGTTTACCTCTGTGCGCCCCTTCCACCGTGCAAAAAAGATTTTAAATTCATAGTTTATGGCTGTGTTGTATAAAGATGAATATAATCCAAGCTGGATTTATAATTAGGTCTTCATTATCATTATTATGATTCCTAACCTTTTTTCTTCTGATTTTAAAAGAAATCAAATCATTTTCATGGACCCTAACCGTGTGTGGGCACTGCAGCCTGCCAGAGAAGTTGGCCCTGAGCTGGCTGCAGAGCACAACCCCAGAGGCCACAAAGGGCAACCCAGACCCAACTCTTAGTGTCTGGTGAGGTGACACTGTCACATCCTTGCTGGGCAAACTGGGCACGTTGCTTATTCCCTGCAGCCCCTTCTGCTCCTTCTGGAAGGCAGCACAGCAGACGTGACTGAGAACACAGACTCTGGAATCGAGGATGTGCGTGGCCCAGCTCCTACAAGCCTCCATCCCTTCAATAGAAAACAGAGATTCCATATTCATCACTTCTCCGAAGTATTGGGAGGGTTCTATGAGCTGCTTTGCGCAGAGAAAATGGAAACAATCAGGACGTACAGCGAACCATTTCGGCAACAGGAAAGAACGACCGAATGCTACAAGGAGCATTCCTTTGCCCACGAGCAGCAAAAGAAGCTGGATGCCAAAAAGCACGTTCTGCACCATTTCATTTACGTAAAGTTCGAAAAACAAAATTAAACTAGTATTTAGATCGGCTCTGAGGTGAGTAAAGCTATAAAGAAAACTCTAGAACGGATTACCATAAAAGTCAGGATGCTGGCTTCCTTTAAAATGGGGAAGGGAAGGGGTGCAGTTAGGAGGGGCCTGGGCGCCCGGGGGTGCTGCCCAGGTTCCATTCCTTGCCTGGGTGGTGACTATCTCGGGGTGTCTCTTCTCCAAAGATTTGTTACCTGCTCATAGATGTTTTAGCCAATTCTCTGTTGATATAATTCAAATCTTTAAAAAATGCAACATAATAAAAAAATGCAACATAATAACTAACGATAATAGCAAAACCACTGACTGAGTGCCTATCACATGCCAGGCACTGCTCTACCCGTCTAAGCACACTGCTTGGCACATAATAGGCACTTCACAAATGACGGTATTTAAAGTTACCATTATTTTGGTTGTCCTCATTACATAAAATGGCATTGATGCCCCTTGTCTCAAAAGGGCTGTGAGGTCTGAATGAGCACTCACATGTAAAGTACCTACTTGGCACCCAGCACACAGTAGGTGCATAACTATGGCAGGTGTTCCTTCTGCTTGTCCCAAGCTCACAGACACTTCTCAGGCTACATAAACCCTCCTGAAATCCCCAACTGACAGCCTAATCCTTCCCCAGGCCCGTGCCCTTTGCATGCCCGCCCTCGCCAGCTGCCCACGGAAAGAATCCGGCTGACGGCTTGTCTCCATCCTTGCTTTGATCCCCCTCCTGCCCAGTCCTGCCTGGTGAGCTCATGCCCCAATCAGACCTTCCATCACCTGTTCTGCGAGCCTGGCCGCGGGCGGGGTGGGGGTGGGGAGAGATACCTCTCTCTGGCATGGCCCTGGCTCTGCCTTCCAGGCCGCCCGTCCCTGCTGGGGTTAGGGGTTCCCGGGACCCCCCTCTCAGCCTCATCAAAGTGCTATGCTCCTCATCCTGGACTATTTGCCTCCAAAAGACAAATCGGAGACTCATCAGGGTCTTAGGGCTGGAAAGGCTTATCCAAAGATGGATGGATAAACTGAGGCTCCAACGGGTGAGCATCTGAGCCAAAGAATAAATCTGTTATGGGAAAATTTAGGGTCTGAGACAGGTAAATGGGGGAGAAGCTGGAGGGGGTGGGCAGAGAGAGCCTCCCTAGAATGTGATAATATTGACTGCCCTGTATTTATTGCATACCTACTGTGTGCCCTCATTTTCACACAGTACTTATCATTATACCCATGTTAAAGGCGAAATGTGACAATAGCAGCTTCCATACTAAGCATCTACGGGGGCCAGGTGCTGTCCTTCCAACAGTCTGAGTGGTGGAGCCTGTCAGGGTCAGGAGGCAGGCTCCCCCAGAACCACACAGCTAGTAAGGGCCAAAGGTGGGGTCTGAACCCCCACTGACTCTTGTTCAGATACAGCTGTCCCAAGCACCCCATCTGCCATTGGCGTTCCCTGCTCTAGGTTTGCAGTGAGCAGGGCTGCTCACGTTTAAAAGGAAGGAAATTAATGTCCTTGCAAATGTGAGAATAACTCCCTGGACAGACCCCAGAAGAGAGCTCTCGTATAATACACCCTGCCCTGGGAAAGCACTGTCCGTGGGAAACAGTCTCGTCTCTAGAGCTTGGCTCGGGGTCTGATCACTTCAGGTTCAAATCCCGTTTCTGCCACTTGCTGGGTGTGTGACCTGGGCACCTCTTTGCATCTCCATCTCCCCACCTGGACATAGGTGATCCTCAAAGTATCCACTTTGAGTTCTGGGAATGTTTCAGTGGCATCGTGTGTGTTAATGATGCCACTCCACTTCCTTCCACACTCCCCCTTGTTCACTCCACTCCGGTCACCATGGTGGCACACTCCCACCTCAGGGCCTTTGCACTTGCTGTTCTTTCTGCCTGGAATGCCCTTCCCCTGGTTATCCACATGGCTACCTCCCTCATTTCCTTCAGATTCCTGTTCCAATGTCACCTCCTTAGGGTCACTTCCCTTGAAAAATAACAAAATCCCCCCCCCCGATTTTGCACTTATCTTGCATCTGACAAATTACAGATTTACTTGCCTCATGTCTGTCTCCACACAGCGGAATGTTGTTTCCATAAGAGAAGAGACCACGTCTGCTCTGTCCATTGCGTCCCCCCAGCGCCCAAAACATTGCCTGGCACGTGGTCACTAGTAAGTGCTCAACAAATATTTATTGAATGAATGACTTTTTTAAAAAGGAGCTTAGAATAATACTCAGCACGTAGTAAGCACTCAATAAATGTTAGCTACCGTGATAATTAGTATATTAAGTATTTTCTGAGACCCCTGCCCTTGACAGAAGCAGTCTAAGAAGTTGATGTAAGCCAAACCTGGGTCAAATCCTGCTGTGTGATCTTAATTAAGTCACACTGCCTCTCTGAGCCTTGGTTTCCCCATCTATAAAGTGAGGGTAGCCAAAGCTGGCTTTTAAGGGACTTGGGAGGATTCAGTAATAACACCAGCTCCCTTTTCCGTGAGTGCTTTCTGGGTGCCCACAACTATGCTATCTCTTCAATTTGCAAATTTCGCTTAACCTTCACTCTTGCCCCATGGGGAGGCCCTCTTCTTAGCTGCATTTTCAGATGAAGAAATTGGGGTTCAGAGAGGTTATGAGATTGTCCATGGTCACACAGCAGGAAGAGGCAGGAGCTGCTCTTCTGGGACACTGGGACCAGGACCCCCGTGGGCCCCGCCCCAGTCAGGAATCACCATCTCACTCCTACAGCACCTTTGTCTCTCAGGCAGCAGACGAGCCCCGGGCTCTACCATCACACTTCCCCAGGCCCAAGTTCTACTACTTACCCTCTTGCCCCGTGGCCATCCCCATAGCAGCGCCGGCTCCTGGCGTCCTGGGCAGGCCACTCACAGCTCACACAAACCGTGTGGCCCTGGGTCAGATACCTTGTCCACTGGGCGTGGGGTGCCCTCACCTGCCGGCAGCTCCCTGGAATGGGCCCCAGCTGGAACTGAACACAGTACCTGCAGCCACACAGGGAGACACCACCCCAAGCACCTGTGAGCATTTATGGAACACCTACTGGGTACCTAGCCTTCTGTAGGCCCGGCGTGGTACAATTTCTGCCTGAGATAGAAACCTTTTGGGCAGGTCACATACGACAAGAGGCTTGGCTCTCCTCTTTAAAACTTATATCATGGAGGACTTCCATGCGTCAAGCCTCTTCTAAGCATCCCATCCAAAAGACTGTGCGGTTTATTTCTCAATCTGTGTCCCGCTCTCATGCCAGCCCCAGAAGGGCAGGAACTCCTGTTTGTTCTGGTCATGGATGTGTCCAGCTCCTAGAATAGTATCCCGCCCCATAAAAAGTCACTGAATGAACCATTTAATACAGAAACCCGGAGAGGTTGGTGTTGCCCCACTTTACAGATTAGGAAACTAAGCATCAGAGAGAGAACTTGCCTAGAGTCACACAGCTACTAAGGGAGGGTGCCTAAAATGGAACCACCTAAACCCAAAAAAGCCCTAAGTGACACTCCAAACACGCCACGGCATTTTATAACAGATCCGATTTTCTAGAAAAGATGTGTCGTGAGAAGTATTTAAAAGGGCAGTTCCCCATTCTGGAGTATCTGAAATAAGAGCCAATTACAATTTTACCTCTACCCAACTTTTTCTACAATTAGCAGTCGCCACCACCCCCACCCCCATCCTGCCTGGAAGAGCCACAGCCGGTCAAGGACTCTGGGGAGACTCGGTGTGGGGCTGCTGCCCCCTGGTGGCCGCAGCCTCTGGGAGGCCTGAGGAGTAGACGGTTTTCCAGGACAAGCCAGAGCCGCCCCCAGCTCCTTCCCCTCTGAGCGGCCCTAGAATCCCTTGGGAATCTGTCCCTTACCAGAAGTCTGTGGAAATTGGAACGTTTGTCTTCCCAACACACTTTCTCTTCGCCTTTTGGTGGTTTATTTGGAGAATACTGGTCCTCACCCTATGAATACCCTACAAGTATTTCTGTCCTTTTTTGTTCTTTGCTGTAGCCCCAAGGCCTAGCCCGGTACCTATCATATAATGGACATCCAATAAACATTAGTGAAGGGATGAGTGAATGAATGAATGAATGAAGTTGAATGGAGACCAATTATTAAGGACTTCAAAATCCATGTTAATGAACTTATGAATGTAACTGGACAAGAAATGGGAACATACTGATGCCATCAAAGTAAGAGAGAGACACATGACGGCAGTTTAATCCAAGGAAAAATGTTCACAGATTTTAGCTTGATTTTGGGTTCATTTGCATTAACTTACCCTACTGTCTCCTGCTTCTTCGGGACACGTCGCTTTTTCCGCTCCTTCCCGTAGCTGCCTGTGGTTATCAGAGCAGGGACTGTGGGCCAAGGAGAAAATAGAGTCAGGTGGCCCAGCAGCCCCCGGACTATGACGCCACAAGAAACAGGGTTAGGTCCTGCTGGTGTTCGAGCTCTCTATATGGGAGCCCAAAGGAGACTGTGGGATCTTGCACCTGGGTAGGATGTCCCCACTAGGACCCTTTATGCGGTGCTAGAGGCAGGGTCAGCTCCATCTCTGCCACCCAGGACCTAGCACAGTGGGTTGCATAGTGGGTCTTAATAAAAGTTTTCCAAGTGAATGATTTATTTTTTTAAAGATTTTATCTATTTATTTGAGAGAGAGAAAGAGAGCGTTTGTATGTAGGTAGGGGAGGGAGAGGGAGAGAATCCTCAAGCAGACTCCCCGCTGAGTGCAGAACCCAACTGAGGGCTCAATCTTACAACCAGAGATCATGACCTGAACTGAAATCAAAAGTCAAGCACTCAACCACATGAGCCATCCAGAAGAGCTGATAAATGGAAATATGGGTGGATGGAGAGATGACAGGTGGATGGATAGATGAACAGATAGATAAAAGAAATAGATGGACCAAAAGGTGGACAGATGTATGGACGAATGAATGGATAGGCGGATGGAAGGATGGAAGAAAGGAGGTACAGAGGGATGAATGTTTAAATGAATTAATAAAAGTATTTTGTTCGGCCAGCTTCCAAGTCTCTTCCTTCCTGGAGCAGACTGAGAACAAAGAGGAGGAGAACAAGAAGTTGGTCCATAAGACAGTAGAGATTCCTCAGGAAAATAAAGAAGCCAAAGGACATCCCTACCTCTCCCCATTCCCTGAGTGATGGAGCTGAATCAAAGATTTGGTATTGAATTAATGCTTGTGACCTAGACGAGGGCCACACCAGGGCATCCCAGGCTCCTCTCCCTGCTGCTGCCATACAGACTGGGTTTGGTCTTTGCCATAACGCACTTAATACACAATTTCCCTTCCCTCCTCTCTTCCGGCATGCATGGTGCTTCTTTTGGTGCAGCCTACAATGAGGAGAGTCCAGAGAAGCCCAGGTTCCAGCTCTCCCTCTTACAGCTGACTGATCCTTCAAGTCACTCCACCTTTCTGAGCCTCAGCCTCCTCATCAGCAAAATGGGTATAATCCTCGTACGTACTCATAGAGACACGGTCCGAGCTGAATAAGATAATGTACAGTGAGCCATGCCTCTTGGGCGAGTTTTGTGCCTCCCTGAGTCTTGGTTTCCCCTCCTGTAAAATGAGAATGCTGGCCTCCCAGAGTCAAGCAATGTGGCAAAATGCCTGGCCCCTAGTTGGGGCAGACAGGAAGGTCTTCCTGGAAAACTGACATCTATGCAGGAAATGAGCTGGGTGAGGCCAGATGGGGGTGGCAAGGGAAAGGGAGAAGGGTTTTCATCATTCCCTCCTCCATCGCCCTCGTTTAGCCACCATCTTCCCTCGCCTGCACCCCTGCAGCCACCTCATCCCGGGCTCCCTGGTGCCCTCTGACCCTTTAAGTCAGCTGCCCCCACAGCAGTCAGAACAATCCTTTAGAACTTAGGCAGAAGGAGGAAGGAGATGAGGCCCCAGGAGACAAAAGCCAGAGCACTGAGCTTAGTAACCTGACGAGGAGCTTGGGTTTCACCCTGAGAGCGCTGGGTAGCTACTGGAGAATGGAAAGCAGGAGGGTGACATCATGGTAAGATTTGCTGTAGAGTGACCTCCCCTCCCACCAGGCTGTAGTCTGGGGAGAGACTGGAAGGGGACCAGCTAGCCCCGCTGCCTGCTCTTCTACCCCCTCAGGAAAACCACTTTCACTGTCTTGGTCAATTTCTTTTTTTTTTTTTTTTTTTAAAGATTTTATTTATTTATTCGACGGAGATAGAGACAGCCAGCGAGAGAGGGAACACAAGCAGGGGGAGTGGGAGAGGAAGAAGCAGGCTCATAGCGGAGGAGCCTGATGTGGGGCTCGATCCCATCACGCCGGGATCACGCCCTGAGCCGAAGGCAGACGCTTAACCGCTGTGCCACCCAGGCGCCCCTGGTCAATTTCTTTTTTATTTTATTTTATTTTAATTTGTCAGAGAGAGGGAGAGAGAGTGCGCACAGAGGGAATGGGGGAGAAGCAGACTCCCCACTGAGCAGGGAGCCTGATGCGGGCTCAAGCCCAGGACCCTGGGATCATGACCTGAGCTGAAGGCAGACCTTAACTGATTGAGCCACCCAGGTGCCCAGTTTGGGCCAATGTCTTCTGTAAAATGGGCATTGCCTATTTTTTGTAGTGCTATATAAAAGCCCTTCATCAGGGTGTACAATGGAGCCCACATCTACAGTTCTGCCCACCTTGCATCCATTCTCTGCAGTCATCCTTTGGAAAACACCTCTCCCTATCCTCATTCAGGTGGGGCTGACCACACCCCCAGCTGCAAAGGGAGCACACGTCCTGGGTTGACCCATCAGAATAGTCCATCGCTCTAGCCTTACTGATTGGCTTAGCAGTGGTTACATGACGCAGGTCAAGAAAATGACACTTCATCCTAGGACATTGGATGAAACTAGGGGAAAGGACCTTTTCTTTCAGGCATGAGCATAGTTGGAGGCAAGCCTGGAGCTATCAAAGACCATTACAGGGGGAAAGGCTGCCTGAGAATGAGGCCAACTGGGGGAAAACAGAGCTGAGAGATGGAGAGATATTCCTGGCACCATTGCTTGCGTCCCCAGATCCAGCCATTCCTGAATGCAGCTCCTAGTGACATGAGCCATCCATTTTTGCTCAGGTCAATTTAACATGGATTTCCTACCATCTGCATGCAAACCAAGTCCTGACTGATTCATGCTGGAAGATGAATAGAAAAAAGATAGGAGATGCCCAGAGGAAGTCAGAGTTTCTTACCTCGTCCATCCTTAAGGTGAGGAGGGCAAATCAAGGTAAAGGAGGACAAAGTCCTATCCTAAACTCGGACCCCACACAGGAACTCGTGAAAGGCTCTCAAGTCCAGCCAGGGAACAAGGGAGCCACTCCAACTCACTTAAAGACTGTTGGCACTCCACTCCCTGGCGGCTCCGGTAATCCACACAGCCAGCCCGCTCTTCCAGCGGGGGGCAGGGAGCACCCCCGTTCCTTGGCTCCCGCAGGACACGCCTCCGGCGGATGCGATAGGAGATCTGACAGGACTTGACACAGCAGCTCCAGCCACTCCACTCCGCCACCACACAGGAGACCACTGGAAGAGAAGGCGGGGTGTCCAAGGGTCACTTCCATGGAGTTTGGCCGGCCAGCAGCCAGGTCTTCGCCGTCCCCACAAGCCAGACCCCCCGAAATCCCACACGAGCGCTAGAACTCTTGCAAACCTGAGTCCATGCCTTGCTTGAAAGTTTCTCCATGACAACTGTTTATACGTCTCAGTAAACTTAGAATTCCGGGTTTTATTTACCCATGATCCTGCTGGTGATCATTTGGGGGGGTTTCCATCACTCATTCCTCCAATAAGCATTTCCTAAGCTCTTAACAGCACCCGAATTTCAGTTTCACCTCTCCATGCCTCGGTTTCTTCCTTCGTCAAAGAGGAATAAGAACAGTACTCATCTGATTGGATGGCCTTGGGGATTCGGCTGTGGACGTAAAGCATTTGCTCCTGGCACGTAGCCAGCGCTCAGTAAACTCTAGCTGTTCTACGGCAGCGAGATGAACCACGGCTGTACCAGCAACAGCACAGAGTGGAAAGAAGCCCCTTGCGGAAGCCATTTCTGGTGTGAGAGTATTCACATAGTTCTAGAGCCTGCAAAACAGAGCTGTACGCGGTTTAAGAATTCACGCAGGCCTCATACACAGGAGAACATAGACGGTCAATCCTCATCATTCACAGATTCGGCGTTTGCCGATTTACCTTTTGCTAAAAATGTATTTGTAACCCCAAAACCAATACTTGAGGTGCTTAGGCAGTCATTCACAGCCACGTGCAGATCAGCAAAAATCACCTGCGAAGCTCGGGCCCTGCTGAGGCGGAACAGGCCTGACCGGCCTTCTTGGACGGAGGCTGCAGGGGGCGCTGTGAGGCACCGGGAGCTCCAGCTCCACGGCCAAGTTCAAGCGGGTCTGAACCCCAACCCTGGCCCCTGGTAGTGGGGCGGCTCCGGGCCAGCCACTTCACCCGTCTGAACCTTGTTTTTCTCTTTTGCAAAACAAACAAAATAGAATCTACCACAAAGAGTTGTTTTAGGGTTTCAGATTATAGTGCATGTGAGATATGTGTGTACTTATGTCCCCTAGCAGCAGCGGTTCAGTATTCATTAATTCAGTGTTAGCTGTGATTTCATGGGACGTGACTACTGTGAATCATGAGAGCCCTCTCTCTCTCTCTCTTCTCTCTCTCTCTCTCTCTATCAATTGTATATAGTTATGTATGTAAACACATGGATACATATGCATGGGAATCGTAAATACCAAATTCAGCAGAGCAGTTTCCTCTGAGAGAAGGAAGGAGGGCTACTGGGGTGGGGGGAGGGGAACGCAGAAGGGCTAGTGGCATCCATCAAGGTTTGCTTCTTAGCTTTTCATGAGGGGCTGTTATATTATTCTCTCTCCATTGGAGTATGTCTGAAATAGCTCATCGCAATAGAAGGAAGGGGCTGGGTGTCCATGTCCTTGAGATGCTCATGTGCCTACCACAGCTGGGGGCCTAGTGGGGAGGTATTTTCTGATGATGGAGCCCCTGGGACCTTCAGCATCTTCATCCAAGTCCATAGTTCCCAATCAGGACTGGACCAAGCCAGACAGAGAAGGCCATCAAGCCGAAACACAGGATCTGAGGACTTCACCAGGAAGAGAATTTCTACAGATGTGCCAGCAAGCCGAGTCACACACACACACACACACACACACACACATACACACACACACATATATTCACGCACACACAAGGCAGCTACTACTGTCAGACTTCATTCACTCACTCCACAAATATTGACCAAGGGTCTGCTGTGAGCCAGGCACTGTCCTGGGTGCTGGAAACACAGTGGTGAGCAAGAAAGATGAAGTCTGTCCTGATGAAAACACTGATGAAGTCTGATGAAAGCACTCATTAGCTATGAGACATGGCCCAGTTCAGCAACAGGAAAATGTGGGGAAGAAAAAGAAGTGTGCATCCTTGAACTGATGGAATGAGGTTATTGTGTTACAAAACAGACAGCCTTGCTTCTGACACCTCAGGAAGCCACATAGTCCTTGCATAGATCTCAACGCTTAGCAGAGTCGAAATGCTCAGAGGAAGGAAGGAGGGAGAGGGAATAAAGTATGACAACCTCACAGTCACTGATTACATTCACCACCTGCCTAATAATGACATCAATTACGTCACCGGTGCTGGACCAGGCGAGTCACATACTGACCTCACCGTGATCCTCACGACAATCTTAGAAGGTTGTGCTCTCCCAGATCCTTCTCTGTCCTGTGCCCTCAGGAAACCTGGGTGTCACAGCGGCTCCCTGGCCCTGCGGCTGCCAGTTGAGTTCAGGCAATGGGGGAGGGGCACACCAGCAGAGAGGAACGTCCAGAGCCCCCCACCCCCGCCTCAGCCTCGCTCCTGGGTGGGGGGAGCCTCAGCCATGGATCCTGCTCTGCCAGGCTCCGGAAGACCATTTCCTCCTGCACCCCGGCCCTCACCTTTGTGGATAAAGCCCTCATCAAATTCTCTTCCATTCAACTGTTCTGGGCGTACCATCTGTCGCTTGCCAGGACCCTGGCTCCAAATGTATTTGCACTATTGTCAAATCCATCTCACAGGGGAGGCAAGTGGGGCTTAAGGGGGTGGAATATCGGAGTCGAGGCAAGGCGTTGGCGTCAGACAAACTTGGATTCAAACTGCAGTCTCACAGGATTGATGCAGTGACGGATAAAAGCACTGAGCAGACTGTAAATGCTCATTACGACAGGGATCTTGATGCATTTATTCGACAACTCTTTAGGGCCCACTGTGCGCTATGCACTGGCCTGGGTGCTGGCAGCACAGAGGAGTAAAGCAGAAAAAGCCCTGCTCTCGAACGGCTGACACTCTGTCGGGGAAACAGACAATAAACAGTATTTTATTTCATTGCAGTGACTGACGCTCTGACAACAAAGCAGAGTAAGAGGGGCAGTGGCGGGGTGATTAGACACTTTTAGGTGGAGGGATCACAGATGGCCCCCATGACAAAGGACATCTGAGGAGGTGAGGGAGGGGGCTGGGTAGGCATCCGGGAGGAAATTGTTCCAGGCTGAGGGAACCGGCAGTGCAAAGGCCCTGAGGCAGGGTCAAGGTTAGATGCCAAAGGGACAGTGAGAAATACAGCGTGGCGGAAGCAGAACTCGCGAAGGAACGTGGTAGGAGGTGGTGTCGGAGAGGGAGGGGCAGTGAGAGCTTCCAGGGCTCTGATGCCTATGGAAGGAGTTTGGATTTTATTCTAAGCATGAAGAAGAGCCATTGCCAGTTTCTGAGCAGAGGAGTGATGGACATAATCACATTTCCAGTTTGAACAGGATGTCTCTGGCTGCTGGAGGGGGGTGAGTGCAGAAACAGGGGGACTAACGCAGCTGTCCAGACAAGAAAGGATCAGCTACAGTAGAAGGAGCTGCTAGAAGAAATGAGTCCTGTGTCACTGGGCGTGCTCGCAGGGTGACTGGACAGCCTGGCAGGGAGACTGCAGATCACCTCAAGCACTGGCTTGGCAACTGGACCCAGGGGAAGCACCAAAGTCCCACCATCATCCCCTGCCCTGCCCTGCCCTGCCCTGCCGGGCCTGCCAAGCAGGTGAGAGAATTTGCAGAAAATTAAGCAGATGCCACCTTTCAAATATTCTTTCCACGTTGCTGGCATCTGTGAAGTCACCAAGGAGCATGCACACTTGACACTCCCAGGGAAATGTCATCACCCTTCACCTAGGCCTAGGGTCATGACCTTAATACATTTGTGTGATTATTCGTATCTCGTCAGCCTCCTCCAGGAGAATGTCAGCTCCACGGAAGCACGGTCCTTGTTCCCTGCTGAATCCCAACGCCAAGCACAGTTCCTGGCACACAGGGACTCAGTGAATAACGAACGAGCGCTGCCAATCTTGCCTTAACAACAATAAAAGTAGGACCACAGGTTGTCATTGCAAAAAGACACCACAAGATGGCAGTGTTTCTCAAAACAAAGGCCATCCTACTCTGAGTAAAGGAGAAATTCTAGCTTGTCAGTGTAGCTTAAAAAGAGGGGTGGGGGTGGTTTAAGGTTGTTCACCCAGCCCTGGAGATCCAGATAACATCGTGCCATCTGAGCTGAACTTCCCACAGTCCCCTTGGACCCCCTGCCCCTTCTCTGACAGGCCCAAGCTCTTGGGGCAATGCCTTTCTGGATGATCCAAACCCCACCTCTTCTCTGAACCTCATTGCCCAGCCCCCTGACTGTCCATCCTTCTCACCACCCACCAAAAAGACTTTTCTGGAATGCAGTTCTAACTCTAGCCTATTGCCTGAAAGCCTTTGGTGTTTCCTGTCTCCCACTGACGTGGTTCACAAAAGGTCTTTTCCGATAGTGAATCAGAGAGATCCCCCAGCGTAGTGGCTAAAAGTCGTTAAGTGTTCCCACAACACATCCGCAGTCACTCCCTCCCTCCTCCTCCCGTTTAACATCTCAGCACACTTTCACTCTGAGTTCCCTGAAACGCTAAGTCTCCCACAGCTCAGTTTGGCCAGCTGTCATTTCTGCCCTCCCCGCCTCCCTCCCCTCACCTTCTGGTAAAACCATCTCAAGTTTTCTTTTGAGGAACCAACCCTCCCCACTCTCCGTCCACCTGGTCTGAATAGGGCTGACCTCACTCTCTTGTTCCTAGGATGGAGTATGTAACCCAGACAGGCCAACTGCGTATTCTTTCTCCCTCAGCGATTGATTGGATCAGGGATAAGCATGTGACCCGATGAAGCCTAACAGAATCATCCCTCAGATTTTGGCTGGAACAACTGGGAAAAGGATGCTCTCATTTCACTAGGTATACCAGTTTGGAGCTACTGGGTACTATCTTTGCCACCACTTGGTGACAGTATGCCTAAAAATGAAGCTAACACAGCAGAGCTGAAAAATGGAAAGAGATAGAATCCTGATGACATCCTTGGAGTCCTTGGACCCAGCTATGCCTGAAGCCAAAATTCATAGATTATTTTTCAGTTACCTGAGCCAATAAACCCCCTTGTTCATTTACATCAATATGAATCATGCCACAACTCTAAGAGCATTGATTAGTACAATGAAGACACAAGTACATGAATGAGGACATTGATCCTTACAGGGTAGGATTAAAGAGTATAAAATACATGAACACATTTGGTAAAGAACTTGGAAAATGTGAAACTGGTTTCTGTCCTTCAAGGCCTTACTAATAGCTTCAGCCCCACCCTCTCCCTGTCTTCACCCCATCCTCACCAATCATTGCTAAGGCTCATCTTGCTCAGACTTAAATTCTTTATTTTCTTCATAGCTACCCTGTCTCCCAAAAGTAGATTATAAGCTGGAGGGAAACCAGAGCTCCATCTTTCTAGCCCTGACTGCTTCCAGCTGGGCTGGGCACACAGGAGATGGCCACCTATTGCCATGAACTGGATGTAAGAAATGTCAAGGGCTCCTCTTTCACCTGTATGGCGAAGCTTCCCTCTGCCAACACGCTGAAGTCCGTCCCACCCATGAGCAACCATATAATACTATGGTCTGGAGCCAGATTGCTGGGGTCCCAATCCCAGATCTGCTGATTAATAGCTGTGCAATTCAGAGCAGGGCACTACCTCTCTGTGCCTCTGTTCTTCATCTGTAAAATGGACATGATGGTACCATCTATTCTGTAAGATTGTTATAAGCTTATAACGGTACCTCCCTGGCACTTGGTATTTACTCAGTAAATGTTAGGGGGGTCTTAGTCATCCTCAATATCTCTGCCTGCCATAATCAATTACTGATGTCAGTAAATTTTAACTCCTAAATGTCTCATGAATAAACATACACTCGGGGCGGCCTGGGTGGCTCAGTCGGTTGAGCGTCCAACTCTTGGTTTCGGCTCAGGTCATGATCTCAGTGGGAGTGGGATCCAGCCCCGCTTTGGGCTCCATGCTCAGCACGGAGTCTGCTTGTCCGTCTCCCTCTACTCCTCCCTCCTCTTTCTCAAATGAATAAAATCTTGAGGAAGAAGAAGAAGAAGAAGAAGGAGGAGGAGGAGGAGGAGGGGGAGGAG
Organism: Ursus maritimus; assembly: GCF_017311325.1. NCBI lineage: Eukaryota > Metazoa > Chordata > Mammalia > Carnivora > Ursidae > Ursus > Ursus maritimus. The sequence goes on along the minus strand of NW_024424675.1, from coordinate 36,283,496 downwards.
GAGGAGGAGGAGAAGGAGAAGAAAGAAGAATAAGAGGAAGAAGAGGAAGAAGAAGAAGAAGGAGAAAATGAAAGGAAGGAAGGAAGGAAGGAAGGAAGGAAGGAAGGAAGGAAGGAAAGAGAGAAAGAAAAGAAAAAAAAAAGAAAAGACAGACAACACATCCCCATGGCCTCTCCTGCCCTGCTCCCCTGGGTGGTGGGAAAGTGAACCTCTCCCTGGTCTATTCACAGGCCCTTGGCTCTGCCCAGCCCAGAGGGCAGATCCTAGGCCTGCTGTCTTTTTACTGCCTTCCCAAAGGAGCAAAACAAAGAGGGAGGCAAAGTTTTGAGGCTCCTGGGCCCATGAGGCCAAGCTCTTTATGCAAAGGAAAACACTGGAGAGCTGATAACATCGTGTGACTCTGTGGGTGTGGGAAAGTGGCACTGATCCCTCTGCCTGGTCCTCTTCCTGGGGCCCCCCACTCCTGGACTGTGGCAGAGGAGCCCCTATGGGCACAGGGAAACCAGGGATGTCAGACGCAAACTCTGAATGACCCCATGGCTGCGTGCACTCTCTGCACAGAAAGCAGGTGAGGACAAAAGCTGTCCCAAAACAGTCCTTCAGCAAATTTAATGTAGGGGAGCCTCATTTGCTGTGATTTAGGATTACACCACACCCCAAATTGCTTTTTCCTCTTGCTGTTGCCTGAATGTCCACCGTTAGCCATTCAGCCTTGTGGGAAGCTAACAGTAGGAGCTAGAAGACATAGGATCAGATCCAGATCCAAAACCAGCCAGATCACCTTGGCTGGCCCAAACCCTCTCCCCTGAGCTATGCTTTTCTCCCCTGCTGAACCCCAGCGTGCTGGGAGAAAGCAGTCAGATTCGATGAGACACCCAGTGCAGCCCATAGGCCCACAGTAGGTACGTAGGTGATCCATAAATATTAGGTCCCTTCAATTTTGAATTTTTAAAAATTGTCCTCTCCTGTAAATGTAAATTCCTAAAGGAAGCCCCACTGATGTCTCAGGGTAGAAGAGTTCATTCACTTTTCTCCCTGACAAAGGAAAGTTGGATCACAGCCACTTTATAGGGTGCCACAACTGAGATTTTTGTCCCCAGTGGACGTGAAAAATTAACTTCTGGAATATAAAAAGGGCAGAGTCCTCCCACTTACAAACTCGAAAGCAGCCCCTTGGGCACCTGGCTGGCTCAGTCCGTGGAGCACCCCTGGGGCGGGGGGGCTATCCTTGCCCCAACCAGTGTTGCCAGGTAAAATACAGAACACCCAGTTAGATTCGAATTTCAGAAAAGCAATTAAAAAAAAAAAGTATTTTAAAGATTTTATTTATTTGAGAGAGAGAGAGAACTCAAGCTGGTAGAGGGGCAAAGGGAAAGGGAGAAGCAGACTCCCGGCTGAGCAGGGAGCCCCACGTGGGGCTCCATCCGGGGACTCCAGGATCATGACCTGAGTGGAAGGCAGACACTTAACCGACTGAGCCACCCAGGCACTCCAAGCAATCAATTTTTAACAAAAGCATGGCTCAGCAATATTTAGGATATATTTAGACTAAAAAATATTACTTATCTGAAATTCGAGTCTAACTGGGCATCTTGCATTTTTATTTGCTGAATCTGGCCATCCTACCCCAACCCAAGCGCCCTCTCCCCCCTCGCACCCCTCGCTGCTTCCCCAGCCCTTTCGACTGCCCGCGCCCCCTCCACCCTCATACCCCTTCGTGCCCCTGGCGCCCTCCTTACAGGGTGTGCCCCCTTCTCTCTTGCATCCCTCTGTGCCCCCACGCGCCCATTTCCTTTGGGTGCGCTGCACTCCGCACCCGTGCCTGGCGAGCACTCTGCTTCCACGGGTCCCCCACCCTCGTGCCGTCCTCCTAGACCTGAGCGCAGTCCGTGTGCCACCTTCTCCCACACACCCCTCAACTCTCCACGCGTCCTTTTCCATTCTTCCCCGAGACTCGCGCGCCCCTGTCCACGACCCACGCATCTTTGTCCGCGCGAACCTCCGCAGCCCACTCTTTTCCGCTGTGTCCTGCGCGTTCGAGGCCCCCTTGCTCGCGCGCCCCAGCACGCCCAGAACCCCTCGGTGGGCGGCTTCCTTCCTTCCTCCGCCGCGCCCCCCCCTCCCCGGCCCGCGTAGTGCTCCCCCTGCTCCTCCTGCCCCGGGGCGCACCTGGGCAGACCCGCGCGTAGTCCGGGCAGCAGTCCCGAACCGCGCCACACGCCTGGTCGCAGAAGCAGCGCGGGGGCCCGCGGGCGACGCAGGTCGGATCACGGCCGGGACAGCAACGGCCCAGCGCGGCGCAGCCCTGCTCAGGCCATAGCGCGCCCGACCGCCTCGGGGCCCGGGACACCTCGGCCACCACCGCCACGGCGAGCGCCAGGGGCAGGATCCTCACCGCCCTGCGCAAAGCCATGGCCGGGCTCAGCCTGGGGACCGGTCGGACGCCTGACGGAGACTGACCCTACCTGGCCCGCCCCGTGCTGGGGCGGAGGCTACTGGCCGGACCCCTCCCCAGACCCACCTCCTACCTGTCACGGAGCTGATATCCACCGCCCTATCCAAACTTTGCACAGCTAGTGGAACCAAGACAGGTAATAACGACCGCAACAACTTTGCAGGGTGCCCCACTGCCCCCAGGTTCCAGGGAGACAGAGGAAATACGGAGGTTCATCAAAGCAGTGTACTATAATAGATAACAGGATTGCATGTTGTTATAGTAATAACAGGAATAGCCACTAACCACAATTATAATAGCAATAATACCAACAAGAGTTGCCAATATTATTAAAGTAGTAATAGCCAGAATCATTGCCAGGAAAGGAGCCTGGGAGCCAAGATGTGTACCAGGCTCTGGGTGCAACATCTGTATTGTCCAAACTTGAGTCCCTTGGATTATACCTTCATTTTTTGCTATATCCCTCACACCTTGATCATTATTTCCTGAATATTTTTCTTTGAATAGACTCACTTTTAAAACTTAAAGTAGTTTGTCTTAAAAAAAACCTCAAAATCAAAAACAAAAACAAAACCTGTCTCACTCAAGAGAATGAGAAGACAAGTCATAGACTAAGAAAAGAAAATTGCAAAAGACACATCTGATAAAGAGGTGTTATCTGAAATTGACGAAGAATTCTTAAAACTCAACATCAGGAATAAAAAAAAACAACTTGATTTAAAAATGGGCAAGGGGCACCTGGCTGGCTCAGTTGGTAGAGCATGCAACCCTTGATCTCAGGGTCATGAGTTGGAGCCCCAAATTGGTTGTAGAGATTACCTAAAATAAATAAACTGAAAAAAAAGAATAAAAATGGGCAAAAGATTGAAACAAACACCCCCCCAGAAGAAGATAAATGGATTGCAAATAAGCATATGAAAAGATGCTCGCCATAATGTGAGGAAATTGGAAATTGCACTAGGAAATGGCAGATTAAAACAACAATGAGGGGTGCCTGAATGGCTCAGTCAGTTAAGCATCCAACTTTTGATTTCAACTCAGGTCATGATCTCAGGGTTGTGGGATCAAGCCCTGCATCAGGCTCCTCACTCAGTGGGGAGTCTGCTTGAGATTCTGTCCCTCTCCCTCTCCATCTGCCCCCCCCACCCATTCGTGCTCTCTCTCTAAATAATTTTTTTAAAATCTTAAAAAAAAAAAACCCAACAACGAGATAACATTATGCACCTGTTAGAATGAGGCTTAACTGACTGAGCCACCCAGGCTCCGCATTCATAAAGTCTATTTTGAAAGAAAAGATATCACTACCACAAGTGGGGAGTCAGGAATATTTTTCATAAATAAAAAGGAAGGAAGGGCACAAAGTCAGAGGATATACAGGGATAATATAAGTGAGCTAAATCCTCATGTATTGGGGCAAAAGTCAATAGATGATGTCCAAAGCTGATAAACCAACAAATGTCCACATAAGTATGTACATTAATTAGCTCTATGGAAAGAACAACTAGAAGAAATAGCTACAAAGGTTAGAAGTGGTTGTCATGCCAACTAAGCACATGAAGATACCCTCCTAATAAGACATTGCCAATGTCAAAGTACAGAGACACCATTCCTTACCACTTAGATAGCAATGATCAGAAAGGTTGATTTTTATTTATTTATTTATTTATTTATTTATTTATTTATTCGACAGAGATAGAGACAGCCAGCGAGAGAGGGAACACAAGCAGGAGGAGTGGGAGAGAAAGAAGCAGGCTCATAGTGGAAGAGCCTGATGTGGGGCTCGATCCTGTAACGCCGGGATCACGCCCTGAGCCGAAGGCAGACGTTTAACCGCTGTGCCACCCAGGCGCCCCTGATTTTTATTTAAATAGAACTGGGGAGGGTGAGAAGAAACGGACACTTGAGTATGAAGGTGGTGGACAAGTACATCAGTACAATCTCTTTGGAGGACAGTTTGTCAATACCTCTGAAAATTACAAAAGCATGGCCCCTTTGACTTGGGAATCCTTGCAGGTGGAGGCACACGTGTAAAGGAGAACATGAGAACAAGGTTCTTTGCCACTTCATTATAATGTCAAAAAGTTGACATCAACTTTTTGGGACATCTCAGTGTCCCTCGATAGGGGCCGGTTAAGTCTATTATGACCCATCCCATCAGTGGGACATTGTGCAGTCTCCTAAAATAAGAAAGCAGTTATTGATGTACTTACTGGAAGATCTTCAGCATACATTGTTAGGTGAAAATGCAAGGTGCTTAACAGTGTTCATAGCATGTCACCATGTCTGTTTTTTTAAAGCATATTTATATTATATGCTGACATATGCAAACGTATCTCTGGGAAGATGTAATCACTTGGTAAGAGAGGTTGCCTTTGGGGGGAGGAGCGAGGTTGTACCTTTGGAAATTTTTACCTCGTGCCCATATTACCTATTCAAATAAATGTGAGAAAAGGTGAAGTGATTGCCTCTAGACAACTCAATGGGGGTGGAAAGGGGTGATGGATTTTAATTACATATATATATTATTATTATTAATTTACAAATGTTTTAACTACCAAGAAAGAAAGAGAGGCAGTTTCTATTGATAAGGGGTCAAGTGGAGGCAGGCAGCCACTCCCGACCGTGGCATGTCCCTGGGTCTGCCCCATGACAAGGACCAGCAGCTTCCTGTAGTGTTCAGCCCCATTTATCTGGCTTCTCTCTGTCCTGCCAGGTTTGAAGCGTCCAAGTAACCGATGACCTAGTTCCCAGGAAATCTCCCTTGCTGTCCTTTTGTGAGGGTCCTGGGGGCTGTGGGGCTCTTGGCAGATGCCACATCTGTGTGCACAAAGAGCAGCTTATTCTCCTCTTAGCAGGGAGAAGGGGACCCATCAGAGTGCAGTGAGCTGGCCAGCTGGGGGGTAGCACCCCTCTCCCCATGGGTCTGGGCGGCAGGGCATTGCACCCCGGGTGGGGGTACGAGCGCTGCTCCGTCTCCCTTCACTCCCGCCTGGGTTATCTCCTGCTGCATAATGAGCCACCCCACAATTTGCAGGCTTAAAGTAACAATTTATTATTATCCCTCATAGTCCTGCTGGTGAACTGGGCTCAGGCCGGTGGTTCTCGCTTGGGGTCCTTCATGCAGTTGCAGCCAGAAAGCAGCTGCTCCTGACATCCTCTCGAGGCTAGATCGGGCTGGACGTCCGAAGTGGCTCCTTCGCAGGGACTGGCTGGCTATCTTTTTCTCTCCATAGAGTCTTTCCACGTGGCTTCTTCACATCATGGCAGTCCCAGAGTGGTCAAACTTCTTCAATGGCAACTGGCTTATCCCACGGCACTGTTCCAAAAGAGAAGGTGGGCGCTGCGGGGCTTCTCATGACGTAAGCGTCGGAGGTGAGGCTCGTCACTTCTGCTGTGTCCTATTGGTTGCGTAGAACAGGCCAGGCCTGGAAGTGGGCGGGGCTACACGAGAGTGTAACTAGCAGAGGGTGTGGTTCTTGGTGGCCCAACGTTGGAGGCCCCCCACTGCAATGTCAGGTGCCTGCCATCGGACGCTTTCTTCTCTTAGTCTGTGAGCAGATCTTCCTCATCTCCTGGCTTCAAAGGAATCGAATGCCCCCAAACTCAGACCTGGGGCCACTTCTCTATCTATGCTCTTCCTTTAGTGATCTCATCCCGTCTCATGGCTCTAAATACTTACAAGCTGACAATTTCTGAATTAGCATCTCTAGCCTCGACCACTCCTCTGAAGTCGAGACTCCAGTCCCCAGCTGCCCGCTGACATCTCCGCTTGGGTGTCTCACAGAGAAGTCAACGTTAGCAGCTCTAAAGCCACTTTCCACCCCCTGCTCCCAGACACTTCACTAGTCACGACCTGGGATTAGCCAATAATTGCATGTAACAAGATGCTCAATTTCATCAGTCGTTAGTCAAGGGCAAGTTAAAATCACAATGAGTTACCACTACCCGTCCATGAGAATGTCTAAAATGAGAAAGACTGGTGGTAACAGGTGTTGGCCACCACGTAGAACTCTTATGCACTGCTGGGGGAAAGTAGAAGTCGGTAAACCCCTTTAGAAAACAGTTTGGTAATTTCCTGAGAAGTTAAATATGCACCTGCTACTTGATATATGATACCACCCAGCCATTCCACTCGTAGGCATTTACCCAAGAGAAACAAAAACATTTGTCCACACCAAGACTTGTACACAAATGTTCAGAGTAGCTTTATTTGTAATCACTGCAGGCTGGAAACAATCTAAAAAGTCCATCAACAGGCAAATGGAGAACAAATTGTGGTCCATCCACATTACTCAGCAGTAAAAAGGAACAAATGGATGGATCTCAAAATCACTCTGTTGAATAAAAGGAGCCAGACCCCACTCCCCCAAAAATGACTACGCACTGTATGATTCCATTTACATAAATTCTAGAAAATGCAAACTAATTTCTAATGACAGAAATAGGTCAGTAGTAGGGGAGAGAGGGTGTGGGGTCTGCAGAAAGGCACAAGGGTAGATGGTCGATATGAAGGGTGTTGGATACGTTCACTATCTTAATTGTGGTGAAGATCTCATGGGTGTTTTCATAGGTCAAAACTGATCAAATTATATACTTTAAATATGTGCCATATTGTGTACTTCAATTATACCTCAAGCAAGTTGAGAAAAAAATTGACTCAAAAGAAAAACCAACAACCAAAGACATGTTTGAAAGAATATTAACCAATTGAACCATACTTACTTTCAGGCAGTGGGAAGGGGGGGAAGAACCATCACTTGTTATATTACATGAAGCCTTCTGGTTTTGTTTGCAGCAAGCATATAATGCTTCTGAGTTTAAGAAAAAGAAGAAAATACATCTTTTGACCCCAAGCCTCAGCCCAGGGCTCAGGAGGCCTCTCACTTGCCCCCAGATGAACCAGGTCGTGCTGCCAAACAAAGTCATCTCCTGGGTTTGAGCCAAGGGTTTCTAGGGGCCAATTCCCAACCAGAGACAATGAAAAATGTGCTCTCAGAACAGGGCCTTTATTTATACCTTATATCTATATTCCGGACTGGGGCCTAGACAGGATGATTGCCCAGGAAGATAATGGAGTCATTAATCTCTACCCAAGACTGGGCTCCCCCTGCCAACTTCCCATCTGGATGACCAACTGGCAGCCCTGTATCAGTTTCCACAGTGCCTGTGGGGCAGAGGACAGGGCACCTCTGGCTGCTGCACTTGGCTTCTCCAGAGGGAGAGCTTCCTGGGTAACTTTAGGACAAGCAAGCTGAGCCCAGGCTAGGGTTCTCAGCCCTGACTTGGCTAGGTCCAGAGCTCAGGCAAACATGGACCTCTTGGCATGTGATGGGGGTGGAAACAGCTGTCTGAGCTTGTGTTTGTGTGGTTGCCCATGTGTGCCCTTCTATTCTTCCTAACTTTACACTAAATATTGGTTCCTTTAACATCACAAGAATTCCCCACCCCACAAGTAATCCGTCTCTCCTACCAACTTTTTTCCTCCTCCATAACCAGCACCAAGATGTTCAATGGAAATGCCCCCCTTCTCTGTTCCCAAATCAAGAAGGTAATTTTTTTTGAAGTTTTTACTTATTTTTAGTACTTTCTACACCCAATGTGGGGCTCGAACTCATGGCCCTGAGATCAAGAGTTGCACACTCTTCTGACTGAGCCAGCTGGGCGCCCCAAAAGGTAAATTTTGATTCAACTTGGCTCTCACTACCCAGAGCATGGTCCAACATCTCACTACCCAGAGCATGGTCCAACATCACCTGGGAGCTTATTGGAAACGCAGAGTCTCAGGGCCCATCCCAGATGTACTGAGCCAGAATCCTCCTTTTCACAAACCCTCTGGTGATTTGATCACATTAGTTCACAACCCTGACTGGACATTAGAAGCGCCTGAAGACTTTTTTCATAACTCTGATACCTGGGATCTTCTGCTGAGATTTTGATTCAATTGATCTGGAATACGACCTGGACATCGGTATTTCTTTTACAGTATAGCATACGTTTAGTAAAATGCACTAATTTTAAATGAATAGCTTGGCGTTTTTTACACACGTGTACACCCACATAGCCACCACTCAGGTGATGGCATAGAACATTTCCCAAAGCTCCCCCAAAAGTTCCATATGGTCCCTTTGAGGTAGGACTGAGGGTTTTTTTCAGGACATGGGGCTCTCAGTACTAAACCCTAAAGTGAGGGGGACAGGGAGGCAGGGACCAGGACCAGTCTATACCCCAGCCCACCTCCAGAGGGAACCATTCTCCTGATTCCTATCGAGCAGATAATTTTAAGCGTTCCCCCAGGTGACTTTAATGTGCAGTTAGGGCTGACCCAGTGTCCGTCAGAATCACCTGGAGGCCCCGTGAAAACGTTGCTGCCCCTCACCCCTACTTGCTAATTCGGTAGGTCTGGGGTGGAGCCTCTTATTTGCATTTCTAACAAGTTTCCTAGGTGATCCGGATACTGCTGCTCCAGGTACCTTCATTTGAGGACTACAGGTCTAAGCCAATCACAGGACCTCTCCCCTTGCCAATGGCAGGTTTAGGCTTGGACGCGTGATGCACTTCTGGCCAAGGGGCACGAGGAGAAGACCTCCTGGCGCTTCCCGGACAGCGTTCAGGTAGGCTATTAAAATGGTATCCTTGGCTTGTGCAAATCAGCAGCCCTGGGGTGGGAGTGGGAGGCTCCTAGGACAGATTTTCTCACTGATAGAGAGATGCATGGGAGAGGTTGCTGTCCTCTTCCTTTGAAAGTCCAGTCACGCATGGGCATGGCCCCTGGAGCTGTCTAGTGTACCTGAGGCAACAAGCCTGGGAACTAAACCCAAACTGCCCAGGGTAGCGGAGAGAAAAGCGGGAGAGAGCCTGAGTCCTTGAAGAGGTTGTCGAACTGCTGGATCAACGAACCCTAACTACCTTCTCGGGAATGTCTTTCCTTCTGGTTTAAATCACATACAGTTGGGTTTTCTCCTATTTGTGTTCAAAAGCATGGAATGCCCGGCTCTTCAGATTGTGGTCCAAGAACCAGCAGCATTGGTAACCCCGGGGAGCTCCCTAGTGTCAAATGATAAACTAAAACAATCTAGTAACAAGCCTGATGTCCGTTATCCAAGGGGAAACAAGACAAGCAGTGGAACACTGTTGCCGAAGGATTTGGGACAAGAGTATTATAGAGCTTAAAAGAGGCAAAGGCAACTTGAAATGACAGGCTGGGCTAGGAGGTCCCATTTGCAGGGTATGGTAAGCTAGCTAAAGCGGAGCGGGAGGACTGTGGCTGGTGTGTGTTACGTTTCCTTGACAGGTGTTTCTTCTGAATTCAGGCTGACTTAGGGGTTAGACTTGTGACCTGGGCTGGACCACGAGGGCAGCCTCCGTTTTTGTGGGGGGTCCCGATATACAAATTAACTTCGTCTCAAGAAATGCAGAATCTCGGGCACCCGGGCGGCTCATTTGGTTAAGCAGCCGACTCTTGATTTTGGTTCAGGTCATCATCTTAGGGTCGTGAGATTGAGGCCCGTGTGGGGCTCCGTGCTCAGCATGGAGTCTGCTTGTCCTTCTTCTGTTCCTCTTCTCTCTCTCGCTAATAAATGAATAAATCTTGGAAGGAAGGAAGGGAGGGAGGGAGAGAGGGAGGGAGGGAGGGAGGGAGGGATGCAGAGTCTTAGGCCCCACCATAGACCTACTGAACCAGAATCCGCATTTTAAGGAGAGGCCCACATTAAGGTCCGAGAAGGACTGTTCTAACGATACAGCAGCACATGGGCCTTTGGATTTTCTGGGCCTTTCTGTGGGTCACCTCCCCCAACTGATCGCTGCGTGAAATCATGTTATTGTTAATAAGTATATGAGAAGATGCTATGGCACTTGCCTCCAGCCACGTTTCCTTTGTGTCTCATTGGTTAGAACCGGGTCACGTGCCTTAGCTGCCATTGAGGCTGGGGAGGCGAGGGTCTGGCTTCATCTGCCTGTCTTGTGGGAGACAGGCTCTGCCTGCAAGGACCCAAAGGAGCTGAAAACTTATGTCTACACAAAAACCTGTACAAGGGTGTTTGTAGCAGTTTTATTCGTTAATTGCCGAAACTTGAGAGCAACCAAGATGTTGCTTCAGTTGATGAATGGATAAACTGCGGTAGACCCATCAGGGGAATATTTTTCACTGCTAAAAAGAAATGAGCTATCAAGTCCTGAAAAGACATGGAGAAACTTTAAATGTATATTACTCAGCCAAAGAAGCCCATCTGAAAAGATTACTGTATGATATTAACTCATATGTATGTAACATACTGTATGATTCTAATTATATGACATTCTGGAAAAGGTGAAAACATGGACACAATATAAAGATCAGTGGCTGGGTCGTCTGGGTGGCTCAGTCCATTCAGCGTCTGCCTTCAGCTCAGGTCATGATCCCAGGGTCCTGGGATCGAGTTCCACATCAGGCTCCTTGCTCAGCAGGACTGTCGCTCCCCCCCACCCTTCCCCCTGCTTGTGCTCACTCTCTCTCCCCTTCCTCTCTCCCTCTCTCCCTCTCTCCTCCCTCTCTCTCCCTCTCTCCTCCCTCCCTCTCTCCTCCCTCCCTCTCTCTCTTCCTCTCTCTCTTCCTTCCTCTCTCTATCCTCCCTCTCTCTCTCTCTCCCTTTCTCTCTGACAAATAAATAAATAAAATCTTAAAAAAAAAAAAAAAAGATGAGTGTTTGCCAGGGACAGAGTGAGAAGAGTGATGAACAGGCAGAGCACAGAGAATCTTTAGTGAAAATTCTCTCTCTGTATGATACAACGATGGATATACAATCGGCCCTTAAACAATGCAGGGGTTAGGGGCACTGACCCCCTGCACAGTCGTAAACCTGTGTATAACTTTTGACTCCCCCAAAACTTAACTACTAATAGCCTATGTTAACCAGAAGCCTTACCAGTAAAAAAGTTGATTGACACATACTGTGTATGTTATATGTATTATATACTGGAGTCTTACAATAAAGTAAGCTGGTGAAAAGAAAATGTTATTAAATAGAAAATCATAAGGGGGGACCCCCTGGCTGGCTCAGTCAGTGATGCATGCTACTCTTGATCTCAGGGTTGTAAGTTTGAGCGCCATATTGGGTAAAGAGATCACTTAAAAATAAATTTAAAAAAAAATCAGAGCAAATACAGTACCATACTGTAAAAAATTCATGTAGAGAGGACTCACCCAGTTCAAACCCATGTTGTTCAAGGATCAACTGTATGTCATTATATTTTTGTACAAACCCATAGAGAGTACAGCAATGAGAGAGAATTCTAAGGTAAACTACAGACTTTGGGTGATTATGATGTGTCCATGGAGGTTCAGCCTTGATTTAAAAAAAAAAGTACCATTCTGGTGAGTGAAGGTGATAATGGGAGAGGCTGTGCATGAGAGGGGGCAGAGGGCAAATAGGATATCTCTGTATTTTCCTTTCAATTTTGTTGTAAACCTAAAACTCCTCTAAAATATTATCTTTTTTTAAAATAGCCCCCCCAGAATACATATATATATATAAACATATAAAAGATCTAGAAAGATATACAATAAGGTTTGACAGTGGAGTTTCTGAGTTATGTAATAGGGTCTTACTAATTTTTGTTCCATGTTTCTGACTTTCTACAATGTACTTCTGCTTTGGTAATAATGAAAGGTTTTTTTAAACTTTTTATTTTGAAATAATTGTAGACTCACAGGAAGCAGCAAATTAGCCCATGGACTATCATGTACCCTTCATCTAACTTCTGCAAGAGTGCCATTCTGTGTAACTGCAGTGCAATATGAAAACCAGGGAATAGACTTGGGTGCAATGTATTTACCTAGACCACAGACCTCATTCCGTTGTCACCATGTTTTTAACACATTTATTTGTGTACACACACACACACATAATTCTATGCATTTTTATTCCATAGCAAATAGATTCATATATTCACGTAAACACCGCAAACAAGATACAAAGGAATTCCCTTGTGGTAACTACCTAGGATTACATTCCTCTTCCCTGTCCCTATAACCCAGACAACTGCTAGTCCGTTCTCCACCTCTCTAGTTTGGTCATTTTAAGAATGTAATATAAATGATCATACACATGCAACCTTTTGAAATTGGCTTTTTTCAATAAACATTAGGCCTTTGAGATCGATCTAGGTTGTTGCATGTTATCGCAGTTCATTCTCCATAATAAAAAGTTATTTTTAGTAAGAATATATTTGAGTAGATATCCTACCAGAATTTTAATATACATTTTTATTACGTTTTAAAATTCCAGTATAGTTAACATACAGTGTTAAATTAGATTCATGTGTACAATATAGTAATTCACCAATTCTTTTTTCTCTTTAAGTAGGCTCCACACCCAACATAGGGCTTGAACTCATGACCCTGAGATCAAGAGTCATACGCTCCACTGACTGAGCCAGCCAGGTGCCCTAAATTATCATTCTGTTATTTTTAAGTAATCTCTACACCTGGTCTGGGGCTTGAACTCACAACCCTGAAATCAAGAGTTACATGCTCCAGTGACTGAGCCAGCCAGGAGCCCCTGATTCAACAATTCTATACAATACTTAGTGCTCATCGTGATAAGTATAATCTATAATCGCCATCACCTATTTCGCCCATCCCCCTCCTCATCTCCCCTTTGGGAACCATCAGTTTGTTCACTATGGTTAAGTCTGTTTCTTGGTTTGTCTCTCTTTTTTTTTCCTTTGCTCATTTGTTTCTTAAATTCCACATATGAGTGAAATCATATGGTATCTGTCTTTCTGTGACTGACTTATTTTGCTTAGCATAATACTCTCTAGCGCCATCTATGTTTTTGCAAATGGCAAGATTTCATTCTTTTTTATGGCTGAATAATATTCTATTGTGTATATATACCACATCTTCTTTATCCATTCATCTATCAAGGGACACTTGGGCTGCTTCCATAATCTGGGTATTGTAAATAAAGCTGCAATAAAACACTAATTCCTTTGAATTAGTGTTTTTTGGTTTTTTTTGGGTTTTTTTTTTTTGGTTTTTGTTTTTGTTTTTGTTTTTGTTTTGTAATTGGGGCGTAAATACCCAGTAGTATGATTACTGAATCCTAGGGTAGTTCCATTTTTAACTTTCTGGGGAAACTCCATACTGTTTTCCACAGTGGCTGCACCAGTTTGCATTTCCACCAACATGCAAGAGGGTTGTCCTTTCTCCACATCCTTGCCAACACCTGTTGTTTCTTGTGTTGTTGATTTTAGCCGTTCTGACAGGTGTGAAGTGCTATCTCATTGTAGTTTTGATTTGCATTTCCCTGATGATGAGTGATGTTGAGCATCTTTACATGTGTCTGTTGGCCATCTGGATGTCTTCTTTGGAGCAATGTCTGTTCATGTTTTCTGCCCATTTTTTAATTAGATTATTTGCTTTCTGGGTGCTGATTGATACATATATGTTTTGAACCATATCTATATATCTATATCTATATCTATATCTCCCTATCTCCACATGTGAGGATAGAGTTTGGAAACCACATGTAGATAAGCTTGGTCTCATCCCCCATGATATTCTAGCCTGAAAAATTAATCAGGGAGTTGGTGACTTGGATATGAACTATTTTAAGGCAATGACTGAGGGATAATTATTCTTCTCATTGCCTCTTTGGCTCAGCTCAATGATTTGCCCCCGAAATGATTCTAATTAAGCACTTGGGGTGGAGGTGCAAGTATTCACAAGGAGCTTGTTCCTAAGAACAAGTCAGGTAAAACAGCATCAGTGTGTGTGTGTGTGTGTGTGTGTGTGTGTGTGTGTGTTGTTAATAGGGTCATTATACTGGCAGGCCCAGAAAATACATTTAACATTCCCTGCAGTTGGGGAAATGCTAGAAATGAGAGCGGATCATGGCCTATGTCAGAAGGCAGACTCTGTGCCTGGCAGGAGCAATCTGAGCGCAGCCCTGGGAGGCCTCTTGCCCAGAGGTTATTTTGGGGTCCCTGGGTTCGAATCCCAGTTCTGCCTCTATACCAGTCCTAGCCTGCTGGAAATAGAACAGTTCCAGCCGACTCTATTCAGAGAATACCACAAGCTTATGCACAGAACATAAGGAAACCACAAGGGCTGGCAAGGAACGCCGGTGCTGGAAATAGAAGGGGGCGCCCCCCACACTTGAAAGTGCCAGGGAAGAAGGAGCCGCTGCCAGAGCCCGGAAGGAGGGTCAGGGGAAGAAGCTCCTGGAGAAACGCCCTGCGGGTGAAGCCAGAGGAATGGCTCGCTCAGCCTCAATTGCCATTCGCCCTTCCAATCTACTGCTGAAGCTCCCAGCCCAGGGCTCCAGCCGTCCATGCTCCAGGAGCACTGAGCAAGGTAGACGAGGGTGAGCAGGCAAGGGAAGACATCGGCAGAGCCATTCACTCAGTTTCCTCATCTGTAAAGTCAGAATAATAATATGACCTCCCTTGTAGAGTTGAGGTAAGGAATAAATTATAACATGGCAAGTACCTAGTGCGAAGCCTGGTAGAACATTTCAATGAATGGCAATGACAGATGATGATCGTGACAGTGACAACTTGAGGAGGGAGAAATGGGGCTTAGAGGTCTGCTTGCACTTGACCGAATGGTGGGACAGTGAAACGTTTGCAGCAGCCTAGCCCGTGGCACTATGATAAATACCACCACACTCCGTAGATAGCTGCTCTAGCTGTAAAAACATCAGGTCAACCTGGGCAGAGCCAAAAGTGACGTCGGATTTCCAGACTGCCCTTACTGCCACTTTAGCATTGGAGAGGGAGGAAAAAAAAAAATCAAAACTCTCATCTTCTAGGACTGCCCCCCACCCCAGCCTTCCCACCTGCAAACAGCGGCCCTGCAGTGCAGATCTGTTTTAGCAAAAGGACCATTTGTTTCGGTGAGCCTGCCAAGTGAGAGGATCCAGATTTCTCCTTTTCTCTCTTTTTAAAAAAGCCACAGATATAAATAAGCCCAAGATGGTCTGTTTCTGCCATGACTAACAGAAAAAGAAAAGACAGTTGCCTTCTAAATAGACATGCAATTAATGAACATTGGGACCTTGGGGGGAAATGTTCAGGGGACCTCCCCAATGGATGGGCACGGGGTCTGCCAATTCCACCATCCAGACGGAAGCCAGTTCAGGAAAAGCCACAGGATGCAATTTGCCCCATGAAATGCAATATCGCCCCTTGGATGAAAAAAATTCCAAGTTGACAGAGAATATGGAAGTTACTCGGAACGTACAAGGTCCATCAAGACTTCCTCTTCAAGAGCAGATGCCATTGTCCCAAACCAGGTGCTCCCACGAATGAGGTTGCCAAATTTAGCAAGCAGAAATACGCAGTGAATGCCCAGTTAACTGTGAAATTCAGATAAACAACAAATAATTTTAACTGTGTCCCGAATATTGCAAGGGATATACTTATGCTAAAAAATTATTTGTGATTTATCTGAGATTCCCAAAGAACTGGATGTCATGTGTTTTATCTGGCTCAGGAATGATGAGACGGGTGCTGAAAAGGATACAGCTCAAATTGCAGAGGTCTCAAACTGGCAGTCTCCAGGCCATCTGAGGCCCACACGGGTGCATTTTCTAAGTCTTCACAGTTTATAAGATTGGAATCTGTTGCTAACAGTTTAAGGATTTCTGGCTTCCTTTAAAACTGGGAAGCTCCAGCCATGCTGGTGAATAGCCACCCTACCATGATAACATCATGGGGACAGAAGGGAACATGGGAAAGTGAAAATCCGATCACTGACCGTGTTAGATTGAAGGGATCATGGGTGAATTTGTTTCTGTTTGGTTTGTTGCTTGGGTCTAGTGGAGGCACCATTAGCAGCCCATATTTCAGGCCTGGGGAACTTGACCTTTCTCAGGCTTCGCTGCTACAGTCAACCCCAGAAGTGCTAGTTGCAAGATCTGAAAAGCTCACCCATCTGCAAGGCCACGACAAGCCACTTTCCCCCTTCCCTGCCCAAGGGTGGAGGCTTTGCGCCCACCAGTTGGAGAAATGTGTGCCCCCAGCGCCCCCTGCAGACACAGGCTGCAGCTGCAAGACCTGGAAGGGACCCCAAGCTCCATCTTCCCTGGCAATTGTGCCACAATGAGGACTGAGGCAGGCAAAATCTAGGAGGAAAAAGGAAAAGAAGAAGATTAAAAGAAACTAAAAAATAAGCATTTGAGAAGCTCTTCCCACGTCCCAAGCAGAGTTATAAGTGTTCCTTTACTCCTCAAAATACCCCAAGAGGTGGATCCCATTAACGTCCCGATTTTTCAGATGAAGGACCTGAGGCTCAGAGATGTGAATCACTTTTTTTTTTTAATTTAAATTTTAGCTAACATACAGCACAATATTGGTTTCTGGAGTCGAAAGAGATGTGAATCACTTGCTTAAAAAGTTGCATGGTTAATATTGGGCAGAGCTAGGATTCAAACCGAGGGAATCCAATTCCAATTCCATGTTTGTTGTTAATATTTTTTATACTATCATACAATAAGATTGACTTTAGTTTTTCTTTTCTTTTCTTTTTTTTTTGTTTGTTTTTTAAAGATTTTATTTCTTTATTTGACAGAGATAGAGACAGCCAGCGAGAGAGGGAACACAAGCAGGGGGAGTGGGAGAGGAAGAAGCAGGCTCCCAGCAGAGGAGCCCGATGTGGGGCTCGAACCCAGAACACCGGGATCACGCCCTGAGCCGAAGGCAGACGCTTAACCGCTGAGCCACCCAGGCGCCCCGACTTTAGTTTTTCTTTTGGTGTGCAGTCCCACAGACTTTAACAAATGTCTAAATTCATGTAACCATCACCACAATAAGGATACCCCACACTTTCTTGTGCTATTCCTTATATATTCACATCTCCCGCCCATCCTAACTCTCGCAACCACTGATCATCTCCTCCCCATCACTACAGTTTTGCCTTTTTGAGAATGTCCCTTTTTGCCCGGGTGAAGACGGTTGTAATTTATTGAGCACTTAACCCCTGCCAAGTGCTACACTAAGCATTTAGACATATCTCATTTGATCCTCACAGATTCCCAAGAGGAAAGTAATGTTATACCCGTTTTATAGATGGGAGATCCGGAGCTAAGAGCTGGCTGTACGCCAGGAGCCAGGACTAATCCCAGACTCAGAACCACTTATAAAATTGCTCTGTTCCCAGCCAACAAAGAGTGAGGTACGTGGGAGGCAGTACCACCTCCTGGCTGGAATTCTGGAAGATGATCTGTGGATCTCTTATCATTCTCCACAGCTTTCCAGAAACGCTTGTGATTCTACTCATGCAGTTGATGAGGGGTCTGAAGCAAATCTCTTGCAGGACAGGAGAGCATAGAAATTAGGGGCCCAGGATGAAGTTCAAATCCCAGCTGTCACTTCAATGTGTGTGACCTCAAGTAAGTTGCTAAGCCTGAGTCTCAGTTTTCCTGTCTTTAAAATGGGATAGTAAGGGGCGTCTGTGTGGCTCAGTTGGTTAAGTGTCTGCCTTTGGCTCAGGTCGTGATCCCAGGGTCCTGGGATTGGGCCCCACACTGGGCTTACTGCCTGCTCAGAGAGTAGTCTGCTTTTCTCTTTCCCTCTGCAGGTCCCCCTTGTGCTCTCTTGCTTGCCCTCTTCTCTCTCTGTCAAATAAATAAATACATACATACATAAATATTAAAAATGGGATAGTAACAAGCAGAGTTGAGGCATAGATTAAAAGAGATAATAAATAACAGAATATTGCACATGGTAAGCACTCAATGAACGCATTTATTCTTCTTCTTAAAGTTGCCCAACACAGACCTCCTCCCATCTCAATGTGGCAGGAAGATTTGTTTATTCACTAGATATGAATTGTGTCCTTACTATTTGCTAGGCCTTGGGCTAAATGCTTTGCAGACATGAGTTTATTGAACCTTACGATCCTCTGGAGTAGATATTGTTATGAACCCCATTTCACAGATAAGGAAACTGAGGCTTGAAGAGGTGAAGTTATTTGCTGGTTCCCTCAGCTAGGAGGACAAAAGAAGTAAAGTGAGACTGAAGCTAGGGAGACAGGATGCAGAGTTTGGGCATCCCAGACCTATCATTGGCCCTGGAGTTCAGGGAAGCAGCGACAGCAAAGCCAAGAAACAAGGTGGATGGGAGGACTCTCAGGAGCTTCTTTGGCCCCCGGCTGGCGGGCATTTGGGGCCACTTCTGAACTCAGAAGTATCTTACTGGCAAGGAAGTCCGGCAAAAGCATGGGAACTTTTCATTTCAACTTTTAAGAGCCAGAAATTGAGTCCTTCCTATGTCCACTAGACAGCATGTAAGTGATTGGCTGCTATTAAGCCAAAGATTACAAACTCAAGAGCCAGACTGACGGGGTTCGAGTTCTGCCTCTGCCATGATTCCCAGCTGTGTTGACTTTAGGCAGGTTGTTTTACCTCTCTGAGACTGCTGCTTCAACTGTCAAATGAGATTAATAATACAACCTACCTCACAGGGTTGTGGGAAGAATGTTTCATTACCTGTAAAGAACTGCAATTAACTCATAGTAGGGGCTCGATACATGTTAGCCGTTGTTACTCTGATTACTACTGCAGGGGCGGGTCCATAAAAGAGGGAAGTAGGTCACGGAGGGAACTGGAAAGCATATGACCTGCCAAAAGGGAGGGAAGTTACTCAGCCATAGTCTTTCTTACAAGGCAGGAAAATGAGTCCACTCTGGCCAGACCTTCCAGTTTTCCACTCAAAGCCACACTGACCTCCTTTCTACTCTAAACACAGCATCCAATAGGCATGTTTTTGCCTCAAAGCCTTAGCACTGGCCTGGAATACACCATCCCACTGATACAACCACTCACTCCCTGATCTCAACTGCTCACCTTTACATTTCCAATTCTCTTCCTCTTTCCCGCTATAATGAGTTTTCTCTATTGTATTTACCATTAAATAACATACTATTATTGTTTTATTGTTCCTCCCTTCACTGGCAAGTTAATCTCCCACACTGGCAGTAATTTTTCCCCCCACTATTATATCTAGGTGTCTCAGCACCTAGAACGGAGTCTGGCACACAGTAGGTACTCAATAAATATTTACAGAATGGATTGTGTCCTCATGCTGTTGGTTCATGAGTGATAGTTCAAGGAATCATTTGGTCATTTTTGCCTTATTGAGCACCTACTGTATGCAAGGAATAGCTCTGGAAACTGCAGAGGATGCAGAGAACAGAAAATACTCCTTGTTCTAGCAGAAGACAGTAAGTTGGGAAGGGAAAAGGAGGGGCTTTGGAGTCAAACGGGTCAGAGTTTGTGACCCAGTTGCCTCACATAGACCTGGGGAACCATGCCTCTCTGAGCCTCACTCCCTCATCTGTGCAATTGGGATAAGAATCCTGTTCTCTTCTCCCTGGGCTGTTGTGATGAGTAATGCAGTGTACATGTCAAGTGCCTTTTTTTTTTTTAAGATTTAATTTATTTATTCGACAGAGACAGAGACAGCCAGCGAGAGAGGGAACACAAGCAGGGGGAGTGGGAGAGGAAGAAGCAGGCTCATAGCGGAGGAGACTGATGTGGGGCTCGATCCCAGAACGCCGGGATCACGCCCTGAGCCGAAGGCAGACGCTTAACCGCTGTGCCACCCAGGCGCCCCCATGTCAAGTGCCTTAGCACGGTCCAGCCACAAGGTAAGTGTGTGATTCATTCTTTTATTTAACAAATACTGAGTGGCCTACCATATGCCAGGCACTGTGCCCTTTGCTGTGGAGGGGCCATAGACAAAGAAGGGAAAGTTGCTACGTACATGGAGTCCAGGTTTAATGGGGGTGAGGGGGAACCAACAATAAACAAATATACTATATAAATACATATACGATGATATATACAATGTGTTTGTGTGTGTGTGTGTCACTTAGGCAGTGACAAGTAATGTGAAAAAAAAAATACAAGGTAAGGGAACAGAAAGGGAAGGGAAGGTTATTTTAGATAGGTCCCCGAAAAGGTGACATTTGAATAAATGCACCTGACCGAGACAAGGGAGGAAACCATGCGAAGATCTGAAGAGTCTCAGATTGGTCACTCCAGGCAGAGGGAACAGCAAGTGCAAAGACTCCGAGGGTAGGAGTGATCCTCAAGTGATGGAGGAACAGTTTGGTGGCTGAAAGAGGCTGGAAGAGAAAGGGATAGGTCAGAGATTGAGGAAGAGGCTATAGTGCAGGCCAGGGTCTGGCTTTTACTCTGAGGGAGGCAGGGACATGCTGGAGAGTTCTGAGGACAGTGGCATGATCTTTGGTTTTCAAAATCACTCTAGCTGCATAATAGATCACAGAGGGGAGTGGTAGTAGAAAGACCAGTAATCAAAGCTTGGATGATGGTTTGGATCGGCAAAGTGGTAGCGATGGAGGGGCACATTTCAGATGTATTTCGAGGGCAGAACCAACAGGATTTGCTAATTCTTTCACACGTGGAACAAGAGTGAAACGTAAGGGTTAATTCCTAAAATTTTCTGCCTGATCAACTAGACCGAAGCTGTCAATACCTGGGATAGAAGTGACTGCGGGAGAGGCAGCCTTGGTGGAGAAGGGGATAATGAGTTGGTTTTCAAGTTTTGTTTGTTGTTGTTTTTTAAGGATTTTTATTTACTTGAGAGAAAGCATGAGCAGGGAGGAGGGGCAGAGGGAGACAGAAGCAGGCTCCCCGCTGAGCAGAGAGCCCCATGTGGGATTCAATCCCAGAACCCTGAGATTATAACCTGAGCCAAAGGCAGACCCTTAACCGACTGAGCCAGCCAAGTGCCCCTAGTTTTTGAAGTTTAAATTGAATGCATGAAGGGGAACCCAAGTCTGGAAATGCAGGTTAGGGGCTTCACATTCTTTTGAATGCCCTGATTCAGAAAGGTCAGTGGGCTGATGCAGTATTCGTGTCAAGACCATTATAGAACTTTTTGGATTATGGAGCTCTGGATTTATTGCTAGGTAAATTACTCCCAAAACTCAGTGACTTGAAAAACATTTAATCTTATTTTCTGTAGGTCAGTAATCCAGGTACAGTTTTAATGTGTTGTTTCAGGATCTCTTGAATGCATGAAGGTGCCAGCAGGGATTCCCACCATTGAAATTTGATTGGGGGAAGGATCTGCTTCCAAGAAGTCCTTGGGAGGGTTCAGTTCCATGCACATGGTTGGCTGGAGTCCCACCTTGCTACGTGGACATTTCCCATTGACGGCTTGCTTCATCAAAGTGAACAAGCCAAGGAATAAAGCAGGTATGAAGGGAACTAGCAAGATAACAAATGAGGAGTCTAATCTCCAGGGACCTACCCTCTTTTGTGGTTTTCTATTCATTCGAAGCACTAGGTCCAACACACTCAGGGGGAGGGAGAATCACAGGCGGAGTCAATACCAAGAGATAGTTTAGAAGGCACAATATAAGTGACCCAGTGTGAAATCCCCTTTCTTAGGTTAGACCATCTTAAGACAACATCTACTAAAATTGGGGCAGGGGAGAATGAGAAGAGTTAGATGATGAAACTAGATTGGCCAGGTATCATTAGACCAGTCTAGAATTTTCCATGGTTAAACATTAAAAACATGTAA
Organism: Ursus maritimus; assembly: GCF_017311325.1. Taxonomy (NCBI): domain Eukaryota; kingdom Metazoa; phylum Chordata; class Mammalia; order Carnivora; family Ursidae; genus Ursus; species Ursus maritimus. The sequence continues at coordinate 36,261,502 of NW_024424675.1, read as the reverse complement.
ATCAAGTAGAGCCCTAATCGTTATTTACTAATCTCCCAAATCACCTACAACGCACAGAACCTGTGCTTTTGTGTCTACCACCATTTAGAAATGCCTCCAGGACGTACAAGTGTGCCATCTGCCCTCCATGTGCTCTCTGCCCCTGGAGTGTGACCCCCTGGAGACATGATTGTTACTCATCACCCATGGTTCAGTGTTTATCTCCATTAACCAAACACAAAAGCTTTTGTTTAAAGAATTTTATTTTCTCTCTCCAGATAGGATACAAGTTAAAAGTTTTACGAAGTTTAACCATAATCCTGGATTCTTCAAAATGGGCAAAGGCCTCCAGACAGTCCTCAGGTTACACAAAACCCTTGAGACTGATTCAACCAGAACAATCACCCTTTCTCAGGAAAGCGCAGTGTCAGTTTTTTCCAAGAAGCCTTGTATTCCAGCTCCACAGTTGAGAAATTCCTTAAAAAGAAGATTACAATCAGTATTTAATTCTGATGTAAAAAGATACTTGTTTGGGATGTGGGACACCTCCAGGACCCAGTAGTGCTAATAGGTCAACAGTCCTACTCTTGTTTTAATTCTCCCCTCCTGTTTTATATACCACTTGGGAAGTGGGTTCCCAGGTTACTCCCCAGCAGGCAAACTCAACACCTCTATGGGGGCACATTTGATCACCTTATACAAGGGGACTGACACTTATTAGATAATGCCGTTTGCAGAAACCTCACCTGTTGCAGGACAGACTGAACCAAGCACATCAGGCTGCATCCATCTATTGCCCTGTGGCTCACAGGGCTCCCAACCTATAGGAAGTTAGCAGGTAAAACCAAGGTAAGTGACTCGATTCCTGGGGGAAGAAAACCAAGCTCAAACACCACTTAAAAAAAAACAAAACAAAACAAAAAAACACACCAACACAGAAGATAGTTTGTTAGTGGTAAGCAGAAAACAGGGATAGAGTTATCTCCAGGGCCAATGCATCAGACAAAACACTGGCTAACGGTTGTTAGATCAACATGGTCGATCTGATGGGGAAAAAAGTTATGTCATCAGTTGCAATGGCCAAATATGAGTTATAGCAGAACACAAGGGGGAAAACAGTCCCATATTTAAGATAAAAGTAGGGATGCCTGGCTGGCTCAGAAAAGCATGCGACTCTTCATCTTAGGGATGAGTTCGAGCCCCATGCTGGATGTAGGAATAACTTAAATTAACTTTAAAATAAAAGGAGTTATTATCTCTCCCATTTTCCAGATCCTGTCTATTCAGCCACGTGGATACATCACTTACCAACATCTCATTCCTGGTCCAATCGAAGTCTGCTTTCTGCCAACCATCTACCTCTGAGATGAAAAAACAAACATGAGCTCCCATCAGCTAGATGCCCAGGGAGTGGGGGGCAAAGGAGCTGCTCAAGCTGGCATATCAGACAGAAACTGGCTTAGGAAAGTTAGATCAACATGGTCGATCTGTTGGGGAAAAAAGTTCGGTCATCATATATGCCAGGAGGAAGCTCTCGTTCTTAGAAAAAGCCTGGAACAAGGAGTAAGATTTGGTTGGTCTGCTTCTTTATCTGCAAACTCAATGTTTGAGAGTATCTGTATTCTGTTGTTGGCAATAACAGCTAAGATAAACATCCCTGCCTTCTGAGCTTGTATCTGAGAGGCCAATGTGGCTGGCAAGAATTGTGGGGAAATGGTTGGCTTTGCAGAGGTAAGAAAAGACCACAGGGTTTTGGCTAAGTGTCAGGATGTTACATTTTAATGCAAAATGCCATCACTGAAAATCTGACTTACAGGAACACTCCGGCACAAGTTTTATGGTAAGTCTGTCCTCCAGTAAGTCCTGCCCTTAAGGGGCCATTCCTGGACTCAATCAAATTAAAAGGGTACACAGTTGAGAATTAGTTTGAGTGGCTAGGTCAACCAAAAACACAAATTTAGCTTTCCCTTAGAAAAAAAATACGTGGGGCGCCTAGATGGCTGGGTTGGTAGAGCATGTGACTCGATCTCTAGGTTGTGAGTTTGAGCCCCACATTGGGTGTAGAGAGTCCTTAAAAAAAAATGTCCTCACTTGTAGAGGCCGCTTTTAGGCAATAAGTTTCAGCAATGGAAACCCGGCTCAATGCAAACAAGCCCTTTAGGCGACCCACCTCAAAATACCCCTAAGCCCTAGATGACCAATGGCTACTTAAGACTGAGCACAGGTACCAAAAACCTAAAATTCCATTCATTCCCATACCTCCTCTCACCTTCCCCCTTAACTACAGCCTCCCGCCACTGCCTCCTGGCAGACAGTCTTTTGCTTTTCTGCCTGCAGCTCCCTTGCAGTATATCCAACAAACATCTCCTCTTGTTCTGCTTCTAGTAAATTTTTTCACCCACCGACCTGCGCTGCCAGCCTCCACCCAATAAGACCCCCATCCACTGGAACTGTAAGTATGCTCAAGAAAACGGTTCATCAAAAAACACCTCACATGCGAAGAAATGGGATCCAAAAATATGCTTTCAGGAGCATTCAAGAGACATATAGGAATTAACACCTATTCGCTTTAAAGAGATTTTTCCACTTGGGAAAATTATTTTTCTTAAACCTGTTTCTTCACCGAAGCCTAACAGGTACGTATTTTTAGAACTGTGATAAAATGAAGGGTCCAGCGCACTTATAAGTAAAATTAGTTACGGTTAAATCTTCATTTTTCCCCCCAGTTTGCCTAGCAAACGAAGAGGCACCCAGAGCACGCGTTTCCTACAATAGGCCTGGATACAAATGCTTACGCCAGAGATCAGGAAACGGATGGCCGTAGATATCTACAGAGGGTTCTCTTGGAGGCCCAGCAGCGACCCCCTCCTCCGAGATCCATTCTGTACCCTCTGATCGCGCTGACCTGCGAACCAACAAAGAAAGGGCATCAATCGCCATCTTCTCACGGTCAGCAACAGAACATGGCCGGGCCTCTAGAGGCCGGTGTATCAGAACTAACTGGCAAATATTCAAAGACATCAGCATTGTCGATCTGATGGGGAAAAAAGCGAAGTCATCATTTACACCAGCCAATGACTCCTCAGGTCCGCACACTGGCGCGGACTTTTCCAGTTTTAACTGGTCTCCCCGACGCCTTTAGGCCTTTTAGGGTCAGAGCAGACGGAGCTACAGGCAGGGGCGAGAGCAAAGAGGGAAAAGGAGAAAAAGATATCTCGAAGGGAAAACAGCAGTATCTCCACTCACCACACACTGCAGCAAACCCGGGTTCCCGGGCCCGCACGGCAAAGGATAACGCAGAGGCCACCAAATATACAAACGAAAGCGTCGAAGACGAAAAAGGACGAAGACTCCCCCACACCTCTCTTATATAACCAGGGGAACGCTCTCACGCCTGCGCACTGCACCCGAGTCGCTTCCCCTTCCGTCCCGCGGCATGCGGGGCCCTCTGGGAAATGTAGTCTCCGAGCTGCCCGGCCCCAGGCAATCTAATGGTTGTCAAGGCTGCTCTAGCCCCGCCCCCTTCGCCGTACACTCGGGGCCACCAGGGCTTGTCGGCCTCGCCGCCATGTCGCGCTTCGCACGCACTAAGCCTCCCGCCGGGTTCCCCCTCCTCCGGGGCGGGCTGATGCCTGCGACGGCCTTGGGCACTGTTAACCCTCCCCCCGCAGTCCCCTCCCCTCAGTCGCGCCCGCCCGAGCCCGCCGGCCCCGCCGCCGGGGGGAGCTGAGGCGACGCCAACCGGTCAGCCAGCCCCTGCCCGGCCTGAGGGCGGGGGCGCCGGCAGTGCCCCAGGGCCCGGCCCCCAAGCTCGCAGCCCCGAGGTCCCCTCCTCCCCCAACCCTCACTTCTCCTCCTCCTCCCCCCACTCTCATTTCTCCTCCTCCTCCCGGCCGCCCGCCCGGCCCTTCGCCCCGCCCAGTGTCTGCGGGAAAGGAAACCGAAAGTGCGCGGCGCCGGGCGGGGCCGCAGACCTTCCTGGGCCCGAGCCCGAACACCAGTCGCGGCGGCGGCGGCGGCTGCGAGAAGACGCGGCGGAGCCGGGTGAGTGACCCCCCGCCCCGGCCCCGCACCTGCTTCTGCCCGCCGCGACCCCCGGCGCCCGCGCCGCCCGCCACTGCCTCTGCCGCCGCTTCTCCCTGGCGCCCCGTACCCGCCTCAGCATCCCCGCCGCCCCCTCGGTGCCCCATCTCCCCATCATCCATCTCAGAGTCGCAGGTGCCCCCCTCAGAGCCCCATTACCCCCTCGGCGTCTCCATCGCCACCTCTGCCTCTGGCCCCTTCAGCTAGTTCTGCCCCCCACCCCCATCTCTGCCCTCACTTTCTGCCCCAGCCGCCCCCTTCATCTTCTTCTGTCCTTACCTGCCATCACCTCCTTCCACCTCCAGCTTTAGGAGGCACCCTCAGCACCTGCACTCCCCATCCCTACTTCCAGCCGCCCCCCAGCTGAGCTCAGCCCTACCCTCTTCTTCTGGAGACCCCCCTACCTCCCCTGCCATTCCCGCCCCAGCCTAGCCGTGGCACCTGCATGCCACCTCACGGCCCTGACTCCCTCTCGACGCCCTAATACTTCCATCGGGACGTCCTGGGCTCTTGGATGCCAGTGATTCCTCCATCCTTCTACTACCCTCTCGGGACTCTGGAGAATCCCTCTGATAGCCACCTCTGGCCTCTCATTTCAGTGTGCGCCCCATGAGTACATTCTCCTCTGATTTGACCCCTCTACCGGCTTGACCATCACTGATTTTCTTCTTCCTGCCCTTTTAGGCCTTGACTTCCAAAGAGACCCACTTTAGTCTGCTTTTTTTCATGGCATTTCCTGTTCTCTCTGCTCCTCCCTTTGCTTTTTTTTCCCCCATTTCTTTTATCCCAGAAAATTTGAGTTTCTATTTTAGTATTTTTAACAAGAGAAAGAAGGCATTTTCTCCTCAGAATTTTTTTATTAGAAAAAAAAAACAACGGAAATACTGAATCTGCACTTGAGAGCTAGATTTGATATGATGAGGAAAGAGATTCACCCACAATATTGCCAGCAGGAAGGAAAAGGACTCCTTTTTCTGATGAGGATAAAAGCTACTCCTCATATAATGCCAAATCTATTCACAGTTTCCAACTATGAATATTTTAAAACTCAGTGAGAGGGACAGTCTCAAAAATCCCTTTGCTGAGGACTGAGTCACCCACTCTTTCCCTAGCCCCAGCTCATATGATGTGTGTGAGTTGTACTGAGAAGTTCCCTTAAAGGGGCTTCCCTTCCTCTTACAGGATCACTGTCAAAAACCTTCAAGGTAGAAGAAAGAGGGGAAGGAAAGAACTACACATTCCTAGCTGGTCCTAGGGAAACAGCATCCTGTAGAGGCTAAGCCTCTGGTTTTTGAAACGTGTAATTTCCTTCTCTTGATGCAGTAGAACAGAGGGCTTAATCAGTTTGGCTGCGTTCCAAAGAATTCGATAAGGGATAACTGCTCACTAATTATTTACAAATAGAATACTGTAAGCTATAGAGTTCTGTATAATATAAATGCTGGGTGGGATGGTGAATGCATGGTTTTTGGATTAGCAAAAACATACTACTTTCTGTCCTCGCAACAATATTTGTCTGCTTTATGGGAGAGGAAAATGAAACCTAGCAACTGATTAAGTAACTTGGCTAAAGGCATAAACCAAACAGTAGTTTTGAATGGGAATTGATGAACTTCTACCCCAGTGAAGTGCAGGGGTGAAGGAAAGGGGGGGATTTGAAATCATCTAAATTGTGAATTTAACATTTTATATCATATATGGGCATTCACAGAGTTGAACACTCACACGCGTGATTAAATCTGTGTTTAACTCTTAGTTAACAAATCATTAAGATGTAGAGGCAGAAGGATTGGTTTGATGCTATTATGGGTTTTTTTGTGCTAGATGCTGTATTTCAAGGGCCCTGATCTCTCTCAATCTGTGCAGATTTCCAGGTAACTGAAAGTAACGTGAACGTGAAGGAATTCAGGTAACTCAGACATGGAAGACAGAAGACCTTGCTTGGAGGCCAGGCCAAGGAATCCCTATACTAACCACAGAGGTGAGCAAGATTTTCTACCTAATGGAAGGAAATTGAGTTCTGTATCAATGAGCCAGCCCACCTAAGATGGACAGCATCTCTCAAGTGAAGAATGGCTTATTCCTTAGCCATAGCACGAAGGACTCTGAAAAATAAGCAGCCTTCTCCTTTCCCTAAGAGAGCTGATGAATGGGTACATTCACTTTAACAAAGGTAGTGATAAGGTGTCTGAGTTGGAAATAACTGTGGTTTAGAGCAACACCACCCAATAGAAACATAATCAAGCCAAAAATATAATTTTTAATTTTCTAGTAGCATCATTAAAAAAAGCAAAAAGAAATAGGTGAAATCCATTTTTGAAATTTAGTACTAATTTAATAAAATTCAATACCTATTTAAATGAGTATATCCAAATAATGTCATTTTATTGTAATAATTGAATACATATATTTAAATATTATTATCCTAAGGTGTTATCAGTATAAAGAAATTTTAATGAGATATTTACCCTATTTTTGGTATTATGTCTTCAGAGTTACATGTGTTGTTTTACACATCTTAATCAGACTAGCCACATTTAAGATTCTTAACATCCATACATGGCTAGTGGATATGTATGTGATAGCATGTGTCTAGAACCCTAGTCACCAAAGCAGTTAGTTCCAAAAGCTTCACTACTGCTATGATGATTCTGTTTGCTTAGAACTTTCTAAAACAAAACCAAATGGATTCTTGCTTTTCCCTAAGTTTGCAATATGTCATCTGAGTTTAGCTGTGGAACAAATGAGAAAGAACTGTTGAATTTTATTTTGAGCTGTATGAATGTTGGAAGGATGAAAAACAGTACAATTTTTCATTCTCTAAAACATCTAGCCTTTCAGTCTGATCAAAATATTAGAAGGATGACTTTCTTCTGATACTTTGAGAGTTTGAAAAGTAAATAAGAAAGTAACACATAAAGTTTAGACTTTAGTAATACAGTATTTATATTTTATCAAATGTTCCTTTATGTTGTCACATTAAAACTTTCCCTACAAAGTGCAAAACAAAAAGTGTACAAAAATGGATTTAGCATTTGATGTCATGGAGTGGTATGGTCGTCTTGAATATGATGTGCATTCGTAACATTTTTATCTTCACATCATTGTATACGATCTTATTTTGTTGTTTTTAAAATCTCCAAGTAATTCTGCTAAGTTGGGTCAGCTCTATCAATTTTATGGGAAAGGAAAGTGAAAAAAACTGGGCTTGGGTACGTTGGCCAAGTTAAGAAATGTGTGGCATATTAAGGAAAACAAGTTCAGCTTCATCCACAGGATGATGCTAACTTTCATGTGCGGACTGGTTGTATCTCCTCCCTCCCCCCAGCAACTTCTTGTCTGCGAGCTGGTAGTAGATGATACTGTGTAGATGAACTTGTGCTTCGGAAGGGAGAAAAACTTGAGTTTCGTTTTTGAGTTTCCTAACACAGAAGTTCAGTTTCATTTTTTAGTTTCCTTTTCAAGTATTAATTAGCTCAAAAACATCTTGGTAAAGGAAGCCCCACCATCCCCTTTGCCAACTAATGCTGGACAAATTTCAAGAAGCATTTCTCTTGTAATTTTATCCCACTTGATGCCTCTGTCGCCTGTGACATAACTGTTTAGTGGTAGAACCAATGACTCTAGAAGTCAATAGGGTATTCCCAATAGAAAAGTATTACTAGTGCTGCTAGTAATAACATTAATAATGAGAGCTTTTTATGTGTCAGGTATTCTAGTAAGTATTTTATAAATATTTAATCTTTACACCCACATAGCTACTTAGGCTTAGAGAAATTATTCGACTTGGCCAAGGTTATACAGTGAGGAAGTATCAAGGACAAGATTTGAACCAGATCTGTTTGGCTTTAGAAATCATGTTTTGGCAATCGTTTGGTGTTGGCAAAAAACTAGAAGCAATGAACTAATCTTTTGACCCTCTGAAACAATCCTAGCTTATGAGGACTAAATGAGATACTAGCAAGTATTTATTCTCTAGCATGTATTAAGCACTCAACAAATGTTTATTCTTGCTTTTTTTAAGTTTTATTTATTTAATCACATCCAGCGTGAGGCTTGAACTCAGGACCCCAAGATCAAGAGTAGCATGCTTTTCCAACTAAACCAGCCAGGTGCCCCAACAAATGTTTATTCTTTTTCCCTTTTGCACCCTCTGAAAAAACAATGTTTCATAATATATACAGCAAGCATAGTAATCTATTTTACATTTATTACATGACTTCATAGGAAATTTTCTCTGCAAAGAAAATCTAAGTTCCTTAGTTGTTTTAGAAAATGAGAGTCTTTCCATTGTTGTCCTATTAGATTTCCTTGCACCTTCATTTTTGTGCTTACCCAGTATTCCCATTGTGTTTAGGGCCTGCGGATGGAGAATTACCACCACCAAGAGCTAGAAATCAGGCCAATAACCCACCAGCCAATGTTCTCAGAGGAGGAGCCAACCAGCCCGGAAGGCAGCCTAGGGCCACCAACCATGCTGTTCCTGTACGGCAAAGAGAAGAAAGGTTTGGGGCTATGGGCAGGAACCCACATCAGGGAAGGAGAAACCATGAGGGGCACACGAGTGATGAACCTAGAGGCCAAAGACGTGGTCAGGAAAATGATGCTAGGCGGAGAAATGGCAACCAGGAGGGAAGGAATCACAGACCACCATGGTCTGATGAAAACTTCCAGCAGTGGCGGACCCCCCACCAGAAGCCTTCAGAACAGCCACAGCAGGTGAAGAAACTGGGCTACAAATTCCTGGAAAATCTTCTGCAGAAAGACCCTTCTGAGGTGGTCATCACTCTTGCCACAAGTGTAGGACTGAAAGAGCTCCTGTCTCATTCTGTTATGAAATCCAACTTCCTTGAGCTCATCTGCCAGGTTCTTCGGAAGGCTTGCAGTTCCAAAATGGACCGCCAGAGCGTTCTCCATGTCCTGGGCATATTGAAGAACTCCAAATTCCTCAAAGTCTGCCTGCCAACTTACGTGGTAGGGATGATCACCGAACCCATCCCTGATATTCGAAACCAGTATCCAGAACACATAAGCAACATCATTTCCCTCCTCCAGGATCTTGTAAGTGTCTTCCCTGCCAGCTCTGTGCAGGAAACTTCCATGCTTATTTCCCTCCTGCCAGCTTCTCTGAATGCTTTGAGAGCTTCTGGGGTTGACATAGAAGAGGAGACAGAGAAGAACCTGGAAAAGGTGCAGACCATCATTGAACATCTGCAGGAAAAGAGGCGAGAGGGCACTTTAAGAGTGGACACCTACACGTTAGTGCAGCCTGAGGCAGAAGACCATGTTGAGAGCTATAGGACCATGCCCATTTACCCTACTTACAATGAAGTGCACTTGGATGAGAGGCCATTCCTTCGTCCCAACATCATTACTGGAAAATATGACAGCACTGCTATCTATCTGGATACCCACTTCCGACTCTTGAGGGAAGATTTTGTTAGACCCCTACGAGAAGGCATTTTGGAACTTCTGCAAAGCTTTGAAGACCAAGGCCTGAGGAAGAGAAAGTTTGATGACATCCGAATCTACTTTGATACCAGGATTATCACCCCCGTGTGTTCATCATCAGGCATTGTCTACAAGGTGCAGTTTGACACAAAACCACTAAAGTTTGTTCGCTGGCAGAATTCCAAGCGATTGCTCTATGGATCTTTGGTGTGCATGTCCAAGGACAACTTTGAAACATTTCTTTTTGCCACTGTGTCTAACCGGGAGCAGGAAGATCTCTGCCGAGGAATCGTCCAGCTCTCCTTCAATGAGCAGAGCCAACAGTTGCTCGCAGAGGTCCAGCCCTCTGACTCTTTCCTCATGGTGGAGACAACTGCATACTTTGAGGCCTATAGGCATGTCCTGGAAGGACTCCAGGAGGTCCAGGAGGAAGATGTGCCCTTCCAGAGGAACATTGTGGAGTGTGACTCTTATGTGAAGGAGCCACGGTACTTGCTAATGGGGGGCAGATATGATTTCACTCCCTTAATAAAGAATCCCTCAGCCACTGGGGAACCTCTGAGGAATGCTGAGGGCTTGAGACATCCCAGAGTGAACATCTTAGACCCCAGCCAGTGGCCCTCAAAAGAAGCCTTGAAGCTGGATGACTCTCAAATGGAAGCCTTGCAGTTTGCTCTCACAAGGGAACTGGCTATTATTCAAGGACCTCCTGGAACAGGTAAGAGAATTTTTCAGAGCTTATGACATCTGCCCTATGAGATAGGCAAGGGAGGCTTGACTCTAGGTTTCTAGAGTATCTTGATTAGAGACCTTCTCCTAAAATGGGCATCAGACTTATCTATAAAGTAGCTGTTCGTGGTGATTTTCCAGTGGGCATCATTGGTATGCATAGTAATCAGAATCACAAGGTTAGAGAAGACTGCTATGGAGTCAGACTTAGGAAGATGCATGACCTTTGCTTCATCAAAGGCTGTATTAATTTTTATTTGATTTTATATTTTCAAGGTTTTTTTAAAAGATTTTATTTATTTGAGAGAGAGAGAACACAAGCAGGGGGAGGAACAGAGGGAGAGGGACAAGCAGACTCCACGCCAAGCACAGAGCCCAACTTGGGGCTTGATCCCACAACCCTGAGATCAGGACCCAAGCTAGAACCAAGAGTCGGACGCTCAACTGACTGAGCCACCGAGGTGCCCCTGATTTTATATTACTTTAAATAATATCAAATACATAATAACAGCACTATGTGCCAAGTAGTGTTTTATATGCTTTCCATGTATCAACTCATTACATCCCCAACAACTCTGTGAAGTAGAAACAGTTCCATTTTACAGATGAAAAACTAAGGCAAAGAAAGGTTGAATAATATGTTGACATTCGTACAGATGATAAGTGACAGACCCGACTTGAACTCAGGCAGTCTGGCTCATTTTGTCCTGGCTCTCCTATCTACCACACCATACTTCTCTTGGCTCGGAGCCTGATGTGAGGCTCGATCTTAGGACCCTGAGATCATGACCTGAACTGAAACCAAGAGTTAGACACTTAACTGACCAAGTCACCCAGGCACCTGTGGAAGGTTCTTTCTGATAAGAAACACCTATATAATGGAAAAATATGCATAATTAAAGAGATACTTTCAAGGCTTAAAAGAGGGGCGCCTGAGTGGCTCAGTCAGTTAAGTGTCTGCTTTTGGCTCAGGTCAGGGAATCAAGTCCTGCGTCAGGCTCCCTCCTCAGTGTGGAGTCTGCTTCTCCCTCTGCCCCTCCTCCCTGCTCATGCACTCACTCTCTCTCTCAAATAAATAAATTAAAAAAAAAAAAGAGGATGTACCAGTTTATACTCCCACCAAGAATGAACTAATGTTCCCATTTCCTTATATCTTTTCCAATATTGTTATCGGTCTTTTTTGCTAATCCGTTTTTGCTGATCTGCAAGTTTAAAAATTTTGGCCCATTAGTTTTTATGTTTTTGGTTTGTTTGTTTTAAGATTTGTTTATTTAGAGAGAGAGAGCGCGTGTGCACATGTTGTGGGGGTGGGGGCAGAGGGAGAGAGATTCCTTAAGCAGACTCCCTGCTAAGTGCAGAGCCCATGTGGGGCCCCAATCCTAGGACCCCAAGATCCTGACCTGAGCCAAAATCAAGAATCAGTTGTTGAACTGACTGAGCCACCCTGGTGCCCCTATTTTTTATGTTTTAATAAAAAATTGTTCAGAAGTTTTAAAAAGTCTCCACCATTCTACTCAGTTCCTGTCCCTAAAGCAAACAATGTTATTTTCTTGTTCATCCTTCCAGAGATAATTATGAATATTCAAGCAAATGCACAAATTGAATATAGTTATTACCCTTTACTATTTTCTTTTTTTTTTTTAGATTTTATTTTATTTTTTAAAATTTATTTATTTATTTTAGAGAGCAGGGAGGATGGGTAGAGGATGAGGGAAAGAAAAACTCAAGCAGACGCCACACTGAGCACAGAGCCCAATTCAGGGCTCAATCTGATGACCCTGAGATCATGACCTGAGCTGAAACTAAGAGTTGAGTGCTTAACCAACTGTGCCACCCAGGCGTTCCTTATATATTTTATTTTTAAGTAATCTCCACACGCAGTGTGGGGCTCGAACTCACAACCCGAGACCCAAGAGTCACATGCTTCACCTACTGAGCTAGCTCCTCAGCACCCCACCCCTAATTTTTTTTAACCCACTGTGCTAGAAACACTCTTGTGCATGTGGCTTTGTGCACTTATAAAATATCTTGGTGATCTTTTCGTATTCGTTCGTAAGTAGTAGCTCTTGTTTGTGACTGCATAATATTCCAGACAATGGAATAATCTCTTTAACCAGTCCCATGTGGAAAGATTTATTAATACAAATAATATTTCAGTGAATAGCCTTGTTTGTGAGTCATTTCATATGCAAACAAAATAAAGGCAGAAGAGAAATTCCTAACTTGATCAAAGAATATGTAAATTTGTAATTTTTTAAATTTGAATTTAATTAGCCAACATAAAGTACATCATTAGTTTGAGTTGTAAACTTGTAATTTTAACAGATATTGCTAAATTGCCCCCTAGAAATATATATCACAGTGGTTAATATGTATTTGTTTAATGAAGGATGAGATTAAATATCCTTTCTTGAGTTTATTAGCTATTTATATTATTACTTCTGTGGAGTAGCTTCTTTTCAAATGGCTTATTGATTTGTAGGAGCTGTTTTGTTTCAAAATCTACATGTTACAGATAATTTCCCTTAATGTTATCACCTGAAGTAGGACTCTTTAGTTCCAAGTATAGTAATAATTTCAGGCTTGCTTAAGTCACACACCTAAATGGTTACTAGGAAAGAGCATACGTGAGGGGGAGGTAATAAAGGAGTCATTTTTGAGGTGGAAATCCCCAAAACTACCCATTCTAAGGGGAAGGAAGTAGGAGGAGGAGAGCAAATATTGAATTACAGAGATTTTCTTTCCTCCTGAGGTATCCTTATCCATCCAGTCCTGTAACCAGAAACCTAGTTTTCCTTTTCTGCTTCCCACCCTAGCCAAACCATCATCAAGTTCCAATCAATGTTGCCTCTGAAGCTTCTCCCCAGTCTGCCTCATTATCTCATCTCTACTGCTGAAGCCGAGCCTCAGTTTTTACTTACCTGGAAGATGGCAACCCCATCCCTAGTTCTACTTGCCCACTCTTAACTCAGTTTTCACTTCCCCAGGGAAGTCTCTTCTAATCTCATTGACTAGGCCAGAATCCCAATTATATGTTTTTTGGGTACTGTGTATTTCTCATTTCCCACCTTTATGATTTTACATTTGTTTTTGTGAGTAATTATCTTTTTCTTCTACAAGTCTGTATGTTCCAGGACGATAAGAACCATGGTGGTTTTACTCACTATTGTATTTCTTGCACCTAACCCAGTGCCTGATGAGTATTAGGTGCTCAATACTTATTATTTGAAGGAAAAAAAGGAAGGAAGACATTGTTATTTATCCTGCTACACTGAAATCTTTGATTTTCTTGTATTGCTTCCTTACTTACTCTGAGTTTTTCGAGGACAGTGGCTACCTTCTCAGCCTGACACAGAACAATAATTTACCTGTTTGTAGACTTAATTATTGGCCATTTACTAATGAGTCTGTAACTCTAACTTCAATGTTGAAATTTGTGAGTTTTCCCCTCCTATCACAAAGGCAAGTCTACTGTGATACATAGAAATCATTTCTAAACAATTTGTTGCATGAGGGTACTGGCTAAAAAATACCTTATGGTTGTGAAAAAAATACCTTACAGCTGTGAAAAAAGGGGGGATTCTTTTTATGTGCTGATAGAGAACTATCTCCAAGGTACATTCATTAAGTGAAAAAAGCAAGATGTAGAATAGTGAAAATAGTCTGCAGCTATTTCCATGTAAAAAAAAAAAGGGATGGGGCACCTGGGTGGCTCAGTCGTTGGGCGTCTGTCTTTGGCTCAGGTCATGATCTCAGGGTCCTGGGATTGAGCCCTGCCTGGGGCTCCCTGCTCGGCGGGGACCTGCTTCTCCCTCTCCCTCTGCTGCTCCCCCTGCTTGTGCTCTCTTTGTGTCTGTCTGTCTCTCTCTGTCAAATAAATAAAAATAGAATATTTAAAAAAGGGGGGGAAGGCTAGAGAAAGACTATATTCTTATTTGTTTGCATTTGCATAGAATGACTAACTCTGGAAAGTGGCACAAGAAACTGGTAATACTGGTTGCTTCCAAGAGAGGAGCTGCATGACTGGGGGCAGAAGAGCACGGGGGCTTTTCGTAATATACCCATTTGTGTTTCTTGGATTTTAAATCGTCTCCGTGTATGACTTTAAATTTTTTAAAATAATAATTTTCTGTAAATAATTAGTTACTCCTTCTAAGAAGTCTTTAATTTTTTTAACTCTCCTTTTTCCTTGTTTTCTAGGCAAAACCTACGTGGGTCTAAAAATTGTTCAGGCGCTTCTAACCAACGAGCCCGTCTGGCAAATTAGTGTCCAGAAATTCCCCATCTTGGTTGTATGTTATACTAATCATGCTTTGGACCAGTTTCTGGAAGGTAAGTCTAGGCAAATTTGTTCTCCTTCAAGACATTAATAATTGAACTATCAGCAACTTCAGTAGCTTTTTATTGTCTTTGAACTAAGTCCATAGTGCTTTCCATGAGCTGCAAGGCTGTGTGTGGTCTGCTCCAGACTAACTCTTGAACATTATCTCCTACCTCTTCCTTTGTTCTCCCTAACTCCAGCAACACCAATTTTCTTCAGTTCCTCCAGCTTCTCCCTTGGACTATGCTGTTCCCCCCTCCCTAGAAGGCACTTTTTCTCTCTCCCTCTCTCTCCATCTTGACCTCATCTAGCCTGGTTGGCTCCAACTCATTCTTCAGGTGTCACTTAAATCTCTCTTCAGGTAGACTTTCCCAGTTGCCCCCAGACACGGGGTCTCCTTTTGTATTTTTTCTTCAGAAACTTAATACGTATGTAACAATTTATTATATGTGTTTCTACCCTAGACTCTAAACACTATGAGGGTTTCGGCCCTGTTTCTTGCTATATTCACAGATTCTGGCACATACTAGGTACTCAAAAAAATACTAATTGTATTAATAAATGAGTAAGTATATATTTTTCATTTTGCTTATAATACTATTATCCATTTTATATCTTCCTTTAACCTAGATTAGATCTTTTTTATTCTTGGGATCTCAGCTTAAATATTAGATCCTCAAGAATTGGATCACTACCCCACGTAAACTAGGTAAGGGCCCCTGTTACATACTTATACCATCATGGGCTTATAGTCTTTACTGTACTTATTGCTATTATGATAAATTGTTTAATGTGTATCTTCTCTGCCAGACTGTGAGACATGAGAACAAATTAGGAACTGCATCTGTGCTTTACATGCTATATCTTTTTTTTTTTTTTTAAGATTTTATTTGTTCATTTGACAGAGTGAGGCAGCGAGAGAGGGAACCCAAGTGGGGGTGGTGGGAGAGGGAAAAGTAGGTTTCCTGCTGAGCAGGGAGCCCGATGTGGGGCTTGATCCCAGAACGCAGGGATTACGGACCCGAGCCGAAGGCAGATGCTTAACTGAGCCACCCAGGGGCCCCTTACCTGCTGTATCTTAAGAACCTAGCACAAGCCTGGCAAATAGTGACCAATCAGCAAATACCTGTAGAGTGAGTGATAGAGAACATTTACTAACTGCTTACCTTGTGCCAGGACCTGCCTGGGAGCTATACAGACACTCTCTCATTTATCCAGACCATAGCCCTATAAGGAGAGTATTTCTTTCTTCAAATCACAGATGAAGAACTGGAGCTCAAGTTAAGTAACTTGCCACAGTTTACATAGCAATAGTGGTGAAGCCAAGATTTGGGTCCCCAGTTGTCTGATTCTAAAGCCTATGTTCTTAAGCACCTCACTACTGCTCTGCAGGTCGTTTCATCTCTGGGGTAGATTCCTGTAAGCACCAGTTTGTTCTCTAAGGGAACAGCTGCAACAACATCCCAAACACATGGAGCTCTCTCCTGAGAGAATCCTGCATGGCTCCTCTGACCTCTGCTGTGCTCTGCCTTATTCCACAGGCATCTACAAGTGTCAGAAGACCAGCATCGTGCGGGTAGGCGGAAGGAGTAACAGTGAAATCCTGAAGCAGTTCACCCTGCGGGAGCTGAGGAACAAGCGGGAGTTCCGCCGCAGCCTCCCCATGCACCTCCGGAGGGCCTACATGAGTGTGAGTTCCGGCTTGGGCTAGCCGAGATAGTTCAAGGTGGCGATATGCTAGAGAGCAGTGTCTCTCTAGGGACGATAAGGAGGCACTCCGCAGAGTGGTGAAGGACCCAGGTTCCTTCCAGCAGTCCACTCTGCTAGTCCCATGGAGTGACCTTTGCCCTCATAATCAAGATGGAGAAAGGACAGAAATGGCACACCACCCCTCCCAACCCCTGCCAGCGCCTTTTAAGGCCACTTCCCCAAACCACCAGCAGCCCTTGCTTACAGCCCATCCTCTAGCTGGGCAGCAGTGTACCCAGACAAAACTCTACCAAGAAAAGGAGAGAAGTGTCTGCAGCAGTATTCTTTTTTTTTTTTTTTTTTAAAGATTTTATTTATTTATTTGACAGAGATAGAGACAGCCAGCGAGAGAGGGAACACAAGCAGGGGGAGTGGGAGAGGAAGAAGCAGGCTCATAGCGGAAGAGCCTGATGTGGGGCTCGATCCCATAACGCCGGGATCACGCCCTAAGCCGAAGGCAGGCGCTTAACCGCTGTGCCACCCAGGCGCCCCTGCAGCAGTATTCTTGGCCTGTTTTTCTGTTGTATTAGTTGTTTCCTTTTACTGGTTGATGGGCGTCTTTTAGATATTTTAAATAGTAATCCTTTGGTTTTGAGACCACAGTAATGTGTTTGGAAATTGTTTGTTGACTGGTCTATTTATTAATCTCTCTTCTTGCTGTTCCTGTGTTAGCTCTGTTTTCTCTCATGGGAGGAACTGAGTTCAGGGGATGGTGGTACTTCCTCATCATTTCTTTCCCTCTGTTCTTGGCAGATCGTGACACAAATGAAAGAGTCAGAGCAAGAGCTGCATGAAGGGGCCCAGACCCTGGAGTGCACCATGCGCGGTGTACTCCGGGAACAGCACCTGGAGAAATACATCTCCCCCCAGCACTGGAAAAGCCTGATGAATGGACCAGTACAGGTAGGGGTCATCCTGGGGCCTCTAAGCATCTCTCTTGCCTCAGTACTTGGAGCGAGTCTCCAGCAGAAGCAGCAATCCAAAGCATTCACTGTTTTAATAATCTGACGCTGCCATAATGTGAGAAGTACCTTTTAATGAGGGAGAGGTGGCCGAGTGTACTAGTCAAGCCTGAGTATACTAGTCAAGAGCAAGACTCCGGAGCCAGCTTGCTGGATGTGAATTCTGGTTTTACTCTAGGCAGGTTACTTCATTTTTCTTTTTTTTTTCTTTTTCTTTTTCTTTTTTTTAGGTTACTTCATTTTTCTGTGCCCGCTTCCTCTTTTATAGAATGGGGATGATAACATTAAGCTGAACCATGTAAAATTGCTAATATTTGTAAATTTGACTTGCAAAAATGGCAGTTTCTTACAGACCAATGAAATTCTTACGGGATTGTTAGTTGGATAAGCAAGTTAATATTTGTAAACCACTTAGCTTAATTAGTGTGCTATAAGCAATTGTTAAATAAAACAAAATCATAACAAGGGAGCCTCGCACATCTAGAGAGCCTTGACGTCAGCAGACCTAAGTCATACACACTGACTGTGTGCCTTGGCCAATGTGGTCCTCAGGTGTCTCAGCAGTCAAACAGGGGCAGTAATAATGCCTGCCTTTGAAGGATATTCTGTGAACTAACTGACATGGTTTCTGTAAAGTGGCTGGCCAGGAACCCAGTGAAATGGTAGCTGTCTTATCAATGAGTTGGTGACTTCTAGGGTTACAAACCCAGAAGCCTGAAAGGGTCAATCAAGATCTATAAATGACTAACGCCGCCTAGATATGAGACACTGGAAAGTAGAGAGGGCTTGGCAGACTGGAAAAGAAGTGGTCGCAGTGCACTTGGAGCCATGTGTTGCTGTTCTCGAATGCAGGCTCGTTGCTGCCATAGATCCTGATTTTATCGAGAGGGGAAATTTTTATTTTTAAAATTCTGTGCAAGTCATATTTAATGATCCAGTAGCCCAAGGGTTGCCAACTTACAGCCTCTAAATTTTAAGGGAACTACTTTTGATCCTTCACAGAAACCTTTACGCTGGTTGTCATAGAATTCTTATGACTGATAATTATTCCTTCTTCAGGACAGCGAATGGGTTTGCTTCCAGGGCTGGAAGCATTCCATGATGCTGGAGTGGCTGGGTCTGGGTGTCGGTTCCTTCACCCAAAATGTTGCTCCAGCAGGACCTGAAAATACAGGTAAGAGTGCATGTCTACCTAGAATCACATCTTAAGGTAGACTATGGTAGACCAGAGAATAAAACTTAAAAGTAATACCTAGAGTATATAAAGAGCTATAATCAATCTGAGAGAGACAAGTCATAGTTTGATAGGCAAATAAATAAAAGACATTTCATAAGCACATCACAAAACAGGAAATTCTGATAGTCAATAAACATATGAAGGCTCATTAGAAAAGAGAGGAGCTAAAACTACAATGAGATGGTATCACACACCAGATTGGCAAAAAGCTATAACCCCGCACCAATAAGAATGTGGAGCAGTAGGAACTCTGCTAATGGGGATATTAATTGGCACAACCACTTTATAAAAATAGAAAAAAGAAAGAACTCAAATGTTCATCAACATTTGTACAACAGATGGATCAATTACTGTCCATTCAGATCATGAAATACTGTACAAAATGAAAAGGAATGACTCACAGTGTATATGGTAATGTATGAATCTCAAAAACAGGCTGAATGGAAAAAGCAAGCTGTAGGAAAATATATACAATACTATTCTGTTTGTATAGAGCTCAGAAAGTGGGGAAAAAAAAAAAGCCAAAACTAGACAATGTGTAGTTTAGAGATGTGTCTACATTATATATGTGGTTAAGGTATTTTAAAAGAAAGGTGTGGGGGGCGCCTGGGTGGCTCAGTCATTAAGCGTCTGCCTTCGGCTCAGGGCGTGATCCCAGGGTCCTGGGATCGAGCCCCACATCAGGCTCCTCTGCTGGGAGCCTGCTTCTTCCTCTCCCACTCCCCCTGCCTGTGTTCCCTCTCTCCCTGGCTGTCTCTCTCTTTCTCTGTCAAATAAATTAATAAATAAAATCTTTAAAAAATAAAAAAATAAAAGGTGGGGGGTGAGGTTGAGCAATAAAATTCAGGTTAGACAGGCCCACAAAAGTCTTCAAGAAATGGGTGATTTTCTCCTTAAATTGGGTGTGAGGTACCCGGATGTTCATTTTAAGAATTTTTATTATCTTTTAAATTGCCCATTTACGTTGCATACCTCTTTTGTGTATTTGTATATAAGTAAAACCTTTCTTATTTTTTTTTTTTTTTAAAGATTTTATTTATTTATTTGACAGAGATAGAGACAGCCAGCGAGAGAGGGAACACAAGCAGGGGGAGTGGGAGAGGAAGAAGCAGGCTCATAGCGGAGGAGCCTGACGTGGGGCTCGATCCCATAATGCCGGGATCACGCCCTGAGCCGAAGGCAGATGCTTAACCACTGTGCCACCCAGGCGCCCCAAGTAAAACCTTTCTTAAAAAGGGATACATTTAGGGGTGCCTGGGTGGCTTAGTCGGTTATGCGTCTGCCTTCAGCTTAGGTCACGATCCCAGAGTCCTGGGATTGAGCTCCATGTCTGGCTCCCTGCTCAGCAGAGGGTCTGCTTCTCCCTTTCCTTCTGCCCCTCCCCCTGCTCCTTCTCTCTCTCTCTCTCTCTTGCTCGCTCTCTCTCAAGTAAATAAATAAAATCTTAAGGGGGGGATACATTTACATGGTATTTAAAAATATAACAAAAAAGTATCTAAGTCTCCCTCCCCTAACTCTCATTTCTCCCAGCTTCACCTGCTAGAGGTAACCACTTAAACCCCTTGAGAATGTCTTCATGCATCTGAGCTCTTGTAAGTGCCCTCCGCTATTCTTGGGCTTTGAGTTTCACCGCTGTCCTGCCTGCTTTCCTCCTAGCCCAGGCAGAAGGGGAAGAGGAGGAAGAAGAAGGGGAAGAGGAAGGTTCGCTGATTGAGATTGCAGAGGAGGCTGACCTAATTCAAGCAGACCGGGTGATTGAGGAGGAAGAGGTGGTGAGGCCCCGGAGGCGGAAGAAGGAAGAGAATGGGGCAGTCCAGGAGTTGGCTAAAGTGCTTCTGGCCATGAGGCTAGACAACTATGGCCCCGGAATGACAGCTGGGCAGGAGCAAAATGCCGGAGAGTGGGAGGTAAACTCACTTGCTCATGGCCTCTGGAAGCCAGCCCTAAGAGAATGGGAAATGGGAGTTCAGTTACTACTGCCAGGTGGGTGGGGGTTAAACTTTTCTGAAACAGGCCTGAGAACATGTGTTCTGATGAGAACTGCAGCCCCTTGTTTTCACCTACTTCTATTACAACAGTGTATTCACCTTGTCCTCACAGTTAATTTGCCCATTTTACAACCTAACCATCATATAAGGTGGGTTCAGTTCCAGAGAGTATACAAATTAAGGCCTTTCAGAGGGGCCGTGGCAAGAAATTCCAACTTAGAAAAACAGGAAGCAGGTAACCAAATGCTTCTCTTGAACTTTTGGAAAAATGCTTCACATGTGGGTCAGATCAAACATGTGATCTCAGTGCTTGGTGCTTTCATGGGTATTATCTTCTCAAGTACAAATGAGCCTATGAACAATACATTAAGACTTTAGAGAATTCAAGTAAAGTAGAATGAAACAAGCTGTACAGCCTGGATGGAATACGCATCCTTCATTCACCTTGGAATTTGATGTTTCTCTTAAAGCCGGAATGGTGTGAACACCCAGACTTTCCCTCTTGTCCTTCCTTTGGTAGAAACAGTTGGTCCTCAGAATTTACCGTGCCTTGCTATGACAGTAGAGGACTGGATACTCAAAAAAACATTTTCTGACCCCCACTGATGATTTAAGGGACTTTCAAAGGCAACTTTGACTGGATGCTATTTTCACTGATCTGCTAGCTTTGAGCCTGATCTTCTAGTTGAGTTCAGCATCACTGTACGTGATGGATGGAGTCTGATCCCAGTACGTGGAATTATGGATTGGGCAGTTCTCTGCCACATGGCCTTAGGAGTTGATCTGTTTGGTTTTGAAGTGGGGGGAGGTACATAATATTGTGACATCCATCTTTCATGCCAGTCCTTCTAAAGGCTCATGGCCTCAGACTTAGTACAGAGCCAGGGGAGAGCACTTTCCCCTAAATGGTCCCTTTCGCCCACTTGTTGAAGGTACTATGATGGTGTTAAGACCATCTTAGCAGGCCCTGGATGGCATTCAACAAGAAAGACTCACGTCTGCTACTTTTGTGACATTTTTTAGGAATGAGAAATAGAATGTGGTCAAAAGACATTCAGTGATAACTAGTGTCAGCAGTATTCCAAGTGCTTTCCATGTGTTTATTCCTTCAGTCTGTTCAGCAGCCCTGCGAAAATGTACCATTAGTATTCTCATTTTATAGAAGGGGATGCTGAGGTACATAGAGGTTGAGTAACTTACTCTAGGTCCCACAACTCAGTAAGAGGTAGATGGGGCTTTGAACCCAGGCAGACTGGCTCCAGAGCCCTCATTGGGCCACTCTGCGGTGGAGTATGTGTTGGAAGAGTGTGAGACATTCAAAGAAGTTCTTCTGAGGTGGCAGCTTCTTTTTTTAATTTGCTCCCACCTTGGTCTTAGAACTGGGCCCGTGGTAACCCTGGCTGGTATTAATGTCCACAGACCCAGCGCAGCCAGAAAAAGAAAATGAAGAAGAAAGTGAAGGTTGAACTTCGTAAACTGAACACCATGACCGAGACTGAGGCCAGTGAAATCCAGGATGTTTGGCAGCTGGACCTGAATTCTCGATGGCAGCTATATAGGTATTATGCTCACTCCTCACCCCTGCCCCCCAGCCAGCCCATGTTATTTCCCCAAGGGATTCTTTTTCTTTTTCTTTTTTTTTTTTTTAAAGATTTTATTTATTTATTTGACAGAGACAGAGACAGCCAGCGAGAGAGGGAACACAAGCAGGGGGAGTGGGAGAGGAAGAAGCAGGCTCATAGCAGAGGAGCCTGATGTGGGGCTCGATCCCATAACGCCAGGATCACGCCCTGAGCCGAAGGCAGACGCTTAACCGCTGTGCCACCCAGGCGCCCCCCCAAGGGATTCTTTTTCTGTTCCTGGAACATAGCCCCCCCCC
>NW_024424675.1:36196939-36239114 GCF_017311325.1 Ursus maritimus | reverse complement strand
CCCCCCCCCCCCCCCCCCCCCCCCGCTGTCGCTTCACCCCGACCTTCAGCAGTGTTAACTAATGATTGGTTGCATACCCCCACTGTGCTGAGTGCTAGGGGTGCAGCCACGGGATAAAACAGACACTAGGCTCTACCCTTACAGAGCTTAAAGTCTATCCAGGGAGACAAATTAGTCAATTGCACAAATAAAATGTTACAAGTGGACATAAACGCTAAGAAGGAAAGGAGCAAGGAGTGCTAAGAAGATTAACATGGGATCTGAGCTGGTCTGAGATATCCAGGAAAGTGACATCGGAGGCAAGATCTGAAGGATTAGTAGACATTAACAAAGCCAGCAGGGAATGGGGAACAGATGAAATTACGGGGACCAGATGCGTAAAGGCTTGACCTGGGAAGGAGTATGGCCATTTGAGAAATGAACAGAAGGCAGCCAGCATGTCTGTGGCTTAGAGAGAAATGGGACGTGAGGTCAAAGAGGTGGGCAGGGGCCTGACCTCAGGGCCTAATGAGGCAAAGACGAGGAGCCTGGATTATCAAAAGCCACTTTTCAAAGTGTATTGAAAAGCTGTTGGAACGTTTTACAGCAGAGTAGCCTAGTGAGCAGAGTAGTGTAGTGACACGATCTGTTTTAGTTGTAAACAAGACTCTGGAGCATTAGGGGAGGGGCCTCAGGCAGGAGTGGGGCAGGGAGAATTTGGGAGAGATTCTTGAAGCTTTTGAAGTCCCTTACTTGCTTCCCAATAATTAACATCTTTTCTTTATCCTACTCCCCTCCGTAGCTCCTGGCCACCTATGTACATGTCTCTGCACATCTTTTTTGTTGGGCATTTTGGACTTTTGGGTCCCAGTAAACCTGGGTCTTTCCTTCCTCTCTCTCTCTCTCTGGTCTGTAAGCTCCTCAAGGGTCTAGGTTCCACTTCATACACACCGAAGGGGGTTCCTCCACCTTCTCAAAGAGCACACATCTTCCTCTCTCTGGTTCTTCACATTCTTCAGGCTGTGGCTACAGATGTACCAGGCCGACACCCGCCGAAAGATCCTCAACTATGAGCGCCAGTACCGCACATCAGCTGAGAGAATGGCTGAGCTGAGGCTCCAGGAAGACCTGCACATCCTGAAAGATGCCCAGGTTGTAGGAATGACAACCACAGGTAAGAAAGCATGGGGAACTTTACCTGATCCAGGGGTCCACTCCTGGTGCCAAACTCCTATCAGACTATCTAGGACAGGTAAAGAGGAGCTGCTTTAGTAGGTTAGAGGGAAAAGGCCATGAGAAGCTACTGAAAGCAAGCTGTGTTTAGGGAAGTGATAGTAAAATGTACCCACTTGTTCCTGCTGCGTTCGGAACCCCAATAATGACCGACATGGGTGTGATGCTCTGGAGACCACCCAGCCGCACTTGTGGTCTCATTCAGGGGTGTGCGCAGCCCTGGCTGAATGTGAGGGCTCAGTTGTCCCAGGGTCCAGTGCCTCAGCTCAGGGAGCCTCTTCTCTCTTGACTCCAGGTGCTGCCAAATACCGTCAGATCCTGCAGAAGGTGGAACCTCGGATTGTCATTGTGGAAGAGGCTGCTGAAGTCCTTGAGGCCCACACCATTGCCACACTGAGCAAAGCTTGCCAGCACCTTATTCTGATTGGGGACCACCAGCAGGTAGGGCAGGAGCCCCTAGAAGATGAAGAGAGATGACTGAGGGGTGCACTCAGACAGAAGACCCCGGCCTCTCTGCTTCACCAGTCCTCAAGCTTGGTGGCTTTCTGTGATTCTTTCCCTCACTTTCCACATTCAATTTAAGAGCAAGTGCTCTTAGATTTGGGGTATATTTCAGAGGTGGTTTCATTCATTTTCTGTTCTCTGCTACTTTTATAATCTACAGTGTCCTTTTAAGTGGACTAGTCAAACAGTAAGCTCCCAGTTCCCCTACTTCCATTTTTGCTGTCCTCTAATCCATTCTTTATAAAGGAGCAAGTGAATATTAAATAAATAAATAAATCAGATCATGTCACTCTACAGCTTGAGACCCTCCAGTGATTTTCCATTGACTTAATATAAAAATCAGGCTTCTTAAAGTGGCTTACAGAGGCAAATAGTCTCAGGTTCAGCCTGCTTCTCTGACTTCTCCTATCACCATCTCATTTGCCCACTGTGTTCCCACCCCTGCCCTCCTTCCTGCTTCCTCTCATGGCTTGCTTTTCAAATGATAGGCACTTCCTCCATGCTGGCATCAACTCAGATGTCACTCTTTACAGAGGCCTATTTAAAGGAACTCCCACCCCTGGGCACTCTGTTACATCACCCTTATTTCTTGCCTTCATGGCCCTCTGGCTCTTTATCCTTAAGCTGTCAGTACTTAGAGCAGTGCACTTAAAAAACATTTTGATGGGTGGGAGGATGGATGGATGGATAAAATGTGTCAATACAGAGTCCTTAGACTTGTTTCTTTTCTCAGCTGCGCCCCAGTGCCAACGTGTATGATCTAGCCAAGAATTTCAACCTTGAGGTATCCCTCTTTGAACGGCTGGTGAAAGTAAACATTCCCTTTGTCCGTCTGAATTACCAGGTGAGAAGCTGAACTTCTGTTATTACCTTCCAAATGTCCAGGAGAAGTCTCCTGGGAGCCTGCCAACTGCCAGTAAGAAAGGTCTCATAAAAGTAAAACTGGTTTAGTAATGCAATGACTGTCAGACTTCTTTTCTGTTTCAAAATAGCACAAGATCAGCCTGTGTTGAGTTTGTGTTGGGCAAAGGAGCTGTTTACATTCTGCCTATTCTTTTCACATTACCTCCAGATTTTCCACCAGCAACCTAGCCTTTAGGAAACTATCTATTTGTTCTCTGCCCATGTTTCTAATGACATATATATCTTGTTTCAGCACCGCATGCGCCCTGAAATTGCCCGACTTTTGACCCCCTACATTTACCAGGATCTGGAGAATCATCCCTCTGTTCTCAAATATGAGAAGATAAAGGTGAGCCTGTCCTACCTGATCTTTCTGTGATGCTATCAACAACCTAGAAGGCTGTCTTTCCTTGGGAGGGAGAAGTGTTTTCAGAAGGGACTAGAGCCCGCTTTTTTTTTTCCTTAATTTTTCCTTTTCAGATTTTATTGAAGAGAGCGAGAGAGAGAGAGCATGAGCACGAGCAGGGTGGAGGGGTGGAGGGAGAAGGAGGCAGGCTCTCTGCTGAGCTGGGAGCCCAATGCAGGACTCGATCCCAGGACCCTGGGATTATGACCTGAGCCGGGACAGACACTTAACCGATTGAGCCACCCAGGCTCCCCTAGAGCCAGCTTTTTAAAAAGCTGGTTATTAAGGGGAGAGATAATAATAGAAGTTGAGAGATAGAGATGTGGGTTTTGAATCCCAGCTCTGCCACTTAGTAGTAGCTTTGTAACTTTTCAGCAAGTTATATACCATTTCCGAGTATCAGGGTCTTCTGTACGGTGAGAATAATGGGTACTGCCTTGTTTTGAAGGAGATAATGTGTGTAAAGCGGTCACGGTGGTGTGCTTGTAAGTTAGCTGCTCCCTCAACATCTTCATCATCATAGCTGCTATTTCCCGGACTATAATAGTTGGATTGTGGATGGCTGTTTTAAATATTTATATCTAAACAAATGTGTTGAAAACTAAAATAGACAAATTTTTTATCTGTTTCCCTACTTGCCATGGTCCCAAAAGAAAGCACATGGTGACTGACTCCAAAGTTAAAGATTGTGGTGCAAAGTTCACAAAGAGCTTTGCAGGGTCTCTCCCTGGAATAGGGTCAGTGGCCAATACATGTGGAGATAGAAAAAATTGCACGAGTGAACCTCCTAACGTATCACTTCTTTTCCTTTCTAGGGGGTCTCTTCCAACCTTTTCTTTGTGGAACACAACTTTCCTGAACAGGAAATCCAAGAAGGCAAAAGCCATCAGAATCAGCATGAGGCTCGCTTTGTGGTAGAACTGTGCAAGTACTTCCTGTGCCAGGAGTACCTGCCCTCCCAGATCACCATCCTCACCACCTACACCGGGCAGCTCTTCTGCCTGCGCAAACTCATGCCAGCCAAGACATTTGCTGGGGTCAAGGTCCATGTGGTTGACAAATACCAAGGAGAAGAGAATGACATCATCCTCCTCTCACTGGTGCGGAGCAACGAAGAAGGCAAGGTGGGTTTTCTCCAGATATCCAACCGCATCTGTGTGGCCTTGTCCCGTGCCAAGAAGGGGATGTACTGCATCGGAAACATGCAGATGCTGGCCAAGGTGCCCTTGTGGAGCAAGATCATCCATACTCTTCGAGAGAACAATCAAATCGGCCGCACGCTCCGGCTATGCTGCCAGAACCATCCCGATACCCACACCTTAGTATCCAAAGCTTCTGATTTCCAAAAAGTGCCCGAAGGAGGCTGCAGCCTACCCTGTGAGTTCCGGCTGGGCTGTGGGCACGTCTGCACCCGTGCCTGCCACCCCTATGATTCCTCACACAAGGAGTTCCAGTGCATGAAGCCATGCCAGAAGGTCATCTGCCAGGACGGGCACCGGTGCCCTCTGGTTTGCTTCCAGGAGTGTCAGCCCTGTCAGGTGAAGGTGCGTAAACTCATTCTTCGGTGCGGCCATGAACAAATGGTTCCTTGCTCCATGCCTGAGTCAGATTTTTGCTGCCAAGAGCCTTGCCCCAAGGTCTTAAAATGTGGGCACAGATGCAGCCACCCCTGTGGTGAAGACTGTGTGCGGTTGTGTTCGGAAATGGTCACCGTGAAACTCAAGTGTGGGCACAGCCAGCAGGTGAAGTGCGGTAATGTGCAAGACCTTATGTATGACCTGCCAGTCAAGTGTACCACCAAGTGTGGCACCGTCTTGGACTGCGGGCACCCTTGTCCCGGCTCCTGCCACAGCTGTTTCGAAGGGCGCTTTCATGAGCGCTGTCGGCAGCCCTGCAAGCGCCTGCTCATCTGCTCACACAAGTGCCAGGAGCCGTGCATCGGCGAGTGCCCACCCTGCCAGCGGACCTGCCAGAATCGCTGTGTCCACAGCCAGTGCAAGAAGAAGTGTGGGGAACTGTGCAGCCCCTGCGTGGAACCCTGTGTCTGGCGCTGCCAGCACTACCAGTGCACCAAACTCTGCTCTGAACCCTGCAACCGGCCCCCGTGCTACGTGCCTTGTACTAAGCTGCTGGCTTGTGGCCACCCCTGCATTGGTTTGTGTGGGGAGCCATGCCCCAAGAAGTGCCGTGTCTGCCACCAGGAGGAAGTCACCCAGATCTTCTTTGGCTTCGAGGATGAGCCTGATGCCCGCTTTGTGCAGCTAGAAGACTGCAGCCACATCTTTGAGGTGCAAGCCCTGGACCGCTACATGAATGAGCAGAAGGATGATGAAGTTGCCATCAGGTTGAAGGTGTGCCCTATCTGCCAGGTGCCCATCCGTAAAAACCTACGGTACGGAACCAGCATCAAACAGCGGCTGGAAGAGATTGAAATTGTCAAGGAAAAGATTCAGGGCTCAGCAGGGGAAATTGCAACCAGCCAGGAACGACTTAAGGCCCTGCTGGAGAGCAAGAGCCTCCTCCACCAGCTGCTTCCTGAAGACTTTGTGATGTTGAAGGAGAAGCTGGACCAGAAAAATCTGTCAGTGAAGGACCTGGGCCTTGTTGAGAATTACATCAGCTTCTATGACCACTTGGCTGGCCTGTGGGATTCTCTGAAAAAGGTGAAGGTCTCAGAGCAAGAGAGAGTGGGGATTCGACTAGAACAGGTCCATGAGTGGCTAGCCAAGAAGCGTTTGAGCTTTACCAGCCAGGAACTCGATGACCTCCAAAGTGAAATCCAGAGGCTCACGTACCTGGTGAACCTCCTGTCCCGCTGCAAGATAGCAGAGGGGAAGATGAAAGGTAGCACAGCAGAAGAGGTCTACAGTGTCCGGAAGATCCTTGAGAAAACATCTAAGTTCACCCAGGAGGATGAACAGCTTGTGCAGAAAAAGATGGAAGCTTTGAAAAACACCCTTCCCTGCTCTGGCCTGGGCATCTCAGAGGAAGAACGAGTGCAGATAGTCAATGCTATGGGTTTTCCTCGTGGCCACTGGTTCAAGTGTCCCAATGGCCACATCTATGTGATTAGCGATTGTGGGGGAGCCATGCAGAGGGGCACATGTCCTGACTGTAAGGAGGTGATTGGGGGCATAAATCATACTCTGGAAAGGAGCAATCAGCTTGCTTCTGAGATGGATGGAGCCCAGCACGCTGCCTGGTCTGACACAGCCAATAACCTGATGAACTTTGAAGAGATCCAGAGGATGATGTAGGAAGATGGCGCACCGCTGCCTTGTGCCTAGCCACGTCCTGGCTGGGGTCGGCTCCCTTGCGAAGGAACCGAAGTTTGTTTTTTACTATTGTCCTTTAGTCTTAGCACCTATTTAAGGATCCACTTTTAGGGGTTGCCCACATTTGTTTCTAGATTTCCCCTGCGCTAGAATAAGCACTTTACCTCCAGAACTGAGAGCAGAGTTAACAGATTTCTTCTCTTTTTTTCTCCTGCAAGTTAGTGGACAGGCTCCCTGGAGCACGTTTGGGGCTTCCAGCTCGGGCTACCTACTGGTATCTCTGGGTCCTGACTCAGTCAGATGTTTTTTCTGCAGTGCTCCGGGGCCACAGAGTATGAACTCAGTGAAGCAGACTCAATTCTAATTGCCAGGCCCTAACTTGTAGACTAACTTTAATTCTAATAAACAGAGGTCCAGAGGAGTTGTTTATGAACTGCTTATCCTTTCAAGGAGCACAAAAATCCCTCCCACCCTTCTCCTTGGGCACCCTCACTCCCGGAGACGGAGGCATGTGATAAGACAAAGACTTCAGTGACTAACCCTGACCCAGTTACATAACTGAGAGTGGGAAAGTTGTGACTACCCACAGCTGGGGGGCTTATGCAGCAGGCCCAGGCCAACTAAGGAGTGATCCCATACCCTCTCCTATGACCGGCACTTTGGGATGGTGGAGGTTTCTTTGCAGAAGTTCAGTAGTAGTGCTGGTTCCCCAGGGCCCTGAATGGAACTAAACTTAACATTTGGTACCAGCAGCACCTATCCAAAGTGTGACCCTTTGTCCCAACACTATTACAGCTTTTGCCTGGGCAGGGTTAGCATGCCAGCAGCTTCTGCAGGCTCCAGACCCATGCCAGAAGCCAGCCCCCAGGCCTGCTGCCTGCATACATTTTCCCTCAGTCCAGTGTTCCTAGAACAGACACTTAGGCATCTCAGGTCTTTCTAATGTTGGTGAGAAAAATGTCCTTTTCCTATGTATGCATATCCTTTTTTGTCTTTACTATGCACTTTAGCCTATAAAGCCAATTAATAAAAACGATGATTGAGAAAATCAATGGTCCACATTTGTCGTCAACTGTTAGAAGCAGCTCAAGCAGCTTGAGACAGTGAGGATGGGATTGGAGGCACTGCCTACAAGGAGGCCGGTCCTGTTTCTGTGGTGTGGGGTTTCTGTTTAGCTGGTGAGTCATTTTTACTCAAGGTAAAAAGAATTTTTGGTTATAAAAAGGTTTAACTTGAAGTTTCCTTCCCCAGAGGCAACTCTGTTAACAGCTTCCTGAGTCCTTCCAGAGGTAAGCTATGCACATGCAATGTATAAACCTTAAAACAAAAAACACGGTTCTGCACTTGGTTTTTTTAACCTAACAACCTTAGATGGACATTTGGTTTAGATTAGAGTTAGATTTCTGTAAGCAGATACACAGACAATGAGTCTGAACCATACTCCATCACGCAGGTGTGCCGTTATTTACTGAAATGGCGCCTTCTGTTGGAGACTGTTAGGTGCAGCCTAAATGAATGGCTTTGAACACATTCTTTTAATGTCATGGGTATGTGCTACTGGGTAACTATTATAATTTTTGAGCTGGTGGGGGGAAGTGTATGTATTCCTTAAAATTATATGGGACAGACTACAAACATACAGTTTTCTCAAGGGGTATCCCTTTCATCTAGTTGGCAAAGGAACCTAGGATTCAGAAAGGATGAGAACCACCACTCTAAAGGGTAAAAGCTGTTTTTTGCAACAAGGAGCTAATTTATCTGGGATCCCTTCTGTCCCCTTTGAGCTTCTTTCTCTCCAGCAGCATTTCCACAGCACAGTTAGAGTGTGGGTTCAGGGAGACCCTAGTTTCAAAACCTGAACTCCCAGTGTAACTTTGGAAAGCTACTCCCCTCTATGTGCAAAAGAGGGATGACTACTTCTCCCACAGGGTGTAGTGAATTTAATGAGACCGTGCTCGGTACACAGAATGTCTGGTATATGGCTGATGCTCGGTGGATTACTGCTTTTAGTTCTAGGACAGACATCAAGAGAACTTCTAGGAAGAATTTCCTCCACATCCAGGTCCTCTACAAGCGTAAAGATGGATTGGAAGTAGATGGGGTAGGGGCGCCTGGGTAGTGCAGTCGTTAAGCGTCTGCCTTCAGCTCAGTGCGTGATCCCGGTGTTCTGGGATCGAGCCCCACATCAGGCTCCTCGGCTGGGAGCCTGCTTCTTCCTCTCCCTCTCCCCTGCTGTGTTCCCTCTCTCGCTGGCTGTCTGTCACATAAATAAATAAAATCTTAAAAAAAAAAAAAAGGAAGTAAATGGGGTAGACTATGCTGAGGGATGAACAGAGGAATAAAATACACAATTCAGATTGGTTTATTCTCCCTCCCAAAATATACTTCCATTTGTTTTGGGGTTTTTTTTCTTAAGTTTTATTTAAGTAATCTCTACACCCTACACAGGGCTCAAACTCACAACCCCAAGGTAAGAGTCGTACACTCCTCCAAGCCAGCCAGGCACCCCCCATTTAACTTTATGTGAAACTTAATCAGCAAGAAGAGCCTTGGCTGACTCACAGGGATGCTTAGGAAATAAGTCTGCATGCCACCACCATCCCCTGATCTTATGTTCTTTTTTTTAATGTACAAATGACACAGACTTTACATTTAAAAAAAATTTTTTTTTACAAATGGAGAGAAGAGACCAAACCAGGATGACTTCCCACAAGGAAGGGATCTAAGAGCTGCCCCATGAACTTCAGGCCAACACAGCTACTTCTTCCTCTTGTACCTATGAAGAAAATCCGCAGAGTAAAGGCCAACTTCCAAAGCCAGAAAGAGGAAGGAGGAGCTTTCCCATCAAAGGTCCAATCCCAAACAGGCACAACCTCTGGCCCTCCGTAACGGCAAACATTACCTGGATTTAGACTTAAAGTTTCCTCCTCGCCTCTGGTGGGGCAAGCCCAACTTTTTCCTTTCTTCAAAGGAGGGGCTGCAAGTGAGAAGATGAGATGCTGAAACGAAGCTGGACAGACGGACAATGTCTCACTGCCGCCCCCACCCAGCTCCCACATGAAGCAGTAGCATCACCGAGGCACCGTTTTCGGGGCCTGAGGTTCTAAACCGGGTGTTTCCACCTGATAATATGGGACTGTGGAAGTCAGGGCCCAGCTTTAAAAAAAAGACCAGAAGCTTCATCCATTCCCAATCCAACCCCAGTCCAAGGGATATTGGAGTGGGGGTGGGGGGGGGGTATAACACATTCCTAAGAGCAAACCAGGATTCTTTGCCTTTCTAGCTCTCCTGAGAGAAAAGTCTACTTCTGAACCAGAAATTTTCACCTCCGAAGGCAGGAGGGCCTTAACACTTTCCTCCTGTTTTCACCCTGGGATCCAGAGATGGGCTTAACTGGGGGCAGGGGGGTGGTTTAGACAGGAACCCTTAAAATTATATATTATAAAGCTACAAGTATATGGGAATTGGGGAGGACAGGAGGGAGAAGGTGTATAGCTTCGATTAAAATACAAAGAGTCCCATGATGACTTAAAACTCTACCCGGCTCGATACTGTTTCAGGGCCTTCTTGCTTGTGTTGGTAAGTTCTTCATCAAATACAGATTTCTTCATCTGCTTTTGTTTCTTGGCTGTGCACAGAAAGAATGGGTTAGATATATCCTCTTTGGCCCAAGCTCCTAAATCCTATCCTTACACTCGGAGTAATGGTTCCAAGTTCAGTGGATGCTCTGACCAGATGATTTACTGACATGGCAACAAGACATTGGATCATTGGATCCCAGCAGAAAAGGGATGAAGAATTCAGAAGTGGCAGGTGTGATGAACCACTCCGAAGGATGACTGCACAGTCCCAAAGTGAAAAGAACCACTGAAATGTGAAATGGGCTGAAGACTGACTTCACTTCTTTTTACTCTGACCTGCTCCTCCAAGGGGCAGTTTGTAAGGACTTAAGCTCGAGTCAGAAAGGCCTGGGTTCAGATCCTAGCTCTCCCCATTAACCATGGGGTCACTTCACCACTTGAGAACCCAAAAATAACTGTACATACTGGTACACACATTACTCAAAAAATATGGGCTCTTATTATCCCTCCAATTTTCTCCCTGATCAGAAGCACAAGTTTCAGGGAGAACCTTCCTACCAGCTCCTGTGGGCTCCCCATCTGCCTACCAGGGCCTCTTGCTGGCTCCTCCTCAGGCATTGCTCGAGCCCTCTTGGCTCTGCGATTCCTCTTGGCCAGCCGCTCAGCAAACATCTGTGCCTTGAGGATTTCAAACTGGGACCTTTCCTCTGCCTGGAAGGAAGAATGATGTGAGTACAGAACAGACCAGGAAGCCCTGACCCATGCCACTGAGCAGGGACCCCGCCACTTACTGTCATCTCCCCCTTTTTCTTGGCATCCTTCATAAACTTCTTTCTCTTCTTCTTTCCTCTTAAGGCCAAGTCAAACACCTGCAGAGCCTTGGCAACTAGGATGAGGAGAGAGTACACGATTTCAGGTACCATTTTACATATTTTTTTAAAAGTACACATTTTAAATTGGTACATAAAAGTTCAAAATGAGAAGCAGCAAATCACATTCTCTGCTGGTGGTCACCTCCATCTCACTAACACGCTTCTTCCACTATTTCTCCATTAATCCACTTGAGACGTTCGTTATCTACCTCGTGTTGTGAAGGATGATTTGGTTCACTTATACTCCCAGACCTTCCTGCCATATAGTTGTATCTATGTTTAACACAGAAATTTAACATGCATGCACCCTTTTTGTCCCATCAGACATAAGCAGTATTTCTTAAATTGCTGGTACAACCTCTTTGGAGGGTAATTCTGCAATCCCTAACAAAATAATAAATGCACATATCCTCCGGCCTACAATTTCACTTTCGGGGATGTATCCTGCAAATCAAATACACGTGTTTAATTGTGAAGGGGCGTTTGTACAGTTAACTCACTGCATGGTTAGAAAAGAAAAGATTATAAACAACCTCAATGTCCCTCAACAGGGAATTAATTAAATAAATTATAATCTACCCACATGATGGAAGACCATGCAGCCATTTAAAAAAAAAAAAAAAAAGGCAGCTATGTATGTGCTTGGATAAAATCTAAGCTACAAAATTAACTTGAAAAAACAAAGTATAGAAAAATGTGAATTTGTTTGATAAAAAGGGGGTAGGGAGGGCAGGGAATACATATAAAAATCTTCCTGACTTAGTTCTTTTTAAATTGTGGCAAAATAGATAGAACATAAAATTTGCCATTTTACCCATTTTTTTTTTTTTTTTAATATTTGAGAGAGAGAGAGAGTGAGCAGGAAGAGAGGGAGAGGGAGAGAGTCTTAAGCAGATTCTGTGCTAAGCGTGGAGCCCGACACAGGGCTTGATCCCATGACCCTGAGATCATGACCTGAGCCGAAACCCCGTCGGACACTTACCCCAGTCAGACAACTGCACCACGCAGGCGCCCCTCACCCATTCTGAAGTACACAATTCAGTGGCATTGATTACATGCACAGTATTGCACAACTGTCACCATGACCTCTTTCTGTAACTTTTTCATCATCCCCAAACAGAAGCTCTGTAACCATTCATAACTCCCTCCCCACAACCCCTGTAATCTCTCTTCTACTTTCTGCATCGAAGGATTTACCTCACATAAGAAGAATCATTAACCATTTGTCCTTCTGCGTCTGGATCATGTCACTTAGGTTCACCCTTGCAGCGCGTACCAACTTCATTACGGCTAAACCATATTCTATCGTACACGCATACCCCGTTTCGCGTAACTGTTCATCTGCTGACAGACACAGGTCGCCTCTAGCCCTTGGCTACTGTGAATAATGCTTCAGTGGACACTGGCATACAGTGTGCCTCTGAGTCCTGTTCTCAGTTCTTCTGGGAATAGACCTAGCAGTGGCCTTGCTGAGTTCTAGGAGAATTCTGTGTTCAGCTTTTTGAGGGACCTCTCCAACATACTTTTTTCCTTCTTCCTCTCTTCCTTGGTCTGGAACCAGCTTCTCTCAGGCTCGTGGTTTGATGCCTCCTTCCCCTTCTCCAGGAGCCGCTTTGCTGTGTTGATCTGTGGAGAGAGCAAAAGGATGGCTGCCATGACAGCTCTGTCTGATAATATGTAGAACGGCAGCTGCAGGAAGGCACACGTCTGGCCGACACCGCGTTTCGTCAGGGCAGGACCAGCAGAGGCTGCCACAGCCTGCTTCCCGCCCAGCCCTGCAGGCCCCCCACCCTCCGCGCAGCCCCACCTGGGCTTCCGACTGCTGCAGCTCTTTCTCCTCGGCCTCTAGCTGCAGAACTGCATACACGTCCTTCTCCATCTTCTCAATCTTATCCCGGAATTTGAGAATGACATCTCAAAGGGAAGAGAACAACAAAAATTTTTAAGTAAGGATAAATACTGTGTAACTGATGAAAATAATACAGATGTGCGTTTAGTGACAAAAGAGAATTGGGGTTTCTTATGGGTGACTTCTCTGCTTCACAACACACACCCCCATCCCACCCCCCAAAGAGCCTGTTGCTCTTGGAATAAATTCCAAACTCCTACATGTGGTCCCTGCCCTCGGAGCTTCTATCTCTGCCCTTGTTCACCGTGCCCTAGGCCCTCTCTGGCTCTTCCTTGACTCTGACTCACACCACGTCTGTTCCTGCCTCAGAGGTTTTGCCCTGGTTTTCTCTGCTTGGCACACTGTCCGCAGACCACTCACAGCTGCCTCATTCTTATCTAGGACTCAGCTCAAATGCCATCTGTTCAGATGCCTTTCCTAAACAGCTTTCGAAAGCAGCATCTCTCCTCCTGTCATTCTGGATCACATCTACTCTTATTATTTATTGTCTTTTCCCCACCAGAGTATCAGCTGTTTTGTTTCCTGCTATATCCCTAATACCTAGGATAGAATAAACAGCACCGGGCACTTGGTAGTACTCCATAACTGCTAGAGGGAATGAATTAAGTGAAACTGAAAAAAAAAAAGAAAGAAAAAAAGACACGTATGAATGGAATAAAGGTCTCAAAGGATATGTGCCTAAATGCTAACAGTGGGGAGCCCTTCCACAAGCAATTACACTTTGGCTTTTATTTGCTAATTTCTAACACTGAATATATATTATTTTTATAAATTTAAAAAACAAAGGATGTGACCCTACAGATGAGAAGGAAATGAATGAAAGACATCTAGAACAAGTAAGTGCTGACCTCTTTCCCCCACCAAAAGGAAGGGGGGGGGGGCGCGGTGATTAATAGGGCTTTTGCCCCAAGAAGGAGGCTTCTCTTCCCAAAGGTTGGAAAGTAACCTATGAGTGGGGCAGTCGAGGCGTAAGTCTGTCTCATTCCCTTTCACACAGAGAGAGACACAGAGGGCAAGGTGAGACCGGTCCAGGGTCACTCAGCAAGGAAGCTGCAGGACTGGAGTCCAAATCCGGCTCCTGACTACTCTCACCTATGACCCCCTACTCCTGGCTCTGTCCCACAGAGTCTGGTCTAGGACCCTCCCTGTCCACCCCAACCGCCGTGAGCTGCTGCAGTAGTGCCCACTCACCTTGGGGAAGTACCCGGGCCTTCACGGGGGCCTTGGCGGCTTTCACGATCTCCTTTAGCATCTTCCGCTCTTCTTCTCCCACCAGAGACACTGAGCGCCCAGCCCTACCCGCCCGTGCTGTTCGTCCCACCCGGTGCACGTAATGCTTGATGGTGTTGGGCATCGTGAAGTTAATTACCTGGAAGGTCAAAGTCAGACCTGGGAGTTGGAGAGAGGACACAAGGAGGCAAAAAGACTCCCACCAAAAGTTCAAGGAAGATGGGGGCTACTCACCGTTTTAACACCCTCGATGTCAAGGCCACGAGCTGCCACATCTGTGGCCACAAGGATGTCGATCTGTTCGTCCTTAAAGCGCCTGGAAATAGCCACAAACAGATGTTCACCTAGATACTCAACCCCGAAAATGCTCCACAGGAGCCTGAGCCAGAAGAGAGAACACAAATCCTTTTGAATTCAACCAGGAGAGTACAGATTGTCAGTGATAATCTAAGAGAGATCCTAAACGTCAGACCGTCTAATACGCGACAACGTAAACATCCTGTGACGTAGAACAAACACAGTTTGGTTTATACCACCTTAAGCCCCAACTCCTACAAATACGAAAGTTCGGGAACCACAGAGCTAGACTGTAGAAGTAGCGTATGCAAATGTCTCAGCATTCAAAGCAGCCTTTCTTTAAGAAAATACCTTTCAGCTGCCTATGATAAATGCAGACAGATGAATTCTAAAGGGTCCCGCCTGGCCTACAAGCATGACTCCATTCTACGAGAATTAACAACAAAAAATACATGGAAAACACAGGACATGGCAAAGTACATCCTTAGGAAATGGTGGCTGGCTTTGATTTCAAATCTCGTTCTATCAGACCTAGGTATGCCCACTGCTCTGGAAAAGCTACAGAACACAGGACATGTGCTGTGCCTTCCCAAGTCAGGATTTCCTGCTGTGGCCCCACTCAGCAGCTCCAACACTCGAGCCCTGGGGCTTCTGCAAGACTACGAGGAGTTCCGAATGTATCTAAGACATAACCTTACAGCAGCTGGACTAAAATCTTGAAAGTGGGGAACTGTGCCATCTGCATCCCCTGCAATCTCTCTAACGTGACCTCTGGGTGGTTATTTTCTCTGTCTCTATGAGGAGAGCCCTCTCTGAAGGATGGGTGGGAGCCTGAGCCTCCCAAAGCTTACCGGAGGGCTTCCAGCCGCTGCGTCTGTGACAGGTTGCCGTGGAGCTCGCCCACCTGCAGCCCCATGAGCCCCAGAAGGATGTGCATGCGGTGGGCCTGCTTCTTGGTCTGGGTGAACAGCATCACATGGTCAGTGAAGGTTCTTGTCAGCAGAGCTGGGGGGAGAGAGGAGTGAGCTGGAAGCCACTTCCAATACATACACCCTCCACACCTGTGAAGTGGCTGCTGTGGCTGGCACCGGGGGAGAGAGGCAAGGTCCCTGCCTTGTGAGGCTCACATTCCAGGGCACAGAAGAGAGGCCAATTCCCAATTCCCAAAGGTGACAAATGCTGTGAGAGAATGAAGGAAAGATGGGGACACAGCTTTAGGGCTGGCCTCTCTTAAGAGGTGATGTTAGGCTGAATGACAGGGCAGGCTTGTTCACAAGATTTGGGGGAAGATTCCAGCCAGAGGAAGGAGCAAATGTGAAGGCCGCAAGGAAGGACAAGCTTGGTGGCTTTGAGAGAACGAAAGCAAGAGTGTGGCTGGGCATCCAGGCAGGCAGGGGCCAAGTCCCAGAGGGCTGTACCGGACTCACTAAGGAGTGTAGACTGTGGTCTGAGAGCAACGGGAGACACCCGACAGTTGTAAATAGGGAGGAAACATGGGTGAATGTTCGCTTGTAAATGATCATTTTAAATGATCTGCAGTGTGGAGAATGGGTCAGCAAGGGACAAGAGTGGGAGTAGGAGCCAAGTCCAAGGCCACTGCAACAATTCAGGAAAGAGTCAGCAGCTTGAAACAAGGGCCAGAGGGGCAGTTGTGGAGGAAGTAGTTGGGTGTTCAGTAGGACCTAAGGAGGACTGGACAGTGGAAGGGAGGTGAGATGACAGAAGAAAGGGAGGAAGGACCCATGGCCAAAGTGGCAGAGCACATTAACGGCAGTACCACACAGCAGGTCAGGGAAGTCCATCAGAGCAGGTGCCAGGCAACACCCAGCCGCTTGAGTGTGCCACCCAGAAGGCCAAGGGAGTCCAGCACCCCCCTGTCCAGTCCCTCCCTGGGCTTTCACCTGCCACAATGGCTTCCCGGTCGCCTTCCCGATTCGGCCGGATCCGGATGAACTCCTGCCGCAGGAAGGGGGCCACGTCCGTGTTGCTGTTGACAAATATTCGGACAGGATTCTTCAAGGAAACAGAAGCCAGATCTTTTACCTGCCCAGGACAAACACAGGGATGCTCACTGGCCTGCCAGGAGGCAGGGGGTAGGGGGTGG
The DNA here is from genome assembly GCF_017311325.1 of Ursus maritimus. Lineage (NCBI taxonomy): Eukaryota > Metazoa > Chordata > Mammalia > Carnivora > Ursidae > Ursus > Ursus maritimus. The sequence continues at coordinate 36,222,821 of NW_024424675.1, read as the reverse complement.
GAGTAGAGGTGGAGGCAAGCCACACTTGCCCCAGGCCACCCCCTGCAGTCCAGCCTGGGTCCTCTGCATCCGTCCATTCACCCAGCCAAGCAGAATTCCTATGGCCCACCTCATCTGTCATGGTGGCTGAGAAGAGCATGGTCTGGCGGTGGTGGGAACACATCCGGATGATCTCCTTCATCTGCTCCTCGAAGTACTCGTCCAACATCCTGATGAAGAGGGAGAAGGAATCAAGAGAAATGGACTGAGTTTGCATCTGTCACAATGACGGACAGAAAACATCGGACAAGCTGATGTTCTGATGTTGTAACTGGTTATGCTTCAGGCTCATTTATTTACCCATGTATTAATATTGTTAGGTTACCCTTCCACTAAGATTTATCAAGAACTAGCATTTGGCCACATTTGTTTTATCTCCTTTTTTCTTTTTGCTGAACTGTATATAAGTAAGTGGCAGACATCACAACACCTTCCCCCTAACGATCTCAGCACACGTTCCCTAAGAAAGGACCTTCTCCCTATACAGCCATCATGTCATTGTCACACCCCAAACATTTAAGTGTTTGAATAATACCTGAAGTACAGTCCAAATTCAAATATCCCTAACTGTCCCCAAAATGTCATTTTATAGCGATCTTTTTATTTTTTTAATCCAGGAAACCAAAGTTCCTATGTTGCATTGGTTGTCATGTTTCTTTAGTCTCCCTTAATCTAGAGAAGTCTCCTTAAGCTTTCACATTCTGTCTTTGTCTGCTCAGTTCCCAGTGACTGGATTCGGTTAACTCATCGCAGCGAGAAGGTACAGCGGCGCGGCTGTGCACTTCCCTCAACATCGAGAGACACAGACCGTCCGTTTGCTCCAGTACCACTGACGTGAGTTTGATCACATGGTTGACGTGGCATCGGCCAGTTCTCTTTGCTGTAAAGGAACCTTCTTCTCTTTGTAGATAATATTAATCAGTAGGATTACTTTGACTCCAATTTGTTCAGCTGACTCAATCCTTCACAGTTCTTCCCCCAGTTCAGGCTCCAGTCGAGCATCACGTACCACATTGAGTTGTCATGGTCCTTGATCTCTTTAATAGGAAACATGCAGCCTTTCTTGGTCTTCTGAGACTTTAACATTTTTTAAGAATACAATTTTCTTCCCCTTTAAAACTGTGATCAGATTACATTCCCTTTGCTCAGGAAGATCTCCTTTACCTCCCTCATGACTCAAGAATGGTTCATTTGCTCTGGGGGATCCAATCGGTTATTCAACAAACACTTACTGAGCACCTGCTAGATACCAGACACAACCCTGGGCACAGAGCAGCAAGCACCACGAAGCCGGCCCTTCACAATATGGTCCAGGGGAGAGGAGGTCACAACCACCACACAGGCACTCAGGCGACAATGTGGGAGGCTGGAGAGGCACAGCACCTCAGAGGACGGGAAGCAGGAACTGTTCAGACAGTGGTCAGCAAAGGTGCTTCGGGTAAGTGACAACTGGAGCAGAACCTGAGGAGGTACAGGTCATTCCAAACTGAGGGGACAGCAAGCGCAGAAGCCCTGACGTGGGGCTGTGCTGACAGGACTTCCCAATGGACGCTGTGTGGTGGGAGATGAGGCCACAAGAGTGATGCAAAGGATTCTGGCCTGACCCACTGGGAGGACGGAGCTGCCATGCACGGACGTGGGAAGAGGGAGGGGCGTACGGGGTCCGAAGCCCGGCTCCAGACCTGTTTAGTGTGGAGATGCTTTAATTGGAGAGTAAACCTGCACAGGCTTTGGGGTTATTTGTGGCCTCCTTCCCCTACCTCCACTTTGATCACGAGTCCAGTTCACTGAGGTTCATTCTGTTCGGTCATGAAGGAAAGAGGTGAGCAGATGGGACCCATATGAGAGAAAGGGGGGGAGGGGGTCCCCTACCACAGTAACAGAGGCTGTTCAATCCTCACCGTGCACTGGCACTCTACCTGTATTACTCCTTGAATCCTCAACACCATGAGGGGGTATTATTCTTACCCCTCACTTACAAACAAGAGATTTGCTTTAGAATCCACATAACAGGGGCGCCTGCCTGGCTCAGCCGGTGGAGCAGGATACTCTTGATGTCAGGGTTGTGAGTTCGAGTTCCATGTTGAGTATAGGGATTACTTAAAAATTTTAAAAATCTTAAAAAAAAAAAAGAACCTAAATAATATTTCCAAATCTCTGTTAGGAAACGGTAGAACCAGAATTTGATCTACCCTCCCTCTTAACCGTCCCATTAGAGAGAAAAAAAGCAGGATAATCGAGACGAACAATGAACAGATGTCCACATGTGAGCAGCTGAATTGGCATCGCACGCATGGCTATGGCAAGATCCATGAAGAATCATGCAGAGGCAGGTTCTCTTCTGGGGTGCGGCCCCCAGGACCCCGGAGCACTTGGGGCCCCACCGTTTCAGATGTACCTGTCAGCCTCATCCAGGATGAGCACCTCAATGCTGCTCAGGTGGAAGGAAGGGCAGTTGTGGAGGTGATCGATGAGCCGGCCTGGGGTGGCGATGAGGATGTCAGGCGCTGCCCTCAGAGCTGCTTCCTGAGACTTCACGTCCAGGCCTCCTGCAGAGAAGAGCCCCGCCAGGTGGCCGAGTCAGTCAGTTGTTCAACAGCATGGACCGGGCCCTGCCACCTGCCACGTCCCGTGCCAGATGCAGGGGAAACAGCAGAGAACGAGACTGACTAAGGCCCCGCTTGTGTGGATTTTACAAGATGTTGGGAGAAACAGATTATTTCATTACAACTGTGCTAAGTGTGAAAAAAGATGATGACATGAAGGCACTTCAGAATAGAAGGACTCAAACACCCAAGGACTGACAGAAGCAGCTGCGAAAGCAAATGATTTCTCCATCACCTTTGCCTTCCCACTGCAGAGGGAGGGTCACGTGAAGGTTGGTGAACAGTACCATAGAACATCATCAGAAAAAATCTGCCCCAAATATTTGATTCTTTATTCATAGAAGGAAGAAATTACATCCTAAATTTGTTCAGTCCCAAGAAAATTTTTTTGCCCTGAATTCTGAAGTTTCATTTTTTAAGGCTGGTGAAATCTCAGTGAAACCCTCTCCCCTCCCCCCAACTCTCTACTCTGAAAACACCTCATCTGGTTTTTCAAGTGGGTTTAATCATAGGAAGGCCTTCCTGGTACCCGTCATCCTCAGATGGTGGGCCCCCCCGCCCCACTTCACAGTCTCTCAGGGGCGTCAGACACTCACCCACGGCCAGGCAGGTGGTGATGTTGCAGAACTGAGCCAGCTGCTTGGTGACGGAGTGCACCTGGATGCCCAGCTCTCGGGTGGGAACCAGCACGAGCACGCGTGTGACCGGAGCCTGGCGGGGTTTGTAGATCAGACGCTCCAGGACGGGCAGGGCGAAAGCAGCGGTTTTACCTGGAGAAGAAGGCAGCAGAAAACAGTGAGACGAGCTTCAGTCCCTTCAAGGTTCAGATTTTCACCTGAGCCCAGAAAACCTACCTATCTGCTCAGGCGGAAATTAAGCAACTTTTTTTTTAATAAGCTTTTTTTCTGGTTTTAAACCACAGGGTCAATGTAAAAAATCTGAGAAGTACAAAAAAATATGAAAATAATAAAAATCACCCACAACTCTGCCAACCAGAGATAAACATTAACATAATGTTATCGAGATTGCCAATATTTTTCTTAATGGACAAAAATATAAAAATAAAAAATTTAATGCAATAACACTATATATTCTGTTCAGTAATCCCCTTTCAAAAAAAGCATAACAGGGGCACGTGGCTGGCTGAGTTGCTAGAACATACAGCTCTTGATCTTGGGGTGACAGGTTTGAGCCCCACACTGGATGTAGAGATCACTTAAAAAAAAAAAAATGTATTTCCTGTTTCTTTATTTTTAAATGGTTGCATAATAATTCTATCATGTGACTACTTCTATAATTAACTGTACTGACCTACAACACCATGATGAACGTCTGTTTCATAAAATCTTTATTCCTATTGCAGCACCTGGGTGGCTCAGTTGGTTGGGTGTCTGACTCTTGATTTCGGATCAGGTCGTGATCTCAGGGTCGTGGGATAGAGCCTTGCATTGGGCTCTGCTCTCAGCGGGGAGTCTGCTTGAGGATTCTCTCTCTCCTTTACCCTCTCTCCCTGCCCCTCTTAAATTAAAAAAAAAAAAAAACTTTACTCCTATTATGGCAGCAACAAGAGATCACAAGCACAGAGACACCCTAATACGATAGTTATAGGTCACAGATTTCAGGGAGTCTCATGAAGGTCACTTTTATTTATACATAAGCCCCAGTCATAGGAGTAAAGATTCTATGAAAAGAATGTTCATCACAATGTTGTATATTAACGAAGTTAATTATAGAGTAGAAACAGTTATGTAATAGAATACCATACAACCATATTTTAAAAGTGAAGAGTACTTAGAGAAATAGGAAAATGTATGTTGAGGTTTTTAACAGGGTTAGGGTTATAGTGTTATTGCATTACAATGTGTATTTGCATATTTAGCCAAGTGGCCCTGGGGTAGATCAACCTAGACCCCTACTGCAGGTTGAACAGCCTCCTCCTGCCTCCTCCTCTCCTCGCCCCCCCCAAGTCACTATCCTTTTTACCTGTCCCAGTGGCTGCACAGGCACAGATATCCTTCCCCAACAGACCCACAGGTATGCAGGCCTTCTGGATTGGGGTGGGCTGCTTGAAGCCCATGACTGTAATGGCCTGAAGAGAAAAGACAGCAGGAAACAAACAAGGCAGGTTTCCCCACAGGCGGTAACTGCTTCAGTCCCTCCCAGTCATTCATTCTACAAACATTCATCGAGTGCCAACCATGTCGGAGACCTGTTCAAGGCACTGAGATATAGCAGTAAACCAAAGAAATAAAGACCCTGCCCTTGGCAATCTTACAGACTGGTAGGAAAAAAGACCAAACACCATTACATGCCATATGGAGAAAACCACAGCAGTCCAGGAGGCGGGGGACGAGTACGATTTACAGTAGGGTCAGGGAAAGTCCCATTGAGCAGAGGATGCTGAGTAGAACCCTGAAAGAGGCGAGGAGCACCCCAACCAGATCGCTGGAAAAACCTTCCAGGCAGAGGGAACAGTAAGTGCAAAGGCCCTGAGGAAGAAAACGCCTAACCTGTTTGAGGGCCAGGGAGGAGCCCAAGGTGGCCAGAGCAGAATGCGTGCTAGGAGACCTCACCAGAGGAGACCAAAAAGGGCAGGGCCTTATAGGCCAACATGGAACTTTTTAAGAGGGTTCTCTGGCAGCTGTGTGGACAACAGAATTTAGGGAGGCAAAGAGCCCAGTTTAGGGCAGGGTGACTGCAATAATCCCATGGTTGCCGAAAGAAGCCACTACCTTCAGGAGAGGGCGGGAAAGGTTCATGTCCTGGAATGAGAGGTTTTCATCATACTGAGATGCATCTTCAAAAAATCCTCCTGTTTCCTACACCGGGAAATCAAAAGATAGAACGAGAATTCAGCAAAATGGGCCTGAGGAAACTAACTGGCCTTAAAATCCTGTCAGGCTGCAAAAATACGCTGTATGCTGTCTTCCACGCTCATGCTCACCTGTCCTTTCTTCTTCTTCTTCCGCTCCTTTACTTTGAGTGTGTCTGTGGAGAAAAACAGAACGACCATCAGCGTTCATACTTACTGAGCATCTATAATCTGCCAGCCGCTGTCCTAAGTGCCTTCCGTGGATACCTCACTGAACCCACACAACAGCCTGAGGGAGCTACTGTCATTAGCCTCGTTTGACGGTGAGGACAGCGTGCAGCAAACTCGGCAAGTACCAGAGACCAGGCTCTCAACCACTGCACTCTATTATCATGCCTGAGCACTCACTTCTGCAAGAAATATTTATGGAGCACCCACTACGTGGCCCGGTGGGATGTGGGGGACCTATAACCCCAAATAAGTCTGAGTCTTAGAGGTGCCAGCAGCTGTGCGGGGCTGAGGAGGAGGAAAAGGGTACAGTCTGCCGGCGAAGTACACCCACCCTAACAAAACCCCACGAAAAACGGGAAGCTAGAAGGAGTTCGACCTGGAGATCTTAAATGTGACTGTGTAGAACACAGGAAATCCTACAAAGGAAAGGTGGACTCTTTCCAATTTCCTGCCCCCGTTTCCTACAGCGCCTCTGTGGCGCCTACCTGCTTTGGTGAGGATGTTCTCATCAGCTGACGAGTAATCCGTCTCTGAGTCTTCGTCTTCTGGGCCTTCCTCATCTTTCCCTTCAGAGTCTTCCTGCTCCTCCGGTTCAGAGCCCTCCTTTGCTTCTTTCACCTTCTCTAACTTCGCAGACTTGGCTTCTTTATCCTGGAAAAAAATATTACAGTGAAGCAAGGCAACTACAAACTTCAGGAAATCCAGAACCTCTGAAGAGCATTACCATGCTCTCCGGCCTGGGCAGAGCGCTCTGTGGACTCTCAGTGATTATTAAGAACAGACACACAGAGAAGCCTGTGTGCACCGCCGCACTCCAATTCAGGCTTAAAGAAAAATGGTGGGGTCGTGTGGAGGGCAAAGCTCCGGGCTTTACACGGAGAAGCACCTGCTCTGCTTTCTCACCTCTGTTTTCCTTTTCTTGCGGACTTTCTCAATCTTCTCATCTAATGTAGTGGCTGCCCTCTGCAGATAAAAATAAGATGAATAAGAAAGACATATATGGGAAAGACACAAAGCAAGGTTTCTCTGAGGGCTGGGTCTCCAACGTTAATATAGAAGAGGCTTGTCTGTCCTTGGACAGATTAATCAATCTGCAGATTATTCACAACCACCACCAAACAACGTAACAAATAAAGAGTCAAGTGTGAAAAACCTTTACTTGGAACCAAGAACATCCACATTTTAGAAGGTGTTTACAATTTAGAAGAATAGAATTACCAAGAGATGTCACATTTATTTATCTGAATGCTACTTAGAAAAACCCTTCCCCACGCTAATCAGACAAAATTTAGCCTAGCAATTAAATACTGAAATCAAAGGAAACTCCGGTAATGCTGGATACTGCTAAAACTTTTAGAAAGGGTAAGTAATGGCAGGCCTCCCTCATATATGCTCAAAGCACCCTGAACTGCCACAGTATTTGCCACAACTATAATTAACTGTGTAATTATTTGTTTACTTATCTTCTACCCTGCTGGCCTGCAAGCTTTGTAAGACCAAGTCTTTAATTACATGGGGTCTATATGCCCAGACCTGGGAACAAACGTAATACTTGTTAAGTGAACCTGGAGTGAACTTTCATCAAAACGTGGAACAGGGGAACAAACACTTCATAATTAATTTGAAAAAGGAAAATTTTTCTGGCATTCTCTGAAAAAATACTGAAAAGGAAAAAAAAAATCACAAAGAAATCCTGTGCAGGCGACCATGAAGAGGCAATGCGGGTTTATTTTATCACCACACCAACAGAGTCGGGAGTAAATAGCTCTGAGCAGGCAGTACTTCTCTGAGGCCCATGGAATGGAAAACAATGCTGATGCGTCTTCTAGCTCGCTCACCAGATTCAAAGGAAAACATGGGATCTTGGCAAATAAGCAGATGACAGTGACATTTGTGGCAGCCTTGGCTATGCTGTGGGGGAACCAGGGACCCTAAACAGTGAGATCACCTGGCAAGTGACAGAATGACAGTATCTGTGGGACAGATCAAAACACTACTACCAAGGGTGCACGCCAGACTGTTCTTTGTTACAAACTAAAGTAACAAAAGTTTCTCTCTAGTATTCAAAACAAGGAGGGAACACCTATAAAGAGACCATTTTAACATAGCTACGCTCATTTTTTTTAAGTCAAGCAATTTATACGTAATATTTGGTATTCCTAAACCATTAGACCAGTAATCAGATTCCCTCTAAAACATTTTTCTCACATTTTAGGTGTATAATATCAGGAAGGTCTCCCTCAATATATACTGAAGTTAATCTAAGTTCGCCACACCCTCCTCGAGGAAAAGCCATCATGGATATCTTCTAACGAAGGAAATAAGATATTTCTGATACTGTAAAATATTCATGTGTTTTAACTAGTCTGTAATAGAATCTATGTTGCCACATTTTACACTTCGGTTTTAATCAAGACGGGGTTACTTGTGCCTGCTTCTCCCCACCCCCTCAAAACTATACCACATATTTCCAAGAGTTCCAGCATTTGCTGAATGTAAGCAGACGGCAAAAAGCAGAGAGGTTAGACCCTGAAACCTACTGTCCAACCTTAACAGCCCACGGCCCGGAACTGCCTATCACTGTCCGTTCTCACCTTCTTCTTGAGCTGGCTCATGACATCAGCCATGGCCCAGCTGCCATCATATGCCCCCTCCTTCTCAGTGAAAATGAAGTCAGGGTTGAAATCAGCACTGCGGTTCTTCTGCAAGGCTTTCTGCTTTCTTCCCAGCACAATGGGCCCCTGGGAAGAGGGAGAAGCAGGATGACTACGGCGCTGAGATGAAAGAACACACAATAGGAATCTACGGTTGTCATGGGAGATTTTAGCACAGCTCTCTCAGTAACTTACAGATCATGCAGACAAAAAATAAGTGCAGAAAATCTGAAGAGCACAATCAATGAGCTTCATTCCTGTGAACATATAGACAAGGCGGCATCTACCACTGGAGAGTGTGCGTTCCGAACAAACACGGAATAGGTGCAAAAACTGATCACACAGGAGGCCTTTAGGCAAATCTTCAAAAAGTTTCAAAGAATCAATATCATACAGACGCTTTTCTCTTGCAGCAATTCAATTAAGTTAGAAACACAAAAACCCATTCATCTAAAAACTGGAAAGGAAGGAAGGCTGGCTGAATTATGGCTTCTGAGAACTAGAAAGTGCTACACTGACCTTTGTTCTTCACTTTAAACAATCTCATAAGAACTCTCACCCTAAAGTTTATTATTAATAATGATTACATAGTGGAACTATTGATAGCTGTACAGCACTTCATATTTTGACTTTGGTATTATCATTTGCCATATTTGCTCCACTACTTTTTAATGATAGTTTTCCATTCAAGAAATGAAAAGATCATTCCAGCTGCTAAGTAGTGAATGGGGGAGGGGGGAGAGAAAGAGCTGGAGACCAGGTACCTCAGGTTGCTGGGTCTCCAGGCACAAGGTGGCAGTGGCTTGGGCTAGGGTAGGCTAGGAGAAAGGGGGAAAAATTAAAGGGCGATTCCTGAGCTAGTCTGAATGAAACTGGAGGGGAGTGAGAAGGAAGACGCTGTAAAGGATGACGCTTAGGTTTCTGGCTTGAGATGGAGCAGGTTGGGAAGGTGAGGGAGACCCGAGTTAGCTTTGGTGAAGCTGAATTCGTGGAGGCCGTGGGACACCCGCGCGGAGGTGTCTGTAGGCAGATGAGGCTACAGTGGGGCAAACACCCGGGCTGGATCTTTGTAGGTTGAGCACCTTTTTCATGACACTGTTCCTCTTTTAATTGCCACACTGCTTAACGTCTGTAACCCTCCTCCCACCCGGCATAAGCTTCAGAAGAGTGGTGTCCTTGCCCATCTTGTTCACTACTGCGTCCCGAACGCTGAACACTAGGTGTAGCCTGCAGACACCTCCACCTGGGTGTCCCATGGCCTCCATGTCAATAAATACTGGCTTAATGAACGAACCCCTGATCAGGAACCACGACTGGCTTCGCCTCTGGAGCTCTATTACACAGAGCCTGGATTCAACATCAGTGAAGGGGTACTGAGCTCGCCAACACCACACGGCGCGTTACCGGCAAGGCGCAGAGGTGAGCAAAAGCGGTTGGTGACCAAACTGAGGAAGATCTCGGGGTCCCCTTCCAGGACACTTGCCGACCTGGCAGGAGGATGCTGAGAAGCTAGGGGCAGGGGCCCGAGGAATCACGGAGAAGGCAAGCAGTCACGGAAATCCGACTGCACGCCACCGCGCCCCCAACCCCGATCAACTCATACCTCCTCCTCCTCCTCGTCCCCGGAGTCAGACTCAGGATCCCCCGGCACTTCGTCATCTTCGCCTATGGTCCCGATTAAACCCAGCTCCTCAAGCATGCTGCCGTTGCCCCACTTCCGGAAATCAGCTCTCACGCAGGCCAGCCCTTACTTTCGGACTGCCTCCTCGTCGTCACTGCGCATGTGCTGACATCACTTCCGCTTGGGGGAAGGCCCCGCGGCGCTCCCTCCTTCGAGCGCCAAGTGCGCACGCGGCAATCTGGGAGGTGGTTTCGGGTGACGGAGTCCAGAGCCCGCTGGGCTTGGGTGAATTTCTTTGTCTTGGTGCGCCGGCCGCGGCGTGCGGCGTGCGACGTGCGGAGGAAGTACGCTGGCGGAGCTGTGTTCCCGTGTGTTTACGGACGGAAAGTTGGCGGAAGAAATGGCAGTAAACGGTTAGCAGGGATTGCTACTGGGCAGTAGAACTATGTGATTTTTATTTTCTTCTTAGATTTTTTCCGCAATGCACATTTATTTTCATTAAAAAAAAATAAACAAAAATAAGAATAGTTAGCACTTATATAGCAGTTACTGTGTCCGGAGAACTGATTAAAGTACTTTTACATGCATTACCTAGTTTAATCCTCATAGCAACCCTAGCAGAAGGTACCATTACTGTGGACATTTTACGTACGGGGAGACTGAGACAGAGGAAAGTTCCCAAGGCCACCGAGCCAAGATTACAACCCAGGCAGTTGCTCTAGAGTCTGGAAAGTACCTCCCAGAGCTTACCAGTAACTTTTCCTCTCCTTTCCTAGTGTGGAAATCTTGGCTCGTACCTGCAGCTCACGATCATCTTCTTTAGGCAACTTTCCCTAAACATCACCTCAAACATGTAGTTCTCCCAGACTACCCATCCTTGGTAGCTATTTGCTCCCGTGTGCATGTGATTTTTACCATTTTCAAGTGTACGGTTCAGTGGCATTCATTGCATTCACGATGTTGTGCAACCATCACTACTGTATATTTACATACAGAGTTCTTTTCATGAGCACAAATGAACTCTATAACTATTAAGCAGTAGGTCCCCGTTCTTCTCTCCCCAGTCCTGATAACCTCTCATCTATGAATTTGCCTATCCCAGATATTTCATATAAGTTGAACTTTACAATATTTATCCTTTCATGTCTGGCTTACTTCCCTTAGTATTTTCAAGGCTCATCCATGCTGTAGCTGTGTCAGAACTTCCCTAAGGCTGAATGATGTGCTGGTTGTACCAAAACTACATTTGGTTTATCCGTTCGTCCACTGAGGGGCACTTGGGTTGCCCCCAGCTTTTGACCATTGTGCATACTGCTGCAATGAATAGTGACTTAAAAGGATATATCTGACTCTCTGTTTTCAGTTCTTTTGGGTATATAGCTAAGAGTGAAATTGCTAGGTAAAATGATAATTCTAATGTTTAGCTTTTTGAGGAACCACCAAACACTATTTTCCACAGCCGCTACACATTTTACATCCCCACTAGTAATGTATAAGTCTTCCGGTTTCTCCACATCCTTGCCAACACTTGCCGTTTTCCTCCTCCTTGTTGTTGTTGTTGTTGTAGCTTCAGGTGTCTTTTAATGGTGGTTCTGATGGTGGTGAGTTTCATACCCTGGCCTCAGACACTGAGTCTTGTGAATGAAGAATACCTGTCACTTTATTGAGTGTTACTTCTTTACCTCTGGATCCTAATGGAAGGTCCACCCCTCGTAAGCACATAGACACAAAGTTTTTTATACAGTTACAGGGGCCTCTTTGGCCTCCTGAAGTTCATCCAGTCATCCTAAGTGAAATTCTTTGTTTCAGGTGATGGACAGCAGAGACTTGATCTGATTCATCTTCTGTCCACTTCTCTACACTTCTGCTCCCACCACCTCGTTCAAGTCACCATCTTCTCTCAACTGGATGTCTGCAGCAGCAGATTGGTCTCCCAGATTCTCCTCTTGTCTCTCTTCAGTCCATCCTCCACACAATAGAGAGATCTTTCACAAACTCAAATCCTATTGCCTTGCTCCTCTCTTGGAACACTACAATAAGCTTAGAATAAAATCCTGACTACTGAGCAACATGGTCTAGCTCTTGCCTACCCCATCCGCTTCTACTACTACTGTCCCCTTGTTTCCTCTACTCCAGCTACATTGGCCTTCTTATTACCCACACAAGACAATCTCATTCCCACCTAAGGACCTTTGTGCTGACTGTTCCCACTACCCAGAATGCTGTTCCCTTCAATCAGTACGTGACTGGCTCATGCCCATCCTCAGATTTCAGCTCAAATAGAGAGTCCTCACCACCCCATAAACCAGTAGCACCCATCTTGCAATCACGCCCTATCCCATCCCTCTTATTTCTCTCCTAGCACTTAGCACTCTTTGAGATCATTTTATTAGTTAATTTAGTGAACTTGTGTATAGTCTGTCTTACTAGTTGTGAGCTCCAGAAGGGTGAGGGCTTTGTCTGTCTTGTTCACTGCTGTATCCCAAGTGCTTAGTATATAGTGCTTGGCACATAGCAGGCACTCAGTGAATGCCAGGTGAATAAACAAGTGAACGAATGTCTTTACATGTTTTTGAATCGTTTTCAGATGTATATCAGGCCTGTATGCCCGTCTTTGCTCAGTTCAGATAGACCTTATGTCAGCTCTGGCTCCCTCCCATCATTATCTGAGTCTGGAGAGCAGGAAGCATGTCCAACTCTTGTGCCATAGAGCAGTGCTGCAATTTCACCATCTATAATGAAGGACCGACATTTTAAATTTCCAATCCAGGGTCTCCTGGCTGGCTTAGTTGGTAGAGCAGGTGACTCTTAATCTCGGGGTTGTGAGTTCAAGCGCCACCTTGGTTGTAGAGATTACTTAAAAATCTTTTAAAAATAAATTAAAAAATTATAAATAAATCAATTTCCAAATGACTGCAGACTGGTACTTATGTGAAATACAATGAAATATTGTAGCAATGCCAGTTTGCTGGAAAACTTCCTAAAATCTTAGTCTCAATTCTGTACTTTATTGTCCTGAGCAGGTAATAAACAGTTTGCAAACAGGCATCAGGTGCAGTCCGTATTTTGAGTCAAACTGTCTTAGAGCTCAGCACAACACATGGTAGATGTCAGTGTTTAGAGCATTGCCTCGAACTCATAGAAATCCAAGACAACAACTTCACACTGGGTTAAAAGCAAAAATGGACACGAACAGACTTTGTTTACGACGAAGCATCAAATACTGCCAATTGTTAGAGCAGTGTCCATTTTAACTTTCTGCAGCAGTTAAAATGTCTTATATCTGTCCTGTCCAATATGGTAACCATTAACGTGTGGATCGAATTTTCCACTTTTTATTTTAATTAAGTTAAATAGCCACCTGTGGCTAGTGGCAAATACTTTAAATAGTGCGGCCATATCAAGTTGTATGTTTGAAAACACTCCTCCATCTCCTTCAGAAACTATTAACGTATCAGTGTCCAAGATCTATCTTACTCTACTGCCTAAATGTTGGTCCAGTCAGGCCTTCCCCCATTCCCCAAATCAGTGGATGACAACACCATTCAAGGAGCCATGGGTACTTGATTTCTCCCCCTCCTTTACTACCCCCTCTCCAACCTCCCATTCTTCATATCCTCTCAGTATTACCGCCATTTCACGGGTCCCTCTAATTCTCCCTATCTCCACCATCACCATGTCTTGCCTGGAGAGCAGCCTCATAACCAGCTTCCCTGGGTCCAGTCTGGTTCACCTTTCCCTCCCCCCCTGCCTCGGTGAAAATTCTTGAGTGACTTCCATTGTTTTTTGTTTTTAATTTTTATTATTATTTTTTTACTTCCACTGTTTTTTAGGATACAGACAAACCTCCTTCCCCTGGCCCCATTCCCACTTCCAACCCCTATGTAGGTCAAATTCCCTCTTTTTTCTTTTCTTTTCTTTTTTTTTTTTTTTTTAACTAGAAGTCTATCATGATCAGTGCAATTCTTTGGAGCACCAGACACAGTTTCAACTTTACTTTCATTTGTAGTGACTTGATAAGTGGTCTTTCCCACTAGATCGTCAGCTCCGTGAGGACCAAGACTGGGTCTGGTTTCGCTCAACATTTTATTCTACCTCCTGGCAGGATGACATTTGGTATCAAGGCAGGTTAACTGAGTGGTTGAGCTCACGGACTGTGGAACTAGCTCTCTAGGTTCAAATTCCGGCTTCACCTCTTAGTAGGTATGACTTTGGCAAATTACCTTCCCTGTGCATCCGTTTTCTCACCTGTAAAATGGCAATAGAGTAACACCTACCCCTTAGAGTTTTAGATTACATGATTTAAAACAGCGCTTGGCACATAGTAAGCACTGGCTAATGTCACTTATTATTAAATGAGTATGTATCATTATTACATAAACGAAGACAGGTATCCCATACTTTTTGAAAGTTTACGTTACACCGCTTCGCTTTTCTGAGAGACCTGCATTAGTTACCTGTTTGCGCTAACTGGAAGAAATCAGAAGAGGATGTTTGCGTTTGGGGAAAAAAAAAGACGAAAAGCAAAAATAGCACTCAACCGTTGTTTTGCAGCCCGTGGATACAGAGGCAGTGCGCCCCAGCAGCGAGAGTGGCGCCACCAAGTTCCTTCCCTGGGAACTACACTCAGCATCTCAGCATCAAACCACCGTAGCTTTGAATTGTGTAGGTGAGTATCTGTACTTTATCTTGATTTATTTTGTGCATCCATTGCCAAGATGTGTCGTAAGGCATCAGAAGAACCTCAAAGGTTATTTTTTGGGGGGTCTGGAACACTCAACAATTTTTCCGTATAAATTAACAGCAATTGTTCCTTCACATTAAGACATTTCCGCTTACGTAGGAATGCTGTCCTTTGGAATAGCAGGAAACCTGTCGGTGGACTCTGCCTCCCTGTTAGGATCTGCCAGTCAGGGGCACGTGGGTGAGACTGGAGGGCTGGAGGAAGTAGAAGGGAGCTGCTCCTTGTTTGCTGAAATTTCCTGCAAGTGTTACTCCAACAGTAATTCTTCCTAGAAATGACCTTTCATTCCAGTTTCCAGCTGGTTCTAGTTTGCAGGTTTCTATTGTTCTTTTTAACACTGGCAACACCAGCTTCACTGTAGCTGCTCAGCGAACCCACAGCAACAGCTGAGTGGCGCTGCCTTGTCCACCGCAGTGGGAGTCCCGGCCCCATGAGAACTTCCTCTGGGTTCAGAGACCCCAGCGGGTTGAGCCTCTCTGCTGCATTGGCCCCTTTCTCTAAACCCCTTCGTTTTGGTGTTTCCAGCCTCTTCCAATTGTC
This sequence comes from Ursus maritimus, assembly GCF_017311325.1. NCBI lineage: Eukaryota > Metazoa > Chordata > Mammalia > Carnivora > Ursidae > Ursus > Ursus maritimus. The sequence continues at coordinate 36,207,574 of NW_024424675.1, read as the reverse complement.
CCCCCAACTCATGGCTGCTCCCTGCAATTACTACTCAGTGTCCCTTCTTGCCTTTTATGTCGTTAACACCTGGTATGTGTACTTTTTAAAGTATGTTCACAAAATCTTTGATTTCCTCCCTTCAAGAGGTAGAGCTGAATCCCCCCTTGCGTGTAGGCTGTACTTAGTGACTCGCTTCTGAACAACAGAATGTGGGGATAATGTTGGAGTTCCTAAAAAACTTAGTGGCTACACTTAGTACTTTCTTGAACCACATGCTCTGGGAGAAGTCAGCTGCCGTGTGTTGAGGACACTCTAGCAGCCTTTGCAAAGGCCCATGTAATGAGGAGTGAGGCCTCCTGGCAACAGCCAGTAAGAAACTGAGGTCTCTGTCATGTGAAGAAAATACTTTTTTTTTTTTTTTAAAGATTGTATTTATGTATTGGACAGAGAGAAAGAGCACAAGCAGGCGGAGTGGCAGGCAGAGGGAGAGGGAGAAGCAGGCTCCCCACTGAGCAGGGAGCCTGGCGCAAGGACCCTGGGATCATGACCTGAGCCAAAGGCAGATGCTTAACGACTGAGCCACCCAGGCACCCCTGGTTTTCGTTTTCTTGCAGATTTCACAAATAAGTGAGATCATACAATATTTATCTTTCTCTGACATTCCACTTAGCCTAATGCCCTCAAGGTCCATCCATGTTGTTGCAAATGACAAGATTTCCTTCTTTTTTATGGCTGGATAATATTCCACTGTGTATATATACACCACATATTCTTTTTTTTTTTTTTTAAAGATTTTATTTATTTGACAGAGAGACAATGAGAGAGGGAATACAAGCAGGGGGAGTGGGAGAGGGAGAAGCAGGCTTCCCGCCGAACTCAATCCCAGGACCCTGGGATCATTACCTGAGCTGAAGGCAGAGGCTTAACGACTGAGCCACCCAGGCGCCCCTACCCCACATATTTTTTATCCATTTATACATCAGTGGACACTTAGATTGCTTCCTTGTCTTGGCTATGTTAACAATGCTGCTATGAATATGAACAGATATCCCTTCAAGTTAGTATTTTTGCTTCCTTTGGATAAATACCCAGAAGTGGGATTGCTGGATTGTATGGTAGTTCTACTTTTAATTCTTTGAGAAACATCCATACTGTTTTCCACAGTGGCTGTGCCAATTTACATTCCTGCCAACAGTGCACAAGGGTTCCCTTTTCTCCACATCCTCCCCAACACTCATTATTTCTTGTCTTTTTAATTAAAGCTATTCTAACAGGTGTGAGGTGATATCTCATTGTGATTTTTATTTGCATTTCCCTCATGATTAGTGATGTCGACCACCTTTTCATGTACCTGTTGGCCTCTGTATGTCTTCTTTGGAAGAATGCCTCTTCAAATCCTCTGCCATTTTTAAATCAGATTGTTTGTGGGGGGTTTTACTATTCAGTTGTATGAATTCTTTATGTATTTTGGATATTAACCGCTTATCAGACATAGAATTTGCAAATACAGTCTCCCATTCAGTCGGTTGCCTTTTCATTTTGTCAATGTTTTCCCTTGCCAGGAAGAAGCTTTTTAAATTGGCGTGGTCCCATTTGCTTATCTTTGCGCTTGTTGCCTTTGCTTTTAGTGTCAAATCCAAAAAATCGTCACTAAGACCAATGTCAAGGAGCTGACTGCCTGCCCAGGTTTCCTTTGAGGAGTTTTATGGTTTCAGGTCTTAAACTTTCAGGTCTTTAATTCGTTATGCGTTAATATTTGTGTATGGCATGAGATAGTGGTCCCGTTTCATTCTTCTCCATGTGGTCATCCTGTTTTCCCAACGTTATTTATTGAAGAGACTGTTGATTCCCTATTGTATATCCTTGGCTCCTTTGTCATACATTAATTGGTCATATATGCGTGGATTTATTTCTAGGCTCTCTATTCTGTTCCATCTATCTAGGTGTCTGTTTTTATGTCACACCGTACTTTGTAACATAGTGTTGTAAGATAGTTTATAAAATAGTTTAAAATCAGAACGTATGATGCCTGCAACTTTGTTCTTTCTCAAAATGCTCTGGCTATTTGGTGTCTCTAATAATTCTTTACATTAAATTTGCTGTTAAAATAACTTACATAGTGGAGCATCTGGGTGGCTCAGTCAGTTAAGCATCTGACTCTTGATTTCAGCTCTAGTCACGATCTCAGGGTCGTGAGATCGAGCCCCGCGTGAAGCTCCACAAGCCTGACTTGATTTCGGCTCAGGTCATGGTCTCAGGGTTGTGAGTCTAAGATTCATGCTCAATGAGGAGTCTGCTGGAGATTCTCTCTCTCCCTCTCCCTGTGCTGCCCCGCCCCCGCCCCAGCTTGTACTGTCTAAATAAATAAGTAAATCTTAGGGAAAAAAACGAAAGGCAGATTATAAGGACACCTGGGTGGCTTAGTCAGTTAAGTGTCTGACTCAGTCTCAGCTTGGGTCTTGGTCTTGGGGTCATGAGTTCAAGCCCCTTTCTTAAAAAAGGAAAGAAGGAAGGAAGGAAGGAAGGAAGGAAGAAAGAAGGAAGGAGATTATAAAACATGTATGGTAAGATGGAATCTTATGGGTGAGTTATTAAAAAACTAATCGGATTTGTGCTTTTTGCTGCTGTGGACTCACCAACTGAAAGAGGGGGAAACTAAGCTTCAAGCCCATCAGGGAAGGTGAAACTGAAGAGACCCAGAGGCAAAAGCAATAGAGATATTTGTCATCAAGTTTGTGAGAAGAATGTGGCCTGATGTCTCTGTGGGGAGGTAGATTCCCTAACACAGAAAAGGTGTGGAGGCTATTTAAGTTGAAGACAGACAACTAAATCCATTCCAGAATTCTCTATTGGTCAGTGTGATGGTGAATTTTACATCAGCTCGACTGGGCCACAAGATGACCACATGTTGGTCAAATATCATCTTAGGTGTTTCTCTGAGAGGGTTTTTAAATGAGATTAACATTTAGGAGCACCTGGCTGGCTCAGCTAGAGGAATGTGCGACTCTCGATCTTGGGATTATGAGTTCAAACCCCACATTGGGTGTAGAGATTACTTAAAAATAAAATCTTTTAAAAAAAGAGATTGAGAGAGATGGAGCACTGGGTGGCTCAGTCAGTTAGGTGTCTGCCTTCAGCTCAGGTCATGATTCCAGGGTCCCGGGGATCAGGCCGCTGCTCAGTGGGGAGTCTGCGTCTCCCTCTCCCTTGGCCCCTCCCCCAGCTCACACTCTCTTGCTCTCTCTCAAATAAATAAATAAAATCTTTAAAAAAAGAGAGAGAGAGATTCACATTTTTTTAAAGATTTTATTTATTTATTTTGAAGAGAGAGCCTGTGCAAGCATGAGCAGGAGGAGGGGGAGAGGGAGAAGCAGACTCCCCGCTGAGCAGGGAGCCCAAGGCCCGGGGAACCCAACGTGGAACTTGATCGCGGGACACCGGGATCATGACCTGAGCTGAAGGCAGCCGCTTAACTGACAGAACCACACAGGCGCCCCAGAGATTAACATTTAAATCAATAGACTGAGTAAAGCAAATTGACCTCCATAACATGAGGGAGCCTCCTCCAAGCAGTTGAAGGCCTGAATAGAACAAAAGACTGACTCGTCACTAAGTAAGAAAGTATTCTTCCAGTCTGACGGGCTTCATTGAACTGGAACGTCCACTCTTCCTGATTCTACAGCAACTCCCAGCCTTCAGACTCAAACTGGAACATTGGCTCTACAGATTTTGGATTGCTACCTCCATAATCGTGTGAGCCAGTTCCTTATAATAGATCTGTCTCTCCCTCTCTCACCCTCCCTCTGTCTCTGTCTCTCTCTGTCTATATATATATATATGTATCTATAGATATGTCTAAATGGATGAGATAGTTAGATAATCTTCAGACCTGAAGGCTCTGTCCAGAAACAGTGGTCAAATCGCTCCACAGATCTCCTTTGGTTGAGACACAATTGATGCTACTGCTGCTTCCAGATATCATGATCTGTCCTCTGACCACAAGACCAGAGGCCACTGCTGCCTCAAGCTGAGAGTCTCTGCTGCCAGGCTGGTGAGGGTGGATTCCATGTCTGGTTCCCTGCCTCCTGTGGAAGACCAGCACGGTTGCTTCTGACTGACGGAGTCTAGATCACGAGCCTGTCCTCCAGCTGCAGAGCTTCTGAGAAAGCGATTATCTAGTCTCAATCTTAGAGAGGCATGAATTGATGAGATGGGATGTTCCCAAACACCGGTCGGGGAAGGAGTCCAAGAATGTTGAGCAGCCATGAAGAGTAACAGATATTCATTGTTGAGTTTCCGAATGGTCAAGACCTACCCCTCTCACTTCTGTCACACCCCGGGGAGCAGCAAGTCTCTTGACAGGGGATGCTTGGACAGACTTGGAGCAAAGGAAGTGGTTGTTAGAGTACAGCCATCTAACTCAGATGGGACATGGTTTTGGACTTGGTCTCCGAGCAAATCAGCAGTAATCATTGAGCAGAAAGCTAAAGGGCCTTTCCCAATTTTCTTATATTATGGGAAGCTGGGTTGTTGTTATTATTTTGTTTTGTTTGCATGATTCCAAGAGATGGGAAAGAGCCCCCTAAAAAAGTTGACATTAGATTTACTGCCAAACTTGGTGAATGTAGACTGAATCAAAGGAATTCAAAGTTGATTTCTCTTTTGATAAAAGGGCAGATAGAGTGACCAGATTCCTTTCATCCTTTTGCTCCACATCACCATTACAGGGCTTCTACTACACTGGTCAAAATGGATGCCGAAGCTCCAGCCATCAGGCCTCATTCCAGCAAGTGTGAAGGAAGGGAGAGGGTAAGAACTCATATGCTCCCCCCCTCTTTTTCTTAAAAGATTTTCTTTATTTATTTGACAGACAGAGAGACAGCCAGCGAGAGAGGGAACACAAGCAGGGGGTGTGGGAGAGGAAGAAGCAGGCTCCCAGCGGAGCAGGGAGCCCGATGCAGGGTTCAATCCCAGAATGCTGGGATCACGCCCTGAGCCGAAGGCAGAAGCTTAATGACTGAGCCACCCAGGCGCCCCTCATATGCTCCCCTTAATCACAGTTCCAGGAGGTCATATAGATGACTTTTGCTTCCAACTCATTGGCCAGGACTTGAGTTGTCTGTGGGCATTCCTACCTGCAGAGAGTCTGGCAAATGTAGATCTTATTCTGAGCATCCCTAGGCTCAACTAAAAATGTAAAGTTTTATTGTTAAGGAAAAAGTAGATAATAGCTATTGAGGGCAACAGGAAACTTCTGTCACAGTCAAGAGGCACATATTCTAAAATGCTAGCCACAATTGTATCTGGAAGGTGAAACTGCAGATGATTTTTAGTTATTTCGTTATAGTTTTCCCTAATACTTGATTTAAAAAAAACTAACCATATGTTTATAATCAGAGGGGAAATAGGCATTGCCGCTCTTTTCAATCTAAAGGAGAAAGCACAATATGAATGAAATAAGTGGCAAAACGATGTACCAGCACGAAAGCAATTTTTAAAGAAATACTTGTGCTCTAAGGAGGCCTTACGCAATGTTCCCGAGGAAATAAAACTTCCTGGAAGTGCAGCTGCCTTTAGCAACCGGATCATGGTTCTCTCCACGTGCAGATAAGATCTTGTCCTCCCCAGAATGCCACAGGGATCTGTTTGGACTTGTCATGGCACAAGGCATGTTTGGCATTGACTTACGTGTTCCTGCCTCAGTCCTGGTATCATCTGACCACATTCCGTGGGTGCCGGGCATCTCCCTGCACCGTGAATGCTGCCGCATGGGCTGCTGCTTCGTTAAATATTTATTACATGGTGTCAAATCCAGGCTGTCTTCACATCTTAATTCCCCTAAATGATTTGCAGTTGATAAGATCTGGATAGATGTGGAAACGTTGACAAACTTGCCCAAGAATGCGCAAGTCCTGTGAGATCCTTGGCTGTCAGAGATGTCGAGCGCTTTGGAGATTGGCTGCAAATCCGTCTGAACTTTCATTCCCACCCTCCTCCTCACCATCCCCACCCAGTTTCTTATCTCCTCTCCAAATCAGAGTCTACAAAGATCAGCTTGGAAACAAGACTTCTTTTCCTCCTTGGCGGTCTGACATTACCCCCAGAACTTTAGCTGAGAACTGAGACTTCCTGCCCAATTCAAAGTAGTTTCCAACTGATTTTTATTCTCAGAGAGTCAAGGGGGATGTTAATAATTAATGTTGAGCAATATTCTTCTAAACAGTGGCACCAACTCAGGATCAGTTTACTAACATAATATTTTCATGCGTTCTGAAACAAAGACAGACATGAGGGATATCGCCATCTCTTTCCCTTCTCCCTCCCCAGGGGTAACCATTCTCATGAATTTGAACTGTAACCTTCCTGTTGGTGCTATTATATCCCCATTTTACAGGCAAAGAAAATGAGGCACTGGGAGATAAAGGAATTTGCTCAAGGTCACACCCCTAGTGAGTGGTGGAACCAGTACAGACAGGTGGTAAGTCAGATGAAGGAAAGACCGCAGGTTGATAAGAGGGACTGGGGCATGTGGTCAGGGAAGTCAGCTCTGGAGAGGCGACCGTGTTCTAACGCTGAGAACTAAAGAGCCACTAAGCGAGATATCTAGGAAGAAAGAACAAGAGCAAAGGCTCCAAAGTGGGAAGGAACTGGGTAAAGTGGCTGCCCCTCCGGCTGCTGTCCTGGACCCAGAGGATGGGGATGGTGCATCAGTGAGCTAGAAGGAGCCTGCATTACCAAGATCTTTGTGGAACATAAAGGTCATATAGGTCTTGAACTACTGACCTACACTACTACATTGATGAATGAAGCCAAATTATCTTCTGTGTTGTTTAAGCCCTGTTTGGTTTGGTTTTCTTGGCACATTAACTGCATCTAATCCTAATTGTTCCATTGTCCCTTCTGTGAATTCAAATAAGACGTATGCATGTATACAGACCCATTGTATTGACCCTATACCTGCCTCATTTTTTGTTTCTACCCCTTGATTTCTTCATCTTTTTTTTAAAGCAAGTTATAGTCATAGTGTAGTTTTGCTTTTGGTGGTGGTCTTAGTCAGAAATCATTTTATTGCAAGAAACATACCTGTTGAAGTTAGATCATAGAAAAACGTATTGAAAGGGGGCGCCTGGATGGCTCACTGGGTTGAGTGTCCGACTCTTGATTTCAGCTCTGGTCATGATCTCAAGGTTGTAGGATCAAGCCCCGAGTCTGGCTCTGTGCTGAGCATGGCACCTGCTTGGGATTCTCATTCTCTCTCTCCCCCGCCCCCCTCTCCTGCTTGCTCACTCTATTTCTCACTCTCTCTCTCTTTCAAAAAATAAATAAATAAAATAAAATAAAATAAAATAAAATAAAATAAAAGGGTGCCTGAGTGGTTCAGTTGGTTAAGCCTCTGCCTTTGGCTCAGGTCATGATTCCAGGATCCTGGGATTGAGCTCCACTTTGGGCTCCCTGCTCAGTGTCAGGTTCCCTGTCTGCTTCTCTCTTTCTCTCTGCCCCTCCCCTTCATTCATGCTCTCTCTCTCTCAAATAAATAAAATCTTAAATAAATAAATAAATAAATAAATAAAAATTTTAAAAAAGAAAGATTTACTGAAAGGCATCCGATGTCTCAAGGAAATAATAACAATATAAACCTTATTAAGTACTTATGTTTTAAAGATTATTCTATGATTTTCACACATTAATGTATTTAATTCTCACAATAGCCTTATGAGTAGATCAATACCCCAATTTTTTTTTAAAGATTTTATTTATTTATTCGACAGAGATAGAGACAGCCAGCGAGAGAGGGAACACAAGCAGGGGGAGTGGGAGACGAAGAAGCAGGCTCATAGCGGAGGAGCCTGATGTGGGGCTCGATCCCACAACGCCGGGATCACGCCCTGAGCCGAAGGCAGACGCTTAACCGCTGTGCCACCCAGGCGCCCCAATACCCCAATTTTTTAAACAGCTTTATCGAGATATAATTCATATACCACATTTTTCACCCATATAAAGCAACATCACCAAAATCAATTTTAGAACAATTTCGTTAAATGAAAGCCCAAGAGAAACGTCATACTCTTTAGCTCTCATCCCCAATCTTCACACACACACACTCCAGCCCTAGACAACCACTAATCTACTTTTTATCTCTATGGATTTGCCTACTCTGGACAATTCACATAAATGAAATTTTACAATATGTGATTAGTTCCTTTCTCTTAGCATGTCGTAGCACATACAGGACTCCATTCTTTCATATATGGCTAGGTAATATTCCATTGTATGGATATGCCACATTTTGTGCATTCACCAGTTGATGGGCATTTGGGTTGTTTCCTTTTTTTTTTTTTTTTTTGGCTATTATGAATAATGTTGCCATGAACATACATGTACAAATTTTCAGGTGGACATATTTTAATTTTCTTGGGTACTACAAGTGGAATTATTGGGTCATATGTTAACTCTATGTTTATATCTTTGAGGAACTGCCAAACTCATCAAAACAACATTAGGATCATCAGACTGGGAAGTCAGCTTATTGTAATTACTCACTGAAGCAGTGAGAGGGGGATATGGCAACAAGAGAACAGCTTGTTAGATCGTTTGCCCGGAAATGACACATGTCACTTCTGCTCATCTTTTATTGGTCAAATTAAGTCATACAGCCACACCCAGTGTCAGTGGGGCAGGAAAGCACAGTCTTACCGGACATGCAGAAAGGAGGAAGAACTAGAAACGTTTATAGAAGGATGCTAACAGCTGCTGCAGTGAATGTTGGGTAGAAAGACTTAGGAAAGGCCCCTGTGAGGGGATGATGTTTATACTCTGAGACTTGAAAGACCAGAAAGAGCCTGTTTGAGGTGATGAGGGAAAAGAGATACTCAACATCACTAATCATTAAGGAAATGTAAATAAAAACCATGAGGAAATATCACTTCACACCCACCAAGATGGCTGTATGGTTGACCCTTGAACAACACAGGTTTGAACTACGTGAGTCCACTTATACATGGATTTTTTTTTCTTTTCTTTTCTTTTTTAATTTTAAAGATTATTTAATTATTTGAGATAGAGAGAGAAAATGTGAGAGAGAGAGAGAACATGACTGGGGAAGAAGCATACTCCCCGCTGAGCAGGGAGCCCGATGTGGGACTCGATTCCAGGACCCTGGGATCATGACCTGAGCCGAAGGCAGATGCTTAACTGATTGAGCCACCCAGGTGTCCCACGTGGATTTTTTCCCCCACAAATACAGTAAAGTACCATAAATGTATCTTCTCTCTCTTTTTCTCTCTTTTTTTTACTGTAAGCTCTATGCCCAACGTGAGGCTTGAACTCATGACCCCAAGATCAAGAGTCACATGCTTTCCCGACTAAGCCAGCCAGGCACCCCTATTTTCTCTTTCTTATGATTTTCTTCATAACGTTTTCTTTTCTCTAGCTTACTTTACTGTAAGAATGCGGTATATAATACATATCACATACAGAACATGTGTTAATTGATTATGTTATCAGTGAGGCTTCCAGTCAGCAGTAGGCTATAAAATAGTTAAGTTCTGGGGGAGGCAAAAGCCATATGCAGATTTTTGACTGCATGGAGGGTCAGGGCCTCTAACCCTTCAGTTGTTCAACTGTAATAAAAAAAGATACAGACAATAACAACTGTTGGCAAGAGTGTGGAGAAACTGAAGCCTTTGTACGCTGTTGGTGGGAATGGAAAATGGCACAGCCACTCTGGAAACAGTTTGGCAGTTCCTCAGAAAAGTTAAACCCATGGTGTTATCAGGGGCACCTGGGTGGCTCAGTTGGTTAAGCGTCTGACTTCGGCTCAGGTCATGATCCCAGGGTCCTGGGATCCAGCCCCACATTGAGATCCCTGCTCAGTGGGAGTCTGCTTGTCCCTCTCCCTCTGCCCCTCCCCTCACTCATGCTTGCTGTTCTCACTGTCTCTCTCTCAAATAAGTAAATAAAATCTTAAAACAAAACATAGAGTTATCAGATGACCCAACGATTCCACTTCTAGGTATATGTCCAAGAGAATTAAAAACATATATCCACACAAAAACTTTTTTTTTTTTAAAGATTTTATTTATTTGACAGAGAGAGAGACAACAAGAGAGGGAACACAAGCAGAGGGAGTGGGAGAGGGAGAAGCAGGCTCCCCGGGGAGGAGGGAGCCTGACGTGGGGCTCAATCCCAGGACCCTGGGATCATGACCTGAGCCAAAGGCAGATGTTGAACCGACTGAGCCACCGAGGCGCCCCATCCACACAAAAACTTATACATGAATGTTCGTAGCAGCATTATTCATGATAGCCCAAAATAGAAACAACCCAAATGTCTATCACCTGATAAATGAATAAAAAAAATGTGGTGTATATATAATATATATAACATATATATGTTATATATATGTATTATATATATATGTATTTTATATATATATGTATATATATGTTACATATACTGAAATATTAGTCGCCAATAAAAACAAATGAAGTACTGACACACGCTATAACATAGAGGGATCTGGAAAACATTATGCTACGTGAAAGAAGCTAGCCACATATTTTATGATTCTGTTTGTATAAAAGGTCCAGAATAGGCAAACACATAGAGACAGAAAGCAGATTAGTGGTTGCCAGTGGCTGGTGAGAGGAAAGA
>NW_024424675.1:36182431-36196933 GCF_017311325.1 Ursus maritimus | reverse complement strand
AATGCTAATAGGTTTGTTTTGGGGATGGTAATATTGTTCTGGAATTAGATAGGGGCGTGATGGTTGTACAATCTTGTACCAAAAACTGCTGAATTGTACACTTTAAAAGGGTGAATTTTTAGGGGCACCTGGGTGGCTCAGTTGGTTAAGTGTCTGCCTTCAGCTCAGGTCATGATCCCAGGGTCCTGGGGTCCAGCCCCACATTGGGCTCCCTGCTCAGCCAGCCTGCTTCTCCCTCTTCCCTCTGCCTGCTGCTCCCCCTGCTGTGCTCTCTCTCTATGTCAAATAAATAAATAAAATCTTTAAAAAAAAATCTTAAAAACAAACCAAATTCATTTACCTATTTCCAGTGAGGTTTCATAGTTTCTCAATTAACCATCTTTTCTTCACCTCACAATCTCCTTTTTTTTATTTGACACAAAAAATTCTTTATGCACATGTGAGAACATGCATAAAAAAACCTTGTATCACTTAATGCTCAGAAACTCTACTTAACTCAAGCAGGAAGAAGTATTGACTAGAAGGACATGAGACATATGGCTCGCCCTACTGGAAACAGCTCCTTCGCTTAATAAATGTGTGTTAATCTTGTGTAACTGACTTAACCACTCTGTGCCTCCGTTTATGCTTCCATAAAATGAAAGAAATTATAGTACCTACTGCATAAAATTGTTGTGGGGGTTAAATTAATTAATACCTGTAAAACACTTGCAACAGTGCCCGACACATCCTTAGTGCTTCATAAATGTTATTTGTTATCATTAACTGACTTTTCCAAAGAAGCCAAAGAGTGGCCAGTGGAGGATTTGAATCCAAGTCCATTTGAAACCAAAACCTGAGCTCCTGACCATGACAGCCCTTTTTCTGAGTGATAACTCAGTACGATTCTCCCCCTTTTCTCCTAAATGTTGGTGAAACCCAAGGGATGTTCCTTCTCCCATCCCACTAGCAATTACTTCCTTTTGCATTCTCCTGGGGTTTGTAAACAAAAACTTGTCAAGCCGGCTGGTCCCTCTGAGAAGCAGTTTATGCCCACACCCTGCAAAAGCTTCTGCCTCACTGGTATACTTCGTTTGCTTTGGGTAATGCTGTTCTTTCAAATATGGAGGACATTTAATCTAAGTAATACTGTGCATGGTCTTTGAACTAGGCATGCAGCGGCCGCAGCTGTGAGGTGACATGCTTGCTTCAGGCAATATCTGCCTGCCTTGTATCTAAGCATTATCCTTCCTTTCCATATTTGATATGAAAATATTGGGTCAATATCTGAAAGCGTAATGCAGTTCCCTGGAAGATGTGGCATTAATCTTTTTTTTTTTTCGTATCCTATATTTTACAATGTTTTGACATCTTAAAAAGCTTGTCAGTAGGGGAGAGCCTGCTCCTCCCAGGGCTACTCTCTTCTTCTTAGAGACAGACAGCAGAGGGCTCAGCTGGGAGCACATCTTTCATATGCAAGCCGACCAATCCTTAGTTTATAGCTCCAATGGTCCTCTAACTGGAACCCACCAAGCTGTGTTTCCCCTGCCTGAAATCATCCCAGAGCCAGGTACCAGGCAACTAGAGAGCACTCTTATAGCCTAGAGCCCATGTACATCATTCAAACTAGCTAGTCCTAAATCCAGACGTTCCCCTCTCTCCTCTCTTCTGCCACCAGGTGACATCAATACTTGGTGCTTCCTCTGTGGCTCTGCATGGCACATGGTTATCCCCCCTCTAAGACCTATGTGTACAATAAACTACTTCCTTGAAGAAGAAGAGCCTCATTCTCATTTCTTCCTGTGGCTACAACCAACTTTACCATGCTATCTCCAACACATACATTCTCAGAACAGATATTATAAATTGATTTTTTTCCTAAAAAATATACTTGATTTATATTTATTGTTAAAACACCATGAATGCATGTTAATTATACCTAAATAAAAATATATCATACAGTACACTGTTAGACTCTAAAGAAAATTTAAGACAAAGATTGGGGCGCCTGGGTGGCTCAGTCATTAAGCGTCTGCCTTCGGCTCAGGGTGTGATCCCAGGATCCTGGGATCGAGCCCCGCATCGGGCTCTCTGCTCTGCTGGGAGCTTGCTTCTTCCTCTCCCACTCCCCCTGCTTGTGTTCCCTCTCTCGCTGGCTGTTTCTCTCTGTCAAATAAATAAATAAAAATTTTAAAAATCTTAAAAAAAAAAGACAAAAGATAACACTTGTGTCATACCATTTCAATTAAACCATCGCTTTCTTTTTCAAGTCTGCCTTCTAACTTTGTTCCATATGCATTCCTCTTTATATGATTAACAAGAAAATATTAATGATCTACACTAATTACAGCGCTCAGATTTGTGAAACACTTTCTTCTATCTTGTTTTGAGACCTTAAAAAGAAAAGGAGTGGATGGAAACTAGAAGAGAGTAGTGTCCAGATACCCAAGAAAGAGAATATTTCTAGAAGGGAGTGATGGGCCGTGTCATATGCTAGTGAAAGATCCAGCAACAAGAGATCTGAACATGTTCATTGGATTTAGCAACGTGTTTAATAAAGTACTCGCAAACCTTTAAATAAGCTTGGCTGTGAGAAGGGAAGGAGGAACATGTGATGGGGCCGGAGACGCAATGAGACTAAGAGATTTGTGTGTTTTGGTTTTGTTTTTTAGATAAGAAAGACTTAAGAATGTTAATTCTTATTTATTTATTTTTAAAGATTTTATTTATTTATTTTTGCGAGAAAGAGGGAGCATGAGGCAGCCTGATGCAGGACTTGATCCCAGGACCCTGGGATCATGACCTGAGCCAAAGGCAGATACTTAACTGACTGTGTCACCCAGGCACCCTGACTTAAGAGTGTTTAAATAGAGATTGGAAGAATATAGTTGAGGGCTAATGCCTAGATATTCAGAAGGAAAATGAATGATTGGCAGTATAAGGTTTACATGAAGGAGAGGAGGAGATGAGGATTGGTTTTAATAGAAGATTGGTTCAGATGTAGGTGGGTTATTGTTTTTGTTTTGGGAAGATGAATGAGTTTTCCAGTATAGACACTGACAAAGCAGATAGCTGGAATTTTGATCGACACATACAATCAAAATACAAATGGTTCTTGAAATGATGGACAATAACTTTTTGCTGAATATAGAAAGGCGTGGAAGATGGAGAAGGCAGATGGAAGGGGAGAAACTAGATGGGTAAATAGATTGGAGTCCTGATTAGCTAGAAGAATAGTCTTCGTGAGTCATGAAATATGGAGGTTGGAAGGGTTGTGGCCAGAACGTAGAATGATGTTTCGGATATATTTAGTTTTGATGTCAAGACCTAGTATATGGTCATGGGGAGGGATGATTGGAGTAGGATGGAGGAGAAGGTCACTAGAAATGAGAAGGTCCTACAACTGAATGACCGGGATCTTGGATTGGCTGTTTGTATGAATGTTGAGGTCACCAGGATGATGAATGGAGGAGAATATGTTAGCCAGGTGCTCAAATGTGGTGGACAAAGGCAGTGGGGAGGAAACAACAGGTTCGTAACTGAATGACCTCTCTCCTTTTTTTTTTTTTTAAAGATTATTTATTTATTTATTTGACAGAGATAGACAGCCAGTGAGAGAGGGAACACAAGCAGGGGGAGTGGGAGAGGGAGAAGCAGGCTCCCAGCAGAGGAGCCCGATGTGGGACTCGATCCCAGAACGCCGGGATCATGCCCTGAGCCGAAGGCAGACGCCCAATGACTGCGCTACCCAGGCGTCCCTACTCTCCTGAACTCTGTTCTTGAATTTCTAGATGTCTAACCAATATCCCCACTTAGATGTCTTATAGACATCTTCAACTTAATGTGGTCATGGCTAGAAACAGGGGGACTAGAAAAGTCATTTTTATGGGCACATAATTACCCTAAAAATAAAGTTGGGGTTCTATTGCAATAAAAAAAATTGGAAAGTGGATATCATTAGACAACAAATGGTCTCTCCCACATTGTGTAATACTCACATTACCAGATTTTTTAAAAAAAATATTTATTTATCCGACAGAGATAGAGACAGCCAGCGAGAGAGGGAACACAAGCAGGGGGAGTGGGAGAGGAAGAAGCAGGCTCATAGCAGAGGAGCCTGATGCGGGGCTCGATCCCATAATGCCGGGATCACGCCCTGAGCTGAAGGCAGACGCTTAACCACTATGCCAGCCAGGCGCCCCAACACATTACCAGATTTTTACAATAGTGAAAATTCAGGTGACCTCAGAAATTATGGGGAATATCCAGAAAATACAAAGAACTCTTGCAATTCAAAACTAAAAGACAAACAACCCAATTTTAAAGTGAGGAAAGGACTTGAATAGACATTCTCCAAAGAAGATGTACAAATGACCAAAAAGTCATTGTATGAAAAGATGCTTGATATCATTATTTATTAGGGAAATGCAAATCAAAACCATGAGATACCACTTTACACTCACTAGGATAGCTGTAATTTTAAAAACGGAAAATAACAATCGTTAGCAAAGATATGGAGAAGTTAGAACACTTGGACATCACCAGTGGGACTGTAAAGTGTTTCAGCTATAGAAGATAGCTTGGCAGTTCCTAAAAAAGGTAAACATAGAGTAACCGTGTGACCGAGCAATTCAACCCCTAAATATATACCCAGAAGAACTGAAAATAGTTTCTTGGAGAATTTAAAAACAAATTCTTGTACGTGAATGTTCATAGCAGCACTGTTCAAAATAACCAAAGGTGAAAACAACCCAAACATCCATAAACAGATAAGCAGATAAACAAATTACGATATAGCCATACAATGGAATATTATTTGGCTATAAAAAGAAATGAAGTACTAATACATGCTACAATATGGGTGAACCTTGACAAAATTATGTGAAGTGGATGAAGTCAAACGTCAAAGGTCACATATTGTATGATTCCATTTATATGAAATATCCAGAATAGATAAATCCATAGAAACAGAAAGCAGATTGATGGCTGCCAGAGTTTTGGGAGAGAGGGGGGATGGGGAGCAACTGCTTAATGAATACAAAGTTTCCTTCTGGAATGACGAAAATGCTTTGGAACTGGACAGAGGTGGTGGTAGCTCAACACTGGGAAAGTACTAAATGCCACTGGGTTGTTCACTGTAAAATGGTTAATTTTATGTGAATTTCATCTCAACTATAATAAAAAGAAAAAATTAAGTGGATGAGTTTTAGTATTAGGAATGATAGAGAAATCACTTATCAAGATACAGCAAAAATTTTAACTGATTCTGTAAGTGCGTTCTCACTATATAGAGTAATTCAAACACAGCACAAAGTGTAAGTGCCAAATTTCTGCTATGTAAAGACAAGCCTGTGTTAGGAAAACAGTTTTGTACTTTTTGACAGTTGTGGAGTTTGAAAACCCAGTGATAAAGAATTTTTCTCCACCACCATCAAGGAGAAAGAGGAGACAGAGAAGATGAAGAAGAAGGTGGGAGCACCTGGCTGGCTCAGTTGGAAGAGCATTTGACTCTTAATCTTGGGGTCATGAGTTCGAGCCCCATGTTAGGTGTAGAGATTACTTAAATAAATAAACATTAAAAAAAAGGAGGAGAGACAGGAAGTGAGGGAGTAATAAAAAAGTTGGTTTCCCATCTAAGCGTAAAGTACTAAGAAACAGATTTTCCCCCCGGTATGAGAAAGAAAAACTCTGTGTTCTAAGACACAGTGATTCCTAACCTAGAATTCTATACCCAGCCAAGTTATCCATGAGGCATGAAGATAGAATAAAGACATTTCCAGATATGCAAGATCTCGAAAATTTCTCTTGTTGGCCATTTTCTCAGAAAGTGAGTGGAGCATGAAGGAGAAAGCCATGAAAAGGAACTCATGGAATCCAAGAAACAGGAGATCCAGCCCAGGAAAGATGCAAGAGAAAGTGCCACTGCCACAGCTGCCCAGCAGTCCCGGATAGGAGTCAGTCCCAAACGGAGCAGAAGAACAGAAACTGCAAGGTGGGGGAATGTCTCCAAGGCAAAAAAAAATTTGAACATTGATTGACAGATTACCTGATGTGTTTGAATCTCCTGAAAGGAAATTTCAGTTTCTGTCAGAGATTTTGTGGATGAATTGGTGATAAATACACAGAAAACGAAGTGTAGCCAATTTGTTGAACAGATGGGAACTCTGGGGTGTAGGAAGAAAAGAAGTTTATTCTTGGATGCAAAGTTTATTCTTTGCATATTCAAATTGTTCTTCCCCCATACCCTTGAATGAAGTCTAGGGCAAGTCTCATGGCTTTTTTAGTCACTCTCAGGTAATAAAATTCTCTTGGTCACTTAAAACCTCCAAATAACCTTGGTTCAGTAATTCAGAAGTCAAATTTCATGCATTAAGCTGAACCATATGAAGTTGCCATTTGTGTAAGTCAAAAATGGTTGAATATTGGCAGTTTCATTTGATTCACTCTAATACGAATCAAAACTCCCAAATTTATTTAAAATTAAATAATCTCTCTCTCTGCCACATAGACCTGCTTTGGACTGGCCATCTGAGATAAGAAAGCGAGGCCTGGTGGGCTTCTTTACATCCCCACCAGGCCTTCCAGCATCCTCCTCCTCCAGGAGACTCTCTCTGGTTCCTCCTGGATAGAAGAGGCCTGTATAGACAGGAAAGAAGAGGCAGTATGACACTCTCTGACCTTGGCAGGGGTTCACAATGGACTCTTCCTCTTCCAGGGTGCTTTTGACTTGTGTGATTCTTCCAGGACACGCCTCCATCCCCGAGCCCTGAGCTCTGATCTGCTCTATGGGTAGGGCCTTGCTCAACTAGAAGACCCCTTGATTTTATGACCACTTATAATTCTGGCCACAGCCCCCAGGCATGCAGCCTCTTTTGACTGGGGTCACCTCACTCCTCAGGAAAAACCTCTTAGACCAGATCCAAGCTAGTGTTTCCCCAGCACGGCCCAGTCTGGTCCTCAGGATACCGTCCAGCATCCTGAAACAGCACCTCTGCTTCTTTCTGCCCCATCAGAGGAGCTAGCCAGCCATGGTCCCTGCCATATGCTTCTCAGGTGCGAGTCAGGCACCAGCTACCGTGTCTCCTGAGCTTCAGAAGACACATCCAGCTCGCCAGGTCTGACTGAAGGGCCTTCCTTTTCTCATTCCCACAAACCAGTGGAAGGGTACCCACAGCTCATCAGTGCTCCCCAAACATTTCGTTTGATCTTGGGAAATT
This sequence comes from Ursus maritimus, assembly GCF_017311325.1. Classification (NCBI taxonomy): domain Eukaryota; kingdom Metazoa; phylum Chordata; class Mammalia; order Carnivora; family Ursidae; genus Ursus; species Ursus maritimus. The sequence goes on along the minus strand of NW_024424675.1, from coordinate 36,189,737 downwards.
TCAATAGTCCTTTCATGCTCTTGAATGGGTAGGGGACCCAAAGTAACAAAACCAGTTTTTATTTTTTTAATTTAATAGACTTAATTTTTCAGGCAGATTTAGGTTCACAGCAAAATTAGAATAGAGCAGAGGGTACAGAGAATTCTCGTACACCTCCTCCCCCCACACATGCACTGCCTACTCCACTATCAACATCCTCACCAGTGGGTACATCTGTCACAGCCCATGAACCTACATGGACACATCATTATCATCCAAAGTCCGTAGTTTACATTAGGGCTCACCGTTGGTGTTGTGCATTCTTGGGTTTGGACAAAGGTGACATCTGTCCACCATTATAGTATCATGCAGAGTAGTTTCATTGCCCTAAAAGTCCTCTGTGCTCTGCTGATTCATGCCTCCACCTAAACCCCTGGGGACCACTGATCTTTAATTGTCTCCATAGTTTTGCCTTTTTAGAATGTCATATAGCTGGAATCACACAGTATGTAGCCTTTTCAGATTGGCTTTTTTCACTTAGTAATGTGCATTTTAGTTTCCTCCATGTGTTTTCATGGCTTGATAGCTTATTTCTTTTTAGTGCTGAATAGTAGTCCATTGTCTGGATGTAATACAGTTTATCTATCCATTCACGTACTGAAGGATATCTTGGTTGCTTCCAGGTTTTGGCAATTATGAATAAAGCTGCTATAACCAGTTTTTAGTCACCTCTTTTACAAGTCCCGCCTAGGCAGACTTGCTTTGGAATGGGGAAGCATGAGCTGAAACGAGACTGAAATAGTTCCCTGTCTGTATCCTGTGACACAAGAAAATGAAACACCAAGGCAACTTATAACTTCAGGGTGGGCGGAAGTTATAGAAGAAATGAAATATAATCATAATACTTTACATGGCTTAGCGGTAAATACTACTTACGGAGGCTTAATAATGTAAATATTAAATATTGACTGAATCAATGATTATGATAGATACTGGAACAACTGAGAAGGAGAAATTATTGTGTTGGAGTGGGTGGGAACAGGACTAAGAGAACTATTTCTCATCTTCTATGGTAGGCATTCAACAGATCTAAATGGAAGAATCAAGAAATATTGGTATAGGCATGTCCTTTAGAATATGGAGGAAGAGGAGTGCTTGACGGGCTCAGTCAGAACACGCGGCTCTTGATCTCAGGGTTGTGAGTTTGAGCCCCATGTTGGGTGGAGAAATTACTAAAAAATAATAAATAAACTATTAAAAAAAAGAAATATAGGGGCGCCTGGGTGGCTCAGTCAGTTAAGCGTCTGCCTTTGGCTCGGGTCATGGTCTCGGGGACCTGGGATCAAGCCCTGTGTCAGGCTCTCTGCTCAGTGGGGAGTCTGCTTCTCCCTCTCACTCTCCCTCTATCCTCTCCCTCTCTCTCTCAAATGCATAAATAAAATCTTTTTAAAAAAGAGAAATATAAAGGAAGATTACCTGAGGAAAAGAGTTGAAAGTGAGTGGATGGGGGTGTTCTTTTTTGTGATAAGCTTCTTAAAACTATTTGTCTTTTTAAACTATGGGTGCATATTACTTTAAGAAACTTAATTTTTTAAAAAGGTTTATTTATTGATTTTAGAGAGAGAGAGCAAGGGGAGGGGAAGAGGAAGAGGGGAAAGAGAGTCTCCAGCAGACTCCCCGCTGAGCATGGAGCCCGACATGGGGCTCAATCCCACAAGCCTGAGACCACGACTTGAGCTGAAACTGAGAGTCAAATGCTTGACTGACTGTGCCACCCAGGCGCCCCAAGAAACTTAATTTTTAAAACTACGTAATAAAACATAGACATCATCTAGAGAGTAGATAATACTTGAATATAACAAGAGCACTTTTGCTCTTAATGAGAAGTAATTTGCATGAAGCCAAAAGCTATTTCGTATGACCGTAAAGCTTTCTAACGTTCCAGGGAAAATGACTCCCTGTAGCCTTCTGCCTCCAGTGTGATACAAAAACGTAGCCTCCTGTTTCCAAATAACCTTGAGATAAGCAATGGATTCTCCTGTAGGATCAATTTAAATTTATATCGTGAGGAATTTCTTTTTCCAACTGACTTACCTGGTATTAGATTTGAGAGATAACCAGGTCAGCTAAGCCAATAGGAGCTACCTTGTTGACCTAGAACTAACTCGTAATCACTCCTCACTTCACCCTGGAGCCCATAGCATCCCTGTACAAAATCCTATCAAGATTTTTTAGGACAGTCGGTAAGAGAAAAAGACCAGTAGAAAAAAGCAGAGATGTGTTCTTTATGTAATCTCCATGAGGGCAGGGGCCTGTCTGACTTGTTCATCTCAGTATTCTCAGTGCGTGGCACATAATTAATGCTCAGTAGATATCTAAGTATCTATTGAATAAATAAATCAAATGACTCTCCCCCCATTTCCCTGAGGTCTGTGAGCATTAGAATAAAGTTATCATAAATTATATCTATAGTTCATAGATATATAAGAAAATCAATAGGTAAGATAGCTCTTAGAAAAGGGTACCTTACTGGGTATTTTGGGAAACAGTCAATTACAAGTATAGAAAACGTAACATCTACAGACTGCATGAGGAGATACGCAAGAATGCTGATAGTGGCCGTGCTTACAACAGCAAGACATATCACTAACCTAAATGTCCATCAACAGAAGCCTGGGTAAGTACAAGGGGATACACCCATGTGACGGTATACAGAAGTGAAAATGAACAGACTAGAGCTACATATATAAATATAGATGAACTACCCAAAAATGTAGTATTGAGGGGCAAAAAGCAAGGCACAGAAGAATTCAAATAGTATGGCACCATTTATGTAACATTTTAAGGGGTGCCTGGGTGGCTCAGATGATTAAGCATAAAACTTTGGCTCAGGTCATGATCACAGGATCCTGGGATCGAGCCCCGCATTGGGCTCCCTTCTTGGTGGGGGTCCGCTTCTCCCTCTCCCTCTGCCTCTCGAGACCCTGTGCTTATGCTCTCAATCTCTCTCAAATGAATAAATAAAATCTTAAAAAAAAAATTTAAGACGCACAAAGCAGTATTGTTTTAGGAAGACTTCATTTGCAATGTAAGTATAAAAATTCATGGAAATAATAAACATCACATGTTGAATGAATGAATGAATGAATGAATGAATGAATATGCTTTTAAAAGCCAACAGCCCTCAGGGCACCCGCTGACTCAGTTGGAAGAGCCTTATGACTCTTGATCTCGTGGTTGTGGGTTTGAGCTCCACATTGGGTGCAGAAATTACTTAAATTAAAAACTTTATAGAACAATAAATAAAAACTACCAGCCCTCAAATGAAGATGTTTTCTTTGAAATATAAAACACTTTATTTTTTTTAACTTTTTTTTTTTTTAAAGATTTTGTATTTTTAAGTAAACTCTAGGCCAACGTGGGGCTCAAACACAACTCTGACATCAAGAGTGGCATGCCCTACCGACTTAGCCAGCTGGGAAGGTACCCCTGTTTTCGAATAGGTGATTATATATGTAGATTCAGAAGAAAACTGAAAGGTATTTCAGCAAAAAGTTTTTCCCCACCTTATCCCCAGCTACTCGGTCCTTCTCTTCAAAGGCAAATGCTGTTACCACATTTTTATGCTTGATTTCGGACCCTTGGAATCCAGGGGTGGTCTGTTCATTAACAAACACGTGTATTCTGTACCTGCCATAAATTTTCTGGCTCTTTTTTCTTGATGAGTCTGAATAGAAGTTTATCAATTTGTTGATTTTTTTTTCTTCAGAAGAATGAGCTTCTGTTTTCATGTATTTTCTCTATTGTTAGTACTTTCCATTTTATTGATATCTGTTCATATCTTTATCATTTCTGTAATTCTGCTTGTTTGGGATGTAATTTCTTTTTCTAGTTTAAGGAAGAGACTTAGATTACTGCTGATGGAGACTTTTTTTTTTGCTTTTCCAATGCAAACATTTTAATACTACAAATTTCCCTATAAAGATTGCCTTAACTGCATCCCCAAGAGTTTTGCTATGTTGTAATTTCATTTTCATTTAGTTCACGGCACTTTATAGTTCTCATGCCTGTGAGAAACGCCCCAACTAGAGGACAATTGTGTGCAGTTCTTTTTGCCTTTAGCTTTACAGTTGCCAGTCAAAGCACTTTCCAAAGTTTATTAGGGTCAGCTCCTTTTTTTCCGCATCCCCACCAGTGAGATTCATTTGTCACGGTCTTTAACTCCATCTTGAGAACCTTGGACATCTTTACTGATTTTTAAACGTTTGCATGCAGTAAAGTTCACTCTGTAACAGTTTGGGAAAATGCAGTCATGTATCCACCACATTGGTAACATAAAGAACAGTTCAATCACCTAAATATCTAAACATTAGGTGTAGAATTTTAGTCGACTACCCCCCCACCCCCAACCTCTCACAACCACCGATTAGTTGTCTGTCCCTATAATTTTGCCTTCTTCAGAATGTCATATAAATGGAAGCAAATATTTTGTAGCCTTTTGGGTCTCATTTTTTTTCACCTGTAATGATGCAATTAAGATTCATCTAGGTTGTTTCATGATCATATCTATGCTTATTGTTGCTGAGTATGGTCCCATTGCATGGATGGACCACTGTTTGTTTGTCTGTTCCCCTGTTGAAAGACAGCTTGGTTGTTCCCAGGTCTGGCTCTTATGAAGAAAGCTACTACACACTTCAGTGCAAGGGCTTCATGTGAACATAAGTTGCTGGGTTGTATGGCAAGTGCATGTTTAACTTTATAAGAACTTGCCAAGTACCTTCCCAAGCGGTGTACTGTTCTGCCCCTCTATCAGCAATCAATAAGCATTCCTGTTGCTCTTCATTCTATTTGGTGGTGTTGGTTTATTTTTATCATTTTTTTAGCTATTCAAATAGGTGTGTAATGATATCTCTTTGTGAGTGTATCGTATGTGTGTTTTATTTGCATTTCCCTAATGACATCTTTTCACATGTTTGTTTGACACCCGTATATCCCTATAACTTCTTTGGTGAAGTGTCTATTCAATTCTTTTGCCCATTTTTCCCTTGGGTTTTTTGTTTTCTTATTGTTGAGTCTTCAGGGTTCTTTATGTATTCTGGATACAAATCCTTTATCAGATACGTGATTTGCAAATACTTTATCCAAGTCTGTAGCTTGTTTCTCATTCTCTTGACAATGTCTCTCCTCATTCTTTTTTTAAACACTGATTATCATTCCATTGTAAGAATTTGTCATAATTTATTTAGCCAGTCTTAGGTCAATGGACATTGATGTTATTTCCAAACTTTTGCTATTACAAACTTTATTTCCATTAATATCCTTCAATTCATGGTTCCCTCCCTTCCTCCCTTCCTTCCTTCTTCTTCCCTTTCTTTCCCTTTCCCTTCCTTCCTTCCTTCCTTCCTTCCTTCCTTCCTTCCTTCTTTCCTTTCCTTTCCTTTCCTTTCCTTTCCTTTCCTTTCTCTTTCCTTTCTCTTTCTTTCTTTCTTTCTTTCTTTCTTTCTTTCTTTCTTTCTTTCTTTCTTTCTTTCTTTCTTTCAGAATGGGAGAGAGTTGGGGAGGGGGCAGAAGGGGAGGGAGAGAGAGAATCTCAAGCAGCCTGCATACCCAGCAAAGAGCCCAATGAGGGCCTCAATCTCACAACCATGACATGAGCTGAAAATCAAGGATTGGCGCTTAACTGACTGAGCCACCCTGGCGTCCCTCATGGTGTTATTTCTAAGAACAGCTTGTTTTTCCTTTCCCATGAACTGTCTGTTGCTATCTTTTACCCATTTTTCTATTGGGTTTTAATCTTTTTGTAATTCATAGGACATGTTATAATTCTATACATGCTATAAAATTTATCTTTCTGGGGCACCTGGCTGCTCTATCAGAGGAGCCTGTGACTCTTGATCTTGGGGTCATAAGTTTGAGCCCCATGTTGAGTGTAGAGATTACTTAAGTAAATAAAATAAATAAACTTTAAAAAATAAGATAAAGTTGGCCTTTCTGTGCTTGAGATGCAATTTTTTTTCCAGGTTGTCATTTGTTTCTTTACTTCCCATGATTATATTTTATTTTCATGAAGTCATACGTATCAATCTTTTCCTTTAAGTCTTCTAAATTTTGTGTTATAGTCAAAAGGGTCTTCTCTACTTCTCTCAGAAATTCTTTTGGTACTTTTATGGTTTCCCTCTCGCCAGTTAAATCCTTGATCCATTTGGCATTTTTCCAGGTGTAAGATACGAAGTATGGATTTAACTCTTTTTTCCCTACAGATGCTTTGTAGTTGTCCCATATCATTTATTGCATGAAATCTGCTTATCTTCACCAATTTGAAATACCAGCTTTATTGAATACTAAATGCCTACCTGTTTTTGGGTCTACTTGGGAATTTCTCTTCTGCTGATTTGTGGAACTAATTAGACACTAGTACCTAACAGTTTTGTTTTGTTTTGTTTTGTTTTAAGGTAAACTCTGCGCTCATTGTCGGGCTTACATTCATGATCCAGAGGTCAAGAGTCTTATGCTCTACTGAGTAAGCCAGCCAGGCACCCCTGTAACTACTACGACATGATAGTATGTTTATTACTGGGGCAGGCACTTTCAGAAATGTTTTCTTGTTAGTTTTTCCACAAGAATTTTAGACTTGGCTCATCTGGTTCCAAAATAAAATCTCGCTTGTTCTTTTATTAGGATCTCAATAGCGGCACCTGGGTGGCTCAGTCAGTTAAGTGTCTGCTTCAGCTCAGGTTATGATCCCAGGGTCCTGGGACCGAGCCCCACATCAGGCTCCCTGCTCATCAGGGAGCCTGCTTTTCCCTCTCCCTCTGTAACTCCCCCTGCTTATGCTCACTCTTGCTTGCTCTCTCTCTGTCAAATAAATAAAATCTTTTTTTTTAAAAAAAGGATCTCAACAGATGTCTGATCTTAATGATGCAGTCTTGCTAGTCAAGAACATAGCTTATATTTCTATTTGTTGAAGTCTTTTTCTGCATCCTTCTGTAGAATTTAAATCTTCTCTTCATATAGATTGTGCATTGTTATTGTGAAATTTATTCCTAGGAATTTTCGTTTTTTAATTGATTTGTAAAGTCTTTTTTTGACAAAAAATGGTGTCATGATGTCAAGATGTCATCATGATGTCATGATGCGAAGATGTAATGATGTCATTCCATCTTCTAAGATATAATGCTCTCCCTCTAAGATGCTGAAATAGCCCCAGGAGAGCAGTCTACCTCAAATAATCCTGAGAATTACTCATCTAGACCAGCAAGTAGTTCTCAACCATGTTTGCCCTTGCAACATATACTATGGGTGATTTTGACATACACCAATCAAACCT
>NW_024424675.1:35923930-36182421 GCF_017311325.1 Ursus maritimus | reverse complement strand
CATGCTATAAAATTTATCTTTCTGGGGCACCTGGCTGCTCTATCAGAGGAGCCTGTGACTCTTGATCTTGGGGTCATAAGTTTGAGCCCCATGTTGAGTGTAGAGATTACTTAAGTAAATAAAATAAATAAACTTTAAAAAATAAGATAAAGTTGGCCTTTCTGTGCTTGAGATGCAATTTTTTTTCCAGGTTGTCATTTGTTTCTTTACTTCCCATGATTATATTTTATTTTCATGAAGTCATACGTATCAATCTTTTCCTTTAAGTCTTCTAAATTTTGTGTTATAGTCAAAAGGGTCTTCTCTACTTCTCTCAGAAATTCTTTTGGTACTTTTATGGTTTCCCTCTCGCCAGTTAAATCCTTGATCCATTTGGCATTTTTCCAGGTGTAAGATACGAAGTATGGATTTAACTCTTTTTTCCCTACAGATGCTTTGTAGTTGTCCCATATCATTTATTGCATGAAATCTGCTTATCTTCACCAATTTGAAATACCAGCTTTATTGAATACTAAATGCCTACCTGTTTTTGGGTCTACTTGGGAATTTCTCTTCTGCTGATTTGTGGAACTAATTAGACACTAGTACCTAACAGTTTTGTTTTGTTTTGTTTTGTTTTAAGGTAAACTCTGCGCTCATTGTCGGGCTTACATTCATGATCCAGAGGTCAAGAGTCTTATGCTCTACTGAGTAAGCCAGCCAGGCACCCCTGTAACTACTACGACATGATAGTATGTTTATTACTGGGGCAGGCACTTTCAGAAATGTTTTCTTGTTAGTTTTTCCACAAGAATTTTAGACTTGGCTCATCTGGTTCCAAAATAAAATCTCGCTTGTTCTTTTATTAGGATCTCAATAGCGGCACCTGGGTGGCTCAGTCAGTTAAGTGTCTGCTTCAGCTCAGGTTATGATCCCAGGGTCCTGGGACCGAGCCCCACATCAGGCTCCCTGCTCATCAGGGAGCCTGCTTTTCCCTCTCCCTCTGTAACTCCCCCTGCTTATGCTCACTCTTGCTTGCTCTCTCTCTGTCAAATAAATAAAATCTTTTTTTTTAAAAAAAGGATCTCAACAGATGTCTGATCTTAATGATGCAGTCTTGCTAGTCAAGAACATAGCTTATATTTCTATTTGTTGAAGTCTTTTTCTGCATCCTTCTGTAGAATTTAAATCTTCTCTTCATATAGATTGTGCATTGTTATTGTGAAATTTATTCCTAGGAATTTTCGTTTTTTAATTGATTTGTAAAGTCTTTTTTTGACAAAAAATGGTGTCATGATGTCAAGATGTCATCATGATGTCATGATGCGAAGATGTAATGATGTCATTCCATCTTCTAAGATATAATGCTCTCCCTCTAAGATGCTGAAATAGCCCCAGGAGAGCAGTCTACCTCAAATAATCCTGAGAATTACTCATCTAGACCAGCAAGTAGTTCTCAACCATGTTTGCCCTTGCAACATATACTATGGGTGATTTTGACATACACCAATCAAACCTACAGGTGTTCCTTGTTTTTTTAGGGACTCCAAAGAGATGAGAGGCTGTGGTTCTTCAGTGGTTGATGGAAATGTATGTGTACCAGGCACTGTTTTAGGGGCCAGGGACACCATGATGATCAAGACAGCCTGAGTCCCTGCCGTCATGGAAGTTGATCACATAGTCCTAGCCAAACAGAGCAAATCAGCAGGTAATCAAATAAATATAAGGGTGCAAAGTTCCGCCAAGGGGCTGTGAGAGTGGAGCAGGGGTAATTCATCAGGTGTTAACATCCACTAACATCCACACCTGAGGGTTCAATTAACTCTCAAATGCTACCCACTCACACATTACGTCTCTGGTTCTGATTCTCCTTTGAGCTCCAGACCTGCCATTTGCACTTGCCCAATAGGAGGTAGAGTCTAATCCCCCTTCCTTTCGATCTGGACAGGCTTACATCTCATTTGTAGCCAGGGCACTACAGTGGACGCAACTCTATATGATGTCCGAGGCTAGGTCACGTAAGGCAAGTGCAGCTCTGCCTTGCTCTCTGGGACCCTCACTCTTGAAGCCTTCAGCCACTGTGTAAACAGTCTGACAGCCCTGAGGCTGCCATGCTGTGAGGAAGCCCAGAGCAGCCCATGCAGAGACCCTGTGGACAATCTCTAAGGCTCCATGAAGAGGGAGAGGCCCAGCCTGCCCCCCAGTGTTCTATCACCCAGTGGTCCAACTTTACATTAGAAACCCAAGTTAAGGGGCGCCTGGGTGGCACAGCGGTTGGGCGTCTGCCTTCGGCTCAGGGCGTGATCCTGGCGTTGTGGGATCGAGCCCCACGTCAGGCTCCTCTGCTGTGAGCCTGCTTCTTCCTCTCCCACTCCCCCTGCTTGTGTTCCCTCTCTCGCTGGCTGTCTCTATCTCTGTCGAATAAATAAATAAAATCTTTAAAAAAAAAAAAAAAAAAAAGAAACCCAAGTTAAAGAGCCTAGCCAAACTCTTTCCAAATTCCCGACCCGTAGATCTACGAGAGATGATACAATGATCACTGTTCTCTTAAGCCACTGCATTTGTAAATGTGATTTGTTTTGTAGCAATAGTAACTAGCATCTGGCCACATGGTTTTGTACATCTTTTCCTCCTACTTGGAACCCTTCCTGCACCCCTTTTGCCTAGTTACCCTGGACATATCCTTCAGATCTCTGCTGGAGCTACTACAGTGCTTCAGCATGCACTGTCCCTAAACCCTGAAACCTGGGTTCGTAGCGCCTTCATGATACCATGGACTTTTCTTTCCTGTACTCATCACAGTTGCACTTGGAGATTCTTTCTTTGACCAGGGTCTGTCCTCCTGACAAGTCTTCAGCTCCACAGAAAAGCATGCAGTTACACAGTAGGCCAGGCATGGCAAACTTAAATGTCAACAGGAACAGGAAAATAACATAAACGAGAGACATGGGTAGGGTGGGGGCTGCAGTGACATGACAAGAATGTGCCCTCCTGTAGGGTGTAGCTGCCACTCTGCACAGGCTCTATACAGCCAAATCTGCCTCATTTTTAAAGAGATGATAAAAACCCAGATTATTATTACTATTATTTTTTATTTTATTTTATTATTTTTTTCTCAAATATTTTCTCAAATATATTTTCTCAAAATATAATTCTCAAATTATATTTGAGAGAGAGCACACAAGCAGGGGCAGTAGTAGGTAGAGGGAGAAGCAGGCTCCCTGCTGAGCAGGGAGCCTGACGCGGGACTCTATCCTAGGACCCTGAAATCATGACCTGAGCAGAAGGTAGGTGCTTAACTGACTGAGCCACCCAGGCAGCCCCCAAACCCAGATTATTATGTAAGTGTTAGAATGGTAGCAACTAGGGGCGCCTGGGTGGCACAGCAGTTAAGCGTCTGCCTTCGGCTCAGGGCGTGATCCCGGCGTTATGGGATCGAGCCCCACATCAGGCTCCTCCGCTATGAGCCTGCTTTTTCCTCTCCCACTCCCCCTGCTTGTGTTCCCTCTCTCGCTGGCTGTCTCTATCTCTGTCAAATGAATAAATAAAATCTTTAAAAAAAAAAAGAATGGTAGCAACTAATTAAAACTAAAACACAGATGAAAGAAAAAGGAGGAGAAACAACAGCAAGCTGAAGATTTAATACTCCTTGGGGTTTTTTTGGGGGGGGATTGTTTTTGTTTTTCCATCAGGTGAGCACAGATGAAGCACAGGGCTACAGATTGGTCAGACAATACATATGACCCCTTCAGGTTCAGGTGGTCCCCAGCCACTTGACCCCAGGGCTGTTCTCAACACTCCTCGTTTTTTTGAGAATGACAACTCACTTTGTGTAATCAAGGAATTGTATTTAGCTGAGGCATAGGTTAGCTGTGGGGCTGGCTGGGGTCAGGAGGGGGTCACTTAGATTTGTTTTCTCTCTTGTACTGTGAGTTAAATTCTCTTCTAAGGGCCTGCAGACTTCTTGACCCTTGCGAAATAATAAAGGAATTATTTATTTTTCTTAGAGATGAAGGTGGAAATAAGAAACTGTGACCATTAAGTAAATTACACTAAATTCTCTGTATTCCTTCCTAGAAGGCAAATTATATGCATTTATAATAAGGAATGGTAACATGCAATCACATAAAAACCCCGTGAGAGGTTTATTTTTATCTAAAAATTACACTTCGTGTTATCTATGTATCTATTAAAAAGTGGGAAAAGAGGTATCAAGCTGTGAAAAAACATGGAGGAAACTTCGCACATTACTAAGTGGAAGAAGCCAATCTGAAAAGGCTACAGACTGCACGAGTCCAACTATACGACATTTCTGGGAAAGGCAAAAATATGGAGTTGGTAAAAAGATCAGTGATTGCTAGGGTTTGAGGGGAGGAAGGGGGAGGCAGTACCCTAACTCACGTGATCCCTGGAATGACACGTGATTGGTCACGAGCATCGTGGCTTAGGCTGCTCACAACAGCACACTTAGAACTTCACAACTCTAAACAGAGTCCTATCACTCTTAAGATAGGGAAGATGAGACAAGGTGTCAAGCTATACTGATTCTCATGTCCACTGGGTAAGATAGGAAATTGTTCCTATTTAACTAAGGGGGAAAGTGAGGCCTAGCTGTATCAGGATCCAAATCGTGGAATAAAATCCAAAATTGAGATTAGGGGGAAAAACATAGAGGGATCTCCCCCCTCAATATATGGAAGGAGGGAAATAAGTTGATACTGGAAGTCATCTGCCCATCACGTGGGTCCCCACAGGTGATAGTAAAATGGGTCAGAATATCCCCTTCTACCTTTACACTTTTGAAGAGATTGTCTGATTGTGCAGGGACCTCAGCTTTGAGTTTGGAGAAACCCCTCTGTGTCTGCTCCTTTACCCAAGTGAGCTGTGGGATCCAGACTGCTTAGGACTTAGAGAAAACAATTCTGCTTTAGCAGAGGGCTGGACGATATCTGTTGCTTACCACTGTCTTGGACTGGCACTAACTGGACAGTGAAAGTCCTTTGACTGTTTTTGATGTCCTGAAATTCAATCTCCTTGCATTTTACAAGAAGCAGAGTAAGGAGGCCTGGTCTAGAGAAAAGTGTCCTCTGGGCTGGGGGCAAGGTCCCAAAGCCGTTTGGAGAGGCCCCTTCAGCCACAAGACCTCGTATCATGAATTTATGCAAATTAAACTACATTGCCTTGTCAAGAGAGATTGAGCAATGGCTAGATTGAAAGATACTGAGAAAGACAGGCAGAGGGAGAAAATAACCATTTTTAAATAGTGGCGAAGTAGTCTCAGAAAGAGGACGCCTGGGCATCTGTAGCTCTTCCCCTCACTGTTTCCTGGACCTCTCACAATGCCCGCATTATCTTTGCTGAGTGTGATTCTAGAGGTCCAAAATTCCCCACCATTAACCCACACCCCCCTATAAGTTTGCTGCTAACACCACTTAATTTATCCAGAACTGCGAGAAAGCAATAGCAATCTGGCACTTCTTGCCCTTTAACTGACTATAAAAATTACTGATTTTATTTATTATGTGCTTCACCTCACTAGAACGTAAGCTCTATGAGGGCAGGGATTTTTGTTCACTTCTATATCCTCAACTCTTGCAGCAGTACCTTGCACACAGCGGGCGTTTAATAAACATTTACGGAAGGAGAAACTAAGGGAAGGAGCGAAAGAAGGCACGGAGGCGGGAGAAAAGGAAGGGCAGAGACGAAAACGGGAAGAACGAAGGGAGGGGGCGGCGTTAAGAAGGCCGGCCCAGCCTCATTGCGGGTCCCAGGGCCGCCCTCCACTCCCAGCAGAACTACAACTCCCAGCTTGCCCCGGGAGTCAGGGCGGGCCGCCGCGACCCAGGCCAGACCAGGCCCCAGCCCGCCAGGCTCCCGGAGTGCCTTGCGAGAGCAGGCGCCGTCGCAGCGCCCGCTGGGACTTGTGGTTCAGGCAGCGGGTGGGGGGTGGGGCCGGGCATGGAGGCGGGCGGGGGCCGGGGGCGGGCGCAGGCCCCTCCCCCGTCACTTCCTGCCGGGCTGCGGGCGCCGGAGCGGCTCTTCAGCGTTTGCGCCGGCGGCCGCCGCGTCTGGCTCGGGTTCCCCCTTCCTCTGACCCCCCGGCCCGGCGGCGCCCGCCTCCTCAGCGGCCACTCCGCCTCTTCCCTCTGCCGTTCCCTTCCTCCTCTCCCTTCTTCCTTCCTCCTTCCCTTTCTCGCCGCCCCCGCCGCCGCCGCCGCCCAGGACCGCCGGCCGGGGGACGAGCTCGGGGCAGCAGCCAGGTGAGGCGGCCGGGCCGGGCCTGGCGGGGCCCGCGCGGGCGCCGCGGCCGCGGCGGCGGGGAGGGGGGCGGCGGGTGGGGCCTAGGCCTCGGCGGGCCCGCGCGCCTGGCCTTCTTCCCCGGGCCTCTGTCCCGCCCGCGGGGCCTGCCCGGAGGAGGCGGGTCCTCCCCGCCTCGGGGCGCCCCGCGGCCTGGACCCCAGGCGCTCCAGCTCCTCCACCCCTTGCTGGGGCCAGAAACAGGTGCCACGCCGCCTTTCCTAATTCCTCCTCGTGCGCGGGGATGCCGAAGTTATTCCTGGGGCGGGGGGTGGGGTGGGGGTCCCCGCTTCAAGTCCCTGAGACCCAGAGCGTCTAAATCTCCGCAGCCGGATCTGGAGCGTAGTGGTTACGAGTACAGCCCAGGTGTCCAGCACGGGTACAAATCCCAGCTCTACTCCCTTAAGCAAGTCACTTAAACTCTTTGTGTCTTGGTTGGAAAAGGGGGCTAATGCGGTTCCTGCCTCTTCAGGCTGTTAAGGTTCCGTGAAATGGGGCGTGTGAAGCGCTTATCAGAGTGCCAGACCCACAGCGTGTCCCAATAAACCGTCTGCATAATTTATTAGCATGATATTAAGGTATAGCTTAATGGGCAAAGTGGGCTAGAAGTTGACCTACCTACCCATTTGGGTTTTCTTTGAGGCAGAAATGTTTAACGTGCCCACCGCCGGCGCCGGGGCTTTGTTTTGGGTTGTTAACATCTGAAAGGGGCGTACGTTTAATTGGGACACTCTGGAAGTAGGCAGTCTGTAAAAGATGCTGTTATTTCCATCTCCCTCCGCTGAGCCAGCTACAAGATTTTCACCAGCTCCCTCAGTATGAGCAACCTGTCCATTTTTCTGCCATCATCCGGCTTCTTGTTGTTATTTCATTTCTGGGAAAGTTGCTGGCAGCAGCTTTCCTTGAGTTCAGCAAACCTTTCTGGAGCGCTTGCTCTGTGTCAGGCTTTGTGGGGGGGGCGGTGTATGAAGTTGCAAAAAATATGTCTGTCCTTTCTTGCGCTACATCTCTAACTTCTAACTTTTTTTCACTGCAGCTTTGCTTTTATTCCCTCCGTCCCTGTTGGCCGACTTTCCTTTTAAGCCCTTGCCCCACCTCCGTGTTGCAGTATTGCTTATGTGGAAGTTTTCTTCTGTTCCGGCGAAGATGTGTGCTTCAGTCTGTTCTGCCTCTGTTCTCTGGCTGTGGGGACGTTTTTAAGGTCACTCTTCCCTTCTGCTTGTCGCTTTAATTGTTTAGAGGGTGGTGGAAAGAGAGTTAATCCGGGTTTTTGATTGATCTTGGCCTTTCAGGAATCAGTGTGCTTACCAAATATAAATTACATTGCTGCTTGTTGAAGTAAAAACTAAAAATACAGTTGGATTGTAGAGGGAGCAGTTTCGGCCCTCCTGGTGACAGGTGGGATTTTTAAAACAGCAACTTTATTTAAAGATACTGAGTTTCTTTTAATTCTTTACTTAGTTGTGTATGTGTACCTTTCCTTAAGGAAATGCAACTCATGGAGGTTCAAATTTACAAAAAAGTAGTGTGTGTGTGTTCGCTCAACCGAATGATCCTCCTGTGTCCTAGGGTTGTTTTAGGTAGTAAATTTCTTTACTGAATTTAAAGCTGTTTTGATTTACACCTGTCTCTCAGTAACATGTAATGTAAAGTGGCTCCCCGGTTTTTGGCATTTTCCTGTAATTTTCTGACAGTCTTGCCGACATTTCTAGCTTTAAAATCTTTGTTTGGCTGACTCTTCAAAAACACCTAAGAAATAGTTGTACAACACGCATGTCTTCTGCCACCTTGGAAATTGTAGTGTTGGGGAAAGGATGTTTTAATATTGCAGTCTATAACCTTTTTTAAAAACTTTATTATGGAAAACATGCAAAAATTGGATAACTGTAGAGAACCCCCGTGTATCGGTCACTTACTCTGACAATAATTAACTTGTAGCCAAGGTCATCTTGTTTCATGAAGTACCTCCTCCTCCAAACTGGGTTATTTCGAAACAAATCCTAAACATCCTATAATTTTACAAGATTGTCCCAGACTGTTAATCTGTCACAAAATTTACTTTTAGTGGAATCACAGTTCTCATTGTATTTATTGGTCTTCTCATCTCTGTTTACACGATTACTATACAGCAGAAAAAAATGAGCAGCCAAATTAGCTCTTGGTTCAGTGCTTATCCCACTCAGTCATGTCCAAAATACTGCCTTGCTTTGTTTTGTGTACAAAAGCAACAGTTCTTGAGCGGTTAGTGGCTATAACTGAAAAGCAATCAGAAATACAGATAACCCTAAACCTGTTTTGGTGGAGACCTACCTGTTAAACCACTTATAATGGAGAATAACTTTGTGTCAAAGTTAACCTACAGTTAATAATTCATAATGAAATTTTCAAAGTTTCTTTACAGTAGTTGTGTAAATATGCCGCTATCACGTTAGGTTAAGAATTAAGCAAAGGGTATTTGATTGCGAAACTCTGTTGTGGAATTATTTTTAGTAAGTATGAATGAATTTCAGAGCCTAGATGCTCATGTTTTTTTTTTCTTGTCTAAAAAGAGAATCCTCCTAAAATTAAAGTTGACAGGAGTATTACATTTGTCATTGTTACTTAATTTTTAGATTTCTGGTCATGGACCGTTCACAGCTTTTTGGCAGTTGTAATTTGCTTTTAGATTATTGTAATTTCAGTTATGTAGGTTTACTTTGCACTTGATCAGGTGTAGTGAAAACGTATGTTATGTTTTAGTTATTACAGTCTGGGAGATGGAGAGGGATGTGCATACCTCTTAAAATTAGAAAAAAAAGATCTGTTATCTAAGAAGGGGCACAAAATGTGCTTTATTTAAAAAAATGCTTAGTGCTTCCCAGGAGGCTTAAAGTCAAACTTTTTTAAGTATTTGGAATTGTTACCATAAATACAGTTTGTTCAGACTAAATTGCTCTCTTTTAAGATTCAGCCAGAAAACCCATTTATATACAGATTATTTTAAGTTTAGAGATGAGTATGACTCATAGAACTTTCCCCCCTCATTTCTGAAGTCTTATCCATTAACATAATTCTGAGTGTAATCGTTAAATGTTGGCCTATGCTGTGCTGCTTCATCCAGTCTCCCCTCAGTAAGACAATGAAGATATTTAATACAGGAGGCACAGAGCGGCTCTCAGCTTGCAGGGCAGCTTTCTCTCTTGCCCTTTTACTGGATGGAGTGAGAGTGGAATTCACCAGCATAAAAATCAGACTTTAATGAAAAAGGCATCTTTTCGTTGGATGTCATAAGGCAGTTCCAGGGACCCTTTTCTTTTTTTTTTTTTTTTTAAAGATTTTATTTATTTATTTGACAGAGAGAGAGACAGCCAGCGAGAGAGGGAACACAGGCAGGGGGAGTGGGAGAGGAAGAAGCAGGCTCCCATCGGAGAAGCCCGATGTGGGGCTCGATCCCAGGACCCTGGGATCACGCCCTGAGCCAAAGGCAGACACTTAACGACTGAGCCACCCAGGCGCCCCAGGGACCTTGTTTTTATGAGCCTCCACACTGGATCGTCTTACTCGCTGTCATATTTGGTGGCACAGAATTGCTCAGTTTGGGGAAATGTAAATTCTTTCCCCTTAAATGAGAGCTTTTGAGGTTGCTTTCTCTCTCTCTCAGAATGGGATTCTGGAGTGTTCAGAAATGTTTAGAGAATTTTATGACAGATTTTGTTTCACACTAAACCTATAACAGGTTGTTTTAAATTGTAAACTTTTGGTGAAAGAGACCTTTGTAGCTAACATGCTTCTGGTGAAATTTCTAGATGAGCTTTTCCTTAAATAAAACCTCATTAAAATCAAGGTTTAGCATTTATGCTGTTCCAAAAAGTATCATTTACGAGTTAGAGATTGAACTAGAAGACATGTTATTCGCTATCCTTATTTTTCCCCAACCTTTTATTATGAAAACTTTCAAACATAAAACAAAGTTAAAAGAATTTTACTCTATGCCTCTGTATCTACCACCTGCTTTCTGCCATTGACATTTGACTCCGTTTTATCTCGTCTGTTCTGTTTGTCTGTCTCTTCGAATTCATTAATCCATTTTATTTTTCAGTACATTTCAAAATAAATTGCAGCATCAGCACACTAAATACTTGAGCATACATAGCGACCATGGTGAATTTTAAATTGAGGCAGCTCTGTAAGGTGTTTCTAGACCTTTAAAAGCCAAGGGCTTTGTTGATTTTTGTTTCCAGTTTTGCTTTGACTCCAGAACTTTTTGTTTTTTTTGAAGAAATGTTTAATGAATTTTTGCAACAAGGTGTGCTTATGTATAAATCAGGTATTACAAAGCTTGAGTAATATTAGCCAAATCCTTTGTTCTCACCTACTAGGGAGATAATAGGATTACAAATATACAGCTGTGTTGATCTTAACAAATAGTACTAGATGGATGGCTTGGAGATCTGTTTTGCTGACAGTTTAATGCTCTGAAGTAGAAAACCTTACCAAAGAAAATTACTTATTATTTAAAAAATGGTAAAATGGGGAAATTACTGCAAAGAGCTTAATTTTTTAAGTATGTTTATTCCCATAGTAGTGAATAAGGTTGATGTAAAAGTGATTTTTGTCACCAGATAAGAGGAGGTAGAAACAAATTTTCTGCAAACTTAATTTTATGTTTTCTGGAATTACACATGTTCATTTATTTGTTAAAGGAGTATATTCAAGGGGCTTCTTCAAAGTATATTTACTGAAAGCAAAAGTAAGAAAATCTATCCAAGAAAGTATTTGCTTTCGATTAAAAATTAGTCTTCTGAATATTAAATTTGTAGCCCATCTGCTTCTGTTTAATGTGGAATCTAATTTGGGGGAGAAGTGTGATGACTTTGTGAGTTTATAACAGTAATGAAGCAAACCAGGCTATTTTATTATAATATGATACGGAGATCATAATTGTTCTAGAAGATTTTTGTTATGTCTACCAGACTACAAAATCTAAAACAAATTTAAGTGCCCTGGGGTCTTTGCCTCAATGAAAAGGATTGTTCATGAGATTGTCTCTATATTTGATGTAGCTTTAGATCTGGTTGCCCAGTGAGTGGGTTGATTTTAGTCAGCTTGTTCTCTGTTCCCATTTAAAATGTTTTTTACAAGTGGTGTGTATCTATAAGTTTATATTTATAGATGTTTATGTGGCTGAGGCCAGGATTAGTAAATTTGCCGGATAATAATACTTGCTACTATTTATTGAGCTCTTAACCATGTGCTGGGTAGGTTAGGATTACAGGGTGAGGGTTACTTGATGCAGGAAAGGAATCTGAAGGGTCAGATTGAATTTATCTAATGATGTACAAGCTGCTGTTCAGAGAGCTCTTCCTTGGTGCTAAGAGTTGAAGTAGACGCTTTATGTTGTATTTCTGATACTGGAAAATGTCTTTGCAGACGTCAGTTCGTAGTGGCTGAGGCCTGTCTGGGAGGCCAGGTAACTGGAGTGGGGTCCTGAGCTCTTTCTACTGAACCACACTTTGTCTCTAATTATGCTCGGGTGCTTTTTGTTTAGGGCGGTTTTTTTCTGTGTGTCACCAGTGCTTCACCATAGCTAGGATGATTTTTCGTTCACTAGAACTTCAGACCAATTTGGAAAAAAGGCCAATTGGAAAAAATACCAATTTGGTATTGTGGGGTGGGGGGAATTTGTTTAGAAAAGTCTGTTTCAGTAATACATAGTCTGTTTATTAAAATTTATTTAGAAAAATTTATTAGAATTTAGAAGAATTTATTAGAAAAGTAATACTTAGTCTGTTAATTAGAATCAGTAATACTTAGTCTGTTTATTTAGAATTTATTTAGAAAAGTCTGTTTCAGGGGCGCCTGGGTGGCTCAGTTGT
Source organism: Ursus maritimus (assembly GCF_017311325.1). NCBI lineage: Eukaryota > Metazoa > Chordata > Mammalia > Carnivora > Ursidae > Ursus > Ursus maritimus. The sequence goes on along the minus strand of NW_024424675.1, from coordinate 36,170,290 downwards.
TAAGCGTCTGCCTTCGGCTCAGGGCGTGATCCTGGCGTTCTGGGGTCGAGCCCCACATCAGGCTCCTCCACTGGAAGCCTGCTTCTTCCTCTCCCACTCCCCCTGCTTGTGTTCCCTCTCTCACTGGCTGTCTCTCTCTGTCAAATAAATAAATAAAATCTTAAAAAAAAAAAGAAAAGTCTGTTTCAGTAATACTTAGTTTTTAAAATGAACTCTATTCATCATTCCCTTGAAATAGACTTACGGTGTACTTTTGTTTGTTGTGATAGATTGCTACAGCCACATTAACCTAAAACTTGTAGGTTGATTCAGAGGTTTGTGGGGTGGGGGGAATTTATTTAGAAATAAATGGGGAGGAGGATATTTCATTAACCTGTGTGTTGTAGGAGGCTCTCCGCTAAATTATTGCTGTAATCCTTCATGACGTTCATGAAAAATGATTTATGAACTATAGACAAGGTTGTTGCTAAGAAAATTAGTTTCTTTAGAATTATAATTTTCCACTTTATTGGATATGCATTAACTAAACTTCCAGTTAACTTTATAGGGCTCCGTAGTTGTTGCCCTCTTTGCCATGTCTAACATCCGTTTCCTTGCTGATGGTATTGGAAATATTTCATGTAACTTTCTGTTTGGTATTAAACTGCCTCCTGAATAGTTTCATCTTTACTTTCTTTGAATCAATGATCTCCTGAATAGGAAGCCTCTTTGGTTCTCCACCCAGGCAGTAGTCCTCTCTTAATGGCTAGTTTTAAAAAGCTAGATCAGTGAAATTAAACCTGCCCATTGGATTTGGGGTTTTCATGAGATAGTGTGTGAGTTTCCATTCTGTTTCAACCTCAACTGAGGTGACCGTGTAGTCTGTAATGACATACATGTATCTCATTAATCATGAAAAGGTGTCAGAAATGTGTCTTTTCTGGGGATGAAGTGAGCACATGCTGCTTCTTAAATTGTCTATATTGGCTCCCTTCAGGCACGAGCTTTTTGATCTAACTAGATCTTGTCTGATTCTCTCACAGTTTTGCTTTTTGAAGTCCATGCTTTCTATAGATTAAAATTAACTGAGGCATGAATTTTCTACTCTTGCAGATTCCACCCTGATACAAACAGGGCCATTGTCTGCTGATGCCATTGTGATTTTGTACAAAATGCTAGGCAGTCCTTTCCTCTGTCAGAAAGAAGATAATTTATATGTAATGATAAGTCTGATTATGCCTGGAGGCTTATGTTCTTTGTTGCACAATTTAACCAACCTGCTCATTGAAGCTCTATGACCCTTCACCTAGATGACAGTCAAATAGAGTTAGGTAAATAAATTCCCTTTTTGTTTGGAGTATAGTGAACCTTTATCGTCTGGAACATTTGGAGTATGATTACTGCTGGGTACTGATTTCCCTGTTAACAGAATTTACCTACTTAAGCACCAAACATAAAAAAAAGAATAAAGTAAAAAAATTTTTTTTGGATAAAGTTCTTTCTAATTTTGCTGTTTTTGTTTCTTTCTTAAATAGTGTGTTTCGAACATGACTTAAACGTCGTTTTATAGTATCAGTTACAGTGTACCCTAAGAAAGTGACGTTTAACAGCTAAGTTTGGTATGGAATGTCATACTTTACAATCATTTCACCTGTATTACCAGCTAATCCATCCAAGGAGTACAGTTATTATTTTATTAATCATATGCAGTTGGTGGTGGTAACCCCATTTAATATAATAAGGTTGAAGCCTCTTAACATATTAAATGAAGCATGTATTATTCAGCTCAGCACCAGAGTTGGACCCAAACTTGGATCTCCAGCCAAGACTTTCCTCCACCATAACCAGACAGCCCTGTGCTAGCTGGTTTGCCCTTATCCTACGAGTTAAAATGCCACTGTGAATTATTTACTTAAATTTGTGTTAGGTTCAGGGTTATTCTTGTACCAATGTGAATTCCACAAGGACAGGGACTGTATCTTATTTATGAACTCCCTTCTCCCCAGTGTCTAAAATACTGCCTGCAAGTAGTAGGTGTTCACTAATTATTTGTTGAGTGAATAAAGCAATGAATGTAATCCGTTCATTTGCGTTCTAATATGTTTTGAGTGGGAAAGGAAGGGAGTTGGGCTTAACCCCCAGTCTGTCTTCTCTACCACTGCTTGGAGAAAGTAAGTGCTATATAGTTACACTGGTAGTAATCATGACAGTTTCAGATGATCATTTTGAAAATGGTTGGAGGATCTCAAAAACTGCGTTTGGTCACAGAAGTGTGAATGTGTACGTGAGTGTCAGCTATCCTTGTCTTGTGTGAAGATATCTGAAATCCAGATGGTTACAAGCTGCTGTATTTCTCCCCCCTCGTCCTTTCCCCTTTGGTGTAAAGTTGTTGGTGGTTGTTTCTTACCGTTGTCATTGTCTGGCTGTAGCAGCTTCCTTTTTCCATTCTTATTTATTTATTTATTGTATTAAAAATTTTTAAACTCCTGGGTTGGGCTAAAAAAACGTAGATACCCAAACCTAACCATAATCGTTCAGTACAGATGGACTTGAATTGAGGGAAGCCCCCAGGAGTAGAAGGCATGAGCTCTCCTAGGTCGTCTGAGAAATGTCTGTGGGCTGCTCAGAGGCCTTTTCCAGTTTCCATTTATGCTAGTCTTGTGAATGGGTGAGATTATGGAGTAACAGGCCTCTAGATTGGAAAGTTACTGGTATAACATACTAGCTATGAAAAGAACTTGAGTTGTTTAAAATATCGTAAAACAAATTAGAGTTTATTGTTTTATTTCTGAAATTGTTTGGACAGTGAACAGCTACTTTTATCTTCTGTTAACTCACAGTAGCAGTGAGAAATTGAAATGAGTGAAATTATGTTGTAAAAATGCAAAAGGCATCTCAAGGTAAGGAATCGTCTTTGTTGCTGACTACAGTTGACCTGTGAACAACACAGGTTTGACCTGCATGTGTCCATTTATATGTGGATTTTTAAAATAAATACAGTACAGTATTGTATATGTATTTTCTCTTTATGATTTTGTTAATATCTTCTTTTCTCTAGCTTTATTGGAAGAATACTGTATATAATACAATATAACATATAAAATATGTGTTAATCAACTGTTTATGTTATCGGTAAGGCTTCCGGTTACCATCTTGGCTATAAGTGATTAAGTCTTTGGGGAGTGAAAAGTTATACGTCGATTTTCAACTGTGTGGGGTGGGGGGTCAGCACCCCTAACTCCCGCGTTGTTCAAGGATCACCTGTACTACCCTTTAAAAAGGAAGATGCCTTTAGATAAATCAGATCTGAGAGTTTGAGAATTAAACTCTTATGTCGCCTGAAATCCAGTTCTAAAGAGTGATTATGGTTTGGATTTACTAGAGGTAATGTGCTTTTTGTATTTTGCAATTTAATATCAGAATGTTTATGTACAAAGTGCGTTTTTGTAAGTTTTCCTATGCGGCTGTATTTGCATGACCAAGCATATGGTAAGGACGTTTATGAATAAAATATTTAGCTGGTAGTTAAAAGGGGGAAAACCCCATAAGTTTAAAAACCACGCTTGTGTGATCAGACAGTATATGATGCCCAGTTTCTTTCTTTAAAATTAGTTTCGAGGTGTTCACCTCTCTGTCACGGTCATGTCTCCACGAAGTGCTCAACCCAGTTCCCAGGCAGTTGTGTCTTCTGTGGACTCTAGTGTGCTGCCTCGAGCCATGACCTCATGTTTTCAGAAACTTCCCTACTTGTAAATTTTAGGTTTCCCCCAAACTTGAGCAGTATATCTATATCTTCATTGTCAGAAATGACCTACTCTAGTAAATTATTGTTGTTTCTTATTTTCTAGGAGTTTCCTAACCACATAACCTCTCAGAACTGAACCAAAACAGCATTATTCCCGGAGCACCTCTTTTTAAGGTACACATAATTTGGCTCTGTAATTTCAGGCCTGTTCATAATCTGTAATATTTTTGAATTCTTGAATGACTTGTGTGGAAAATGACTTTTACTTCTGGCTGTAATGTTAGGGAAACAGAAGAAATTGTATGCAGCCTGAATTTCTTTTTACTCTTGAGATTTAATTAGAAAGTAAATGCAGGGAAGATTGTTGGCAAGAATGTAAAACCCTTTAGCCAGCACTGCCATGTACTTTAAATGTCGAGACGTGAAAATTGGCCACTAACGTTGTGATTAGACACGACTTGGTTGGTAAGCATCCTACTCATAGCAGCTTTTGTAGCTTGCCTTTGATTTCTCAGACTGTTTACGTAGAACTTACTTTTCAAACTTGTGGAAATAATCCAGCGTTGTTTTCTGTCATGAGATAGGGTTTTGAATCCAGTTCCATTTACTGCTGGCTGCTGGTGATCATCTAGACCACAAGTTTTGTAAGAGTTGAGGGTTTTACAGTTTATATCAAGGCTCTGCAAAATACACTGCGTGCGTCAGTACCGCCTGGTACTTTAGCACTTTCCCTCTGAGAGCTGAACGCACAGCATCATACCATCACTGAGGTAGTGATTAGTAGACAAGTCAAACCCAACTTTCTTTGGGAATGAGCAAATTGAAGCATAAGGAAATCAGGGAAGTTGTATCAGGCTCAGTGAATGGATTTACACTGGGTTTATTTAATGCTTTTCTTTTCAAAGGACTAAACTGTTACCAAACATACCATGCCTCAGGATTTCTCCATCATTTTAGCGCTCCAGTTGCTACAGCTGAGGCTTTGCCGAACATCCTGTTACAGAGTGTTTTGGGGAGACTGAGGCACCGGGCAGTGGATTGCCAAGAACTGGGTGGATAATTGCTGTCTTATTGGGAGTAGAACTGAAAGCCACAACTCAGAAGTTTGATCAGATTTAACGTTGTTGGTTGCTACTTAGCAGCAAGGCTGGTTTCTTAGAAACTGGGTCTTGGCTCTGGTCTGTTTTGCATGAAGATGATGGTAAATGCAGTTGTGTTTCTAGGTAGATGGCACATAGCTCCAGAGTACAATTTCCCTTTTCTGAAAGGAAAAGCCAGTTAACTGCTACGTTGAACTAAGTCCCTTCTTATTGAAGAATAGGTTACACAGTGCTACTCTGAAAAATCTCCAGCAAATCGTGAGTAGTCACTCATTTTGGTTGGTTGAAGACATTTCTCTGTGTTTTTATAAGTTTAGGTTTAAAAGACACTTAGATGTTTGCAAAAAATAGTATATGTTTGACTTTAGTTATTTTTAAGAGTTCCTCCTAGGGAATGGAAGAGGGGAGCTTGATAAGGTTGCAAAGCTAGAAAAGAAAGGAAGGTTTGCAGCTCGTTAGGCTGCAGAGGTAAAGTTTTTTTCACTTTAGTGTATGGTTTGGTATGATGGTTTTTCCAAGATGAACAATTAATAATGAATTCTCTTTTAGGAAGTGTTTCTTTAAATGGACCACCCAGTGGTTACATTTGTGTGGAAAGAAAATCCTCCGTTGCCCACTTGGCACGGAGCCAAGTGTGAGACAGGGCCACATTCAGTCACTGGGATGCAAAGATCTCAAGCAGCCTGGGTTGTTTCAAGGCATTATTTTTGGCTGATTTTATTGTCTTACAAGTGATTGTGCCTCCTCAGGACTACTTGTCCTGTCTTTCGTTTGAGCACCAAGTACATAGCGGTCTTTATTTTTTTTAAAAAAGATTTTATTTATTTATTTGACAGAGAGACAGCCAGCGAGAGAGGAAACACAGACAGGGGGAGTGGGAGAGGAAGAAGCAGGCTCCCAGCGGAGGAGCCTGATGTGGGGCTCGATCCCAGGACTCTGGGATCACGCCCTGAGCCGAAGGCAGAAGCTTAACGACTGAGCCACCCAGGCGCCCCCATAGTGGTCTTTTTGTTTTGTTTTTCCCTCTGTCTTAAGTAGTTTGGTCATCTTTCTTTTAAAGAACCTTTTTATTATTGGGTAATTTGATATGTGGGCCTGCTATTGGATATTGTTTGCTTGACATTGCCGTTGTTATTTGGAAATGGTTATGTAGGAGTATAGCGATTGCCATGTTTCTGTATTTGTTACCGTCCTGCCTATGGGTGTTTAGATAATGTTCGGAGTCAATGAATTGCTGTTCTGGGGATCAGAGCCAGGATGGTGGGTGCTGGTAGGGGGTGAAAGAAGGGAGATGTGGTGGTGGTTGTGGGGGTGGAGTGAGTTTATTTGTAGGAAATATAAAACCACATTGCAACCAGAAAGATGTGTGCAAAAACGATCTTAGAAATAACTGTTGAATGTTAAGGAATGCTGTGGGCATTTTAGGTGTATTTCAAGGCTATAGTAGGAAAAATGGTTTATTCCTTAGCTTTTTTATTGTTGTTGATAAAGTTTCTCTGAGAGTGGAGCCTCTCAAAACCTAGAGAATGGATTAATAGATTTATAGTTGGTTGCTTAAAGATCTCTTTTTGTGTCTTTGAGGGAAAGTTTAACAAATAGCTTTTTTTCAATTTACCGTATAAGGGTTCACATGTAGTAGATGCTTAATAAATTTTTGTTGAATATTGAATGTATATACTATCCTGAAATTGCTCTTCATACAACTGATGCTTTATCCTGGCCAGGAACTGGAGTGCTCTTGTGTCTGAGTACCCATATTACATAAGATTTGATGGGGGACTTGTAAGGGAGAGATTTTTGGTAGAATGTTTGTGGCTATCTTAGTTTGTCCAGAATTGGGGTGACTTTGCCTTTTCTTTTTCTCTTTCTTGTCCTTCTTTTTCTTTTTCTTTCTAACATATCTCGTTTGGAAACATTACTTACTGCAAAGGGAAATGTTATATGTTGAACGTAAAAGTTAGCTACTTCATTATAAGTCATGTGATACTCTAGTTACAAACTGGATATTAAAAATGAGGTTTTTCCATGATTGCTGAAGTAGTTGTTTCATATTACAGTGATATAACAATCTGTTAGTTGAAAGTGAGTAAGACTAAGCACTCTTGCAGATCTTGCAGATAGGTCTGTAAACTATTTCTAGAAGAACCCGCCTTTTTGTATATTAAACAGATCACTGAGATGGTGCACTCAGTATGGCCTACTCTTGGTCAGTCACTGCTGAGTGAGGAAGTTGCATTTGTGTCTCATCACTTTTTTTTCTTTTCTGGAGAGAGAGCGCACGAGAGAGGGGGAGGGAGAGAGAGAATCCCAAGCAGGCTCCACGCCCAGCACAGAGCCCACATGGGGCTTGATCTCAAGACCCCGAGATCACGACCTGAGCCAAAGTCAAGAGTTGGACGGACGCTCAATCGACAGAGCCACCCAGACACCCCTGTGCCTGATCATTTTTTAACACATTATGTATAATTTTTAAAAATGCTTAGGGGTACCTGGGTGGCTCATTTGGTTAAGCGTCTGACTTGATCTCTGCTCAGGTCTTGATCTTAGGGTCATGAGTTTGAGCTCCACACTGGGCTCCATGCTGGGCATGGAAAATAACCTTTAAAAAAATGCTTTTGTAGCATTCGTGTGCCCACATTCCCCTTCCCACAACCCATTAAAAAGTATGTGACACTTGTGAAATGGAAGCTGCCAGCCAAGGTCAGACTATTTTTATGAGAAGATTTTTGTGTCACCAAACCAAACTTGGGACTTGGAATTAGGAGTCTTAACAAAATAAAAAGGTTCTCTATCCTGTCACCTCTCTTTGTGTTCTAGTGCTTGTGTATCTTAATATAAAGATTTGAGAATAAGATGAACATGTTTTGAGAATAAGATGAACATGTTTTCCTGAGTTGGTGTCTAAAGCTCTTGAGATAAAAGAAACCAAAAGCCCTGTCTGTGCTGGAGGCAGGAGGCTGGAGGCAAATAGCCTCACGACACAGGCTTAACAGTTAAAGGTGCTTCCGGTGCTGAGGAAAGCTGAAGTCTTTGTGTTTTCAGTTTTCCACCTAATTTTACTGTGTGTAAAATGTTGTTCTTTTATAAGAAGACTGATAAATCATTTTAATCTCTTTGGAGTGCCTAACTTATCTGGTAGCAAGTAATTCTTAAAGATAGGCTCAAAAGAAAGGCACATTTTCATGTAAGCATTTAGTCTTCAGGACAGGGGTAGTACCGTTGAGCCACAGGAGCTAAATTCGTACAGAAGTAGTATCTCCAGAATTCCGTGGTTCCCCTGAATGCTGCTGTGCACTCTGTAAGTAGCAGTAGTAAAAAGCTTTATTTGTTGTTCACATTTGTGTGGGTAAATAATATATTTTACCCCATTTATAACTATGTCAGCTGCCTGGCTTCTCTTTGGGAGAGGAGCGTCTGTTTGGGTAAAATATTAGCCTCAATTTTTTAGAGCCTTTTGAGATGAAAAGGGGATTTTCTTTTCCTAAGAATATAAGCTACTTATTAGTGAGATTTTATTTTGTGGTTTAGTATATGTGTACTCGAAACAGCATCCTTGGCCCCTCTGTCCACTAGATACCAGTAATTCCTCCCATCCTCCGGTTGTCGACAGCCAAATAATGTATCCAGACCTTGTAAGATGTCTTTGAAGAACTGAATTGTCCCCTCTTTAGAACCACTGCATTAGAATAGATTCTCTTTTCAGGCTTAAAGACACATAGGAGCGTTCATGTGCTAATGGGTACTGTTTGTTGAATTTTAGTATTGGTCATGGTGGACATTCGAAATCTATGGACGTGTACAGCCTTATTAGGGTTTTAGAAAATTTTTATTTGCAGTTTTGAACTACTTGTTTCAACCAGTTGTTATACAGACACAACTCCAGGTGAACTTAAGGTAACATTTTTGGGGCAGTCTTAATTAAAGGCCATTTGTTCCCTTTTTCAACTTCTAGAAAATCGGTATATTTGTGTCTGTGACTGGAGGTGCTGGCTGTGGGCCTGCTGTAGGCAGCATTAGCCAAAAAAGATCTCTTTGGGCCCCACCCTTTCTAAATTTAGTTCATTCATTCAGTCTCATACTCTCAGAGCAACCCAGGACAGGACTGGGTTGGTGCTTCTGGGATGCAGGTAGGCTCTGGAGCAGACACTGTTTTGGCTTATTTTTTGACCTGTGACTAGTGGTCGTGTGAAGTTGTGAGTACACTATAAATAGGTTTTGGTTTTTTGTTTTTTGGTTTTTTTTTTTTTTTTTTGTAGAAGAAAATGCCCTCAAGACAGTTTAGAAAGAGAAGGGGAAAGGGAGTTTGGGGGGGTTGGGGGGCATTGAGAGAGAAGTATTTCTATTTTGGCAGCTGAAGGAAATCAAAACAATGAAACAAGGGCCTAGCTGATTTCTGGATGGTTCTGGACTTGTTTCTTAATGTTGGCAACTTGTCTACCAGGACAGTTATCTAGTCTTTAGTGGATCTCCTCTGTCCTTTGTTCTGAGTCCAAAAGTAAACAAGAAACATTGGTGGGATTTTGGTGAATAAGGTAATGCTTCTGTCTCTATATCCAAAGTCATGTTTGAGCTGAGGTGTTTGGGTGGTGGTTTTTAGTTTTGCAGTTCTTTTTGTTCTCAATAAGAGAGAATGTGCCAGAACTCAAGTAACTTAATTGCTCTGGTCGTTCATCTCTTTCTAAAGGTCCAGCTTTAATTAAAAATTATTCTGAGACTTTTTAAAAAATTAAGTAACAATTACTCTGTAATAGAACTTCGGATTTGTTTGCTGATTTCTGTTTTAGTTGGCTTTTTCTACTCTTTGTTGCTACTGGTCATTTTGGGGGTACTTTTGACTTGCTTAAAAACATTTTCAGCTTTTTGGAGGATGACCGTGAACATAAGCAGAACTGTCCTTATTTTTGACTTATGAAGAAATTTAAATGTATTTAGAAATAATGCCTTTGGAACTTAGAAGATGAAGTAAACCGTCTCCTCTGCTCCCCGGGTTCCACTCGCCAGCCACACCAGTGAAATTACCAGTCTGAAGTCTGTTCCTCTCTTCTTCATCTTCCCCCACTTTTGCTTTTAATCATACAAACACTATAGAGTGTTCTTTACTATTCAAATGATTTCTCAGGATCCTGCATATTGATGTAGATGCAAGTTTTGTTTGGGGTCTGTAACTAAATGAGACCATCTCAACAAACCTCATAGGAAAAAGATTTTTTTACTGTCATAAGCAAAAAGAAACAGCAACAGTGACAAATTCCTGTCTTTCTTCAGTCAGCTTAAAGGAAAACTGTAAGGGTGCCAGTCTGAGCACACGGCCCTTTGGTGAAAGCAGTGTTGACATTCACCCATTAATGGTCTTAGGAACCTAGGATGCTTTCAGCTTCTGATAATTTTGAAGCCAGAAATCTTTACCGTAGCTCATAGAGGATGGAAAGCCTCTCCCTGTTTTTTTTAATTGGCCATTTTGAATATAGGCTGCAGTTTGTAATTCTTAATATTCAACAGTGAATATCATTAAACCCTACTGATGCTCTTTATAAAATAAACATGCAGAGCAGACGGGTATTGCAAGTCATTTAAAAGCAGTGTCAGAAAGTCACACGGCCAGGAACCTCACTGTGTACCAAGGGGAAACCCACTTCTAAGACATCAGCGGAGCTACAGGCTCAGTGGGACTATTTTCATTCTTGAGTAGGTGACACCGATTTTGACTGAATATTGGCAATTACAGATCTCCTCTATAATTTACCTTTTTATTTTCTTTCCCTTACAACCTTTAGGTAGAACTTTAGACTTCATAGCACTGAATTAACCTGCACTGAAAGCTGTTTACCTGCAGTTGCTCACTTTTGTTGAAAGTGACCATGTCTCAAGTTCAAGTGCAAGTTCAGAACCCATCTGCTGCTCTGTCAGGGAGCCAAATACTGAGCAAGAACCAGTCTCTTCTCTCCCAGCCTTTGATGAGTATTCCTTCTACTACTAGCTCTCTGCCCTCTGAAAATGCAGGTAGACCTATTCAAAACTCTGCTTTACCCTCTGCATCTCTTACACCCACCAGTGCAGCTGCAGGTAAGCGTATAAATCCAAGTGTCTTCTTTTTTCAAATGTTTTCTTAGCCTGTTTTTTGATCTGATAAGTAGATTGCAGATATAGGGAGCTCTCACATTACCTTCAAGAAGCAGAAGAAAGTATTAACACCCATGCTTCTTTATTCCAGATGTAAAACACTCGGTTGTATACTGGGTTTTTGGAGGCCTGAGTTGACAGACCATTTCAAAGTATAAGAAAGGGAATTGAAAACTAAACTATAAAACCTAGCTTATTATAAAGTGGTAGCCAGCAGAAAGAATTGAATAGTAAATACCACTTTGGATTTGTGTTGCTGTATGGGAAAATTCTGCTTTTAAAATTATTTCCCAGAACTGACAAAAAATTCTTGTATGTGTAAGCCCTTGTTTTAGATGTCTGTAAGATTATATCCCAAGCAAGGGAGCAGCCAGATTTACTGGAAAGCAAGAGAGTGCATTGGCATTTGTTAATTTTTATCTCGAACAAGTAAGTTTAAGTTGAGGCTCCAGAGGTAGTTCAGAAATCACAGTGAGGACCAATTAGAAATTGAACAAAGAAGCAGAGGTTTTTGAAGAGGAAATAATTTCAGAAGCATTTAAATCTGACTGTTAGGAAAATAAAGATGAACTAAATATTAAATATGTCCGTTGATGGGGCACGTGGCTGGCTCAGTCTGAGCATGCGACCCTTGATCTCGGGGTTGTAGTAAGTTCAAGCCCCACATTGGGTGTAGAGAGTACTTTAAAAAAAAGTTATAAATGAATGTGTTCATTGATGAGAAAAGACTTGAAACACCTGAAAAATAATCCTGAAAACAATATTCTGCTTCCCAACCCTTCCCCAAAGTGGCAAAACCAAGTAAATGGGGTGCCAGCATGGGTGTCTCCATTAGCAGAGTCACCTTCTAACAAATTCTTTCAACCCCTTGTGCCTGACAATTTCCTTTGCATTTCCTCCTTCGTTTCTCATTTCCTTTACTTTGTAAATCTGTTCTTACAGTGTTGGCTCGTCCCGCTCTCAGCTGCATGGCATCTGTCACCCTACCTTTAGGCTTCCTTGGACCGGCTCGCCAGAGAGCCATCTTGACTTGTCGTAATACCCAACAGATTTCAGTTTTCCCCAAATTTGCCATTGGAGACCATCTTCAAAGGAAATGTCACGGGCTGTTTTCAGTCCTCCGGGATTAACTGCTTTTTCTTCTAATGTGTTCTTACATCCACATCCTACTGACTTTGTAAAACGCCTGCCCACCAAGGCCATTTATTTTACTTGTACAATTCTCAGAAGTAGGTAAGGTCTGAGGATGGCAGCCTCTGGAGATAAGACTAGGGGATGCCCCAGGAACGAGAAGGTAGCCGTGTGGAACACGACAGTCGTTGTTTGAGAAATGGCATTGGCACGTTGAGTTTTGTGCAATAACCGACAGGGTCCAGCTGACGGCTGTTGTGGTAACCAGTGTGTCTGTGCTCACAAGACCTCCGTGTTATTCCCGTGGTTGGTGATAATAACAGTGCTTCATCTGATTTCACATCTTGCTTGCTGCCATGGTTTAGTTATCCCCCTGACCTCAGTTCTCTCTCTTGGGAAGACACACTCCTAGGTTCCCTGGCTTCGGCCAGTTCAGAGCAGACCCCAGCTGTCCTTCAGGCAGGCGCCCCCGCGTGGTTTGCACTTGCGGAACACTGCTGCTCTGACTCCTTAGACCTTCTATTTTCCCTCTTTTCTCATGTCCCTGGGACAGCAGCAGTCCTGTATACTGCTAGTTGACTTCATTGCTCTGACGTTATTTTTCAGTTCCTTCTAGCATGGCACACCCCAAAGAGAAAACCCCAATGTGTCTTGTGAATGAGTTAGCCCGTTTCAACAAGATTCAGCCTGAGTATAAGCTTTTGCGTGAGCAAGGTCCAGCTCACTGTAAGGTAAATATTGTCCATACTGCTTATGCATTTATAACCCACCAGGAATGTTTTCTGTCTTTTTATGCTGCTCCAAGTGGTGCTGTGGTTCAGAATATGTACTTTCCAACCACTGAGGCTGTCTTCAAGAGATGCAAAAGTATAGATTTTTGGCAAGTCACTTCTCTTCATCCTTGCAGAATGGGTCAAAGAAAAGACATGCTTCTTTTTGGGATATATGGCTTTTAAAATTCCGATTAGTGTGTGGTTGTGTTTAGGACTCCTAATAGAGACAATTCCCAAGCACCTGTGAATGATTTCCTGTGAGTTTTCCAGGCTCTGGGCCTCCTGGCTGCAGCCTGCCTCTGGCTCCTTTCCTGCTTGTTTGCACGTGTGCCTTAGACTGGGCAGGGAGAGAGGGGAACAGGAAATCCATTTTGCTGCTTGTTAGCAATCCAGCTAAAAGGTTTGAAGATGAGGGGTAGAAATTAGTCTCAGAGTGAGTCCTTTGGATTGTCTCTGATTTCACTTGTCCTTGTCTTTCTCCGTATCTTAGAGAATGGAAGACTGACTGTAATTTAAATTTTGACTATTTGTTATTCAGGAATTCAGTCTTTGAAGCTTGTGTGATATCTGTGCTAATGTAAATCTTGGAACTTGAATGTGTACATATCTGGCTTTATTTTTGCAGCTGCAGCGTGAGAGAGGGTATGGTATCAGACAGAAGGAATCGGGTCTCCTATTTCTGATCCTAGCTTTGCAGTAAAGATAATATAATTAAGGATGAATTTTTGGTCTCTTTATGCCTCATTTTTCTTCACATGCAAACCTCAAGCCTTGAATGATACCAAGTTTCCCTTTTCATTTGACTAAAAGTAACATCAGCCACAACTCTAGGCACCATAGCGTGGTGAGGTGAGTCGCCTTTGGTGTGAGACCAATCTGGGTTTAAATCTCAGCTGCTTCTAGCTGTGTGACCTTGGGCAAGCTGCTACTTTTTTTGAACCTCAGTCTCCTCATCTGTAAAATGTGGATAATACCTACCCAAATAGGTCTACTGTGAGAATTAAATGAGAGACTGTATGTTAAAATGTGGAGCACGATCCGTGGCAGGCAGTAAGTGCTTCAGAAATGGTAGCTATTATTTTTATGCATTTAAGAAACACAGAAATTTCTATGCACGTGAAGCTAGTTTTAAAGCTTCACTCTAGTTTTAAAGCTTCACTTCATTCTAAAGCATAATCATATCTGAAATGTTTCTTTACTTTTGGAAGCAATTAGTGATTTTCTATAACTGTTCTGTTTCTTCTACAGGATTTTTTTTGCAGACCTTAACTTTGGGATTCCCTTTATTAACTGTTTTTGGTACTTTTTGAAATATATACTTTCTCACTTAAACTTTAGTGGTACTGTAGGAAGTTTGGCTGTGTGTTCAATCTGTAACTACCACCCCTCTTTTTTTTAAGCTTCAAGTTATTCAAAGAGGAAAAGTTATTCCCTCTTAGGTGACTGTTAGACTCTTTAAAAAGTCAGTGGTGTGGTATCCTTTTAATTCTGTTAAAACCTAGATTCTAACCTTGCTACCACCCTTCCACGAGGGAGGCAGCAGAGCAGATGGGGAAAGTGCTGGAGAAAGGCAAGACTGTTGGTAAAATAACTGTTTATTTTTTAGCTTTTTCCCCTTCAGCGTCTTTCCATGGAAGGGTCATGAAATGCCCCGGGGACTGCGCAGCGCTGTAAGCTCCTGCTGGTCGGCTGCTCAGACCAGCCACCGTTTTGAGTCCGTGCTATCGGTGCTAAATGCGTAACCTTCTGAACTGCAGCATTAATTCAGGGGACCCCCTGATGGTTCCAGTGGGGTGAGGATTTTATAATTTTTCCCCTTTAGTGGAAGCTGTGTACTGAGGGAATCCCGAAGTTAAGACCTACAAGAAAAATCGGCTGTGAAGGCAAGTCGCACCCATCCCTGTAGGCACCAAATTTCAATGATCTGGACGTTTCAGATGACGTAGATGCATTCACATCAGCGTTTCTCGTGTAAATTATTTGTAGATGAAACAGAGTGATACCCAGTGATAAAGAAAAGCAGAAAAATAAAAGCTGCAGTTGGTTTTGCTAAATTCCAAAGTAGTGAGTCTCAAACTTCACAGTGTGTCGGAATCACTAGGGGAGCTTATTAAAGATATACTTGCCCCGGTCTCCGCTTTTGCTCCTCAGTCAAAATCCACGGGCATGTGTATTTTAGCAAGCTTCTTGGATGAGCACCAAAGTTAGAGAATCACTGTGGTGTGATGGCTCATATTGTTTCACGGAGTATTAATTCAGTTCTGATAAGATTAACATAACCTAATTTTAAGAATGGAGTGTGTATTTGGGTTACCTTTATACTTACAAAGGGATAAAGAGGCTTGCCATTGTCAGCATTTGCTGAGGACAAAATTAGCTATTTTGGATGCCTCCTTGAGTTCAGAAACGTTTCTAGATCTTTGCTTGCTGTGGGTCAGATTTTTTTCTGAAGGTGGAGATCGTGTCTGAATAGTATAGTCTTAGGAGAGTAGAAGGCAGAGTTTTAGAGTCTGGCTGACATTCCCAAATTTATTCAAGTTTTTGTCCTTCTGGGATTGTGTTTACAGACAAGAGACCACAAACGCCTGAGAACATCAAAACGAACGTCTTAATTTTTTATGATCCTACTACGTGTCTAAAACAAGTTTGCTATATTTCTTCCACGAGAAGTAATTGGAAGACAGGTTCTGTTTGGATGACTTCCAAATAGTCAATGTCTACTATTTAATGGAAGACATTTCTTAATCTCTATGCTTACCCTCATTTTTCAAAGTTTTGTCATAGAGTGCTGTTCAATGCTAGTCAATGATATATATATCTTTTGGTGTTCATAAAAACAACAAAAAATGGGAATGAAGGAATAAATTGCCAAGATAATGATCAGGCCTTTTAAACCATGGCCATAAAAAATGTTCAAGGTCCAAGTGACATACTGTAGTCAACATCAGGTATCATGAATTGAGAGCTCACAATTTTCATTTGTAGGTGTTTACAGTACAGCTAACACTTGGAGATCAGCACTGGGAAGCTGAAGGAACTAGTATTAAAAAAGCCCAGCACACAGCTGCTGCCAAAGCTTTGGAAGGAACAAAATTTCCTAAACCCATAGTCCGCCCTTTTCGTAGCGAAGGAAGGAATCCAGGTATTATGCGTGGGCCAAGACAGGTTCCTTTCAAAAGTGTGTTTAGAGGTACCCATTCAGTATGTATATGAATTCTTTCTTAACTAACTTGTTGATTTTGAAAGCAC
Source organism: Ursus maritimus (assembly GCF_017311325.1). NCBI lineage: Eukaryota > Metazoa > Chordata > Mammalia > Carnivora > Ursidae > Ursus > Ursus maritimus. The sequence continues at coordinate 36,154,193 of NW_024424675.1, read as the reverse complement.
AGTTTCTACACTACCAGTGGCAAACGCTTACCTTTTCAGAATCCTTAACCATACTCTAAATCTAAAGTATTGGTTCCCAATCTCTGGTCCCGTGACTCCTGAGGATCTGGAAAGTAGGTCCTGAGAGGTGGGGGATGTCACCAAACAATTTCCAAGGTTTCAGAAAAGTTTAGCGAAAATACCTTTTGTTCCTTGATAAAGTTGTACAGATTGCCAAGAAGATAGGCCTTATCTGGAATCACTTCAACCCAGTGTGGAAATATCAATTATAACACGTTGATCAGAAGCCCAGATTGTCAGTTACATGTCCCCAGATCATTAAACAGAATGAGAAAATAATTTAAATATTTATTAAATACTATTAGTAGATAATTTTTCTTCAAACAAGGGACCCAAGCGGGGAGAACACTAATAGAGAAGAGTGTCTGGTAAAAGCTTGGGAACCACTGACCTGCCACTGTGGGTGGGAGTGGCTCCATTGTAGCCACGTCACCTGCCAGGCACACACAAGCCATCCCAGTCCCTTTGTATGTAGGAAGGAATCTGAGGGATCTCAGCCACAGCTTTCTTGTTGCTTTTAATTTCTTTGTGGTGTTTCAGATTCATTCTCTACTGTAGGTAAATTTTATGGGTCAGAATTGCTCTTAAGATGATTCAGGTTATATTAAAATGCAACTGTATGAATCATATAAAAAATAAAATTCTTAGGAAGAGAGAAGCTGGTTACTTCTGTGACCCTCTGATTTTGCAAACCCAAAAGATACTCTGATAGATTTCATGCATGCACGAAATTTAGTTGGACCAGTTATAGTACAGAATCAAGTAATTTTTAAATTTTCCTCTACATACACCCTAACGAGGCATTTTAAAGTGGATTTTTGTGTGCATTTAAGTTGAACTTTGCCATTGCTAGTGTTGTTCTGTGTTTGATGTGAAAGTGTTGTTTTCAAATGTGATTGTGCACTGACACTACTTTTTCCAGCCTGGTTTTCCTTTTACATGTTTTTAATGGTTTATGAACTGGGTGAAAAAAATCGGGAAATGAACAGTGTGTATTTTCTATAGTTAATAATTCTGAGATAACTCAACTTGTTCTTGCTCTTGTTTATATGGAAACAGAACTCATTTTCCTAACAAGTATTCTCACAGGTCAAATCCCAATGTAAATACCAAGATTGGAGATATCTGAATATTTTCGGTCCTCATCTGACTTCTCCAGATACAATTTACTTGCCTCCCCCTCAGTGATTCCACACCTTTCCTTGTAGCACACATCTGTTGTATAGTCGTTCTTTGAGAGTGTCTGTGTTATTTGAGTCCTCTGGGGCAAGAATTGTATCCCTTAGCACGGTGCTTTGCATCCAGTTAGTACTTAGTGCAGCATTCTGTGAAATAGCATGCATAAACATACTTCCGAGTGTAAGCCAATAATCCAGCAGGTCAGTACAACCGGAGTTATGTTGGCTAAGGATTCCCAAACAGTAAAATGATTTGGACAGTCGCGAGGGGTTTTTTTAATCATGGAATTTGATATGTGTAGGAACTGATTTCTAATAACTGAAATGAGTGGCTTTCACTGATAACATCTTGTGCTAGTTGTGGCCCCTCTAATAGCTCTTACAGTGTATTTTGTGCTGTTGACTGTGAATTAATATGTAGAAATCACAGCAAATTCTTGGATTTCCTGACCTGATGCCTAGCAGTGAAGTACTTAGGTCCTTTCATGAAATGCATTATGAATCCAGTTAGTAGAAAGCATGTTAGTCTTTCTGATTTTAGTAACTGTCATTCTCAGAAAAAACCAGTTCTCTGTGTTGATTCTGTGTTGCAGAGAGCATAACCCCTACTGTAGAGCTAAATGCACTGTGCATGAAACTTGGGAAAAAACCAATGTATAAGCCTGTCGACCCTTACTCTCGGATGCAGTCCACCTACAACTACAATATGAGAGGAGGTGCTTATCCCCCAAGGTATGTGTCTGTTTTAAATACAGGTAAAAATATATCTCATTTTTGACATGGAAGAATAAAATGTGTAGATTGAGGAGCACGTAATGATCCGGTCATCTTTAGGCTTGCCAGCTGTTGCAGTCGGTCTTAATTGTGCTGGTACTTCTGGACGTGTGTCTTGGTACTCCTGTAACTCCTGTCACTAGCAAGGGCCTGAGCATATCCTCCCTGGCACTGTGGCTATCCCCTGAGAAAATCACCTTTCTAACTGCTTTGTGTAACTGAGTCATATTTGAGCATGATTCCCACAACACCAAGATTCTCAGCATCCATAGATTGGTGGTTTTTTCCTTTTTTTTTTTTAAAGATTTTATTTATTTATTTGAGAGAGAGAGAGCATGAGTGGGGGAAGGGGCAGAGGGAGGAGAAGCATACTTCCCGCTGAGCACGGAGCCTGACTCAGGGCTCAATCCCAGGACCCCGAGACTGTGACCTGAGCAGAAGGCAGATGCCCAACCGACTGAGCCACGCAGACATCCCTAGATTTGTTAATTATTGCTTATTGGGTACTTTTTGACTTCGAAATTATGTGCTTTGTAATAGCCTTGGAGTACAGATGCAGTAAAATACTAATTGAAACCCGAAAACATCTTGTATTAAAAACCTCCTGTTGGCAGTCCTGAGGCATTAGTGGATAGACTGATGGTTGGAATGGAAGTCTTCCTTTCCTTGCCTGACTTGGATGGAGGCAGAGCCATTTAAAAAATACAAGCTCTGAAATGTAAGAAGCCAGGCTCTGCCAGGCTATAGGCTTGTTGAGGTTTCCAGAAATGAGGAGCCTTTCTAAAAAAACAAAAACAAAAAAACCCCAAAAAAACAGAAAACGAAAAAAAAAAAACCTTTTTTCAAAAAATCCCCAGCCTTTTCTGGAGACAGGCAAGTGTGACTCTCAGATACGAGAAAGTGGAGCAAGATTAAGTTTTCTACCTCAGCCAAAGCCTAATTCATTTTAGATTTTATAAATTCGGGTTAGTATTATAAACTGAACTCATGTCATCTGTAAGCTAGTCCATTCTGTGGAACATAAGGTTGCTAACTGAACAGTATTTGCTCATGCCGTGTGCCAGTTCTAATCCAGCATAAGCCTACAAAATCTCTGTGTATATTGATGAGGAGTCCTTATTGGCAAGGAAGCCCTGATGTGATTTAGGACCCATGATGAAGGAAAGACCCAGAATTTGCCAGAGAATGTACAGGTGGCTTACTGATCTGAGATTATAACTCTGCTAACCCCCTTTTTACTTTTCAGGTACTTTTACCCATTTCCAGTACCACCTTTACTTTATCAAGTTGAGCTTTCAGTGGGAGGACAGCAATTTAATGGGAAAGGCAAGACGAGACAGGCCGCTAAACACGACGCCGCTGCGAAAGCCTTGCGGACCCTGCAGAGCGAGCCCCTGCCCGACAGGCCAGAGGGGAGGCGGCCGGGCGAGCAGGTGGGTGCGGAGAGGCATCCTCTCGGGGGCTTTTTCTGAGACGATGCATTGAGAGCTGTCCATAATGTTTGTGATTTGGTAGCTTACATGATTTTGTGCTCTGTAGCTTTCTGGCCTCCTTAAATTTTAGCAAGAAGGATGCCTTCTTTTTTCCTCTGTGGTATAGTTTTGAGTGAACTTGGTAGGAAGATTGTGACTCAGTTGAATTGTGAAGCACATGCATGGATGAATTCTTCGGTGCAAAAGATTATGCTTGTTAGAATCTACTGTGATTTATGGTACCAGCTTAGAGAATGTTCTGAAGCCATTTTGACCAGCTACTCTTTGTTACATCAAAGTGCCGGTTACCTATTGCTGCATAACCATTACAAAACCTAGTGGCTTAACCACCTCTAGGCATTTATTTTGCTCACACATTTGCAGTTTAGGTAGGGCTTGGCATGGGAGGTGGTCTCTGCTCCACAGAGCTTTGGCTAAGGTGGTTCCGCAGGCAGAGGATCCACTTTCAAGATGGCTCCCTCACATGCCTGGAAGTTGGTGCTGGCTGTCAGCTGAGGGCTCGGCAGAGGCTCTGGCCCGAGCACCTCTGTTGCTCTTAGCTAACCCATGCAGAGGCTGCTTCCCCATCCTCATGGTAGGGTGCTGGGTTCCAAGAGTGAGTATCCTAGAAGACAGGAAAGGAAGCAGCTTTCAGTTTCTTAAGGGCTAGGCCCAGAAAGCCCCACAGCATTGCTTCTGCTGTGTTCTACAGGTCAAGCAGCACAGAGCCCAGATTCAAAAGAAGGAAATACAGAACCTCCCTTTTTATTAATAGGTAAAATTCACACAACATAAATTCATTTTAACCGTTTTAATTTAATTAATTAAATTAAATTAATTTAATTCATTTATTATCTCAGTTCAGTTGATTTTAGTACAGTGACAATGTTAAGAACCCCACTTCTGAATGAGAAGAGTGTGAAAGAATTTGGGGGCTAGGTTTTAAAAATCTCACGGTAGGAATAGGTTTTTAACTCCTAGTGACTAAATAGGAGCCTAGGTCTCAGGAAGTCAGTGACTGTTTTTCGTGGTGGTATGTTTCCATTTTCCAGTGTAATCACACATTTTAAAATAGAGATGATCTGTTTTCAGGGTCCACTGAGGACCAAATAAAAGAAGGGACTGTAATTTAGAAGAGGGGGATTTCATGAAGTTGAAGGGATGAGCTTCTCACTGGCGAGATTTGTTAGAGGCAGGAGGTAGTGTAATCTGAGTCATTTTGGAGGCTTTTCATTTTTTGACTTCACTTTGGTGCTAATGTAATCGGAGTCAGATGGGGTAGTTATTTCTCAGTTTTTTGTAGCCAGCAGTTGTTAAACGATCGCTGAACACTGGTATGTGGGCTGTCTGCTTCAGAACCATTTGAGAAGTTTAAAAAAAAATTCCTTGGTCCAACCCACACGATTCTAATAGGAGTCTGTCTTTTGCTTTCTTTTTCTTTTTTTCTCTTTTTAAATGTGCTCTTGGAGTAGCTCTAAAGCTCGATCAGGCTTTGGAAACATCGGTCCTAGGTATTATCAGGGCTTCCCCTTCAGGCAGCTGCCCCACTTTGAATCCTGCTTGGAAGTACTCCTCATATTGTTGAAAAGGGAAGGTGCCCATTGGTGTCTGTAGTCTGACCCCATGGCCCTAGAGCAGCGTGATTGGCTCTAGCCTGAGGGCAGAGGCTGGAGTGGACGTGCTGTCCTGAGCTGAATTTCATGGGCTCATCTGCCGTCTATTCAGAGCTTTGCTGAGAGTAATGTTAAATCTCCTTGTGCCCCTGTTCTAGTTCTGTATGGTTTGAAGTAGAGACAGTGCCCTTCAGAAATGGCTCAGAGACTGGCTTAACCATTGCTGCAGAAATCATTGAGTTGGGAAAGACTTTCTTTGAGATAATAAATGAAACGCTTAGCCTCCTGCCTCAGTGAGCTGCCCTCCGATTTACCAGACCTCCTGGGTAGGTGGGTAGTAGGACGCAAAGAGAGACATTTTTATTTTTTATTTTAATTAACTAATTCATTTTAAGAGAGAGTGAGTTGGGAGGGGCAGAGGGAAAGGGGAAGAGAGAACCCCAAGCAGGCTCCACACCTGGTGCAAAGCCCAACGTGGGGCTTGATCTCAGGACCCTGAGATCATGACCTGAGCTGAAATCAAGAGTTGCAACCCCAGGTGCCTCAAGAGAGACATTTTTAGAAGGTATCTTTAGGTTTTTTTTACTTATAGTTAATGCATGCAAACTATAAATATTTAAAAATTAAATGTTTTGGTGGATGTCAGTGCATATATAAATACATGCACCTGTCTGTTTTACAAAAGTGGTGGAGTGGTATCATATAGTAACCACTTTTTTCACAGAACTGCTTATCATGAATACATTGTCATGCCATTTACTTATAATTCCTTGGAGGACTCAAGTTTAACTGGCATCTAAGCGCTTTTTAATGGCTACAGAGTGTTTCGTTGTATGAAATAGCAGTTTATTTTTTCAACAGAGCCTTAGTTATTTGGGTTGTTTACTGTGTTTCCTTTTAGAAAATAGGTAGTGAAGAACATTGTAGTAGTTAAATCTTTGTGCATGTCTATGACTGTTTTATGAGCCACAGAAATGGAGAGGAATTGCATGGCAGTGTATGTGGCCAAGTTCTCCACTAGAAAGATGGCACCATTTTAGACCTCTGCCAACAGGGTGTGAGTGGCGTGTTTGCCCCTGGCCTGCCAGGATTGGAAATCAGAATTTTAAACAAACTGTTCATTTTGCTTTTGACCATTTGTGGAGCATGTGATTGTGTGGTGGATCAATTCGTCTTCTCTAGAACATGGCCAATAAAGACAGCAATTTCTGCCTACAAGGCAGATATAGTCTGGTCCCTTGATGATAGGCATCGTGGTGGGCCTGAGGAAAAACCACAGCCCTGTGCCTTCCCTGGTGGGGTTTCATTGAACAGCTGACAGAGGTTAGCAGTAGAATCATCAGAGTGCAGCGTGTGCCAGGGTGGACAGTAGCAAGTATTATGAGAGCGTCAGATGTCTTACTTATTTAGTATTTGAGAGAGAGAGAGCACGCGCAGGAGGAGCGGGGGGGGGGAGAGCATCTCAAGCGGACTCCGTGCTGAGTGTTGAGCCCAGTGTGGGGCTTGATCCCATGACCCCAAGGTCATGACCTGAGCCGAAACCAGGAATCGGACACTTAACTGACTGTGCCACCCTGGCACCCCAGATGGTCCCCTTTAGATTGGAGTGATGGTGATGCATTCGGAGAAGTCCTTTCTGAGGAAGTGTCATTGAAGCAGAGACCAGACAGAAGCAGAAGAGCGGGAGCAGCTTGTTCAAGGGCCTGCGTTGGGAACGTGCCTTTTGTTTTTGTTTTTAAATCTAAGGTTTGTGGTAATAAAGAATGACTTATTCAGTGTCTGAGCTGCTAGGAGCAAGATGGCTGATAACTATAGTATTTGTAATAGATAAAACAGGAGCTAGCTTAATGTCCACTAGTAGGGAAGTGGTTAAATAAACAGCTACATTTGAGGGAGGCCCAGGGTGTGGTAGATCTGTATGCACGGGCGGGAAAGCAGGCCCATAACAAATGGGTGGGGGGGCATCGAGAACCAGAGCTATAATCTTGTAGATCGTGTGATCCTGTTTGTGTGTAAGTAAATAAAAGTGCCAACTGTGTGTAGGTATGTATGCATATATGTGTTTGCACATTTTCCTTCTTGAAGGCTGTATCGAGCTTTAAAAATAGTCTTCTCTTGGTGGTAGTGGTAGGAGACAGACTTTAAAAAAAAATTGTACTGTTTGAAGGTTTTTTTTAATACTACTTGTGTAAAAATAAATACATGCAGCTCTTTTGGTCTTGAGTCTGATCTTCACATGGGCCAGGGATGTATTTAGGTGGGGCTTAAACTAAAAGTGGAGACTTTGATTTTCATTATTCTGTCCGGGTCCTTTGGACCTGATTTTCATTTTTGAGCTGCTTTTTCAAGCTCTGTAAGGAGTGATATCGCATGACTTATATTCTTTTCTGGAGATCTTACAAAGAACAAAGAGAAAACATACTTACCTTTTAAAATAGAATAAAGCTCATTCTGTCTTACACTGATCACGCAGGTCCTCTGAACCCTTTTGTAAATCTTCACCTTAGGGAATCTGAATTTTCCTTTGTCTCGAGACGTTCTGCTGTTCGTCATCCTGCATGTCGTTTCAGCACTCTTTGTCTTCCCTTCCTAAACATGCTGAGCAAGGCTCAGATAAAAGCACATGGAATTACGGTGCGATCCCAGGGTGGCTGCTACGGTAGCGGAGTAACTCACCATCTCATCGTCCTCTGCTGGGCCTGCCACACTGCCCGCTGCAGTGCGTCCTCCTTCCGAGAAGATGCAGAAAACTGGAGACACCATCTTTTTCCTGTGCTCTTAGCTTTCCTTGAACTCAGGTGGGAAGTTAGAATTTTTCTTTGCCTCTAATGGCAAAAAGAAGAAAGTTGACAGAGGAAGACCTTCCCGTTATTAGGCAAGTGAGAAGATGAAAGCAGAAGGACGGCAGTGCCCTAGACTCCAGTGGTGATGATGGGATTGAGAGTTTAAGTGAATCTCACACTGTGAGTCTTCAGACGGTATCTTAGTAAGCTCTCCCAAACTCAATTGGCGAGTGAACAGTATATTTCTATGGTGTATGAAAAGGAAATGTGTGTTCTCTTCTGGCCATTCAACAGGAAGGACTTCGTCACACATTATTTTGTGACAAGAACCTGGAACATCCTGTTTTGGTTTTTGAAAAAGTGTGTGTGACAACATTCTTTCAATTTCTATGATGTTCGGCTGCCAGAATTTATTTCTCACCACTTATGGTCCACAAAATAAAAATGAAAAAGGAGATGTGTGTACAAAGGTCATTGGGAGGATATAGATGATAAGACAAGGAAAAAACTCATTCAATCCTTCTTTGGGGGTTGACTGATCTAGAAATGAAAGCATTTTGTAGCTAGGGAGCGAAGGAGATGGCTGCTCTCCCTTCAATACAGTTTTACGAGTAGCGTGTTCTGACGATAGCGCTACCAGAAGAATCAGAAGTCACGATAAGCTAGAACCCACGGGATGGATTTGAAAAGTGGCGCTGCTACAGGTGGGCTGTGCTCTAGGTTCAGACATGCCAGCCGATGAGCAGTTAGGTGCGTTTACAGGACCGAGCCCGTTTGGGTACATAGATGCCTTCCAGGCTACAAACCTGGAATGAAAATTTGGATTTGCTCTTTCAATTTCTTTCTTTCTTTTTTTTTAGATTTATTTATTTTAGAGAGAGCAAGTGGGGGTGGGGGGGAGGGCAGAGGGAGAGAGAGAATCTCAAGCAGACTCCCCACCCAGTGAGGAGCCCAACGTGGGCCTCCATCCCTTGACCCTGAGATCAGGACCTGAGCCAAACTCAAAGAGTCAGACACCTAACCGACTGAGCCACCCAGGTGTCCTGTGTTTTAATTTCTTGTTAAAATCTCTAAGGAAAAGATTCTTGTCCTTTTATTCTGTATGTTATTTGTAAAATGACTAAATATAGAAAAATAGTCTGTTGGAGCCAGATAGTGAATGGTGAGATGACTCTCTTTTTCTGGCATGCTGAGGGTTAAGCATGGTTCAGAGTGTTTTTTTCTTTTCTTAATGTTGCCTAGATTTTATTGCTCAACCATATACTATGGAATTGATGTTAACAGTAAGTCCCACTTCATGAAGGTAAGACTAAGGCTCCACTGTACTTTCCCCATCTTACTGGGAATGGTATTTGTGGATTTGTTTTTGACTCATTTTGCTGCTTTCCCATTGCAACATTTTGTTCGCTACAGATAACATCAAAATTATTTATGTAAAAGAGCAACATAATCTCACTTCCAAGTAAATGTATATCTTTGTTTCCCGTTTTGCATTTTGATTTTACTGACTGCTTTGTCCCCTTTAAAATGCCTTGAGAAACAATGGCTTAGAGCAGCGAATCTCCACTCTGCTTGTAAAATCAGCTGGAGTCTTTTTTAAAAAATAAGCATCTGTCCTTGCAAAGCTCCCAGGTGAGCCTGCTGCTGCTTTGGCTAAGAAACACTGGCTTACGGGTTCTGTTTTTGCAGTAGGTGGTTGTTTTCCATCAGACTTATGTGGAAGCTCGATATGTAAAATAGGAAAGTAGCATATTTGATTAGTATAAACGTCTAAGTTTGAATTTTATAGTATTTGTGAAGGCAGTCACCGAAAACGATTTCTGTGAATTTTCAAAACACAAAATTATACCATATGTTATTTTCGTCCATTAAAAAAACAAGGCTGAGAAAGATACATTCCCATGTTAAAATCATGGCTAAGCCTGCCATGGAAAGGAGAGTGAGAAGAGCTTCGTTGTTTTCCTTAAAAAAAAAAAAAAAAAAAATTGTCAGTAGTTCTTAATGTTGGGCATTTGTTAAATCCAGCGCAGTTGCCTGTTACGTTATCTTCCTGTACTTTTCTGAATGTTTGAAATAGGTCATAATTAGAAGTTAAAACTAACTGGGCTGGTAAAATGAACAACAGATTTGAAAATTGGAGTATATGCATGGCAGCTGAAGTCTTATTTTAGCCGCTGCACCCAGTTTATTTCTAAATTTTGTTCTGGTTGCATGAACGTTAGCATCAGAGTGGAGCCTTTGTTTTAACAGCTCATCTGCTTAAGAAACCTCTGGATATCCTTCATATAAACAGTTATCAGAAACCTTAATTGTGGACAAAAATGAGTTAACCTGTTAGCATAAGTTTAATGCATTGACAGTCTCTAGTATGTTATTATTTGGTACGAAACATACTTTTTTAAGTTGCTTTTTAAAGATAAACAACATAAAGGTTACCATTATAACCATTTTTGAAGTGCACAGTTCTGCAAGCATTGAATATATTCTCAGTGTTGTGCAGCGCTCACTACTGTCCATTTCTGGAACTTTTTTATCATCTCACTTTGAAACTGCGCATTAAACAATAACTTCCCCCCATTTCCAACCCCCTGCCCCCCGGGAACATCTGTTCTACTTCCGTCTCTATGCATTTGCCCATTCTAGATACCTAATATAAGTGGATACTCATCCCTTCTTGTTGGGCTTATTTATCATATTTTCAAGGTCCACCCGTGTTGTAGCATGGGTCAGCATTTCCTTTCTCTTTCAGGCTGAGTGATGCTCCACTGTGTGACCGTTGAACGTTTTGTGTATCCATTCATCTGTTGGTGGATGTTTGGGTTGTTTTCACTTTTTGGCAGCTGTGAATAATGCTGCTGTAAGCGTAGGTGTCCAAGTATCTGTTTGAGTCCCTACTTTTAGTTCTTTTGAGTACATATCTGCTGGTGTCATTGCTGGATCATCCTGTAAATCTATGTTTAACTTTTTGAGGAATCACCACACTGTGTTGCACAGAGGCTGGGCTGTTTTATATTCCCACCAGGAATGCCCTAGGGTTCCCACTGCTCCATGTCCTCGCTAACACTTGCTGCTTTCTGTGGCCATTCTTAAAGGGGTGCGAAGTGGTGTCTCATTGTGGTTTGGACTTGCATTTCCCGAATGATGAGTGATGCTGAGCTCATGTAACTCACTGGCCTTCTTCAGAAAATGTCTGTTCAAGTCCTTTTCCCATTTTTAAATTGGGTTGTTTGTTGCTGAGTTGTTGATATATTCTGGATATTAATTCTTCATCAGATCTATGATCTGCATGTACTTTCTCCTGTCTGTGGGTCGTCTTTACTTTCTCGAGAGCATCTTTTGATGCACAGAAGTGTTTAATTTTGATGCAGTCCAGTTTATTGGCTTTTTCTTTTGCCTGTTTTCCGTCTCCTATCTGAGAAGTCACTGCCACGCCCAGCGTCATGAAGCTTTTTCCTGATATTTTCTTCTAAGAGTTTTATGATTTTAGCCCTTATGTTTAGGTCTTTGATCCATTTTGAGATAATTATTTTATATAATATAAGGTGGGTTTTTTTGTTTTTGTTGTTTGCATGTGGAAATTTGTTTTTCTAAGCACCATTTGTTGAACATGCTAAAATACAGGATGGTTGTTTGTTTGAAGTTTAAAACTTGTTTAAAAATATATTTCAAACCAAACCTCCACAGAGCTCTAAGGCATCTTGCTTGAAGATTTCTGGCTTTAAAGATTCACTCAGGCCCTCTTTCTGCTTAGGATTTAAACAAGAATAAAGTATTTTTAAGTTAATAAAGCCACCAGAAATGCTATGCAAACAGTTCTGACTGAGGCAGAGAGTGAAGTGAAACCTGACTGGAGAGAGAGCGCCGCCCCCGTGGCAGGAGAGAGAAGTAGAGTGTGTCTGGGATGAAGTTACTGGTATAGGATTATATTCTTGATGGTATTAATATTTTTAACTTAAGGGTTTTATTTCTTTTCACTATAGTGTGAGATACTGATCCACGGAGGTTTAAGATCTATCTGGTGAACGTATAGAAATGCACAATCGATAAAATCCTGGCTAGTCCTGCATTTTGCCTATTCAGCGATTTTAGCTGTGGGGTCTCGTCAGGAAGTTCTAGTCTTGGAAATAGGATTTTACAGATTCTTTGATAAAAGAGTCCAATAATATGAAGAGAAATGCAGCTCTTTTGCCACGATTTGCAGGGAGGGGGGCATTGCTATTACTGAGCTTATCTGGATTCTCATTGTCACTGCAGCGGCTGGAAGTCCCCGTTATCAGCTCGCTCGGAGGAGATCTCTGCCCTCCCTAATCCCAGCCCTGGCTGGAGGACTGTAAATGAACCTTGTTATAAAGATAGAGTCTCAGCCTTTATTGAGCAGACTTGATTAGTCTGCACTTGGATTTTTGCCAACAGCAGTAAGGGCAAGATTTTGTACACAATTTCATAATTTGTTCCATTACATCCTTTTTAAAAAAAAGTGGGTTTCCAGGGACTTTATGTCCAAATGAGAAACCTGCATACTTAGATGGAGAGATTTCTGTGAACTTGCTGTGTCCCACACACAGCTGTCTGTATTGACTTTTTCCAAAATGGGGCTTGCCGGTCCTCAAGGAAGGCTTTAGGAGTCAGTCACTCCTCCCGAGCAGCTGTGGGCGTGTGGTTGCGCCATGATGAGCCGGATTCAGATCCCCAAGTCTGTTAGGTGTGGGGTAGGTGTGGGGTTGTTTATGGTGGATTTAGGAAGTACAAGCTGACCCAAGTGTGAAATCATACTTTTATTTATTTTTTAACCTTGTCATTCACTGCCACGTGGCACACCGGTTATCTTGCTCCCTGGGTAGTGCTCACTCCATGAAGCCAAGGTTCAGTGCGTACGGTTTATCGCAGCTGGGATGTTGACAGTTTTTCATAAGCGTTAACTACTGAACAATTACTCTTTCTTCAGGTGAATGGAAGAGAATCAGAAGAAGAAAATCTCAATAAATCGGAAATAAGTCAAGTGTTTGAGATTGCACTTAAACGAAACTTGCCTGTGAATTTTGAGGTAAGCTTGCTTTACATGTGGGACTCTACTGTGAAATACTGCTGGCATTCGTCATCGTAATGAGTTTTTTCCTAAATGACATTGGACTTACCATCACAAACCTGTGAACCTTCAGGTCTAAGACTCAGACTTAATATTTAGCAAAGCAATAGCGATTCTCTTCTTTGGGGCTCCTAATTTAGGGGCAGCCATGCCCCTCCAGACAGTCCATGGATGGCCTTGGTAGGTCTGTGAGCCTCCCAGAATGGTTTTGAAGAAGATTGTGTTTGTGTTCTCATGATTTTTCTGGAAAGAGGGTCCATCGTTTTCATAAGACTCTCAAAAGACTCTGTGACTCCCAAAACATTAATCTCCTTAACAGTCCCTAGGAATCGTACAGTGGAGTGAAAAGGACCTTAGTGTCGTCCTTGCCCCGCATTTGCCCTGTAAGTCACCTCTCTGATAACTTCATTTGTTGTTGGAGACTTTATGGTCTTAAAAACCATAACTAATGGGTTGTTATTCAAAATGGAAAATAAAGTACATTTTGTGCATGTTTCCTTCAAAGACCCAGTGAGTCCAGATAGACGGGGCAGGTGAGGGAGGTTAATAAGTTTCCCGTAATGGTCTGACACCTGAAGAATTCTTTGCAAATCCTTTTGGTTTCCGTACTTGGTTATGCAAGTGTTTTACTGTACAGTGCAGATTTCTTTATCAATTCTTTGGTCTTTCAGAGGTGATTTTTTGTTTGTTTTTTTTTGAGAGAGTGTGGTGAGAGTGGGGAAGGGCAGAGGGAGAAGGAGAGAGGGAGAGAATCTTGTAGAGCTGGATCTCATGGCCCGGAGGTCATGACCTGAGCCGAAATCAAGAGTCGAATGCCTAGGGGCACCTGGGTGGCTCAGTCGGTTAAGCTTCTGCCTTTGGCTCAGGTCCTGATCGGGGGATCCGAGCATCGAGCCCCACATTGGTCTCCATGCTCAATGGGGAGTCTGCTTCTCCCTCTCCCTCTGCTGCTCTGCCCCCCACTCGTGCTCTTAATATCTCTCTCTCTCTCTCTCTCTCTCTCTCTCTCTGTCTCAAATAAATAAATAAATAAATAAACCAAAAGACAAAAGAAAGAAGTCAGACGCCTAACGGACTGCGCCCTCTGAGGCGCCCCAGAACTTCAGAGTTGTAAAGACTAGCCTTTCAGAATGCTTTATGCTTCTACTTCGTTACTTAGGCAAATGTAATTTGAGGTGGGGCATTTGCTTAAAACAATTTTAAGTGGTCCATAAATTTCTTTTTTTTTTTTTTTTTTAAATATTTTATTTATTTATTTATTTGACAGAGGGAGGCAGTAAGAGAGGGAACACCAGCAGGGGGAGCGGGAGAGGGAGAGGTAGGCTTCCCACTGAGCAGGGAGCCCGATGCGGGGCTTGATCATGGGGATCATGGGATCATGACCTAAGCCGAAGGCAGACGCTTACCAACTGAGCCACCCAGGCGCCCCGTGGTCCATAAATTTCTTTTGGCCTGTTTTCTTTTTTTAAAAATTCCCCCTAATGGGGCACCTGGGTGGCTCAGTTGGTAAGCGTCTGCCTTCGGCTTAGGTCATGATCCCATGATCCCCATGATCAAGCCCCGCATCGGGCTCCCTGCTCAGTGGGAAGCCTACCTCTCCCTCTCCCGCTCCCCCTGCTGGTGTTCCCTCTCTTACTGCCTCCCTCTGTCAAATAAATAAAATCTTATAAAAAAATAAAAATAAATAAAAAGTCCCCGTGCGGGGCACCTGGATGGCTCAGTTGGTTAAAAAGTCCCCCTGAAGCTTATTATCCTGTAAAACACTAATTTTGTAGCATTTTTGCAGTTACAAGTGATCCCCAAACTTCATGTCTGACCTTTATAAAATGTATGCCTTCCCTTAATGTGCTAGCGCCCTAAGCTGACTCCTGAGTTCAGTCCTTAGTCCGTCAGCTGTGTGCTGCTGATTTCTGACCTGTGGCCAGCTCTGCTTCCCTGCCTGCCATGGGGTACAGGTGGGCTGGGAAGTTACACTTGCATCGTGGGGCCACCCTGCATCCCCCCACAGCATCCCTGTCCCACCCTGGCAGGTAGGACCAGGGTTATACTGTCCCCTCCTCCCAGAGCGCAGAGCCCTGGACAGACTAGGGCTGTATCTTCTCACCTGGCTCTACGTCCCTTCCAGCCCTTCTCCCTCTGTTGGGATTTGGGGAGGGAGGCCATGAGACAGGAGACATACGGAATGACAGTTAGGGCTAGTTGCTGGGTGGGAACTAGGGAGCTGTTCTCCGAAAAGCCACGAGGTCTTCCTGGGTACTTGTTGCAGGAAGGGGAAGAAGTCCTCCTTTTCTCCTCGTGCTGTGGGAGTGGTAGCGCATGAAAATGGATTTTTAGAGATTAGAGGGATGCCAAGATTGTGGGAGTGGGAGGTGCCTGGTTTCCCGTGTCACCTCAGGGTTACAGAGGTGTGACTGCTGGCGCCAGGGTCCTGGATCGCTGTGAAGCTTGCCACCTGTTCCTCCTAGTTGTTGCCCTGCCTGAGAGTCACAGAGCTTTCTGGAACCTTAGTGAAGGAATGCCATTTTGTTTTTGCTCTGTGGGATTTGGGGACCAGATTGCTTCGGTCCCACTTCCCCTTTGTTTAGATTTCAGATTTAGGTTTCAAGCTTGTGTTCAGGAATATGTAACACATAGCTGGTCACCTGAAGGAAGTTTTGGGAGTGCCCTCTGGTGGGTGAATATCTTTAAGTTAATCATTTAAGACATTCCAGTTCTGCGTTGGTGGGGGCGTTGAGTTAATGTGAGTACTTACGTTAAATAGCTCATCTGTCAAAGGGTCCTGTTACTTCCATTATTAGCTGGAACAAGGGCTTTCATTTTTTCCCCCACAGTTCTGTCACTTGCACCTGGAAGATCACCTGGCACATACTGGATGCTCAGGAAATGTTTGTTGAATAAATGAATGGAAGTTATTTTTTTTACTGTTTTTTATAGTAAAATCTGTCACATAGAAATCTGGGTGAGAAGTGTTTAATAGGAGAAGGCAGGAGCCTTTCCTATGGTTCTTCTGAAAAAAAATGTATATAGCTTGACTGGATAAAATACATAGTTTTAGTTAAAAAGCGTGATGGTGCGGATAAAGTCACTGGGAGGCAGTTGTGACCTCTAAGTGACCTTGCACTAAATCCATCGTGGGTGGGCCTCCACGTTTAGATCTGTGGGCTCTTGATGTGAGTAGGTGATGGAATCATATCCGAGAGGCCGGGTGGGGCTGAGTGTTCGGAGAGCAGGCTGTCAGGGTGGGAGGTGGTGTGTGAGGGGCACCTGGGAGCCCCGCAGTCCGTGTGCGGGGGCCCGAGTCAGCTGGGCCCTCCCAGCCGACCTCTTCCTCTGGGGGGCAGTGAAGGCCGCTCTCCGAGGGGCTGCTGGTTCTCACCTGGGGAGCACAGCACTGCTGTTCTGGGGCTCATTTGGTTTTTCTAGCCATTTTTTGAATATTTTATTTTTAAAAATTTAAAACCTGTGGAAAAGTTGGAAGAATAGGACATGAATTTCTCCTTCACTGGGATGTACTTAGTGATTAACATTTTACATTTGCTTTTTCTCTCTGTGAACGTACATGTTATTTTCTGTCTCTTCTTACTCTTGCTTGGTCATTTGAGACTAAGTGGCAAGTATCAGTATTCCTAATATTTCAGCATGTATCGTTTAAGGACAGGACATGATCTTAAATAAGCACAATCTAATGATCGAATACAGGAAGCTGAGCCTCCCCAGTTCTTATGTAACGTACAGCCTAGATTCACATTTTGCCGTCCGGCCCTCCCCTGTCCTTTCTGGTGTGTATCGTTCTGGCGGCAGCACAGGGTCACACCCGCAGAAGCCGCTCTCCTTTTGTCTGTTAACAGTTCGCAGCCTCTTGACATTTTTTAAAAGGTACTTTGTAGAATGGCCCTCAGTTTGGTCTGATTGTTTCCTCATGATTAGTTTCAGATCATGCATTTTCCCCTCAGGACACCACAGAAGTGGTGTTGGCTCTTCGGAGCCTCACATGAGGCCATTTTTCCTGTGGCCGTGACCTTGGTTTCCTTGGTCTGTAAACCAGCTTCACCTTAAGGAGACTTTCTTTCTCTGTATGATGAACCCATACCCTGCACGGAGATGGGTGAAGGTTATGCCCTAAGAGGTTTCCGCAGTGATTCTCCTAGTCACTGATGGTCCTCCCCAGCATCAGTCACTGCCGTGGTGGGTTTTCTGCCTTCCCGAGCTGCCCCTCCCCAGGAAACACCCCACCTCCGGACACAGATTTTTATTTAGCATAGGTCCACAGCTGCTTTTTTATTCCAGGTGTCCCTTCATTATTGTTGTCAGTTACTGGGGGGGCGCCTGGCTGGCGTAGTCGGTGGAGCAGTGTGACTCTTGATCTTGGGGTCATGAGTTCAAGCCCCATATTAGGTGTAGAGCTTACATTAAAAAAAAAAAAAAGAAAGCAAGAAAAAGAGCCATGGTTCATTATTACGGTCATTCATTTTGATGTTCAGATCGCCATGCAGCTGGCTCCCGTGTCCTTTGATATCCCCCTGTGGGGGTGGTTTTGGAAGGGGGTGGTAGTTTTTTTTGAGGCATAACTTATATAAAGTAAAATCCACCCTATCCAGGTCTGTGATTTGATATGTTTTGATGAATGTATACAGTTGTGGAACCACCACTGCAGTCAAGACCTAAAACTTCTCTAACCCCATAAAGTTGCCCTGAGGCCCTTTGCAGCCAGTCCTTTTCCTCCATCCTCAGCCTCAGGCAACCACTGAGCCGATTTCCACCCCTACGGTTTTTCTCTTTTCAGAACGTTACAGAAATGGAATTCGAGTTTATAGCCTTTAGTCCGGCTGCTTGAACTCAACGTCACGCGAGTGTTGAGGTGTCCATGTTGTCCCGAGCGGTAGTTCCGGTCTTTTTTTTTTTTTTTATAAAGGTTTTATTTATCTGGGGCGCCTGGGTGGCGCAGTCATTGAGCTTCTGCCTTCGGCTCAGGGCGTGATCCCGGAGTCCTGGAATCGAGCCCCACATCAGGCTCCTCCGCTAGGAGCCTGCTTCTTCCTCTCCCACTCCCCTGCTTGTGTTCCCTCTCTCGCTGGCTGAAGCCCACAACCCAGGCGCCTGGGTGGCGCAGTCATTGAGCTTCTGCCTTCGGCTCAGGGCGTGATCCCGGAGTCCTGGAATCGAGCCCCACATCAGGCTCCTCCGCTAGGAGCCTGCTTCTTCCTCTCCCACTCCCCTGCTTGTGTTCCCTCTCTCGCTGGCTGCCTCTCTCTCTGTCAAATAAATAAAATCTTAAAAAAAAAAAAAAGATTTTATCTGACAGAGGGCGCACAAGTGTGGGGGGGGGCAGAGGGAGAAGCAGACTCCCCACTGAGCAGGGAGCCCGACCTGGGGCTCGAGCTCAAGCACTGAGATCGCGCGCTCTGCGCTGCGGCCGCCCCTCATGCCCTGCGCATGCGCCCGAGCGCCTTTTCTGCCCCGCCTCAGCCTCAGCCCCGCGCCGCGTCTTGGGCGCCGGTCTGTTCACAGCTTCGGTCAGTTTTGTTACTGGGTTGTTTTATTACTGAGTTTCGAGGGTTATGTATATATTCTGAATACAGTGCTTTTACCAGATACGTATTTTCTAAATACTTTCTCCCAGTGTGTGGCTTGTCTTTTCATTTTTTGCATAGCATCTTCCAGAGAGCAGAGAGGCTTTTAGTGAGGTTGAATGAGCCTACTTTTTCTCTTATGTTTCGTGGTGGTTGTATGTAACCTAAGACACCTTTGTCCCCCGTAAGGTCATTCTCTTCCTTCCTTCTCTTTCCTTCTAGAAGCTCTGTGGTTCATTTTGAGTGCCGGGTTCTCTGTGTGCCGTGAGGTGTTTTTTGTCCTCCTCTGTCTGTGCTCAGTACCCTGCTCGCTCGCTTCTCACCGCCCCTCTTCAGCTTTTGAGTGAACTTCTTTCAATGAAATGGAAGGTCGTGCAGGGAGATGGTTTAGCCCTCCTTTGACCTTTCCCTGCTCGTGTTTTGGCCCCAGGAGAAATGGGAATCTCACAGAAATGGCCTTAGCCGGTGCGGCAAGGAGCCGGATCCCCCGCACGGAGAGCAGCATGTGGGGGCCGGGCCGCCAGGCATGCTTGGTGCTGCTGGAAGGAGGCTCACTGCTTCTAGGCCTTGTAGGCAGGAAGCCCTGGAAAATACCTGTATTTTCAAAATATCAGTTTATACCTCTGATTTCAATCTAGCCTCACAAGGGTCTTCCTCTCCGTTCCTGATTCCCTGCTTAGACCTCCTGCTGTCCGTCTGTCGAGATGTGCTTCCTGCGCAGGAGAAGGTGCATGTCTTCAGGGCACAGCCCGTACAAGCCCGTGGCTCCCCACCCAGATCCAGATCTAGAGCGTTCCCATAAATCGCCAGCAGTGCCTGGGCCCCTTTCAAGCTAACACCTGACCAGAAGAAACTTTTCTGAAATCACTGTCGCTTCATGTTCTTTGTTCTTAGACTTCATGTAAATGGAATGATGTAATGTGGATTGTTCGGTGTCAGGTCTCTCATCCTCAACGTCTCATCCTGTACGGCAGTAGCTAAGTGCTGCGTGGTATTCCAGTGTGTGAATGTGAAGCTGTGCTTTATCCATTGTCCTGTTGATGGACATGTGAGTTGTTTCCACTTTGGAAACTTTTATGAATAAAGCTGCTAAGGCTCCTTGTGTTACACATATACCCAGAATTGCCAAGTCAAGGGTAGGTGTTTAATAAAAATTGTCACGCTGGGGGTGCCTGAGTGGCTCAGTCAGTTAAGCGTCTGCCTTCCACTCAGGTCATGATCAGGGTTGTGGGATCAAGTCCCACATCAGGCTCCCTGCTTAGCGGGGAGTCTGCGTCTCCCTCTGCTTCTCCCCACTGCACATGCGTGTGTGCTTGCGCGCTCTCGCTCTCTCTCAAATAAATAAAATCTTAAAAAAAAAAAAAAATGTCAAGCTGTTTCCCAAAGTGATTGTACTAGCTAATACTCTGACCAGTTGTTCCACATCCTTGTCAACACTTGATACTGTCAGTTGTTTTACTTTTAGCCATTTTGGGGTATTGTGTATATTGCAGTATTTCATTGTGGTTTCAATTTGCATTTCCTTGATCACAAGTTATCATTTTTTCATATGCTTATTGGCCATTTAGAGATCTTGTTTGGTAAAGTACCTGTTCAAGTCTTTTTTTTAATTGGGTAGTTGACTTACAGGGGTTCTTTCAGTATTCTGGATATAAACCCTCAGATACATATATTGCGAATATTCTCCCCCCATTCTGTGGACTCCCTGTATTTTCTACATGTTGTCTTTTGATGAGAGCAATTTTTAATTTCGAGGAGCTCCAATTTTGTTTTCTTTATGGCTGGTACCTTGTGTTTTCAAGAGCTCTTTGCCAACTGCATGCTCCGGGTCTGAGAGAGAGAGAGCTCGCTTGCGAGAGCGTATAAGAGGGGAGAGGGTCAGAGGGGGAAGCAGATTCCCTGCTCAGCAGGGAGCCTGATGCGGGACTTGATCCTGGGACTCCAGGATCATGACCTGAGCTGAAGACAGTGGCTTAACCAACTGAGCCACCCAGGCGCCCCACTCCTGTGTGTTCTTCTGAGAGCGTTAGAGTTTTAGCTTTCACATTTAGGTCTGGGTTCTGGCTCCAGTTACCTGTTGTTTGTGGTGGAGTTTGAGACTGTGGTTCAGCTTTTCTTCCACGTAGGTATCTAGTTGCTTTTTTTTTTTTTTTTAAGACTTGATTAAAAAAAAAAAAGCCTTTTGGAGCGCCTGGGTGGCACAGCGGTTAAGCGTCTGCCTTCAGCTTAGGGCGTGATCCCGGCGTTATGGGATCGAGCCCCACATCAGGCTCCTCCACTATGAGCCTGCTTCTTCCTCTCCCACTCCCCCTGCTGTGTTCCCTCTCTCGCTGGCTGTCTCTATCTCTGTTAAATAAATAAATAAAATCTTTAAAAAATAAATAAAAATAAAAAATAAAAAAAAATTAAAAAAGCCTTTTGATGTGCTTTGGTATGTTTGCCAGAAATCACTAGACCAAATGTGTGCAGGTCTGTTTCTGCATTCTGTTCTGATTTATTGATCTCTTTGTTTGCCTTTAAAGAATCCCATGAGGACATTGTTGATATAACTTTATAGGAAGTCTTGAAATTTGGTAGTGTGAGTCCTCTTAGTTGTTCTTTTCAAGAGTGTCTTAGCTAAACTAAGTTGGGTTCAATTTTTATTTTCCTTCTGTGTGATCCATTAAGAACTTTACTTAGGTTTCTGTTCATATTCAGTTTTAGTGTTTTTCTCCCATCTTTGTTGACTTTCTGTATTTTTAATATATAAAACACTAAATGCTTCTAGAAGTCAAAACTGTACAAAAAGATACATTCAGAAGTGTCATCCTGTCCCTGCTCTCCCCAGTCCCTCCCACATGCTGTAGGGAACTAATTCTCTCGGTTTCTGCTTTATCCATCCTGTGTTTCTTTTTGCAAAAATAAGCATATAAACACACACATGTGTGTAATGTATGGGTATATATAAATCTTTCTTTTAACACAAAAGTTAGGGTACTGTACAAACTCTTTTTCAGTTTGCTTTTTTTAACTTAGCGTGTATTGGAAATCACTGTCAGTGCTTAGAAATTTCTCATTCTTATAGCTTCATAGCAACCAGTGTTTCATAAGCTCAGGCTTGGCTGGAGGCTCAGAGCAAATACTAAACTTGAACTCTTTGTGTTGCAATTATTTCTGGACTTCACTGGAACAGCTTCCTTTCTGCCGTTTGCTATGGATAACCCAAACTCAGGACGCTCTGTGACCCTGGGGAGACAGGAGCAGTTCTGCTAGGAGGGTGGGAGCAGAACTCGTTTCCCTCTTTATTCCATGCTAACTGTGTGGGGGACTGACCAGACCCAAGAACATTAACAAGTCTGAGAAATAAGGGAAGAAGAGCATTCAGGATTATCACTGTTTACTTTTGCTGACCTTTACGCTGCCTGCATTGATCAGGTCTTGTCCATACCTCCCTCTTCCCTGTGGTTCCTGGGAGGTCGTGTGCTAAGCAGTGTGTCCTGCCGCTGGCAGTAAGTGTCTGTCACGCTTTCACTCAGTCTTTCCCTCTGAAACAGGTTGCCCGGGAGAGTGGCCCCCCCCATATGAAGAGCTTTGTGACCCGGGTGTCAGTTGGGGAGTTTGTGGGGGAAGGTGAAGGGAAGAGCAAGAAGATCTCAAAGAAAAATGCTGCTATTGCTGTCCTCGAGGAGCTGAAGAAGCTACCACCCCTGCCTACAGTTGAGCGAGTGAAGCCCAGAATCAAAAAGAAAACAAAATCCATAGTCAGGGTAAGAACCTTCTCGATCGAGGAGGGTATTTCCATTGCCTGTAGACAACTGGTGGGGGTGGAGGGAACGTTAAAAGGTTTACTAGGTTGCTGACCCTAGTGACGGGATGATCGGTGCTGACGTGCCACCTGCCGGGCCTGGTGTGGGGGCCACCTTGTGTAGTTCCTCCCTGGAGCCCCCAGTTAGGCAATGATGTGGACACCAAGGGGGATCGGCAGAGGCACCTGCAGCTGTGCGCACACATCGTGGGTGAGGGGTGATCACGAGAGCTGTGTGCACCTGCAGCGCCCTTCTGCAGAGAGAATGGCTGAAGTGTCCTTCCTCCATCTCATTCACCACTGCACTGGTGCGAGTGTGAAGCAGATTTGTGGGAGGAAAGACGTCTGGGGGCAGGTGTAGGAGTGAGACATTTCACCCAACACCTCCTTATTCTTTAGAATTTTTTAAGCCATGTCAATGGACTGTCAAAAATTATGCTAGCCCCTTGTTCCCCCACCCAGAGAAGGGACAGGAGTCCATTTGGGCATATTGAGGAATACTAGAGTCTGTTCTATTATGATTGTCAATACACAGTTTTGACCCTTGAACAGCACGGGGGTTAGGGTTGCTGACACCCCCAACCCAACCCCACGATGGGAAGCCTGGATTTAACTTTCGGCTCCCCGAACACTTAACCACTGATGGCCCACTGCTGACCAGAAGCTTTACCAATAACATAAACAGTCAATTAATCCGTTATATATATTATACATTGTGTTATATGTGCGTGTATTAAATGCTGTATTTGCACAGTAATCTGGAGGAAAGTGAACATTATTAAGGAAGTCATAAGGAGGAGAAAATATACCATAGCGTAGTTACCAAAAAAATCCACTTCTAGGTGGACGTGCACAGTTCAGACCCTGTTGTTCGAGGGCTAGCTGCAGTTTCCCGCCTTGTCAGGACCCCGTGCCCGGGGTGAGCGCGCTCTGTCCCGCGGCAGCTCCCTTTTGCTCTCAGCAGATCCCAGAAACCACCCCACATGAGTCGGGGGCCACGGGTCCCTTGGTGCTGAAGGTGGCCACTGGGAAGGAACCAAGGGATTCTTAGGTTCTTTCCACATGGTGTCAGCTTGAGGGTTTATGTTTTGTGTGTGGTTTTTTAAAAAATAGTTTCTGGATTTTGAGTCCTTGTTAAGAAATCTGGGGACCAGTTTTAAAACACAGACTTTTGGGGGAATTTTAGGAATAGTGTTCTGTATTTTTTTCTCTCTTCATTGTCAAGCTGAAATTTATTGTTAAAAAGCAGACCTTTCGGGGTTGCTCGCCTGCCCATAGTGGGATATTGATATTGGTTTGCCATGAAGACCTTTTAAAGTCACCTCAGAGCAGTCCTAGGAAATCATTTAAGCATCTCTTAATTTTAAGAAGGTTTAAGAAAGATCTGATTAATTCTGGGCACTTAGATCAACATAAGAGTAAGGTTGTGTCGTGTCCTGATCTCTGAATTGGGGAGGTCCTTTCTGTGGCTCACGTGGCCCACGGTTTCTGCATTCATCGTTCTCAGCTACAGGGCAGCACAGACTGCAGCCAGGGGATGAACCCGATTAGCAGACTGGCCCAGATCCAGCAGGCGAAAAAGGAGAAGGAGCCAGAGTACCTGCTGCTCACAGAGCGAGGCCTCCCGCGGCGCAGAGAGTTTGTGATGCAGGTAGGTCCGCGCGCGGTGGGCGGCCCTTCTGTGACCACGCCCCCCTCGTGGCCAGACAGGGTCCGGGCGCTGCATGCTGTCCCGAGGAGACCAGGTCCAGTGCCCTGGCCCGGTGGGCCCCGCTCCCTGCCGTCAGACATTAGCAGTATTAAGACCATATTGCTTGTAGTAATTTGATGCCTTAAAACGTGTACTTGTGTGCACATCCCCCGGGCTGCTGAATCTGCAGGTAGCGCAGACGCATGCTCCAGGTCGTGAGTGCTAGGGCAGTGGGGTTGCGGGTGAACATTTCTCATCATTACATCTCCTTGAAGGTTTGTATTGTTCTTTTCAGAAGGTAAATTTTGTAGGTTCTATCAAAGGATCTGTTACTGTTTCTCCTAATCCGTCTGTAGAATCTGGAGTCTAGGATTGGTCCTCCGTAGATTGGGATTACACTTTGGATTAGTGCAGAATGGTTTCCCTGTATTTATGAAACAGTTACTCATATGGGCAGCCTACGTTGTGATTTGAATTTAATGGTGTTTTCTGATGAAAAACCCAATACTTAACTCTCGTGTAGCAGTTTATGACTTTGGAAGCACCATTACTTAGCCCGGTGTGTTCCCCCTACCCAGTCAGAAGGCAGGAAGGGTCATGGTCCTTCCGGGCTACAAAGGAAGATGGCAGCGTGCTGAGAGTAATTTGGCCAGAATCAAAGCTGGTAGATGGCAAGGCCAGGACTCACCCCCAGAGCCCTCTTCACAGGCCGGGGAAGGGTTCCTTGAATCTCAGTTCTGTGACATGGGGCTTTTGGTCTGGTTGGAAGAGGACTGTAAGCAGTGGTGTGTGCTGGAATATGTGTGACATTCAGCTCTCTCTGAGGGGGAGTGGCTGGCGGGAAGGGGCGGGGTGTGTGTGTGTAGACGTGTTACGCACGTAAACTACAGGTTGGGTACCGTACAACTGTCGCCGACAGGATGGGTAGCACACAGTTGACAAATAATATATAAAATACATAACGTTCTTTGCTGTCGCCTTCTGTCTGGCACGTCAGTGTAGCTGTCGCCGACAGCGTGAGGGCCGTGCGCACAAACGCCGACCGCGCGGTTCTGGCCGGCAGGCGCACGTGCTGTCGGCAGAGGAGCGTGGTTTGTCGGAGAGCCACTTGGTGCTTTTGTTTACGTAAACGAGATGAAAGTAAAACACAAAGACATGTTAGAACTTCATTTGTGAACAGTGAGTGACTTTGTTGAATCGGATCGTCTTCAAAGATGGGACGAAGGCTCCCGTTTCTGGTGCGGCTCTGGGGCCCTGCTGTGGACCCGGCGCGCTCGCCAGCTTCGTTTGCAGCCACGCGTCCGCATCAGCCTTTCCTCCCTCTCGTAGGTCTAGAGAGACAGCCAAAGCCCCGGAGGCGCGCGTGCCGCCGCCAGGTGCCCGCAGGTTTCCTGGGGTCCCGGGCCGGGCAGCGCGCGAGGAAGCTCGGTAGCACAGATGCGCGTCGGGTGGCATCCCCTTAGGAAGCGAGGAGCTTTTAGAACGCCTCACGGCGGTCTGTCAGAGTGCTGCTGAGCTTCTGTGATGTCGCGGCAGACCGCAGCGCTCCAAGGTGCCGCGCATCTGTGGCGGCCTCCGCGGGCGCCCCTGGGAAGCTTCTGGCCACTGTTGGGTTCCTGTGCCCGCACGCCGCTGCCTGACCAGTCTTTACTCTAAAGGTGTGAGCACTGCTCTGAGTCCTGACTTCGTCTTCATGCAGGTGAAGGTGGGAAACCATACCGCAGAAGGAACAGGCACCAATAAGAAGGTGGCCAAACGCAACGCCGCTGAGAACATGCTGGAGATCCTTGGTTTCAAAGTCCCACAGGCTCAGCCCACCAAACCAGCCCTCAAATCAGAGGAGAAGGTGACTGCTCGGGGCTCTGTGTCCTTGCTGTCTAATGGCAAGATGACGTCCTCGCCTCATCTAGGGGACTCTGGCAACCTGCAGGGCCAAGCTTCAGGGCGAGGCTTCATCCTCCTGGCAGGAGAACAGCCCTGCTGAGCGGCGTCCTATCCGTTTGGAGCATTATAATGTGGTCAGAAGGGGAGTTGCATGTCCGTGGCTCCGAGCGTGGCTCTGGGTTAAGTCGTTCTTGTTTCCATATCTTTGTGGTCGGGGACGCTTTACTGGAGGGCAGCTCGCTCCTTTCCCCTTGGAGGAGGATGGGCGACGGGGCTGCAGATGAACGTGTCTGGTTCTGTCCTTGTGCTCTCACAGTGAGGCCCGCCAGCCTCAGGCGTCTGCGAGTTGGGGAACAGGCTTTGGGTTTTCTGGGACACCGACAGAGTGTGATTTATGGAACAGAACTCGTAGTTTAGATTCAGGACTCTTTTTTTCTTTATAAATTGAACACTAGATAAAAATGTTCTGCCAAGATTGGTAAGAGTACCCTCAAGCAAGTTCTTGACTGAGCTTGTTGCCCCTGAGCGATCCCGGGATGGAGCCCCTCCCTGTGCCAGCCGTGCCGGCAGCGGGCCGGGACGGCGATCAGACGTCGGCACAGAGCCTGGACTTGGTTTTTGAGTTTTTCGTTCCAAAATCTGGTAGAGGATTCGTAACATTTACCTTCTCGGAAAGGAGACCCGCGTTTGACAAAATTGTTCTCTCCTAACATTTCCCCCGTGTTTGTTATCTTTGAGAAAGTCACCTTTTCTTGAATTGGATATTAGTTCCAGAAGAGTCTTTTAGCTTCTAAAAGCTTCTTTCCCCACCTTGGGCTCTACCAGTCTAGCATCCCTGGCTCTCTCTGGTCAAGCGTTCCCCGGTCCTCCTGTGAGTGCCGAGCGGAGTTCAGCCCCAGGTTCAGGGGCATCGTTAGCTTCCCCTGGTCGAGGATAGGCCGTGGGGGCAGGGTAGCTCTGGGGGAGGGCAGGGGGCTGCCGGGTGGTCCGGTGTGGGGCTAGGGCTTCTCTGCTGATTACCTCTTCATATTTCAAAAGGTTACAAAGCACAGATTAATGCTGGTTGGAGTTTGTATAGTTTCAGAGAGTAGGAACTAAATTTGCAACGGTTTGATTTACGCTCATGGCCGCCGCCTTCTTTTTTTTTTTTTCTTTAAGACTCCAATAAAAAAACCAGGGGATGGAAGAAAAGTAACCTTTTTTGAACCTGGCTCTGGGGATGAAAATGGGACTAGTAAGTGTGATGTTAATACTGTCTTGGTCTGAATGTGATTCTGGGCTTTGCGTGGTTCCTGGAATGACGAGCAGTGCTGAGCTTGTGTCCTCCCCGTGCCGTCGAGCGCCCCGAGGGAGGGCCAGCGGGTTGGAAAATGTCTTTCCCAGCAGCGCATGTGGCCTCGTGTTGATCTGTCTGCGTGTCCCTCCCTAGGCAATAAAGAGGATGAGTTTAGGCTGCCTTATCTTAGTCATCAGCAGCTGCCTGCTGGGATTCTTCCCATGGTGCCCGAGGTCGCCCAGGCCGTAGGAGTCAGTCAAGGACACCACACCAAAGATTTCACCAGGGTAGCTCCGAATCCTGCCAAGGCCACGGTAACTGCCATGATAGCCCGTGAATTGTTGTATGGGGGCACCTCGCCCACAGCCGAGACCATTTTAAAGAATAACATCTCTTCAGGCCACGTACCCCATGGACCTCTCACAAGACCCTCTGAGCAGTTGGACTATCTTTCCAGAGTCCAGGGATTCCAGGTAACTATTAGTCCAGAGCTGCGCGGTCTGGACCTCAGTGCAGTCATCTTTTTTGGGTTTCTCTCAGAAAATGAGCCTTGCACCTCCTTTATTAAATCCAGGTCTTTATGTGGAGGAAGGGGGTGGAGGGCACGTGGTACCCGGTGGTCCTGAGGTGGGTGGAGGGAGTTCGGGAAGTGTAGGACAAGCCTCGATGGTAACAGAATAACCTCGTCCTTCACTAATAAACTTTTAAAAAACCCAAGCTAACCATAATAACAAAGCTTCTCATCTTAGTGATAGTTACAGCAAGAATAGATTCAGTGTTTCTGCCTAGTAGGAAAGGACATGGCTTCTTTCAGACCAGGTGTTTGGTACCTCCTCCCCCCAGACGAGGGTTTTTGGGTAGACATCTAGGTTCCTGGAAGATTTTGGAAGCTGGGGCCTGGGTCTGCTGCCTGCAGCCCTCGGTGCCCCTAGCAGCAGCCCCTCTGATGGTCTTGCTGACCGAGCAGAAGTCGGTGGGGCCGTGTCAGGCTGAGAGCAGGGAGAAAGAGAGGTCCTCTCCCTGTTTGCTGGGCCCCGTGCGTATTCGCCGCTTCCCTACCTGGCCTCAGTTTTCTTTTCCCTTCAGGTTGAATACAAAGACTTCCCCAAAAACAACAAGAACGAATTTGTATCTCTTATCAATTGCTCCTCTCAGCCACCTCTGATCAGCCACGGCATTGGAAAGGATGTGGAGTCCTGCCATGACATGGTACGTTCCCCAGTGCTCCTGGCTCCTGCCTGTTGCTGGCCTTGGGAAGACAGGAAAAGGGTTATCCCGTAGACTTTGGTTGTTTTAGAGATTTCTTATTTTTGAAGGTTTCTTCCTTAGTTTATTGGATTGGTTTTTCATTGTTTATCAGAATTCGTCAGCTTTGACACTCCTTCCCGTCCCTGTGCTGACCTGGGGGGTGGACTTGGATCTCCACGAGCTGTGTCCACTCATGTCCTCCCAGAACAGACCACAGGCCCAAGTTCGGGCAGCTATAGAAAGCCCCTTACTTCGGTCTTTTGTTCAGGCGAAACTACCATTAACAAGAAGTACAAAAAACCTGAGAAAACTGAGAAAAGGAACTGATTAATCTAGGCGAACTGTGGGATGATACCCACCTGATGGAATGTAATGCATCCGCCAAATTAGCGTCTTTAAAGATAATGTATTCTAACAAGGCAGCACGACAGGTTTTTGTTTCCGTGCAGGATACAGAATGTGTAGTCTAGTACCATAAAGTTAAAAATATTAGCAGAAAATATAAAATTAACAGAAGTTGTGATTCAGTGAGGTAAACATAGATAATTTATATTTCACACTGAAAGTTCAAATATTAAGGGAAAGTGTGACTTAGTGGGACTACCTGTTTTGGCCCTCGCCTCCTTGTTCAAACAGCATCTTGTGCTGTGGCCCCGGGTGGCAGTCGTGCTCTGACTCTTCTTTTTTTCCCTGCCAGGCTGCACTGAACATCTTAAAGTTGCTGTCTGAGTTGGACCAGCCGAGTACAGAGATGCCAAGAACAGGAAATGGACCAATGTCTGTGTGAGTGAGCTGATTTACTGGGAAAGGCAGTTCTGTTTCTCATTTGCATTAAATTCAAACCCTCTGCTCAGCTCAGTAGAGAGACACTCCCCTCTATCACTTTTTGTCCCTTTCCCTGAAAGGTTTCCAAGTCGTGGGCGGAGCTCTACTTTTTCAAAAAAAAAAAAAAAAAACTTGAATAGGTAATAGATTCACAGTGTTCAAACCCCACAGTGATTTTTCAGAGATGCCCGGTGGTCAGTCTTGCCCCCTACGCAGCCCTCACCCATCTCACTCTCCCTGCCCCCACTCAGAGATCACGTGTTTATTAGTTTCTTTTGTATCTTTCCTGTGTGTTTCTCTATGCAAATACAATCCTGTATTTCTTGCATTGTTCCTTTCCCCCGGAGTTCACGTACTGCACACACATTCCCCTCATTGCTTTTTTCACTTGGCGGTCTGTCCGGAGAAAACCGGAACCCAGTGGTCATAAACTGGGGCCTGTGCTAGTGGACTTTAGTGTCTGCTGATTTCTTCTCGTTTTTAACATGGGTTAAACTTTCTTACATTTCAAAACTGGCATCATTTTCATTTTTTTCTTCCTTGAAGGTGTGGGAGGTGCTGAACCTTTTCTGGCCACGAACCGTTGTAAAACCCCAACATATATACTGAAAAACTGCTTTGAGAATTTGGAATTTCTGATACCTCCAGTGGGCTGAGAGACGTGCTGGGTAAAGAACCAGAGGCGGCAGTGGTGACGAAAGCGGGAACACAAGGAGGCGGCCGTGGCTGCACTCGCGGGTGCTGTTTTGTCCCCACACACAGGCAGCTGCTGGGGGGCACAGCGGGGCCTGCCAAGTGGCCCTGGGCCCCTCGGTGCTCAGCTGTGGCCGCTGCTGTTTGGGCTGTGTGAAGGAAACTGGAAACAGAGCACGACCCTTTCTCAGAGTGGCTCACTCAAACCCTTGGGACACACCCTGGACACTCACGCCGGGGAGCAGGGGCCTTCGACCAGCCCCAGAGCAGAAAGCACCAGAGAAAATCAAATGCTTCCTACTCAGCGCCAACTAACCGTTCTAGCGTGCTATGGCCCCCCCTCCCGTGGCACCCACACCATCACCACTGCTTTCTCTCCCAAAAGAGATACATATTCTTAGTTTTATTATTTTCTTTTGATTGAAATGACACTATATAAATTTTCATCTGAGAGTTTCTCAATTGTATCTAGTTACATAGCACAGTTTAGAAACTTGTCTGAGACTGACTCCACCAGTAATCTAATCAGCAAAGATCATATCCATGTGTATGTGGTTATACGTTTGGACTTTATTGGACTAACCCAGGACCATCTCAGTGATGCAAATTCGTGTGCCCTCTGGTTTAGCTGAACCCGTCCTGGACTTCTCAGAGTCCTCGATGAAGTCTCCCACGGTTGTATAAATTGGACAATTTAGGAATTTTAAACTTTAATGATCATTTGGTTCCTTTTCTATTTTATTTTTGTTAATGCAACAGGACTTAAACAAATGAACTTGCATCTTTGTTTTAAAGATTATTAAAAAAAATTGTATATACATACAGCTCTTGAAGACACGTAGCTTTCACTACACTACAGGATGTGGTCTCCACGTAGTACGTATAAACCCGCAGATGGATTTCCTTGAGTGCTTGGTACTGTTGATTACATCTCCATGTAGGGCTGAAAAGAATGACCCGTGTTTATCTCTGAAACTGTGTTGCTTTTGATGTTGTGTTACTGTGCACAGAAGTGTGTGCGGTTAAGGTCCTGCATATGGTCCAGATGAAAAGCAACGTAGCCTTGCGAGTTAAGTACCGCTTCGATTCATTGTTTACGCTGGAATTTTTTCTCCCCATGGAATGTAAGTAAAACTTAGTGTTTGTCACCAATAAATGGTAATACTAAATTTTTTTTTGTTAATTTATTCTCAAATGCCACTACTGCCAGGTTGGTTCCCTCCCAACCTGCCTCCTACCCTTTTTTTAAGGAAGAAAGAAAAAACTTTGTAATGCTTGTGACTTCTGTTTGGGCAAAATTCTGAAGACCTGAAATAACTTTATATCAAACCATTGATCAATAAACAGCTACTAATGAATTTTTGGTCCTTTCGAGCAGTAACTAAAGAAGTGAGGGAAGAGGTGAGTGAGGGTGTGGAAGTGCGGTGTGTGGGCACCCAGGCGAGGGGAGGTGCCTCTCCTCCAGACTAGACGCTGTCACCCAAAGAAATGAGCCCGAGGAGGAGAGATTCCCGACACTTCCGGCAGGTGCTCTCGCGCTCCGAGGAGTCAAGGTGAGGCATTGCGGTCAGGCCTGGCTGAGGAGTGGGCTGGTGGCTTCTGGTGTGTAGCTGTGGCAGGTGCTCATACAGATGGTTCACACTTACAAACCGGCCTGTGGGCGGGGCCGCCAGAACGACAGCATTGTCAGGACGTTTGTCAACGCTTCCCCAGTCCTGGAGTCAGCCATTTCTCCAAGGCGCTCTGGTCCCGTTTAATGACGACAGCATCTAAACACCAAGGTGGGGGGGGGGGCGCCTGGCTGGGCTCAGTCCATACAGCATGTGACACTTGATCTGGGAGCTGTGAGTCTGAGCCCCACGCTGGGTATAAAAGATGACTTAAAAAAAAAAAAAAAAGCCAAAGAAACCACCAAGGTCTGGGCACTCAGAGCACTCACTGCTACTTGGGTGTTTTCTAGGCCTTCTGAACAGACGGCGAGCAGAGAGGTCTGTATCAGTGCACACGCGTGCGTGTCCGTGTGTACGCATGTTCGTCTGGTTAGCGTATGTGTATCTGGAAGCCCTGCGTTTACACTGATGCCAGCACCCTGGGGTTCTTCACAGCCCTCCTGGTTTTAGTACCTTCCCTAATTTTGAGATTGTAGCCGATCTCCCAGCCTCTGCAGCCACCTCCTCCGCACTTGCCCCCGCCACTCGTGCCCAGTGTCTCGCTGGCGACCTCCACGCTGCAGAAGGACGATGGGAGAGGATGGTGCAGTCTTTGAAGTAAATCACGACTTCTAGTTGGCTCTTTGGCCCTGACTGCCAAAACTCTAGCAAGGGGCATTTTCCCCCTGATCTCAAGGATGGCCTAAGGATTTCTGGTTTCTTGGAAAGGCTGGTTTTCAAGGGTGATGCACCTTTGGCTTTTTTGGAAGGATGTCCTTGAACGTTCATAGAGTGTAAAC
Source organism: Ursus maritimus (assembly GCF_017311325.1). Taxonomy (NCBI): domain Eukaryota; kingdom Metazoa; phylum Chordata; class Mammalia; order Carnivora; family Ursidae; genus Ursus; species Ursus maritimus. The sequence goes on along the minus strand of NW_024424675.1, from coordinate 36,121,808 downwards.
TCTCACACCAGTCTGGCCTCTTGGAAGGCCACCCTCTGCTGCAAGGGTTCCCTGCAGCACGCACCCCCCCCCCCCACGCCGCCCTGGTCTAAACAGGCTTGGACAGAGCTGCCCGGGAGGTCTGCACTGTTTTATGCCGGTATGCTCTCTGAGTGACAGAACCTTAGAGCCAGAACAAGGTGCTTCCACCCTGGGGACAATCCATGTGGTCCTGATTTCCCCATCGCAGGCAGAAAAGGAGACAGGAAGGCGCCTGAGAGGCAGGTCTGAAATAACCGAAGGTGCTGTGCGTCAGCCACGAGAAGACTGTGGGTCTTAGGATTTGTGGTGCTTCGATCCTCAGAGGGGAGAGGCTCTTGTGGTCCTTGGGACAGACAGGCTTGCGTCTCTCGGTCACCCAGTGCGTGTGTGGGCATTAGGTCTTGACTTTGTATAGTGCCTCTTATCAAAGGGAGATTTTAATGAGTAAAGATGATCTCCCCAGAGCTGGCTGGTTGGTTGGTTGGTTTGACAGGCCTTCTTGAGCCACAGGAATGTGACTTAGAGTTCTTAGAGAAAAGTGTCCTCTCTGACACCGGGTTTCCTTCCCCCCCACACGGAGCTGGTGTGCATAGCTCTGCAGGGTGAATGTTTAGTGACAGCCACCTTGGCCCGGATCCCAAGTCCGGTGAGAGAGGGAGCCGGCGACTGCTGCGGCCCTTGGGAAGGGCATCCGCGGTTCCCCAGAGGCAGCGTGCTGCCGCCTGCCGCACTGGAGCTGCTGTGAGCTCAGAGCAGGACCCTGGGCAAGCGAGCCCCAGGACAGGGTTGCACAGCTTGTTTGCTTGAATGTAGTTTAACATTGGAAGCTTCCATCACTACCATCTCTGGCTTAAGGGCTTAAATGTCTGTGTGCCCTTAAAAACAGATTTACTTGCCATAAATGGATTTTTTTTAAGCACTTGAACATTGCTGGATTGGCAGGGAGAAGTTAGCCAGTTTTCCTCAATAGGTTTTTAAAAGAAATGGTGGGTTCTTCTAAGAGGCAATGGCTAATTCAGAGATGGGGGCCAAGGGGGTTTCGATTCATGAAAGCAGCACAACGGTCGTCTTGGAGCTTCTCGTCCCTCTATATACTTGTAGTGCTGTGTTTAATGGATACAGGGGGGTATATAGAGAATATGTGAAGCGGTAAATGTGTGAAAGCACCTTATTCTAATTAGACTTCTTTGCAATTTAAATGGCATCCATATTTTATTAGAAAAATCATATATATTTTAGGAAATTTATAGTGCTTTGCTTAATGTGTGCTTAATAGCCCAAGTTTAATTTTTTTAAAAAGATTTATTTTAGAGAGAGTGAGCCCCGTGCACGCATGGAGGGGCAGAGGGAGAATCTTCAAGCAGACTCCCTGCCAAGCGCAGAGCCTGACACGGAGCTCGATCTCATGACCCTGAGCTGAAGTCAAGAGTTGGCCACTTAACCACTGGGCCACGCGGCCAAGTGCTGTCCCCACCCCTGCGAGTTTAATTCTTAAACTATATTTCCTTTGGGGGCGCCTGGCTGGCTCAGTTGGTAGACCTTATGGCTCTTGATCTTGGGGTGGAGTTCGAGTCCCCAGGTTGGGTGGAGAGAGTACTTAAAATCTTTCTAGTAAAATATCTCCTTCACAGTGTTCCCACAGATATTCATCAAAACCTACTTTGACGGACATACCCACTAGGCCTGCAATGACAATGCAGTCTTTAGTGGGTTTTTTTAATTGAAAAGTAAATTGAGGGGTGCCTGGGTGGCTCAGTTAAGTGTCTGCCTTTAGCTCAGGTCATGATCTCAGGGTCCTGGGATCAAGTCCCACATTGGGCTCCCTGCTCAATAGGGGGTGGGGGCCTACTTCTCCCTCTCCTTCTGCCTTGTCCCTCTTGCTCATGCTCTAATAAATAAAATCTTAAAAAAAAATTTTTTTTGAAACCCTCTTTTTTTTTCCATCCCCTTTCACACAGGGGTTCCCCCCCAAGATTTTATTTATTTGTCAGAACACAAGCAGGGGGAGTGGTAGGCAGAGGGAGAAGCAGCTCCCTACTGAGCAAGGAGCCTGATGTGGGACTTGATCCCAGGGGTCCTGGGATCATGACCTGAGCCGAAGGCAGATGCTCAACCGACTGAGCCAGCCCATCACACCTGGGTCTTTTCCCGATCAGGTGTGCAGTGCACGTGCAACGGTGCTGTTACGAAGTTGAGCAGGGCCAGGAGGCAGGCAGGATCAGAGAGGCCAGCACCCGCCCCACAGAAGCCTTCGGGCTCTGGTCAGCTTCAGCTCATCATGGATGTCCCCGCTTAGGCTGCAGCAGGAGCAGCAGCGAGTCTCCCTGTGACCTCGGACAATGCGGAGCGTGGGTAGATTAGTGAGCAGTTGGTCCCATTCTGGAATGAGGACCTATCCAAATCCTGTCATTATTCAGACTGTGTTCTTCTGTGGTATCTGCCTTTTTAATCATGTATTTCCTCTGGCTTCCAAAAAGGCCTCCCCAAGAAAGAGCCAGAGATTTTCTAGGGTTTGGAAGCCCCTTGGGCCTTTGTTATTCCGTGCAAATATCCACTGGAGTTGTGTGGCTGCCGTGTGTCTTGTACGCTGAACCTGTGCTGCCCGGGTTGGGAGGGCTTGCCTGAAACTTCTCTGGGCCCTAATGGGACACTCCTGTCTGGTTGGCTCCTTGGACTCAAGGACAAGAGCAATGTAAATGTGGTCGGAGGGTGAGCCAGACCCCACCTAAGGAAACCAGAACGGTACAGACCTCCCCTAGCCTAGGGGAGGACGACATGCTGGTTTCCGGCTGTGTTGAATGGCTGACTTTGGGGAGTTAGGGCCAAGAGGGTTTTGTTGGCAAGTCTGTGCCCTGAAAGCCCCAACTCTGAGATGGTGTGAAAAACTGTCATTGCTCACTTTGGCCAGGTAGCCTTTTCCCAAGGGCCTGCCTGAGGGAGCAGCACGGTAGAGGGTCAACAACCCTGTGGACGAGGCTTCTGGGCTGTGAAGAGATCACCTCCTGAAGGACCAGGGCGCGGTAACGTAGGTGCGCAGATATTTACATGTGGCGGAGTTGCTGGCTGGAGGCCTTCACCAGCGGGCAGGGCAGTGTGCTGAACTAGACGGCTGTGCGAGCTAGTGACAAGCAGAGCTAGCGGCCGGGGTGTCCATTCTGACCTGTCGTCACCTCTCTGCTGAGACCTCAAGTGATTTCGCCTCTCTGTGCCTCAGTTTCTTTATCTGTAAATTAGAAAATCGCTTCTCTCACACCGTTAAGATAACGCATGTCAGTAGCTGCTCAGAGCACCTGGTGCCGGAAAGGCTTCGTACCCACCTCCGGTGGCTCTTACCGCCAGCCGCGGAAGCCAGCCGCTCCTGGTCCGCCCTCTGGGCCCACCTACTCAGGGCAGCCGTCGGAGAGGACTTTGCCCGATTCCGTGCTGGATGTGTGGAGTCCTAATCTTGCTTGTTCTGTCCTCTCCAGCTCTCACATCTTCCCCCTGGGATGCGGGCCCCAAGCCACTGCAAAGAAAAACTGTAGTGACAGATACCATGAGAGCAAGAATTTGTGTCTGTCTCCGCTGGAGCTGTAGGGAGTGGATGTGTTTTGAAAGAGGTCCGTTGAGGCCCGCAGCTCCTAGTGGGCCCTATCTTGCTCTGTCTCCCTTTGGGCAAAACCAGAGCTGTTAACTGCACATGTGCCTTCTGAGGCCGTGGAGCTCTAGAGCGCAGCTCCCCAGCAGGGCGCACGGCTTTACCAGGTCCGTGTCTCTCTTCGATGGATTCACATTTCCTTCGCTTTATCCTAATCACTGCCCATCAGCTTAAGCACTGAGCATCCCCTCACGTGGTGGAAGGCTGTTAAAAGGTTGCTGGGCTGGGGCGCCTGGGTGGCACAGCGGTTTAGCGTCTGCCTTCGGCTCAGGGCGTGATCCCGGCGTTGTGGGATCGAGCCCCACATCAGGCTTCTCCGCTGGGAGCCTGCTTCTTCCTCTCCCACTCCCCCTGCTTGTGTTCCCTCTCTCGCTGGCTGTCCCTATCTCTGTCGAATAAATAAATAAAAAATCTTAAAAAAAAAAAAAAAGGTTGCTGGGTCCTATTCCAGAGTTTCTGGTGTAGTAGGTCTGGGACTCAAGAACGTGTATTTTTAGTATTTCTAATTTCCTAGGTGACGTTGTGGTACTTCGAGAACCACTGTCCTAAGCAGTCACATTGCTAGTGGGTTTTTTTCTAATCTAGAATAAAGAACTACGAATGATAGCTGTTCCTTTCGAAAGCATCACAAATGCTTCGGATCATTTTGAGAAATGCTGCCTTGGAATTAAACGGAGGGCACCTGTGGTCCCACTGTGGCGGACACTCTCTCCCCTGGCTCTGGACACTGCTGTCCAAGCTCAGAGCCAGTCTGTCCCTGGGACTGAAGGGAGTTTCCTATGCAGCCTGTTCAGGGCGCCGGGGAGGACTGTGCAGCGGAGGATCAGAGCCCAGGGTGAGGTGTTCACGTGGCTGGGGGTTTGGAACGCACAACCAGGGGCAGTCGGGTCAGGTCTGCCGCCCCCACTGTGCTGCGGCCTCTGACGGGCATGCTCAGCAGGCACCACCGCAGCGACTTCCTCCTCCTCCGAGCCTGAGATTGGCAGTCCTGCCAGAGGCAGCAGCTCTCCCTCCACTCGGGGCCTCCACAGTGGGGCCGCCAGCCTCCTAGGACACCGAGCCTGCTCTGCGGAGGGGCAGGACCTGGTGGATGCTGGGCTCTACCTCCCGTTGCCCCGCGGACTCACCTGGGACACATCAGGAGGTCTTCTCAGCTGATGCTTGCTGCAGAAACCCAACTACCTGGGGGCAGTCATCACATCCCCTCTACACTCAGAAGGAGTGACCCTAACTTCTTGCAAGGAGATGGACCTTTTTCTGGTGCAAGGTAAATATGCTGCTTTTTCCTTAGGTCTCCCACGTCCCCATTAAATGGTCTCCTTTTTGCAGCACTGACCTACCTATTGTGGCTCATTCTTCATGTGGACAGTGCTTCCCTGTTGCCACGTTTTTCTCTCTCATCGTCTAATTGAGAAGGGAGGAAACCCGGAAATAGGTAAATGATGTCATATAGTTTATGACTGCCTTCTCCAGCCACACAGGAGCATTTCAGAAACAGCCTTTACCACCTTATCACGCAGCAAGCCCACAGAAGGGCAGGTGGGTGAGGGGCGGTGTCCACCCAGCGGCAGTGTGTACCTGTAGCTTTAACCAGGGCTTCTCAGCTCTTTTAGAGAATCCACTAGAAATGACCAACTTATTTTCAACGGGCCCATGAAGCTCCTTTGCCCTACAAAAGAGCAGTCCCTAAGCATACCCCAGGGTGGCCCCAAAGACACATCTGGGCCAACCAGTACTCAAGTACTGTTTCTCACTTGTTCCCCTTTAAAAGAGACCTACAGATAAAGCCCAGGGGACGAACGGAGCGCCCCCTCTGACAGCATGTCAGTGAAGGGAAAGCGGGCACGTCAGAGTGACCTTATCATTGCTAGTGAGGAACCAAGAAACAGTGGCCAAAATTGAAGATAGACTCAATGTCATTACTGGGAGAAAACAAAAACCTAGGAGGATACAAGAAGCGTGACCTAGATTTTTACTTTTCACGGCAGGGTGGGTGATCTGCCAGTCAAGGAGATGAGGAAGAAGCAAAGGCCCCAGGAGCTGAAAGCTGTTGCCTCCAAGAGTAGAAGGTGGAAGGCTGCCATTCCGTTACCACAAATGCTAACAGTTGGACTAAACCCAAACTGGTTACGGCACACGAAAGACAAAAGGACCAGTGTGGGTAGGGCTGTGCTGTAGAGATTGGCGTGAACCTTTCCACAGCACGGCTGCTTAGTAATTCCACCATCAGGAAGCAGAGACAGACTGACGTATAAAGAATGTTCACCTCAAGATTTTATCATTTCCAACAGTAGTTATAATTAAATTTGGTGATATCTACCAAGTAAATATTGTTAAATGTTTTTCAAAAAGCATATAAAATTATAAATGATCTCAACTTTAAGGGGGGGAAACCAAATATCTGAAGGTAGGAATATGAATTTTTAATTTTTTTCTGTATTTACCAAATTTCCAACAAAGAAAATACATTTATAATCAAATGTTATTTTTGAAAATCAACCTGTTAAAAGGGGAGATGTGCTGGAACAGAAGGAATCTGTGGGCCCAGCAGGAGACTCTCATGAGGAACTTTCCAAGTTAGAAACATTTCCCCTGTGTCTAAAACTACCTTGGGGGGTGAGTGCCTTACCTGGGCTGGGACTCTTCTGGAAAGTCTTTCCACCATCCCCACTCCCCCAGAACTACGACGCTACTGGTAAGATAGAGCAGTGTTCTGCACCTCTTCCAAGACCACCCTAAACAATCAAATAGCTGCTTTTATTTATTTGTACTTACTCTGTATGTTCTCTGCTTAAACTATGCCTTTTTACATCTTACAACCGTCCTGAAGGTGATTACTCTCATTTTTCAGAAGAAGAAATCGAAGTGGAGAGGCTGAGTCATTTACTCAAGGTCACACATAGCAGGTGCGGAGTAACTCAAACCCAGGTTGGCCCGATCTCAAAGTATGAACCCAGCTCTTTATATCCACAGAGAATTGGCATCACCACTGAGGAAGTCAGTCACTAAGACCTGTCAAAAACTCACTGCATACCAGCTCTTAAAATCTTTAAAAGCTAGGTAAACTGTCTTAGATGATGGAATAAGAAACCTCCATTTAAAGCATTTTTAAACATTAGCAGAATTAATGACTTGTGCCAAGTAAAGGAAAGGTACCAGTCTTCCTGTTCAGAAACTATTTTAAAAGGCACATTTATAAAGACAAACCCTCTTCTCAGTTGTTTTAGAGGGAAAAAATTCACAACCTGCTCAGTCCTCTGAGCTTAAGATGCTGAAGCAAGAGTTCTCTGTGACAGGATGTGCTGTGTATTTAACTGTCCCGAACAGTGCCCGACAGGTGCGGTCGGAGCTCAGCTCATGTAATAAGCAGCAAGCACAAACCACCACCAACTGTTTTCCATTCTAGATTTCTTACCTCTATTAAATTATACTTCAAAAGTAGATCCCAATACTATCTCAATATCCTGCCAGTGACCACTTAAATAGTAATATATGATTTAATGCTTCCATTACTATGTCAAGACAAAAAGGAGTAGACTGGTACAAGAACACTTAGATTAAGCTGGAGGGTTTCTCACGCAACACTACAGAAACAGCATGTGAAGAAAAAACATTCGAGTCAGGTGCCTGAGTTATAAATCACTGATGCGTGCAGAAGGAGATGCTAGTTTAATCTGCACTGAACAGACAATTCCAACAGAAGTAAACTATGCCTCTCAACTGAGCTAGTCTGATTACTCCCTAAAAACGATCTGTTCTAGAACCTACCCAGGCGTCCTGTTTGCTAGTGTACACCCACTCCCGTGGCTCATCCTAGACCTCAGGTTCTAACACGCTGCGCTTTGGAAAGTTCCAAGTAACCGCCAATCTGCAGATAAGACAGACACTCTCAAAAAGGGCAAACATGACATACCCAAGAGCCTCGTGAAGCCCGGCAGGGCATTTCTCCCCGATCCACAGAGGGAACCATCCAGCCCAGAGTTCATGCTGCTGCCTAGAAATGGGTCCAGAAAAGTTCTAATAGATAAGCCACAAACCTGTATTAATGTTCCCTTTCCCTGGTAAGGAAAGAGTAACCTGTGTTTAAATTTCAATTTTTTAAATTCTTCACTATAATAGTATCAGCACCAAAAACCTGTCTTTAAGATGTTCTTAGTTCTTAGATACATATTTGAGGGCTTTTTAAGAAAATTTCTGATTAGATTTATAACTATAAAATGTGCATTTCTTGGCAAGTTACACCAGTGATTCTTTACTTATTCACATTTCCAATAAAAGCTTAAGGAAATGACAAAAATACAAAGGAGGAGAGAAACACAAATGGCGATGCCTCAAAACAATTTAGTAACAGAAAAAAGTCTCCACGCTCAGTGTCCGTCGAAATTAAAGTTATCCCAACAGTGCAAATGCCCAACTCATGATCACCACATACTGAACTTGTCCCTGCAAACTGGAAAGTCACCCACTTCTATTTATGATTACACAAACCACCTAATTTGCTCAAGGTTCAGCTTAAAGCAACATTTAATATTCTTTACAAGATGGAATATGTGACAAGTTCAAAAGGAAAACTTGCTTTAATGCAGCTGTGCTCAGATGTCTGTGGGATTTCCTCAGAAACCATCCGGGGCTTAGCCAATCTGGAAAATGCAGTTCAAAGCAGTGTCACGCTGGCCGCCTGAAGGTATCCTTGGAGATACTGGAGTGCCTCCGCATTGAGGCTGCTGCTCACCATCGATGGAACCTGCAAGAGATGGGAACCTGCTGGAGATCCCAACAATCCAACACAAACCCCGTATCTCCAGAACCACCCCAGCTTGGAAGGGCAGGCCGTCCCCAGGGACTCCCGCAGGGACTCTCAAGGATCTCAACTGCTTTATGCCTTCAGAACTGGGTAGGCCTAAAAAGCAGATCCATAAGGAATTACTGCTGTTCAGTGTGGTAGTGGCATTGTGGGGATTAAAAAAAAATCCTTATTGGTTAGTGATGCATAATTAGGTACATATAGGTGATATGACATGATGCCCAAGGAGAAACAAATGCAACAAGAATGGCAGAATACTGGTAATTTTTGAAGGTCCGTATGTGAAAGTTCATTATGCTGTTTCTGTGTTTGAAGTTCTATGTGTTTGAAGTTTTCCATAATAAAATACTGAAAAATACATATTTTATCAGATAATCTGGAAGAATCCGTAAAAGCTGCTGGATAATGCAACTCTACAGCCATCATGTTTACACTCCATGGTCCAGTATTTGAGTGTGTTGTAGTTAAAAAAAAATGCCTACACTTTAATAGAAGAATTATTTCAATCTGGGAAATACATTTCTGTTCAAAGGGTTTTAGAGCACCTGGGAAGAGCATGTGACTCTTGATCTTGGGAGTCGTGCGTACAAGCCTCGTGTCAGGTGTAGAGATTACTTAAATAAATAAATAAAAAGTGTGTGGGGCAGAGGTGAGGGGCGTTTTATCCCCTGCTTTGTCCTTATTCCAAAAGTCACTTGCTTAAAATCTACTTACAGCTCAGCATTTTTAACAAAAAACAAAGGCCTAACTATAGGCCCCAGAGTGAACTGCTACCTTTTGCCTTGCCAGAATGGCAGCCGTGAATCAGAGATTTCTGATTTCTGACAACACACTTACCCTTCCTGGACAGGCGGTAGACAGCTTGTGAAGTGACTGTGCCAGGTGAATTTTGGGATTGTTCACCATGGGACCTACAGGATCATGCTCTTTTTTCCCAGCAAATGCCAACTGTGAGAAGGCGGTCTGATACCCTGGTGTATCTTCAATGTCAATAAAATGTTCTTCATCAGGAATGGTATCATCTTCAGGTAACTCAAAAAGGCCAATCAGAGACTGTAATAAAGGAGTCCTGGATTTGAAGCAAGCAAGCAGACAAAAAAATCAAGTGAATACTTCTGAAGATCTAAACATACAGCAATTCCTCAGAGAGGTACAGTCTCAAGAGCTGCAAGGGACCTTTGAAACGGAAGACGGACATCAGTTCTTAAACCTGTCCTCCAGAACCACTCTTCACTTCTTTTTGGCCACAGCACGCCAATTTCCCTTTTGGAAACTACTCCATCCCCAGAGCCATCCAGCTGGCTGCAAGGAGAGAAGGCCATGTGATGGAAGCTAAACCTGAGATTCACTGCTGCTAAAAGTTAGAGGAAATAGGCCTCGAATCATCAGATCCCTTTCTGGAAGAGGGTACCTGAGTGAACCCAAAATGAGGCAAGGTTCTCGGAAGAGGTCGAGAAAAGCCAGCAGCACCAGTCATCGAGGACAAGCTCTTTTAGCCTATTCAATTTCTCCACTTTCAGATTTAAGCCAGTTTAGTTGGGTGTGTGTCATGAACAATCCTAGAGGTCATGCAGACCAGCAACTTTCACCAGATTCTCAAAGAGGCACATGAACCGTCTCCAATAAAGTTAAGAATCAGGAAACCTCTTTCTAGGCCCAGAAGGACCCACATGTCCTGTCTTGGATCTGATGGCTGCTGGTGGAGAACCTGAGATCAGAACCCAATTCTCAGACAAGCTTGTTTAATTCTGCAGTCATAAGGGAGGGAAGCTGTAATTCCCAAAATGTTATGGGGCACTTACCATAGCTTGGTATACTCTGTGTCCATCATTGGGGGACATTCTGTTAGTAATTTCGTTATGCCAACCGCGCAAATCTTTTTCTCTACATTTCCAGATACTTTCTGAATTTCAGGAATTATGATTTTTTCCAAAACCATTCCAAACATTCTATTAAAATAAAATATTAGACTGTCACTATAATTAAACCGTGAAGTACTTCGATGTTATTTACACTGACTCCTTAGGGCTACTACTTTTAGTCAGCTGAATGGCAGAGACCTAGAGATGACAAAGCAACAATGAAACCTCAAACCTTGACCCTGTGGCCAAGTGCTGCCAACAACTTCTGTGAAATACTAAAGTCTGTGCTTATGTGGAATCTTCACACCTTTCTGCCTCATGGTTTTGGTTTTTTTTTAATCACTCAAGAAATCTTTGAAAAATTAGAAATTAGATAAGAGAAAGAAGAATAAGAATTACCCATGACCCCACTATCCAGTAATAACTAGTTTTAACATTACTGGATTATAAACTTCCCCACTTCCTATGCTTACGTACCTTTAAGGGTATAAATGTTAATGACCATATTGTAAAAATTACTTAGCCAACGCTTTTAATATGTTGTTGCAAACATCCTAAAAGCAAAGTTTTTCACGATACTAAACGATGTAAAATTCTGTTTCTACTTCACTAAAATTCCCTTTAGTGGAAACAGTGGGTATCAGAGATACTGGACATTTTAATGCTCTACGTAAAGAATGCGTATTTTTTGCTTTTTAGAAAGATCACACCAATTTATCCACTAGCAGTTCATGAAACCGGTTTCCTCACAAACCTCTACAGCTGGAAAGCCTATTTTCTGGTACTACTTTTTCAGGCTAATTCATTTTTTATATCTCAGTCAGTCTGGAATTTTTTTTGATATAATACCAATATAGGGATCTCACTTGAGTTTCTTCTCCAAATTGTTCTCTATCATTTCTTTCTATCCTTCCTTTCTCTATGAAATGGGAAATACCACCTAACTACATTCTTTGTATATACACTAAGTGAAAAGCGGTTTTTCACCTGAAAAAAATCACACTACTGGCCTGAACAAAGGCAGGCTCCTGGAGACAACCCCAACCATCCAGAATCACACAGAACGCTGGCTGTGTAGAAGGGGGGGTGGGAGTTAGAAAAATGTTTGCAGGGGTTTTCTTCTTTGCAACTCAACAGTCCTAAGAATATTTTAAAAACCACCAAGAACTATAAAACCATCTATAAAACAGAAATACTGGTTTGTGCTAAAAGAGGTCAAATTTTTTGCTTTAAAAAACAAAATACAGTAAGTAATAAAAACAAACTTACTTTGGTTGTATGCCATCAAATATTTCTTGCAGTGCCAGCGCCCCGTATTTTATGCAATACAAATTAATAAAGACTAAGAAGCCTGTTGAAAGGAGATGCAGAGTATCAGTACAGAGGCCTCACTGCACTAAACAAGCGATTCAGCCCAAGTCTGCCATGTGAAGTAGTCATAACCATTAAAACCAATGGCTGACTTTGGCATCAATATTTGCCTTTATTATGCAATTAACATATAGTACAATGTTTTGATATCTAAACTTAACTTTGGAACACAATATATTTGAAACTGACTTAGTATTTGGAGAATACAAACATCTTAAAAATATTTTACAGAAAAAGCTTATAACTGATAAAAACATTTATATATAACCATAAAGGCTAAAGGTTTTAGCTACTTTCCCTCATTATTTCTGTTAAGAAGAGCCAAATGATTTTAATTTTTTAAAATATTTTATTTATTTATTTGACAGAGAGAGAGTGTGCACAAGACAGGGGGAGAGGCAGAGAGAGGGAGAAGCAAGCTCCCCACTGAGCAGAGAGCCCAAGCAGGGCCCTGGGATCATGACCCAAGCCAAAGGCAGACACTCAACCAAATGAGCCACTCAGGCACCCCGATTTTACTTACTCTTGATAAACTTTGTTGTTTTGGAATTCTGAAGTCTTTGGAATAGCAGAATGAAGATTTGTTTCCTGTACTGATCAACCGACTCACTGAAGAAGTAAATAAAAGCAACAAGTCAGCCTCTTCCGAGTACCCAACAGTCCCTGAGTAATCGTACAGTGAGGGTTACACGCATACTCACGGAGGCATGTGCTCTATTATACTGTTCAGAAGATAAAAACCTTGGTGGTCATTGGCTTTGGATGCAATGAGCTTCTGGAAGACACCTAATAACCCAGGCTACAACAAATTAGATCAAATAATGTTCAGTTAAAGAGGCGAGGATTAACTGCTCCAAAAGTTACACTTTTAGCAGGTGATATTTTGGTTAAAGGGTGCGTGCTGTAATAATTAGCATTTTTGCTTTTGTTTCTACTTCTGAAGCATAGAGAGAAAATATCCCATCACAATAAGCCTTAACACTGTTTCTGAAATTAACCTATTTGGCTCTATTTTATTTTCTACCATGGAGATAGAGGATACCTAATTGTAATAAAATACACATTAGTATTTTCTACTGACTACTTTGTTACATTTAGGAATTTTTAAAAATCTGCCATCCTGTTTCTCTCCACGACCTTACAAAATGACAGTTACATCAAAATAAATCCCACTCACAATTTTGTCAGCCGCAGCACTTGCTATCGTGTTTGAACCACGTTCTAAGAACGCTTGGAGAAGCCTCACTAGAGCAGGGATATTTCCTGTTCTTTCCCAAAGCACTGGCTGAAGGAGATGAGGAAATAAGGCCATATAAGAAGACGGGATATCATTTTTGTGTGTTTCCAGAAGCAAAGACATCACTTGAAAGACGTATGGAATAAATTCTGTTGATAAAAGTAAAAACAGAGCTGTCAGCTTCATTACTAACGGCTCCCACAAAAAGGCACATACTTCATAGGCAGGCTCCATTTTATTAGCCGCTTTATAGTTTTATTCAGTAAGAAACAAACTTCCTTTAACTTACCTTGTACATCATTTTGTAAAATTTCAGTAAACACCAGAAACAAAGCCTCCTCAAAATTTACAACAGCAGCAGGGTTAGCTTTGCAAGTTATTCTTACGGACAGACAGATCGCTTCAAACATGTAGTGATTAAAGTGAGGTCTGCTTGGGTTCTGGAATGAGAAACAGACAACTTCCGAGTGACTATATTAAATATCTAAAATAAAACACATACACCTACCCTTTCAAAAACACATCGAGAGGCCATCTTTTAAAAACATCAGTATTAAAAACAGAAAAACATCAGTTACACTTGCCTGCATACATGTTGGAGTTTTATGCGGACTTTAACATTCAGAAAATAAAACAATACTAATGCCTATTTCTTTGGATTTTTTTTATGGGCAAAAGTCCACTATGAAAAATAATTCAAGTCACAGGGAGATGACTACACAAGCTTCAGTTCCCAGCGCTATAAGGAACTGGTCTCAAACCCGTGTGCCCTCCTAGAGCCATCCCTGTAAGCGGTGGTGGAAGAAACGAGCAGGGACATGTTAAGTCCTGGCTATGCCCCTAGCCTTGTGTGGGACCTTAGGCAAGCCTTAACCTCTGTGGGTCTCAATGTCTGTATCTACAGAGGGACGCTACTGTCTATCAGTGGTTTTCAGCTTTTAAAGCAACATAACCCTATTTTCCATCGAACAAAATCCTTCTTGGAAGGCTACCATATGAAGTTGACGAACTCAGAAGATTGGGGTGGGGGACCGGGGAAGACCCAATGTCTCTTCTCTCTCAATCCTCCAAGGCCCAACGCAGTCCAACACCCTTACCAGAACTCAGTGGGAAAATGATCACTGTTCTCCAAAGTCCCTGTAATAGTTCTATAAATTTATCTCCTTTCCATAGAGTAATTAGGAACAGGCACCTCAAAAAGAATTTTGGCAGCCTTAAGCTGACTTTTATTTTCTAAATCTTAGTATTAATAAATATGAATCAAAAGATCTATAAAATTTTCGATCAAAGGAATGGACTTTACATGGAGGAAGTAAGAGTAAAGGAGATCAGACACAAGGGACTACACCATTGTATAAAAGTCTGAGTACCTTATTTGTGTTCACTTGGTACAAAGCCTGCTTTCCTCCACCGAAGATCATTTCAGATCAATTATCTGTACTTTTTCAATTTTATTCAATGAAACATACTACTTTTAAAATGAGAATAATTCAAATGAAACATTTTAAAGTTTCTGGCCCTACACTTACAAAGCCATGCTGCAATGTCTCCAATCTGATACCTCCCCACACTTTCAAAAGGTACGTAACTGTTGGTCATGAAGAATCCAGAGAACTTTTCTTAAGCCTGACCCGCTGCCAGAGAGTTCTGAGGCTCAAACAGTTTGGACCATAAATTAAAAAGCAACTGTACTTTTAAAACTGGTCTTGTTACCTTACTAACAGCTAATAGCTTCTGTGTAAGCTGAGTGATGAGGGTGGGGATGTAGGGGATTATGGCTTCTTGTAGGAGGGAAAAACTTCTCATGATAGCTGTAAAATATAAAAACAGCAAGAACAAATAGTTAAAATTCAGAACAAAACAGTGATTAGGAGAAAAAAGAAAAAAAAAAGTCCAGACTCATCACCAAAATTTTTAAGACCCTTAAGCAACCCCCAGATAGCTCTCTATATTTAAAAACAATCTAAATTTCCTTTCCTTTCAAAATTACGCCAAGGACGGACAACAAAATTTAGCTACTTTCAGAAGGCCTAAGGTATAAAAGAAAAAAGAGACAATAAGAAATAATAAGTGACTAAAGAGGCAAACACCGAGCAGGAGGATGTGGTAGAATGACTGGGGAAGGGTGAGGGACAGTAGCTGAAGGGAGGACAATTTCCAGTCTCTTTCAATTAGAAACCAGTGCCAGGTAATGTTTAGCCCTCGCCAAATGGACACATCACAGCCTACCAAAAACTGAGAGAAGACCATCTGCCCATCTCCCTCCAAAAACAGATCAGGAGCCCAAGAAAAATCTAAAAATACATATAAAGCTACGAAGGGTCAACACTACAAGAATACTGCTCATTAATAGATGCCTAAAAACATTTGGCATGGGAGACAGACACAGTATCAAGCTAAAAATGTACATAATTGTTTCCGCATAAGTTGAATAGATGTTTACCAAGTACAGCAGCTACTGCACATCGGGCACAGAGGATAGAAAGTTATCCTCTCTCGGCTCCTAAACTTTGCCATGTTTCTTCTACCTGAGCCAGACTCCCCTTCCAGCTAGCTAACCACTGCGTATCCCTCACTCCCTAGACAAAGTGATCCCTGAGCTGGGTCAACGGGTTTGAGGATGGATCAGTGCCCCTCCTCTGGGCTGCCAGAGTCTGTTCACTCACTCATCCAGCAGTACTTATTGAGAAGGTATTACATCCGGGTGCTCTCGCACACCCTAGGAACACAATAACGAGACTACACGGCAGTGAACCTCACAGAAATGGACATGAAACAACAGCAGTTATGCATCACCGTTGGGAGAAGTACGGTGCTGAAAACACACACAAATACACACCTAGACACACTCTTATCCACACAAACACATGTACACACACATACACAACATACCCCAGGGGCCTGAACCGCCATCAGGGACAGTTTATTTGAAAAGCATTTCCTATGAGTCAGACACAGCTGGGCTGTTGGAATGCAACAGTGACTAACACTGCCCCTGAAGTCAGAGCTGTCACCGCAACGCTCTCCCAACGTAGCAGCAGGCAGGTGCTTACAGCTGCCTGTGTTCTTGGCAGTAGCTCTATGGAGGCAGGATGCGTGTGGAGCCTAGCAAGTACACCCGGGTTTCACGCCAAGACCTAGCCTAGCGTGCCAGCAATAAAAGTCTGATCTGATCTCTGCCATCAAGAAAGTCAATCTAGGGAAAGAAAAAGGGAGTCTGCTATTTTTCCTTTAACAAGAGGAGCTCTATATCAAAATAGGGTAAATTTTTTTTCTGAAAACACTGTTAAAAGATTTTCCATTTAAAAATATCTAAACCTACCTAATGCTTAGCCAACAGTATCTGGTTCATAGACTACGTAACCTGAAGTACAACTCAGAGCATTCACCCCTGTAATCGGAGATGGGATTCTTACAGTCTGTACACCAGGGAAACGGCCTACCTTTCATAATATATTCATTTTCTGAAGAGCCAGGAAGTGTGAGAGCTTTGAAAAGGTTTGTTAGCAGAATCTCAACAAACGGTGCGATTTCTGCGGCTGTAAAGCTATAGATGAAAAAACAGCTTTCAGTCACTGCCAACTCTTGAGCTGATCACTCTGGAATACCCTAGGGCAACCACTAAATCACACTTCTGGGCATAAAAGCGAGCCATCTCCCACCACTGACAATCAACAGACAGCTTAGGAAAGCAACTGTTTACATGTGTTCATGTTAAGTTCCTAAAAAGGCATATCTGGAATCAAACACAAACCAAAATCCAGGCAAACCTGACATCATCTAAAGCTGTTCAGGTCACCCTTGGTTCATACCTATCAGCACCGAGAACACAGCTCAGACTCTCGGGGTCTCAGTCATCTGCTTTTCCTGGAGCAGGTGCATAAATCCTGCATGAGTTCTGAGCCTGAAGACAAGTACTGGTTTGACTCACCTCAAAAGATGTCCTTTCAACCCTTAATTGGCTCTAAGAATATCTGCACTTCAAGTTCTTGATGAAGAAAAGAAACTAGAACTGTTTTCCATCTCTTACCCAAAGCTCAGTTTCAAGAAATAACACTGCTGAAGGATGGCCTGAAAGACATGCAGACCATCCATTCCTCTACATTTTCTCCTTGGCTCAGGCCTGAAAAGCTACTCTCTGAGACCCTAGAGAACTGCTTTCACTCAGTTGCGTCCTATCTCCACACGGAGTAATAATGCAAAAACAGCCACGTAAAAACAACTTTGTCGCATGATGTTGCTAAGAACACTCCCTTAATGAAGGCCCATTTCTGAGCTGCCTTCTGAGTAACTGTTTAATTTTAATCTCAAGGACACTGAAAATTTTAACTCCCCAAGTTGCCCTCTATGCCTTGGTTGCAAGGAGAAAGCACATAAATTTCAGGAGTTTCTTTAACTCCTATACAGGATCCTTGGACACCCATTTCTTTTTAGAATCTCACATTATTTTCCTTTGCTCCAATTTCCTATTTAACTTTTTGTCATCATGTATCTATTTATAGTCCTTTTGGACTGAGACACAGAATAATGAGGGAAAAGTACACATTTATTTTTCAAACTACTAATGACATTATGGATACAGTCAAAGAGATCTTTGACCAGCACAGAACAGTTCCCACCCTAAGCTGAAAAAATACAAATGGCTTAGAATCAAATACTTACAGAGTGGTGTTGTTAGGCCCTCTCATGGTAAACAGCCTCTCAAGGGCATGTGCGGCATAAGTGTGAACAACAATACTTTCAGCTTGAAGGTGATTAATCAAGAGAGGAATAGAGACTAAAAGATGTTCTTTTGGTACCTGAAAAACACAGTCACATGCATGCTTTAACTCGATGCGGTCTTAGAAGGGCTTGCTGATTCTGGAAAGTGTGTTTTTTCAGCTGTTACAATGGGAGATGATACGGTTGAGAAATCAGAACTTCTACTCCATGTAATGGCTCAATTCACATTCACTTTTCCAATTCTCTTTCTCTGAGCATTAAACTATGGTCAGAGGAAAATCTTGTAGATAAAAACACACACTGTAAAATAATAATATTATGGACAAGCAAACTAAGATTTCATTATTAAGAACTATGCTTTTCACTAACAGGTATTTCTTGGCAAAGTCATTCAAGCTGTCTGTGCCTCATTTTCTCTTCTGAAAAAAGGGGTGGTGCAAAAATAAGAATATTAATCTTCACTAGAAACTTCTGGGGCACCTGGGTAGCTCAGCCCATTGAGCGCCCGACTCTTGATCTCAGTCAGGTCTTAATCTCAGGGTGGTGAGTTCAATACCGTGTTGGGCTCCATGCTGGGTGTGGAGCCTATGAAAGAAAGAAAGAAAAGAAGGAAAGGAAGAAAGGAAGAAAGGGAAAGGGAAAGGAAAGGGAGGGAAGGAAAGAAGGAAAGAAAGGAAAGAAAAGAAAGAAGGAAAGACAAAGAAAGACAGAAAGCTCTAAAAATTTAGAATTCCCATTCATTACTCTTTAAAAAAAGAGAATAGCTTCAGGGTGCCTGAGTGGTGCAGTGGGCTGAGTATCTGACTCTTGATCTTGGCGCAGGTGGTGGTCTCGGGGTCATGACATCGAGCCCCCCATCGGGCTCCGTGTTTGGCACAGAGTCTGTATGACTCTCTCTCTTTCTCTCCCTCTGTGCCCCTGGCCCCTGCCGCATGCGTGCGCTCAGTCACTCACTCTCTCAAACAAATCTTTAAAAATGAATAAATAAAATAAAGTAGAACAGCTTCACAAGGTTGCATGTAACCCTGGTAAATACATGCCAAAGACATAAAAATTATAAATCACGAAATTACAGAATCACCCACAAGAAATAAACTGTGAATATTCTAAGGATACTACACAACTATTAAAAAATGAATTACATTTTCTAAAATGAGTACGTCTCAAAAACAATATTAAGCACAGTAAAAAAAAGAAAACCACATGTAGAACAAACCTATTGCATGATATCATTTATACAAATAAAATTTTAAACCTATAGAATACTATGGGATGCCTGGGTGGCTCAGTTGGTTAAGTGTCTGCCTTCGGCTCAGGTCATGATCTCAGGGTCCTGGGATCGAGTCCCACATTGGGCTCCCTGCTCAGGGGGGAGTCCTCTTCTTCTGCCCCTCCCCCCTGCTTGTGCACACTTTTTCTCAAATAAAATCTTTAAAAAAAAGACAAGACACATAATCAACCATAAGCAATGTGTATACCTTTTTTGGATCCCAATTTCTTATGAAAATCACCTTATAATGATTTTTGAGACAAAGGAGAAAATTAAGCATGGTCTGGAATCCCAAGTTTGTAAGAAGTTACTGTTTCGTTAGATGTGGATGGCAAGTAGGACTGCACAGAAGGGAAGAGAAGCTGGGATACAATAAAACTCTTAAGAGATTAAGTGGCATACAACATATAAATCAAAAGCTACTTACTTGATTCCTAAAAATCATAATGTATTTGATACCATCAGCTTTAAGGACAGGAAATTCATTCACTATTAAAAAAATAAAGCCACAGTTATTTAAGTGCTAAGGACTATTACTCCCAGATTGGTGACATTATCGGATTTTTGAAATATAGTCTGGTAACCAAAATGTCAAGTAACTGAAGCTTAATTAATTATATAAAGACCTACTCTGTAGCTACTCGTTCTGGTAAGATTATGATTAATTTTGTTTTCACCTCTTGTGAGTCATTACAAATGGACACGCACTTACTACTTACAGTAACTGAATAAAAATGATTCAGACCACAAGCTAATGACAATGTATCATCTTTTAGCTAGAAGTGAAGCTATTCTGAATCAAAAACATGTTTCTCAGGCTGGGATTTGCTTTAATGTATGTGCTACCGAAGCAAGCACTGGCTGGGATTTCCTTTAAACTGCTCTAATGGTGGGAAAATAAATTAGTGAAAAAAGACAGAATATTGGTCAATTACTTAAAATTCTTAAAGCTAAATGGCAGTAAAACATGCAGGTCCATTACAACAGTCTCCCTTTTAGTGCATTTAAAATTTCCATACAAAAAGTTTTTTGTTTTTTGTTTTTAAATTTAAAGTAGGCCCCATGCACCATGTGGAGCCCAGCTCGGGGCTTGAGCTCATGACCCTGAGATCAAGACCTGAGCTGAGATCAAGAGTCAGACACTTAACTGACTGAGCCACCCAGGTGCCCGCCATACAAAAAGTTTTTTAAAAAAGGAATACATAATGTATCTTGATCAACATACTTTCATAAACATAGGAAGTTATCCTTATCAGTTTGAAGTACTTCAAATTTACTTCAATTTTTAAGATTTCATTTTTCAAATGAGAAGGGAAAGAAAACTGAAGTATAATTCCTAGAGTAAGCAGCACCAGCAAAACAAAGCTGAGCTACAATTTCATCTTAGTTGTTCCTATTTTCCTTCTACACAAGCAACATCTTTAAAGAAAGTTAATTTCAACTGGGCAAGATGTGGGGAAACCATTTGAGATTTTATTCAATAAAAGAAATAAGGGATGCCTGGGTGGCTTATTCGGTTAAGCGGCTGCCTTCAACTCAGGTCATGATCTCAGAATCCTGGGATCGAGCCCCACGTTGGGCTCCCTGCTTAGTGGAGAGCCTGCTTCTCCCTCTGCTCGTCCCCTGCTCATGCGCTCGCTCTCTCTCAGATAAATAAAATCTTAAAAAAAAAAAAAAAAAAAGGAATAACTGCAACAAGGATAGGAGCCAATCTTTTGAGTATCATGGTGCTGTAGTGCCCCTATTACGACTTTTGCCCTCATGTTGCTTATTCTGTAGTGTAAAATAACAATGCAGGGGTCCCTGGATGGCTCAACCGGCAGAGCACGTGAGTCCCGATGTTCAGGCTCTTGAGTGTGGCCACACGTTGGGTGCAGAGATAACTTTAAAAAACAAAACAAAACAAAAAAAAACCTCAAGTAAAAAGTGTTGTAAGTGGGATAAAAAACTTTTCGCAAACTCACCGTTAGCTGATTTTAAATCAGGGAGAATATGATTCACAAAGAACTCAGTCAGGTTTACAAGTTCATTTGCTTGTGTAATTCCATGCTGAAAAACAAATTTTTAACAGGGTAAATGACATGAAATGCCTGTATCCATCTAACACATAGAAAATTTAGGCAACTTTTTAAAGAACAGATTACAGGGGCGCCTGGCTGGCTCAGTTGGTTAAGCGTCTGACTCTTCATTTCAGCCTAGGTCATCATCTCAAGATCATGAGGCCTGAAGCCTGCTTAAGAATCTCTCTCCTCCTCTCCGCCTCTAAAATAACTAACAGGTTACAAATTGAGATGAACACTTCAAATCACAAACTGCTTAAATACAAAAAAAAAAAAAAAAAAAAAAGACTACTTTAATAGACAATAAAGAAATCTCCCTAAATTAAGGAACGGCTAAATTTAAATTTAGCACATTATATACACTGAGTCTCAGCTAGGGAAACAAATGGTATCTATCAGTTTTCTGTCCATAAGAAAATTAAGTGCTTAATATAACCAGTGTAAAGTCATCTTGGGAAACTATATGAATTCTAATCAGAATAGGTTATCTAGGAAGGAAATGTATTACTTCTGATTTCTGTGGTTACTACACGAAGTCTATTTTAGAAACAAAACTATACTGAAAAGATTCACCTTCTGTGTTTGGGCTTTTGATGCCAAAGATGTCACTAGGTAAATGGCTGCATCTTTGTGTTTCCAGTTGACAGATGGGTTTTTTGCATATTCCTGCAGCATGGAATTAACATAACCAGAGAAGATTCCTGTCACGGGTCCTTCAAAAAACTTGCACAATCCTCGTACTAGATCACAAGCAGCTCTGCGTCTAGTATCAATATCTATAAAATCAAACGGAAATCGATCATAGGAGAAAGAAACGACCACCAACCAACGGATCAAGATTATAAGGCAACAGATTGTCATCTGACCGCTCTTAGCAACACCAACAATGAAAAAAACATTAAAAAAGAAGAAAAAGAACATTCTTTTGTTCATAAGAAACACAAAATGGGAACTAAAAAGGTTACTGTCGTAGTTACACACTAATAAGCATATAAAAAAGAGAAGGCAGATGATTCAACACTGGACACTATGCTCATGCTCTTTAAGGTGTACAAGGTTAGAGGAGGAGAGGCAGCTGAAACAACATACTTACCCTGACTCCCGCTCCTCCCCACAGTGACCAGAAAAAGCAACATTAAAAAAGCCTTGCTATCAGACTAAGTTAAAACCCAAAATACATACCAGATCCTTCCAAATCTCTTCTTATGTACTCCTCAGAATTATCTTCAAAGGCTTCTTCATCAGCAGCTACAAAGAGAGATGGCACTTCAAATAACCCCTCAAAAAGCATGACAAGTCATTGTACTTTCATAGCCAAGTATGCAGAAGACTACGTAAAACTGCCACATTTTCCAGTAAAATGTTCCTTCCCAAAAAGGGGAATACATATATATATGTATATGTGTGTATATATGTATATATACATATATATTTTTTTAAGAATTTGAGAGAGAGAGGGGAGAGTGAGAGAGAGAGAGAGAGAGAGCATGAGCAGGAGGAAGGGGGAGAGGGAGAGGGAGGCAGGCTCCCCGCTGAGCAGGGAGCCCAATTCAGGGCTCGATCCCAGGACCCTGAGATCATGACCTGAGCCAAAGGCAGACGCTTCACCAACTGCACCACCCAGGTGCCCCTACTTCATATATTCTTAATCATTACTTAAGAGCAGTAAATGCCACCCTAAAAGGTTAGGTAATAGGTAATTCACACAGCTCACTTGTTCTAATGTGACCAGTGTTCCCCAGAATTGGACTTTATCACCAACTTGAAAAAGTTCAATGTTGCAGCTAACCTTTAAGGATGCCAACTTCTTATTCCGCTAGAGAAGGACATTAAAAAAACAAAGAGCCTAACAACCATAATCACCATTATTTCATAAAAGTCATTTCAAACCAGAAAAACTAGGATAGGCAACACCAAAATAAAGATTTGTCCTTTACAGTTTTATGAAAACATAAAAGGAAATTTAAAAAACCTCATTGTATTGTCCTTGATTCCTCTTTTAGTTCCTGATAATTTGAGAACCACTGATCTAATAATTATTTTGACATAAAACACAATTCCTCCCATATTTACTACCTGTTCTTCCCAGCTGTAAGAAGAAAAGACAGTTTATATACAAATACAGAGTCTTAGGACCCTCTTAACCTTAATCAGAAACTAAGTGGGCTTCAGCTCTGCATTTAAAGGTTATCAATCACTTCCACGCTCAATTGTTTGACAACAGCTATTTGCCTCAGTGAAACACTAAATCAAAACCAGATTCTTTCCTAAACTGAGATCCTGGATGTTTTACTTTCTTCTCAATATAATAGGAACTTTTTTTAGCCTTATTCAGTATTTCTGTGAAAAACGCTCTGCAGTAGAAACAAAGCTCATCAAAGCAACACTCACAGATGTCTTTTGTTACCACTTTTTTTTCCTTCTGTCTTGGTTTAGAAAATGGGGAATAAGTGACTGACAGAAAGTTTTAATTAGCAATAAGAAAAAATTAGACTGAATATATTATAAAAAGCAACAGGGAGCAGACTTAATAATAAATTTATACTAATATATGCTTTAAAAAACCAAGCTTTCAATCTCCTGAAAAGGCCTTAGACTTTGCTATAATTACCTCTAAATTCCATGTTAGGCACAATAACCTTCTCACAGATACTTGTCAGCGTGTTCTGGTCCTCAAATAGATTCTTATAGTGAGGTCTCTCACAAACTGAAGCCAGAAACTGAATTGCATTACTTACTAACTGGAATAAAACACAAAAATAGGCATTTTTAAAAATAGGCATATTTTTAAGAGCAAAACTGAATCATTTATTTCTTGGGGGAGGCAGGGAGGGAATGTCTTATTTGTCTGCACCATCATCTTACCAAGTCATATTTAACCTCTTGACCTGTTGTAACTAGTAAATTCCAGATGGCTGTGACAAAACGAGGCAGGTACCGTTGAAATTCTTCATCATACTTCTGTGCATAGAGTGCAGCATTATCACAAATCTGGGATTTTAAGAGCTCCAATAAGCCAGCTTCCTCTTCATCCTCACATAAGAAGAAACAGAAAACTCAAACATCAAACTTTAATGTTACCATAAATATAGAGTAGCCGTAATTCCTAAAACTAAAAATAAAACCTAGGGTTGTAATCTACATCAATGCCACCCACTGCCAATGTATTCATTTAGTCTTTCAAATAAATAACAAATGAAATGCTTATAATTTATTAATTACAGAGTGCAGCTCTCAAAGTTTTCAAATTAAATAGAGACTTTTCCTCTGGTTGTGGAATTATGAAATATTTACATATTCAATTAAAAATAACATATTCCTAGAGAAATCTGAATGATAAAAAGGCCATATCACAGTTTCCTTTGTAACATGGTCAGCTATACTGTCTTACTATCTCCTCCCAAAAGGTTCTCATTTCAAATACATTAAGATAAAATAATACTATAAGATGATGGGGCGCCTAGGTGGCTTAATCAGTTAAGCGTCTGCCTTTGGCTTAGGTCATGATCCCAGGGTCCTGGGATCGAATCCCACATCGGGCTCCCTGCTCAGGGGGGAGTCTGCTTCTCCCTCTCCCTTTGCTCGTGTGCTCTCTCACTCACTCTCTCTCTCTCTCTCAAATAAATAAAATCTTTAAATAATAATAATAATGATGCTACAGGATTCTCACCAATAATATTCTGGTTATAAAATATTAAACAGCAATCTAATTTAGTGGTCAAACTTGTGGTCTGCAGGCCTGCTGCCTATTTTTGTAAGTAAAGTTTTACTGAAACACAGCCATGCTCATTCCTTCTTTATATTTACACAACTTACAGTATTGCCTATGGCTGCTTTCATTCAACTACAACTGCAGAGCTGAGAAGCTGGAACAGAGACTGTACAGCCCACAAAGCCAAAAATAAATTTACCCCCTAAACCTTTATAGGAAAAGTTTGCCCACACCAATCTAAACCATGACTGTCACTTATATAATGATTACTGTAATGGCAATCCACAAACACCTTTTGAGCTGTACTATGTGCCAAAGAACTCAAATTTAGAAGAGCGAACAGGTGGCTCCCCAAGGCATAATGTAAGGGATGTTACACAGTGAGGACATAAGGTAGTACCTGGCTGAACGGGCCAACAGCTCCCTGTAAGAACCCTAGGTGAAAAACTTCCTTTAGATGTTAAGTGTGAAGAAGACCTTTGTTTTCTGAGGGCATTTTTTCCTACTGGACTGAAATAATTATTTCATGGGAGCCATATTGTTTTTTGTTGCTTTTTAGTTGGTAAATCTCAGACAAAATTTGCTGTACACCCACAGAAACAATTCTCTCTCTGCACCCCACTCCCAAAAACTGATTTGAATCACCTATTCTAATTTTATTTGAAATGGAAACATTCTTAGTATTTTGCTCTTTATGTTTTCTGTTTCTTGGAAAAAGAGGTAGATCATAAGTCTATCAATAAACAAGCAAATGAGAATACAAAGTGTTATGATGAAAAGTACATATTATTATAAAACCCAGACCAGAAACCGTAACACATTACAAACCTTCATAATGTCCCCATGTTCCCATGCTGCACTGACTTTTTAAGAAGAGGCTATTGGTACAAAGGTTTAAGTTTTCTTAATATCTTCAATGATAGCTTTCTATTTCATAAAATGTTCACACTGTGAACACTCTGAGGCCTTACTTTCAATCCTGTAAAGAAATAGCCTTCTCTATAAATTGTGAATCTACCTATCCAGGGCCACAATAAGAGTAATTCTATGTGCTAAAAATAACCAAACATAGGGGCGCCTGGGTGGCATAGCGGTTAAGCGTCTGCCTTTGGCTCAGGGCGTGATCCCACCGTTATGGGATCGAGCCCCACATCAGGCTCCTCTGCTATGAGCCTGCTTCTTCCTCTCCCACTCCCCCTGCTTGTGTTCCCTCTCTCGCTGGCTGTCTCTATCTCTGTCAAATAAATAAATAAAATCTAAAAAAAAAAAAAAAAACAAAAAACAACAACAACAAAAAAAAACCAAACATAAACTGAATTTAAATAAAAAATAATTTTAAAAAATAACCAAACATAGAACATCCCACATAATCAATGATTACTTATATTCTTGGATTCTACCTCTTAACAGTGCAAGAGTAAAAGAATTTTTAGGAACCAAGACTTAAATGTCCAGTAGAACATCCAACTCTCGATCTCTGGTCCCTGAGTCTGAGCCCCAAGCTGGGCACATAGTTTACTTTAAAAATAAGCAAACAGGAGAGCGTGGGTGACTCAGTTGGTTAAGCATCTGCCTTTGGCTCATGATCCCAGGGTCCTGGGACTGAGCCCAACATCAGGCTCCCTGCTCGGTGGGGGAGTCTGCTTCTCCTTCTCCCTCTGCCTGCTGCTCCCCGTGCTTGTACCCTCTCTCTGTGTCAAATAAATAAATAAAACATTTTAAAATTAAATAAATAAATAAATGCTCTCAGGACACCTCGGTGGCTCAGTTGGTTAAGCATCTGCCTTTGGCTCGGGGTCACGATCCCAGGGTCCAGGAATCGCATTCCACATCAGGCTCCCTGCTCAGTGGGGAGCCTGCTTCTCCCTCTGCCTGCTGCTCCCCCTGCTTGTGCTCGCTCGCTCTCTGACAAATAAAGAAAATCTTAAAAATAAATAAATAAATAAAATGCTCTCAAATAACTTTTCGTTTTCTGAAGTCTAACTATATTCCAAAGTTTTCAGAGGGTACTCTTTTTATTTTACATTTTTAAAAATTGAGATATGATCAAAATCTAATATTTCAAGCAATTCTTCATTTAAAACAGGGCTACCTGTGAAACATTTTTAAATACTTACATCCGTTTGTAGAAGCTTATTATCTAATGTTAAGAGGGTATGAAAATTGTTCATCCAAGTTTCCATATTATCTTCAAAAAATTCAGGGAGGTCCTAAAGAACAAACACTGACTTGAGACTTTTGATTAAAATGAATGTTATTTTAGTAAGCTTTGCCCCCATGCCAAACATTTCCCACATGCCAACAGCCTCAAGTCCACACTCCTCAGCCTGAGCCAACCATTAACTATTTAGATAAGAATTCTCTATTCCAGTTGAGTCTGGCAGCTGAATAAATCATTGTCTCTTTGGTTTATACACTTTCAACTACAAATGATGCCACCTAATTCCTGTCCCAATTTAAATTCACTTATTCTTTTAAGGTCCAGCTAAGGCTGAATGAAGCCTTTCCTTACAAAAACTCAAGTACCTACCAGTATCTTCCTTTTCCTTTCTCAATTATTGCATTTATTGTAAGATGACCACCAATTCAGACTTACTGTCTTATATAGCTAAGACTGATTTCCTGTGCCACAGTACTGCCTTCTTAATGAGATAAGCCACCCCAAGGATAAAGATTATGGCCCCTTTCTTTGGTTTTCCAGACTATGCCTAACAAGGTACTAAGAGCCTCATTCTATCTGACTTCTAGGAAGTAGAATTCAAAAGAAAGTGTAAACAAAAACAGTGATATCCTTTAAGTAAAAATTTTTCAAACCGGTGTCCATCTGAACACTGATGCAGATACACCATTTTGGGCTGTTCTTCTCCTATTCTGCCTATTCCTGTTGGAGAACGCTCTTCCTACCACTCTGAGTGCAATCATGTTACTAGGAGAAAGTCCAGGTACTCGGCCCTGGTTACAAACAATGAAAAGGCCACACTGTTCCTCTTGCATCTCAGCATAGTAATCTGCACCATGAAGACCCCTCTTCTCATTCCTAGAGCACTGAATCTCAAAGTATTGATTCAAGAAAAAGAACAGAGGCCACTATCTCAGCAGCAAGACATTTTCTACTAGAAGCCTATGGCTATGTATCCTCTGAAATGCCACTGGTTCTTATACCTCCCAAAACCTGGTTTTTTAGCGTTCTGTCTCCCCTGCTTCCAATAAAAGCCTTTTTCTTATAAGCTAGCCATAGACCTCTAACAAAAACACTGTTCCTCCAGTGTTAATATCCACTTAAATGAATAAAAGAGAAAGGTCGAGAATATGACCTCTCCATGTCTTCAATAATACAGTATACAGGGTGACTGTCCAAAACAGTGATTTAGGAAGTAGGGTCCTCTAAGTTATTAGACTATAAGAAAACGCTACCTTGGGGCGCCTGGGTGGCACAGCGGTTAAAGTGTGTGCCTTCAGCTCAGGGTGTGATCCCGGGGTTATGGGATCGAGTCCCACATCAGGCTCTTCCGCTAGGAGCCTACTTCTTCCTCTCCCACTCCCCCTGCTTGTGTTCCCTCTCTCGCTGGCTGTCTCTATCTCTGTCAAATAAATAAATAAAATCTTAAAAAAAAAAAAAAAAAAGAAAATGCTACCTTTCCCCATGAAATGTCCTAGAAATATCTCTAGGAATGACTATAAAACAGAATACTACTTGTAGACAAAGAGTGGGGGGGAGTCAGAAAAAAACTGATTCTTTCAGAAAAGTCAATGCTGGCAAAGAAGTCTTTATTAATTGAAAACCTGTATATTTGACATCAAAGAATCATAAGTGAGAAATATAACAAAACTTACCTGAAAGTTTAAACTGTAGAACAATTTTGAGATAAGGATCAGGGAAGAAAAAAGAATCCTTAGGGCAGAGGCATCATTTGCATGGGTACTGCAGAGTTCAATAGTAGCCTTAGGAAGGAATTTAGGGACATGGTTTTAGTGTACTGTCAACTTTAGTGAAACAGGCTGAGACTACTTATATCCTCTCCAAAATTTGGCTTTTAAATAGTAGTGTACAGTCATTGAAGAGATTCTGAAAAATATGTTACAACAGTATATATTTTTAAATTGTCCACAATAGCATTACTAAAAGTCCAATGTTAATATTTAGACTAGATCCTTCCACTCTCCTTCGTGCATATAAAAATATTACCAAACTGTCTTTATATGCTCTCATTAAATGATTCCCTTGGCATCTAAGTTGTTTCCAATTATCTGTTATTCTACCTGCAATAAACAGGCTTATCTATAAAACTATGCACACCTCTAACTTTCACGGTATGAGAGTCTAGAAATGTATTACAAAAGCAGATCAGTATGTTATGAGCACAGATTTTGCAAGCCAGACAGACCTGGATATAATTCAGACTCTGTTGCTCATAATGAGCATTACTTTGAGCAAGTAAGTTATTTTACTGAGCCCCAATCTCCTCATGGATAATCTGAAAATAATGCCTGCCTCAGAAAGAGACTACGAGAATGAAGAAATATACATGAAATACCCAGTATTTTGCACACTATGTAAAAGACACTCAACATGGTACTTCCTATATTCTGGAGTAAAGAAATACGAATATTAAGGTTTTCCAAATGAAATGTCAAACTCCAGACAATACCATCTATAATCCAAAGGACAGGACATAAGAGTGTTCATTTCACTGCACTCTGGCTAACAGTTTTAACATCAGTAAAAAGAAGTAAGAATCTTTACCAACCCAATAGGTAGAAAATATTGATTACATTTTGTCCAATTTTATTTTTTTAGATAAAAATGTATCATCAGTAAGACATCCTAACCATGAAAAATCCTGTGTACACTCTACATCTTACAAAGTTGTGAAAATCACAAAACTTTCCTTTTTGAAAAAAGGAAATGAGCAGCTTTTCCAGAGTTAGCAAACTAGGCTTGAGGCTTAGCTCCATTTTTATTAGCTGTGTGATACTGAACCTTCTTAAAAAAAAAAAAAAATATATATATATATATATATCTTTCAATCTTACGGGGTTCTCACAGAGACGAAGAACATGTTTAAGAAAATAGCCTGTGCACTATAAGGGGACGTACAAACACATAAATTAATCCGTTCCACTACACAGTCAAATTAAAATGAGGAGCAATTCCTTTAGAGACACAAACTCAAAAACGTACGTAAAATAATACAATAGCCTGGGATTTGCTTTTAAACATTCCTACAAAATGAGGGGAAGGGAAGAAAAAAAAAGTAATACTGTTAAACTTGTGTAAGAGATAGTGGGGGTTCACTAGATTGTCTTCTCTATTTCCGTGTAGGTTTGGAATTTTTCAAAGCAATGTTGCTCTAAATATTACCTATCAAATAGACTTTCAAAGCATTCTCTTAAACAGAATTTACACAAATAATTAAGCGATTTAAAATATTAAGTAATTTTAAAGTATCACCAAGATGTTATTCCATTACCTTAAAAAGATTAGTCAAAGGCAAAGCAAAGGCATCCAGAACAAGTTTAATTTCAGTCCATAACTCATTTGACTTAAATTCATGGCGATATCTAAAAAATTAAGGTAAAATAAGTAAATTTACAAGTTTCTGTATACTAACTTCAGGTCTTCCAGAACAGATTAGAGAAAAACCCATGGCTAGATAGCTTTCTGAAATTCAAATGGATTTCTTGGTTTTCTTTTTAAAGGAATCAAGCACCGTTTATTAAGACCTTATTTCACAGTAATAGAGCTACATGAAATAAACATCCCACTTAAGAAACAAACACAGGGCGCCTAGGTGGCTCAGTTGGTTGGGTATCTGCCTTTGGCTTAGGTCGTCACGGTCCCAGAGTCCCAGGATTGAGCCCCACGTTGGGCTCCCGCTCACTGGGGAGTCTGCTTCTCCCTCTCCCTCTGCACCTTCTCTCCCCCTCTCTCCCAAATAAAAAAAAATCTTAAAAAAAAAAACAAAAAAAAACAAAACCAATAATGAACTGAGAAGCTTGCCAAATTCAAAGGAATGACAATAATCACAAAAATACAACTGTTTATATAAGAAAAAGTGTTTGAAAAAAGTTATTTTAAAAACATGAATTTATGGGGCGCCTGGGTGGCTCAGTCGTTAAGCGTCTGCCTTCGGCTCAGGTTGTGATCCCAGGGTCCTGGGATCGAGCCCCGCATTGGGCTCTCCGCTCGGTGGGAAGCCTGCTTCTCCCTCTCCCACTCCCCTTGCTTGTGTTCCCTCTCTCGCTGTGTCTCTCTCTGTCAAATAAATAAATAAAAACATGAATTTATGAGGGCACCTGGCAGTCTCAGATGGTAGAGCATGTGCCGTTTGGATGTTGGAGTCATGAGCTGAGCCCCAGGTTGGGTGTACAGATTACTTAAAAATAAAATCTTTAAGGAGCGCCCGGGTGGCTCAGTTAAGCATCCAACTCTTGATTTTGGCTCAGGTCATGATCTCAGGGTTGTGAGATCGACCCCCATGTCAGGCTCCCTGCTCAGTAATAAGCTGGCTTAAGATTCTCTCTCCCTCTCCTTCTGCCCCTCCCTCAACACGCGTGCTCTAAGTAAATAAAATCTTCAAAAAAATAAAATCTTTAAAAAAGGAAGTATGAATTTATCAATACCTTTTAAATAAAGAATGTGCTGTACGAAGGACTCCATTAATAACATGGAAATCTCCACTCTGAAACCGATTCACCATTTCTGTCAACAAGTCAGGCCATTTCTGAGGAAAATCTTCTCTGCCAATAATGCTAATGGCATCACTTAACTGGGGGGAGGAAAAAGATTAATTAGATGAAAGTTCCACAAACAAGCCTCCTCCTTGAACAGTAGGGCCTTACGTTACCTGCTTCTGAATTTGCTCTGGGCTGCTGAGCATCAAGTGCACTATGTTGGCTTTAATGGCTACTCGGTCAGCTTCACAAATTTTGTTTGGTTCATCTTCAACCTAAAAGCAAAACATCAACAGCAAGTAACATAAAGTCCATATCCATGACCATATAGGTTTATAGAGAAAATAGAACCACTTTCTTTTTTTTTCTGGTTTTCTAAGAAAAACATAAGGGAAGGCAGGGCCTTCCTTATAGGAATGGCTCAGATTCCTTCAACAATCTGACGAAAGCATAAACTCTTCTGCAGAAAAATATACATTCCCTGATGCCAATTAAGAATCTCTGTTCTGGGGGCGCCTGGGTGGCACAGCGGTTAAGCGTCTGCCTTCGGCTCAGGGAGTGATCCCAGGGTCCTGGGATCGAGCCCCACAGAAGGCTCCTCCGCTGGGAGCCTGCTTCTTCCTCTCCCACTCCCCCTGCTGTGTTCCCTCTCTCGCTGGCTGTCTCTCTGTCGAATAAATAAATAAAATCTTTAAAAAAAAAAAAAAAATCTCTGTTCTAAACGTAAACTTATCAGAACACGTGGTGAAAATCTTTATGGATCTACACTGCCTAGCCCACATTCATCCTCAGAAGTTTCGCTCTGACTTGCACCTTAGGTCAGAGTATTTTCAATGAAAACTTCTTGACCATTACCAGTTTAAATGCATCCAGGACTACATCACTCAAAGAGGTTCTAGAAGTCTCACTAGTTTTACAAATCAAGAGAAAGGAAGAGGGCTAGCATGTCTGCAAGGAGAGGGATGGATGTTTAAACATTCTGACTCACCAGCTGTTTCTTCACTACATGAAGTTAACACCTGACTACACAAGCTTAGAAACAGTATTTACTACTAAACTCTTTCATGAAATGAAGACAAAAGGAGAATTCTAAATATTTAGGCAGATTTAAGGTTGACATTTTAGAAAAACTGACCATTTTTGTCAACCTTAATACTTTCTAAATTTCATTACTGCTATCACTTCAAAACAATTCTCGTTTTTTCTTTATCCTAAGCAAGCGTTTCCTCAACCTCAGCATTACTGGCATTCTGGGCCCAGACCTTTGTTGTAGGAATGGTTTTGTACACTGTAGGATGGTTGGCAGCATCCGTGGTTTCTACCCACTAGATGGCAGTAACACTCCCTGCCCGTGGCCCACCAGGAACAACCAAAATGGCTCCAAAGATCTCTGTGGGCAAAATTACCCCCATTAAGAACCACTGTCCTAAGGTAGGGAAAATACCTTAATTTCTTAATTTCTAATTTTATACCAGTTATTAAACTTGCAGTACAGGGGCTCCTGGGTGGCTCAGTCAGTTAAATGGCTGCCTTTGGCTCAGGTCATGGTCCTGGGGTCCTGGGATCCAGCCCCGCATTGGGCTCCTGCTCAGTGGGGAGTCCGCTTTTCCCTCTCCCTCCTGCTCCCCCTGCTTGTGCTCTCTCTCTCTCTCTCTCTCTCAAATAAATAAAATCTTTTAAAAAAAAATAAAAAAATAAACTTGCAGTACAATGGAATTCACCTTAAAATCAGAATATATTTCTATATCCCTTATCAAAAACTCCAAATCTAAATTATTTTGCATTCTACAAATTCTTAATATAATTAATGTGGTTTTTCTACTGTATTTAATTTTCTTCCCCTCCACAATAGAAATTGCTTCAATTATTCAGTAAGGTTGTGTGTCTTCCTACACAATATCCCTTCAGTTGACAATGAGCTAACGTTTAAATCTAACCACTCTTGGGGCACCTGGGTGGCTCAGTCATTAAGCGTCTGCCTTTGGCTCAAGGCGTGATCCCGGCTTTATGGGATCAAGCCCCACATCAGGCTCCTCTGCTGGGAGCCTGCTTCTTCCTCTCCCATTCCCCCTGCTTGTGTTCCCTCTCTTGCTGGCTGTCTCTCTGTCAAATAAATAAATAAAATCTTAAAAAAAAAAACAAAAAACTAACCACTCTAGCAACCTGGGTTAGGAAGTTCAAGTAATCTATATGACCTCAAATGAAACAACAGGAACTTTGGAAAAGCATCCAGTTTAATTTTTGCCAAGTATTTCAGAATTCCAATATAGACAAACATGTCATCTGTGAACAAAGATAGTTTTAGGTCTTCCTTCCCAGTCAGTAATACCCTTTACTTCCTCTTCTTATTCCAACAGCAAGGACTTCCAGTACAATGTTGAGAGGGAGTGATAAGAGGGAACACTCTTGCTTTGTACCTGATCTTAGTGGAAAAGCTTCAAGTTAATCACCATTAAGTAGGATATTCTCTCTAGGTTGTTTGTATATAGTCTTTAGCAAGTTAAGAAAGTTCTCTTCTATTCCCAGTTTACTGACAGTTTTATTATGGATGGGCACAGGATCTTGTTAAATGCCTTTTCTCTATCTACTGATATGATCATGTGATTTTTCCTTTGTCAGTTTATTAACAGGATTACATTAACTGATTTTTGAATGCTGAACCACCTTGCATCTCTGGGATAAATTCCACTTGGTCATGGTGTGTAATTCTTTTTACATCTTTTTGGATTTGATCTGCTAATATTTTGTTGAGGAGGGTTCTGTTTAATTTTATCTTTAACCTGTGTCTGAATCTTTCAGGAGCATTGCATACAAATTTATTAGATTGTGTGTTCACAAAATACTTACAATTCTCCAGTTTCTTTTAATATAGTTCTTGAATGTTACTGAGGCACAAACTTTGATAACATTATCCTGGGACTTTTCCAGCAATGTTAAAAGCAACAGTGGGTAGTTCTGATTTCCTTCTACAGATTCAAGAAACTTCTCAGCTGTAAAAGAATTTCCGTGTTAGAAGATTTGATATTATGGGGCGCCTGGGTGGCTCAGTCGTTAAGCATCTGCCTTCAGCTCAGGGCGTGATCCCGGAGTTCTGGGATCGAGCCCCACGTCAGGCTCTTCTGCTGGGAGCCTGCTTCTTCCTCTCCCACTCCCCCTTCTTGTGTTCCCTCTCTCCCTCTCCCACTCCCCCTGCTTGTGTTCCCTCTCTCACTGGCTCTCTCTCTTTCAAATAAATAAATAAAATCTTTAAGAAAAAAAAGATTTGATATTATAACCAAGTCTTTTCATTTTATATCTATGTAGATCTCTGATTAAATGCATCAAAAAATCAGGGCGCCTGGGTGGCTCAGTAGGTTAAGCATCTGCCTCCAGCTCAGGGCATGATCCCAGGGTCCTGGGATCGAGCCCCAAATCGGGCTCCCTACTCATTGGGGAGCCTGCTTCTCCCTCTCCCCTTCCAGCTCCCCCTGTTTGTGCTCTGTCAAATAAATTAAATCTTTAAATAAAAGAATGAATGAATGAATGCATGAATGAATAAATACAAGGCCCCTGAGTTAGGTTAACTTCAGATCGCACAGCTAGAAGATTTCATCACTAAAAGTTTTAGTCCAGTCCTTATTCTATCACACAAGCCCTCAGTTTTCTTCTCGAACTAAACATTCCCAGTATGAACAGAAAATTATTCAAAGATTTTACCCACATATTACAACTCCTACCACACTTAATGGATAAGAAATCTCCCAAGTTTAGGGGTACCTAGGTGGCTTAGTCAGTTAAGTGTCTGACTCTTGGTTTTGGCTCAGGTCATGATTTCAGGGTTATGAGATAAAGCCCTGCGCCAGGCTCTGCGCTCAGTGGGGAGTCTGCTTGAGATTCTCTGTCCCTCCACCTGGCCCCTATGCATGCACCCCCTCTAAAATAAAGCCCCACATCGGGCTCCCTGCTCATTTAGAGTCTACTTCTCCCTCTCCCTCTGTGCTTGTGTGTTCTCTCTCATAAAATAAATATTTTTTTTCAAGATTTATTTATTTGTCAGAGAGAGCGAGAAAGAGCACAAGCAGGGAGAGCTGCAGGTGGAGGGAGAAGCAGGCTCTCTGCTGAGCAAGGAGCCTAATGCCGGACTCGATCCCAGGACCCTGGGATCATGACCTGAGCTGAAGGCAGTCACTTCACTGACTGAGCCATTCAGACATCCCTAAATAAAATCTTAAAAAAAAAAAAAAAAGGAACTCTCCAAGGTTACTGGTTGCACAAGTGAAGGTTTATAGCATTTCTTCATAAACTTCATTGAAAAGGTCTGCCATTGGCATCTATTATTTTCCATAATATGATTTAATACCTCTCTTCTTTCTGAACTGAGTCCCAAGAGTTTGACATCCATCCTCAAATCTTCCCTGCTTTGTGTCCATCATGTCTTTTTTAAAAGATGAGGAGTGCTAAACTGAAAAATGTTTTTCAGGAGGGGACACGCTATGGTTTTGTAGGAGTCTGGAAGGCTTTGGTTGTTTCCTCTCAGTGGTTAGCACTGCACACAGGGCAACACACTAGATCCATGATCTTCAGGGAAAGCCCATGTAGACTACCAGGTCTCTTTCTTAAATTGTAATCAATATCCTGAACGAAATCTCATGAGTTTAAGTCAAATTATTTCTTTCTGTGTTCATTTCCTTCAACCTGCTCACAGAATATTCACAAAGACATGTTTTTACACACTCAAGGAGCCTCAAAATGTCTTCCAGTTCATCTGGACCAGTCTCATCTCCATAACCAAGGGAGCACAGTGCTATCCGTAAGCTGGATCTACTACACATTTCAACTTCCAGATCATTTTCTAGAAACACTGAGTAGGTCTAGTACCAATCCTTTAGAAATGCTATGTTCATAATTCATTCCAGAAACATCAATTTACTCCTATACTCTGTCCTGAATTCATAAAACAGTAACACCCTCGCCTTGCAAAGAGAAAATTATTAAAAATAGTTTTTAATAGACAGGGCTTGCAGAGACTTTCTGGGAAAGTCTAAGAAGATTAGAGCCATTAATTTCCCTTCCTCTAAGAACACGTTACTTTTTTAAGCACTAATGGGAAAAGCCACAATTCTCCCTCTCAGAAATCACAAACACTATTCTAGAATAGAATGGATGCATTAACAAGTTTACAATTCTATTATATATAACTGCAACACACACACACACACACACACACACACACACATTCACTTGTGTCTTTGTGGAGGCGTTCCAAAATCCTCTTTCTGAGCATACACATTAGTAAGTTCTGAAGAAGCAGAATGATACCTAGTTAATATGGCTCACATCGAGAATCATCAACTGACTACCCACCCACAAGACACATCCAGCCCTCAGAAGGAGTTTGCTTGGTTTGCATGGTATTTCACATTTTTTGGAGTCAGATCCTATCATTTAAAATGAGGACACTTCACACTTCATAGAAATGTATTTTACTTTTCAAGCAAAGCTGGAAATCTGATCTTGCAATAGTGGTTTGAATCCCCGAAAGTTAGCTTGTTCTAAATGCCCTTAACCAAGGCATATAAATCACATGAAATTACCAAACCTCACTTCACCTGCCTCCCTCATTTTTACCTTCACACATTTGAGTCCTGTGGGCATCTGAGTTTATCATTCTAAGCTACCACTAAGTTTCTAACAGAAACTGGTCAAACATAGGAGGGAGGAACCCTAGGTCTTAAAATGTATTAATTAAAACAAACCCAATTGGGGATTAAAAGACAGCATCTCATTATCTGGTTTAATTCATTTAATCACTTTTTAGGCAATTAACTCTCATATCCGTGCCCTAATTATTATATCTCTAAAACAGGCAGGTATGGGGATTTTCAGAAAGGTGAAGGGACAAAGTATTCTAGACATACTAGTACTTTTTAATCCCAGAAGGCATCAAATAAAAGCTATTTTAACTCAAAAAAACAAACCAAAAACACTCCACATCACCATATGTTATAGCAGCTGTAAGCAGCCAACCACACACTTTACAGGTAGAGAATGAAAAAGAAACTATGCCCGAAAATTAAGTGTTAAATCTTTTTTTTTTTAAACAATTTATAAATACAGATAGACTATGCAAAGGTTTTCATCACCTGTCCTTAAAGAATAAATCAAACCACAAAACAACATTCTCTTTACCTGGACGTCTGATGGCAGGATCGGGATCAAGAGTTTTCTTTAAGTATTCTGTTAGTGTTTGCAAATTTGCATCACTGAGCTCCATTGCCATAGAACCTAAAACAAAACATGAGCTTTGGTAAATTGGTCACACTGGGACACAATGATTTACATAAAAGAATACTTTTATACTATGGGTCTTCCCCTCTCTGAAAGTCATCCATTTCATTATGTCTTAAGGCAAGGTTCCAGAAGATGGACTTTTCTGAGACAATGGTGAGCTAATTTTGAGATGAAGAAGAAAACACATACCAAAGTCAAAAAGAGGCACAGAAAAACAAAGGTCTGAAGAATTGATCAAAGTCACCATAAAGTTTATCAGATTTAATGCTAAAAAAGAAAAAAAGGGCAAACGAGGGGTTTTAAAAAAAAGACTCACTAGGAACTTAAAAAGTCCCACCATGAGAAATTACAATTTTAAGCAATAAATAAGGATCCCATAGAGAGTTCTAAGATTAAATAAACTATAAATTTCTTTGTGTACAACATGCAATCACAAGGACAAGAAACCAGATGCTAAGATTTGTACCTGGGGAGAGATTTCTGGGATTCAGAAGATGACACCTATGATTATAATTAAAAAGCAAATTCCGACACCAAAACCAAAGATAAGCCAGTGGGACTACATCCAACTAAAAAGCTTCTGCACAGGGGTGCCTGGGTGGCTCAGTTGGTTAAACATCTTCAGGTCAGGTCATGATCCCAGGGTCCTGTTCAGCGGGGAGCCTGCTTCTCTCTCTCCCTCTGCCACTCCCCCTGCTTGTGCTCTCTCTCTCTCTCTAATAAATAAATAAAACCTTAAAAAAAAAAAGCTTCTGCACAGCAAAGGAAACCATCAAAAAAATGAAAAATATGGCTTACCAAATGGGAGCATTTGTAAATTATATATCTGATAAGAGGTTAATATCCAAAATATATTACAAACCCACACAACTCAAAAAGCAAAAAAATAAAAATTATACATATATAAAACTTAAAAATGGGCAGAGGATTTGAATAGACATTTTTCCGAGACATACAGATGGCCAACAGGTACATAAAAAGGTTCTCAACATCACTAACCATCAGGGAAATGCAAATCAAAACCACAATGAGACTTCACCTCATTCCTATTAGAATGGCTTCATCAAAAAGATAAGAAATAACAAGTGTTGGCAAGGATGTGCAGAAAAGGGAACGCTTGTGCACTATTGGTGGGAACGTAAATTGGTGTAGTCACTATGGAAAACTGTGTGGTGGTTCCTCAAAAAATTAAAAAAAGAACTACCACATGATCCAGAAATTGCACTTCTGGGGGTGCCTGGGTGGCTCAGGTGGTTGAGTGTCGGGGCTCTTGGTTTTGACTCAGGTCCAGGTCCTGATCTCAGGGTCATGGGATCCAGGCCCGCCCTCCAGCTCTGTGCTCAGCTGGGAGTGAGCTTGTTCCTCTCCCTCCCGCCTCCCCCCCACTCTGTGGCCGCATGCAGGCTCTCTCCCTCTCAAATAAATATATAAACTCTTGGGGCACCTGGGTGACTCAGTTGGTTAGGCATCTGCCTTCAGCTCGGGTCATGATCCCAGGGTCTTGGGCTCAAGCCCCACATCAGGCTCCCTGCTCGGTGGGGAGCCTGCTTCCCTCACTCCCTCTGCAGCTCCACCTGCTTGTGCTCTCTCACTCGCTCTCAAATAAGTAAAACCTTAAAAAACAAAATAAATAAATAAAATCTTAAAAAAAGAAAAAAAGGGGCGCTTAGGTGGCGCAGTCATTAAGCATCTGCCTTTGGCTCAGGGCATGATCCCAGCATTCTGGGATCGAGCCCCACATCAGGCTTCTCCGCTGGGAGTCTGCTTCTTCCTCTCCTACTCCCCCTGCTTGTGTTCCCTCTCTCACTGGCTGTCTCTCTCTGTCAATAAATAAAATCTTAAAAAAAAAAAAAAATTCCATTTCTGGGTATTTATCCAAAGGAAATGAAAGCACAAACTCGAAAAGATGTCTGTACCCATATGTTCATCCCAACATTATTTACAACAGCCCAGACATGGAAATAACCCAAATGTTCACCAGTGGATAAAAGAACACGTGATATGTGTATACAATGGAATATTATTCAGCCATAAAAAAGAGTAATCCTGCCACCTGTGACAAAATGGACCTTTTTTTTTTTTTTAAAGTAGGCTCCATGCCCAATATGGAGCTTGAACTCACAACCTCACAGATCAAGAATCACATGCTCTACTGACTAAGCCAGCCATGTGCCCCTGGATGGACCTTGAGGGCATTATGCTAAGTGAAATAAGTCAGAGAAAGACAAATACC
The DNA here is from genome assembly GCF_017311325.1 of Ursus maritimus. NCBI lineage: Eukaryota > Metazoa > Chordata > Mammalia > Carnivora > Ursidae > Ursus > Ursus maritimus. The sequence goes on along the minus strand of NW_024424675.1, from coordinate 36,081,934 downwards.
CTATGATCTCATTTAAATGTAGAATTTAAAATTAAAACAGGGGCGCCTGGGTGGCACAGCGGTTAAAGCGTCTGCCTTCGGCTCAGGGCGTGATCCCGGCGTTATGGGATCGAGCCCCACATCAGGCTCCTCTGCTATGAGCCTGTTTCTTCCTCTCCCACTCCCCCTGCTTGTGTTCCCTCTCTTGCTGGCTGTCTCTATCTCTGTCAAATAAATAAATAAAATCTTTAAAAAAAAATAAAATTAAATTAAATTAAAACAAAAACAGGGGTGCCTGGGTGGCGCAGTCGTTAAGCATCTGCCTTCGGCTCAGGGCGTGATCCCAGTGTTCTGGGATCAAGAGCCCCACATCAGGCTTTTCTGCTAGGAGTCTGCTTCTTCCTCTCCCACTCCCCCTGCTTGTGTTCCGTCTCTCGCTGGCTATCTCTCTCTGTCAAATAAATAAATAAAATCTTTAAAAATAAATAAATCAATTAATTTAATTAAATTAAAACAAAAACAAAAAAACAGACTGAGGGCTCATAGATAGAGAGAACCAATTGGTGGGGGTTAGAGGTGCACAAAATGGGTGAAGGGGGTCAAAAGGTACAAAATTCCAGTTATAAAATAAGTAAGCCATGAGAATATAATGTACAGCATAGTGACTATAGTTAGTAATACAAGGGACACCTGTTTAGCTCAGAGAAGCATGGAACCCTTGATCTCGGGTTTGTGAGTTTGAGCCCAAGTTTGGGTACACAGATTACTAAAAATAAATAAATAAATAAAACAAAAAAATTATACTGTATTACAGGGCACCTGGTTGGCTCAGTTGGTAGAACACTTGACTCTTGATCTCAGGGTCATGAGTCCAAACCCCATGTTGGGCGTGGAGTCTACTTAAAAAAAAAAAGTTCTGATGACAAAAAAAAATCTGTAATTATGCGTAGTGATGGATGTTAACTATACTTACTGCGATCATTTCACAATACGTACATGTATTATGTTGTACACCCAAACCTCATGGTAATATGTCAATTATACCTTTATATCTCAATAAAAAAGCAATTATTTTATTAAATATTCAAAGCTTAAACAACACCAAACATAAATCACAAAATATACTGCCACTCACCAAAAAAATTCACATTACAAATTATAAGCTAAATATTTGGCTTATATACACGTAAGTGATAACATAAAGCGAAGAAACACACAGAAGAAATCACACATATATATAAATTACAAGAGTGCGTGCACACATCATTCCCCATAAACGAAAAAGCTTGAGAACGCTATAAAATAGGACTTCGTGATCTCCGAGTTCTTGGTGAGTAGATAAAATTATATGCAAAACAACAGAACTTTCTGTGGCAATAAAAATGTTCTAAAACCGTGATGTATGGTGATGGATGTGCAACTATGTAAAACTAATGACACTCACCAAAAAGTACACAGTAAGTTATACTTCAATATAGCTATTTTTCTAAACTGCACTTTTTTTTTTAAGAGAAAGAAAGGGTAGGGGAGTGAGAGAATCTTAAGCATGCACCATGCCCAGCACTGAGCCAAAACAGGGCTTGATCTCATGACCCCAAGATCATGACCTGAACCAAAATCAAGAGTCAGATGCTTAACTGACTGAACCACCCAGGCGCCCTTAAAACTGCACTAGCTCCCAGAGAGCCAAGCCTTCTCAGGGCAACCATGCACCCAAACTTAATTTGGGGCTTCTGTGACAAAGAAGAAAAAAAATTATGTAATAATTTTTGGAAAATGTAATAAAGCTAAGTGGAAACAGGTCAAATACACAATTCAAATTATGTGAAAAAAATTTAGGGGCACCAGGCTGGTTCAGTCAGTAGAGCATGCAACTCTTGATCTTGGGAGCTTTAAGTTCAAGCCCCACATTAGGTATAGAGGTTACTGAAAAATAAAATCTTAAAAAAAATTTTTACATAGAAAAACTAAAAATACACTCCAAAATGTAAATAGCAGTAATGTCTATGTGATGAACTTTGGACATTTTTGTTCTTTTCATATTCTTCTAGATTCTTCTAATATCCTATAACCACCTATATGTATCACATTCGCAATCAGAGTTAAAATTTTATTTTATATATTTTTTAAAGACTTTATTTATTTATTTGAGAGAGAGTGAGCGCACAAGCTGGAGGGGAGAGGCAGAGGGAGAAGCAGACTACCTGCTGAGCAGGGAGCCCGATGTGGGGCTCAATCCCAGAACCCTGGGATCATGACCCGAGCCGAAGGGAGATGCTTAACCAACTGAGCCATCCAGGCACCCCTTTTATTGTATTTTTAAAATGACTCTGTCAAAGGTAAATCCAGGCTCTCAAAGGAGCTTCCATACTAGTTGGAAGACAAGACAAAACCGCTATGCCAACTACAGACCTATAATCCCTTTACTGCAGTTTTGAAATCTAAAAGTCTAAAATTGGAAGTCGTTTTTTTTTTTTTTTTAACTAGGCTCCACGCTCAGCATGAAGCTCAATGCTGGGCTCCAACTCACAACCCTGAGCTGAAATCAAGACTCAACTGATCCACCCAGGTGTCCCTGAAAGGTTTTTTTGTTGTTTTCTAAAGTTTGTGACAAACTCATTTGGCAGCAAAACCTGGCCATAACTGCCTAAGGCTATAAATAAAGTATCTCAAAAATTTGTTTTACTTAAGAAATACCAATGTGTTTGATTGCAGAGTGCTATCCCACACCCCACAGGAATGCTGCATAATCCACAGCATGTACATCCAAAAAGAAACCCTGAAACACATTTGTCCTCTGGAGTAGCGGTGCCAAATGAATCACAGACAGTAACTTAACTGCTAGGAAGTTAGTAAGAGAGTCACTTGGCCTACATTTGCATGTGGGCCAAGATTTCCAAGAGACTGTCTTGAGCTAAACTTGAAGGATGCGGAGAACTGGAAAGGCAAAGTAGAATGAAGACCCATCTCATACAAGAAGCAGTGTGAGCAAAGAAACAGACAGGAAGAGTATATAGCTCCTTTGGAGAATAGAGGAATTGGAGGCTGAGATCAGATCACAGGTTCCTCAAAACTGAGCTGAAGAGTTTCAGGATTTAATGTACAACAGGAAGTCACTGAAGGTTTTTTGAAAGGAATCAAAACTTAATGAAAGTGGAATATATGAACTTTGGGCTGGCAATGGTTTCCAGAATGGAGTTGAGAAGAATAATCGAAGATGTGTTAGGACACTTTTTTTTTTTAAATGGGGGACCGGCACAATGTCAGATGTTTTGTATGGTTTATATCATTTCATATAATAACCATTTTACATACAAGGGGACTCAGAGAGATTAATTAACTTGCCTCAAGTCACACATAGTTAATAAAAATCAGATTCAAATCAGCCTGACTCTGTAAGGTCTACTCTCTTCCTAGTAACCAAGGCTATCTCTCGGGGGAAATAATAATGACAGGGGACTGAACTAGAGTAGAAACACTAGGAATAGTCATAGAAAGGACATCTTGGGGGGGGGGGTGTCACCTAATGCTATCAACAGGGCTATAGCTAACGCTACACTTGTGCAGGATATCCCTCCACAGCCAGAAACTACAAGCTGGCTGGAGAATGATTTGTTTGAAACTATCTGTATTCTCCTTATTAGTCTTTTCCTTTAACTGGAAAACTTTTTTATCATAAAGGAAGCCAATATTCTTATTTAGTAAATTCCTCCACCTGTCTATTCACTTCCTTTGACCCAGTGCAAACCACTCAATGGCATGAATATCAAGTACCACTCAACCATACACACAATTTATTGAGAGGCTACCCTTTCTGGGTTTTATATCAAAACTTGGGAAAATGCAGGGGCACCTGGCTGGCTCAGTCAGTAGAGCATGTGACTCTTGATCTTGTGGTTGTGAGTTCAAGCCTCATGCTGGATGTAGAGATTTCTTACAAACAAACAAAAAAAAAATTTTTTAAGACTTTTAAAAGATATTTAAGATGTTATTTTTAAGTAATCTCCACACCCAATGTGGGGCTCAAACTCACAACCCTGAAATCAAGAGTTGCGTGCTCCTCTGACTGAGCCAGCCAAACGCCCCTTAAATATAAAATCTTAAAAAGAAAAAAAAAGTTTGGAAAATGCTACACATTATATTCTCCCTCTTTTGGAGATTCATTTTAAAGGCTTCAGGAACTCACACAGTAAATTATCAGTTCAATGTTGCTTAATCCAGAGTTCCCCCCCATTACTTGGCCACAGAACTACTTTATTATATAAAACTTTGGAAAGGGGCACCTGGGTGGCTCAGTTGGTTAAGCGTCTGCCTTTGGTTCAGGTCATGATCCCAGCCGGGGTCCTGGGATCAAGCCCTGCGTTGGGCTCCCTGCTCAGCAGGGGAGTCTGCTTCTCCCTCTCCCGCTGCCCCAGCTCATGTGCTCTCTCTCTCTCTTGCTCATTCTCTCCCAAAAAAATAGAATACTAAAAAATAAAACAAACTTTGGAAAGCAGTGATTTAATCAATTCATTTCCCATTCTCTTTTTGTGCTGAAATGCTCAATCTATTATGAAATCACGAAAGTTTGCTGTTGCCAAGAAAAATCATTTACATTGGTGTATGTGAGCTAAAAACAACAACAACAAACTTATCTTTCTTTGCCACACAAATTTGTTCTACCTTTTGAGATTTATGCAAGGCAGCATGTTAGAAACTGTGTATGTGTGTTGGGAGGATTACAGAGATTAACTGGATCTATTCTGTTGAGTTTTTTTTTTTTAAATAATATCCTTTATTTATTTATTTTTTTAAGTAGGTTCCATGCCCAGCACAAGCCGAAGCAGGACTTGATCTCACAAGCCTGAGATCAAGATCTGAGCCAAGATCAAGAGTCTGATGCTTAACTGAGCCATGCAGCAGCCCCTATTCTATTGAGTTTAATACACTCCTCAATAATTCTGCATTTCTTGAACTTTTTTTTTCTTAAGATTTATTTATTTTAGGGAGAGAAAGAGCGCATGCACGCCTGAGAGCAGGGGATAGAGGAGAGGGAGAGGAAGAGAAAGAATCTTTAAGCAAGATTCCTTACTGAGCTCGGAGCCCCACATGGGCTCCATCCCAGGACCCTGAGATCATGTAGAGAAGAAACCAAGAGCCAACCATTCAACCAACTGAGCCACCCCAGGCACCCAACTAACTTTCTTCATTATGTTCTTAAAGCATTATACATAATCTCAGCCAAAATCTCTTATGTTTCACATAATTATCTATATTAAAAATTCAAACTCTTGAGGCCCCTGGGTGGCTCAGTCGGTTAAGTGATCAACTTGTGATATCGGCTCAGGTCATGATTTCATGGGTCTTAAGATTGAGCCCCAAGTTGGGCTCCACAGCGGGGAGTTTGCTTGAGATTTTCTCCCTCTGCCCCTCTCCCCACATGTGTAAAATCTCTCATGTGTGCACTCTTTCTTTCTTTAAAAAAAAAAAATAAATCCTAAAAAAAAAAAAATTCCAGACTCTTTACCATGGCAGAGTCCCCTGCAATCTGACACCTGTCAACCTCATTTACTTTCTTTTGGCTTCTTTTTGACTCAAAGTTCAAGCCACAAAAGCCTTCCCTCTGTTGCGTGAACCAGCCAAGACAGTTCTCCATGCTGTAATAATGCTCTTCCTTCTAATCTGATATTGGGTATTGTTCAGCTGTCAGTCCACTGTCAACTCCCCAAAGGGCCTTCTACCATTATCATCTACCTTATTCCCATTATACTATTAACAGCAGTAACCATCATCTGAAATATCTTTGATATACTTGTTATCCTTCCTGTAAGCTCCTTAGGGCAGGGACTTTGTATGTCTTGTCTCTGTAAGCCCAGGACTTTACCATTGTCTGGCACACAGGAGATACTGAGTAAGCATTTGCTGAATGAACTAAAGGATGAGTCAATACGTCAGTCAACTAGCTAAAAAGGAGTTCCCAAGGTGTATTAGAGACTATTCTTTGAGGATCTGTTATGAGGAGCCCTAACTTAACAGGGGAACTATTACATCTGTAAGATAAACAAATGACAACTTATCCACCATAATTAATTTCTGTTCATTCAAGTTTTTCAAGGAAGAAGTGAATCTGAAATCTGTCCTATATTACCGTCCATATATGCCAGTGCTTATACTTTTGTTTCAGGGCTTTGCACTACTATTCTACCTGCCTGAACAGCTCTGCCTCTGGAGAGCTGAGTGGCTCACTGCCCACTTCATTCAGGTCTCTTTCCAAGGTCATCTCTTTTCAGAGATGCCTTCCTGGGCCATCCTATCTAAAAGAGCACCCATCTCAGTCACTCTTCATTCCCTTACTTGATTTTTCCAAGTTCCAAATTTCACAAGGCATACTACTTTGCTTTCTTGTAGGGGCTTTGTGTTTTGTTCACTTCAATCTCCCTAGAGCTTTACAATAGTGATAGGTATCTACTACATATCTCTTGTGCTATTTTCAAAAGTTGCACACCTTTGATTGATTTTTTTCCATCAAAAACATTCCATCATTCTACATATCTGTTCTGGTCAATTGCCTGTGAATACAGGAAGAGGTGGAGACAACTGATTCTAAGACCACATGATAGAATGATCCTAAAATGACAAAGTACTGAGACCCTAAAATGACCCTAAAATTCAGGTACTAAGCAGGACTATCTGTTAAAAAAAAAAAAAGTGGGGGCGCACAGGGATATATAAATATGCATGCAACAATCCCTGAAAGTCAAACTACTACACAGATCCTTGAGTTTAGTACTAATTAAGGAATTAAGTATTTGTTAACAAACCCTTTTTGTATCTCCTTAGTGATAATGTCTAAAAAACCAAATGGTAGGGGCGCCTGGGGGGGCCAGTCGTTTAAGCGTTTACCTTTGGCTCCAGTCATGATCTCAGGGTCCTGGGATCCAGCCCTGGGTAAGTCTCCCTGGTCAGGCTCCCTGCTCAGTGGAGAGTCTGCTTCTCCCTCTCCCTCTGCCCCTCCCCCCACGTGCATGTGGTGCTCTCCCTCTCTTTTAAATAAATAAAATCTTTAAAAAAACATTGTAAGCTTAGCCCTGATTTGGGAAAGCATGACAAATCAGGTAATTTAGAGAATACTCCACAGGTATTCCCAATATATCGGCAAGATCAAGGTCTAATTAAGCGATCTAATTTGGCCACAGGTGAAAGTACTATGGCTCTTTAAAATATTAGCAATATGTAAATGTAAAACTGTTATTCATTTTAAAATATTCAAACTAGAAATGGGAAATTCACTATTTTGCCTTTATACGAGATACGTTACTATTCCACAGATCTTTAGAAATTCCTACCAATTCAGTTGAAAAAGAAAACGCATGTACCACAATAAATCAGTGATGAGAGACTTATCTAAATTCCAAGTTCTTCTTGTTGAATGAATGGCTGGACCTAAGTCTAGCCTCTTCCCACAGGCCCTCAGTTATGGATGAAGACTTTTGGAATAAAAACTTTGCTTTCCAAGGCCATCTCACAGACATCTGTGACATAAGCTGATCCAAGATCTGTGCCTTTTCCTTAGATAGTTCCTCCACATTAGAGAACCATTCCTGAGTCCTTACATCTGGGGAAAGGGAAAGAGATCCAATGAATGAAAACTATCTGGCACACACATAGCAAGAACATACCCCAAAACCTCGACCCCCCCACCCCACTTTCTGGAACAGACCACTTAGAATCATATCCAAACTGTACATTGTCTACAAAGCCCTGTATGATCTGTTCCCTGAATACCTCTTCTTTCTTCATATACTACTGTAGCAAGCTGGATTTTCCTCCAATATACCGATATTCTAAATTTGTTCCTGTCTTCAAGCCTTTGTATTTTCTATTCCCTCTGCCTGGAATGCTCTGTCCCCTTACCTTTTCATGCCTGATCTTAGCTCATATGTCCCCTCTCCAGAGAAGCCGCCTTCTTCTTCTTCTGTTTTTTTTTTTTTTTTTTTTTTTTTTTTTAAGAGATGGGGAGAGATGGAGGGCGGGAGAGGGAGAAACAGAAGGTGGGGAGGGACAAAGAGAGAATCCTAAACAAACTCTACACCCAGCACAGAGCACAACACGGGACTTGATCTCACAACCTTGAGATCATGACCTGAGCCGAAATCAAGTCGGACCCTTAACTGACTGAGCCACTCAGGTGCCCCCAGAGAAGCCTTCATCTGTCATATTGCTGTCACTTGTCACTATCTGAAATTATCTAGGGGCGCCTGGGTGGCACAGCAGTTAAGCGTCTGCCTTCGGCTCAGGGCGTGATCCCGGCGTTATGGGATCAAGCCCCACATGAGGCTCCTCCGCTATGAGCCTGCTTCTTCCTCTCCCACTCCCCCTGCTTGTGTTCCCTCTCTCGCTGGCTGTCTCTATCTCTGTCAAATAAATAAATAAAATCTTTAAAAAAAATTATCTAATTCATTTATGTGTATTACTGTTTCTTTCTCCCATTAGCATATAAGCTCCCCAAAGGAAAGGACCTTGTCCATTTTTATTTCTTCACTGCATTCCCAGAGATTAAGTGGATGCTCTATAGTTAGTAAATGAATGAACAAATTAATTCCAAAGTTAAAGCACTGCTCTCAAACACATTCAATCCTGTATAGGAAACCTTCTGTCCCAGCCCCCAAAGAGCAGAAATCAAAGTAACCAGATGTGAAGAGAAAACTCCCTTGCATTGAAAGAAAGAAGTCGAAGTGTCTTGGAGGGATCAGGTGAATCAAGAGTCCCAGGAATTATGCAGAAAGTGGAAACACACACAGGTAAAAAAATTCAACTAAGGGGAGGGGGTTTAGGGGGAGGAGAAAAGAACACAGGTGGGATCCAAGAGTAAAAAATCCCCCTTCTATGCCTCCAAGGAGTAACAACACTTGTGCATCTACCATGTAGTAAGCACTCATCACCAGAATATAGCAGTAAACAAGACAGGCAAGGTCCTTGCTCTTGAAGTTTACAACCCAGCAGCAGAGAAAGACAATTAACAACTCTAAGTAATTCTGGTTAATGATAAATGCTATTAAGTAAAAAGTTGAAAGAAGTCCTCAGAGAAGTTGATCAAAGAAGGTGTAAGGGGCATGAAACTTAAAGGACAGGGAGCCAGCCTTGCAAAGCTCTGATGCTGATAATTTCCAAGCAAACGAAAGGCACGTCCAAACGCTCTACGGTGGGCACGAGCTTGGAACATTTAAGAAAACACAAAGTCAGCAGTATGGCTACAGTGGCTAAGAAGAGATAGGTGGAAGAGGCAGACAATAGTCACTTCGGGTGGGACTTCGTAAACCACGGTAATAACTCCGTGGATCCTCAGAGCCACTTTGCGAGGCAGATTGTTTTCAACCCCACTTCGCGAATAAGGAAATGGGGAGACTCCGAGGGATGAAGCGACTAGCCCTAAATAGCACTCCCATGGAGGCCAACTATGGAGCGAACCCAGGCCTTCTAATTCCAAAGCTCATGCTCCGAACTACCACACTCTCGCGTCTCCCCCAAGAGCGGGACCTTACATTCCTGGGCAGGTGCATGGACTAGAACGTAATCCTCAAACAACTCAGCAAAGGGATGCCCATTTACAGTTGGGGAAACTGAAGCACAGGGAGATTAAAGGTCCCCCTTCCAATGAGAACGTGAGTCCCGGGGACCGGGAAAGAGCCCATCTGGGCGGCGGCCGGCTCCGGCCCAGCAGCCCAGCCGGACAGGCCTCGCCGCGGCACTCCGCTCACGTTGCGGGGGGCCGAACGCGACGAGGACAGACGCGCGGGCGCGACCAATGAGAGGCGGCCTTCCCCAGCGGCCCGGCGGCGGCGCGACCAATCCGCGCGGCGCTGGGGGGGGAGGGGCGGGCGCTCGGGCTGCTCGCGTTAGGCCGCGCCTCGGGGGCCCTCGCCCCACACAGGCCCGAGGGCCGCTGGGCTTGGGCCTGAGCCCCGGAACGCCGCGAGGTGAGGCGAGACCCGTCTGTGCAGGCAAAGACCTCTCCGGAGGGCGCCGCCCGAAGCAGAGGCCCACATTCCGTTCTCGCCCAGAGGCGCGGTCCTTGCTTCCCAGCGCTCGGAAGTGTGAGGAGCGCCTCATCCCTCCCCCAGCGGGGTCCCAAGAGGCCACCCTACCAGGCCGTGCACGCCCCGCGCCTCACCTCTTGGGGATACGGGAACGGAGAAGGGAATCTCAACCGCGAACTGTAGCCGGCACTACCCAACCCTGCTGCCGCTCCGCCTCACATTCAAACCCCGGCAAAATGGCGCGGCGGCGAGGCTGCGGCCCGGGCGCATGCGTGAGCGGGGCAGAGGCGGGGGGCGGGGCCAGGAGTGCTCAGGCCCCACCCAAGCTCGAATGGCCAATCGCGACCGGCTCTGTGTTTGCGCTGACGTCACAAGCGACAATGCCCTTTGGCTCAGACCGCGGCTTGGGGCATCACAATCCCTATATTCCTGAGAACGAAGAGGAGTTCAGCGAGTGGCCGCTGGAGTGCGACCTAGCCTGATCTAGGGCTGCAGTGAGGTACGTATTAGGTCTTCTATAACTGGAACGAACTGCTCAAAGCCGTGCCCATAGCCTTTCAGACTGAGGAGACCTTTCTGCCCCTCGCAGAGCGCAGGTTTTAGAGGGAGACGTGGTATACACGAAATCATTTGAGGTTTTGATAAGCGCTACAACAAGAAAATTTAAAACAGGGTGATATGACAGGCAGTGACTTGGAAGGTCATTGGTTGGTCAGAGAAAACCTCTGAACAAGTGACACTTGACCTGAATTTCAACAAGGAGACAGCTGTGTCAAGATCCTCCTGGAGAGCATTCCAACAGCCTGAGCTCTGAGGCAGGAGTCAGCTGGGCTGGGGCTTAATGAAGTGCAGAGAGGCAGGAGATGAAGTTAGAGAGGCCGGCATGGGCCAGATGATGTAGACCTCATAAGCCCTGTTTAGACTGGTCTCACTTGCATCCATTAAGGGATGGCCACCAAATCTACACTTTAAAAGGCCCACCAGTTGCTGTGTGGGAATGGACTGTATGGGGATGGGGGCGAAGAGCTTGAAGCAGGGAGCCTGGAGGCATCCAGGAGAGAGATGTGATGGGCCGGACTCAAGTGAGTAGCAGTGCATATGGAGACAAGTGGACAGCTTCAGGATATGCTGTAGGGGTAGAGCCTGTAGGATCTGGTGATCCGTAGAGTGTGACAACGACAGGAAGCAATGGGGACTTAGGGAAATCCCAGCCCTCACTTTCAGCCACCAGCAGGCCCAGGCCCAGCTGTTTCAGAGCCCATCCCTTGCAATTGCTAGCTTGCTGACTCGGGGGACTGAAAGGCATGTATTTAGTTATCACTCGAGGAAACAAATATAAGAACACAGAATTATATAGGCTCTGAGAACTGCAGAACTCTCAGCTGATAATGACTCTGTCCAAACCTCTGCAGTAAGAGATGACCAAACTTGAACCTTAGGATGACCCCAGTGTCCCCCTCCGTCACCACCCCCACCACACACACACACACACACACGCGCGCGCACACACGCACACGCACGCATGCACGCACACACACCACATGACTGCTTGAGAAAGCTCAATGCTGCCAGGAGAATTTACTGTCTGTTCTAGCCAACACCTGAGTATAGGCCCCAACCTCCCTTTCTTAGAGCATTTGCTTAAAAGGACTTAAAATTGTGAATCCTTCTTCTGTCCCCTTGAGATGTGTATGTATCTCCTGCAATTCAGGAGTGTCTTTCTCAATGACCTGAAAGCCATTACTTTGAAATATAATCATCAGGAAGGTGAGGCCTATTTCTCATTCTCTGTGGGCAGATGGGAGCCTAATTGCCAGCTAGCAGACATAGCTGGCCTGATGACATTTACACTGACCAATGCTTTAAGTTTTCACCTGGGCCCTCACTCTTTCCCCAATTCCCTCATTCTCCTTTAAAATGCCCTATCAGGGATGCCTGGGTGGCTCAGTCAGTTAAGCGGCAGCCTTTGACTCAGGTCATGATCCCAGGGTCCTGGAATCAAGTCCTGCATCTGGCTCCCTGCTGAGCAGGGAGGGAGCCTGCTTCTCTACCTCTGCCTCTGCCTGCTGCTCCCCCCCCACACTTGTGTGCTCTCTCTCTGACAAATAAAAAAATTAAATGTTTTTAAAAAATAAATAAAAAATAAAATGTCCAATCAGGGGTGCCTGGGTGGCCCAGTCGGTTAAGCCTCCAACTCTTGGTTTCAGCTCAGGTCGTGATCTCAGGGTTGTGCCTGGCTCCATGTTCAGCGGGGAGTCTGCTTGAGATTCTCTCTCTCCCTTTGCTGCTCACATGCTCTCTCTCTCTCTCTCAAAATAAATAAATAAAATCTTAAAAAATAAGATGCACAGGTGGAATCAACTCTCTCCCCCACTGTGAGTAGTTTCTGAATAAAATCGTTTTTACTGCTTTAACAATGTCTGACTTTATCGTGGGCAGCACCCTGGCTATGAACCTGTAAAAGCCATTCCTGAGATAAAATGCAAAAATTGCTCTGAGTGAAAGAGTCACAGATGTAACTTTTTTGTAAAATTATTCAACATCTTTTATCACAATCCACAAACCCTGGAAGTTCTGGCCCCTGCCAACCTGTCTGACCTCATCACCTTTCTCCCTCTTCCTCTCCACCCTCACTCAACTTAGCCACCTCGCCTTCCTTTCTGTTCTTCCAAGCTCCCAGCTTATTTCCACCTCAGAGTGTTCATACTTGTTCATACTTGCCCCTCCCTGTGCCTGGAATGCTCTTCTAGACCCCTGAATAACAGGCTCCCTCTGTACATCCAGACTCCCACTCAAATGTCACCTCCTCAGAGAGGCCTTCCACGCTATCTGAAATTGCCCACTCTCTACACCCGGTAACTCGACATTTAGGTTTGCCAGATTTATTTTTCTAAACATTTTATTTATTTGACAGAGATATCACAAGCAGGTGGGAGGGGTAGAGGGAGCCCGACTTGGGACTCGATCCCAGCACCCTGGGATCATGACTTGAGCAGAAGGCAGACGCTTAACCAACTGAGTCACTCAGGCGCCCAGGTTTGCCAGATTTAGCAAGTAAAATACAGGACACCCAGTTCAGTGTGAATCTCAGAAAAGCAATGCATGATCTTTTAGTATAAATATTGCATGGGACATACTTCTACTAAAAGATCATACCTTGTTTATCTGAAATTCACATTGTCTCAGGTGTCCTGTATTTTATCTGGCAAACTTAGCCTCAATAGATCATTGTTTTCTTCATAGTGTTTATCATTCTTTGCAATTGTCTTTGTTAATTGCTCCCCTCACCATCAGCTTAAGGACTCTATTAGAACAAAGACATTATTTATCTTCTTTACAGCTGCCCCCCCAGCACCTAGCGCATAGTACCTGCTTAGTACGTATTTATTGAATGTTGAATGAAATGCCCTATATAAATAAAGTCCATTGAGAAAGGTGTAAGTTATTAGGACGCTAGTGGAAAAGATGAATTTTTACCATTGCAGCAATAGCACGAGTAATCAATCATACTAATCTTTCCTGGACAAAGATTTTCCACCAATCCTGGTGAGAACAATCCTGATGATTTAACAGTTTTTCATCCCTGAGAGCTAATCACGAAGGAGGCTGGCTGGCGTCTCGTGTAGGTCTAGCTTCTCTTCCAGTTTCTGCAGGAAGCCCTGAGGTGTGCCAAGGTTATCATGTCTGCAGACACAGCTCTAGTGGTGCCCACTCCCCTTGCCCTTTGCAGCCGCAAGGAGATCCATGCAGGTGAGGGGCACAGGAAGGTTGGTGTGTCCTCCTCCAATCCCCGTGGGTGATACCTGAAGGCTCCCTTGGGAATCTCTACCCCCCCACTCTCCCCCAGCCCATCAGTACACACACTCCCAGGTTTGCTACAACTGCTAACGTACACATGGTGAAAAATTCACACAGTACGAACATGAGAGGATTTGGTCTTTAGCTAATTAGGACATTCGCTGTGGGTAATATTTTATGTTCTCCATGTCCTTATTTTAATTTTGCTTTATCAGATGTTCTCTGAGAGCCATGTTGGTCTCCCATCATGATTCTGGCTTTGTCATTGTTAAAGTGTACTCAGTTGTCTTTCGTTGTATGTTTTGAAGCTATTAGGCAGATAAGGTGCCTGCCATTTCTTCCTGATGAAGTCTATCTACCATCTGACGATGTGAAATATTCTTCTTTGGTCCTTTCAGACCTCTCCTCTTCCAATTCTATTTGTCTGACATCAATATTATTAGACCTGCTTTCTTTTGGTTAACAATTTCTTGGCATATCTTTTTATCCCCCCTGCTTTATTGAGATAGAATTGACATAGCTTGACACATCTTTTACCAGACCTTTACTGTCACTCTTCTTTGATCCAGTTGTATCATACTAGTTAAGAGCATGGGGCCGCCTGGGTGTGTCTGCCTTCAGCTCAGGTCATGAGCCCAGGGTCCTGGGATTGAACCCTGCATCGGGCTCCCTGCTCAGCAGGAAGCCTGCTTCTTCCTCTCCCTCTGCCTTCCACTCCCCATGCTTGTGCTCTCTCTGTGTCAAATAAATACAATCTTAAAAAAAAAGAGAGAGAGAGAGAGAGAGCGAGAGAGCATGGACTTGACTACCCAGCTTAAGACCTTCACGCCATCTGTATAACACCGTATAACACCGGGCAAGTTACTTAGAATTGAGCTGTCTGATCTCTATTATAGTAGTGATAGTAATAATTTGCCTCTCAGGGGGGTTGAGAGTATGGCAGATCCAGGAAAGATGAGGCCCGTGGAAGAGCGTCTGAAAAATGGTAACTGTCCGAGGCAGTGTTAGCTCTTATCTCCATCCCAAGACCGGGCGACAATGCACTTTTGATGACCTCCCATTGTTCCCAGTCCTGCGTTTTCCCAGGTGGCAGGTACTGCTGGAGACCTGGACAGGCCTTTGGACCCTTGCCTTGGCCCCTGTCCTTTAGAGGGTGTGGTGCTGGTCCCGCTCCAGCTGCCCACAGGTGAGGGGTCCATGCGCCGAGAGGGCGTGCTCACCCAGAACCCTTATCACCGCCTTTCAGACCGTTCTGGGGACCCTGGAATTCCCCACTGAGAGGCCCCAAGCCCTCTTCCAGGGTCTGTGGAAATCTCTTGGCTGGGTCACTCCTGAGAGCAGATACACAACAGCTGTGAACACCTGCACACTGGCGGTGTGACTTGGGGACAGATGTGTTTTCGGGGGGGTTTGGACGGAGCTGCATATCCACGCATACACATTCAAAGCCTTATGGTACAGGTTGAGCTCGGAGCAGGGAGAGAAAGGGGGCAGTACAAGGGCTTATTTCTTTCCATGCTGCTGTGTTCTGGCCTGGAACTCTGAGAATTCAGTCTTTAACTTCCAGGTATTGCAAAGGTTTTATTTGTCAAGGAAGGAGGATGGAATGTGTTTTCAAACACTATTTTGACATATAACTTTTATTTACGTATTTATGTATTTATTTTAGCAATTTATTTTTTGTGTGTGTTTTTAAAGATTTTATTAACCTATTTGAGAGAGAGAGAGAGAGACAGAGAGCAGGAGCAGGGGGAGGGGCAGAGGGAGAGGGAGAAGCAGACTCCCGCTGAGCAGGGAGCCTGAGGACACAGGGCTAGATCCCAGGACCCTGAGTCATAACCTCAGCCGAAGGTTACGCTTAACCAACTGAGCCATGCAGGCACCCATACTTATTTATTTTAGAGAGAGAGCGAGAGAGCACGAAAGGGAGGGGCAAAGGGAGAGGGAGAGAATCCCAAGCAGACTCCACAGCTGAGTGTGGAGTCTGATGTGGGGCTTGATCTCACGACCTGGAGATCACAACCTGAGCCAAAATCAAAAAGTCGGACACTTGGGGTGGCTCAGTCGGTGGAGCATGTGACTTGATCTTGGGGTCATAGGTTTGAGCCCCATGTTGGGTGTAGAGATTATTAAAATGAATAAGTAAATAAATACACTTTAAAAGATGGACGTCTAATGGTATCTATTTCATACAGTTGCTGTGAAGTTTAAAGGATTTCCTGTATGCAAAGCACTTAGTACAGTGTCTGCAGTGCTGTAAGCCATCAGTAAATGTTAGTTCTTTAAAAAGTGACATTAATAGCCTGCTTATTGCTGATGCCCAAAAAGGGGGAGAAAGTTAGCACAAATCCTTCTGTACAAAGAGTTCTTCGTTCCAGCTTCCGTGATCTGTCCACTGGCCTCTCCTATAGAATGATGCTTGGTTTTTGCTTGCTTCTCAAAAACCCATAGCACTCTGCACAAGGAAATCAATATGCCATTATTTAAGGTCAAATTCACTCAAGCTAAGAAGTTTACCAGAACACAAGGTGCTTCTTGAACATAAATCAAGATACATTCTTTAAGCAAATCTAAATTAGGTCAGTGAAGAAGAAGCTATAGAAGCTTTATGCAAAGCTGGGGAGTCTCTGGGAACGGCGAACACTGACTTATATACAAATGACCAGTTTTCAGTTGAGCACCAGATTGGCTTGTGTCTGGAAACAGACATGTTTAAAAATACTGAAGTCACTTCTGCCAGAATCCTGGGGGAGTCCTCACCCCTTCTTCTTTTGCTGTGGGTATGTCGTTGCATTTACTAAGCTGGCCACACCCAAGATGTGACACAACTCACTCAAGGACAATTTAGCAGGTTTCTTGAACTGGACAACTGGTGTGTTACACAGCTTGGCAAAAAATCCAGGGATCACTCTGGTCCTTTGAAAAAGAAAATGTACTTTTGCCTAATTTGTGCTCCAGTCTGTGGGCAGGGAGGATACAGGCATAATGCTGAAACTACCTTGCAAAATGCTTAAATAATAGCACTTTAAATAAATGATGTGGAGCTGGTCCTTCCTCAACCGGTGACCTCAGCATGCCCTTTCTAAAATGGGTAAGCAGAAATGCCTTTTTTTTTTTTTTTTTTTTTTTTAACAGGAAGGCCAGAGAAAGCTGACAGTATCTGCCGCAGACAGACTCTTGGGTCCTACAGCACCACACCAGAGAAACCTTCTTAGACTCCGAGTCAATTTAGTTCAGGGTTTTTCAGCCTTCAGCACCAGTTAGACCTTGAGGCTGGGTAATTCCTTCCAGTGGGGGCTGTTTAGCAGCATCCTACCCAACCCTCCTGCTGTGACAACCCAAAATGTTTCCAGACACTGCCAAGTGTCCCAAGTGCCCCCCTGGGGACAGAATTGGAAACTCCTGGTTGGCAGCAGGTTGAAAACCACTGCTCTAGGTAAAACCCAGGCACTACCTGCTATGGTGAGATAAAGACTCTTCAGAAACCTTTTCCTTTTGCTGTTCACTGGAAGCACCTGCTATGTGGGACCACAGAGAGTCGCCATTTTATTCCAATAAATTAATAAAGATGAAAAAGTATTAGTCAGTTTCAGCAGGGGAGTATTTTAAGCACAATGGTGATTTACAATTTTAGGATATTTCAGAAAGAATGGATTCTGAATTCAGAGGCAGTAGAGCCAAGCCATGCCTTCCTACGTTGGCACCCTTTGTGAACCTCAGAATTGCCTTCCACTCAGTGTCCAAGTTGGCTACCCTGTGAGTCATCCTTTGCAAATCTGCCCTCAACACCCGCAAGAGGAGATTTTTGTCTTCTTTTGGGAACTCACCCACTGGTCAAACTAATTAATGAGTTAAAGTGAATTCAAGAGATAAATAAGAATCTTCTCATGACTGGATTTTTTCCCCTTTCATTGGGAGGGAGGGGGAAGAAGGGAACCTTACTTAATTAAAACCCACAATTAATATTCTCCTATTAGAAATTATTTTTGTTAACTATTGAGGCCAAATTTTACTACCAGTTGAGAACCATAAGCTTATAGCTGCCATAAGAACAAATGTACCCAAAATTATAGCTTGATTTTATATACACACATACAAATTACTATATTAAAAACAAATTTACTTTTTAAAACTTTATTGATTTACCACCTGATTAAAGCATGGGATTTTAACAGTATTATACATAATATTTTTACATAGAAAACTTTACATAGCATTTCATATTATATAATTCAGCTTATTCTTTCAAAAATGTATACATCCATTGGGCAAGGAATGCTTTTCATTAAATTACCAATATTAAATGCACTTAATCATTGTGTATAGATTAAACAATAGTAGCTATTAACTAACTTTTAGGCATTTTAAGGAGGTAAAACATACATTTTGCACATAAAGAAATATTTGATGCAAATATGAAGATAAAATTTTTTAAAAATTAGAACACTGAGAAAAACTACACCTTTGATGAGTGTCTTTTTTTGAGAGCAAGGATTTCCAGATAGATTCATTCTTCTAAATAATCAGCTTTGGTTTCTTTGTTTCTCCAACTGCAAAGCTGCTGATAATAAAACTCCAGGATTTTACATGAGTTCAGGTTATGTCTACTTTAACCCAAATGTTAAAACAGAACCCAGGGAATGCAGTAGTAAGGATCTAGCTTCTGTCTCAACCAATATCCATTTGCATCGTAACAACAAACATTTGAATGGGACGATCTAATTGCCTCTGTCCGCAGGTTCCTTTGAGAACTATAAAGACTGTGAAATGGAGAGCCATAATTGCAAAAGAACAACAGAAAGGTCTACGGGTTTTTTGTTTATTTATTTATTTTTTTTGTTTTTTGCATTTTGTACAAAAGTCACCTGTCAGAGGAAAATGCTGTGTTTCCAGATATTATGATACAATTTCCATAATGTAGCTCTTTGGTTGTACATGAGGAGTAACAGGAAAAAGGTGTATTTGACTCTAAAGATGCATATTAGAAATCAAATTTCCCATCCACCGTTTGTTGTTAAGATGCCAGAGCTGGTGATTTCCCTAAAGGACAGTGCAGAAAAACAAAATTGCTCCAAGTAGCAGTGTTGGAACAAAAACTTCTCTAGAGACCCAGCACATATAATCAACACTTAAAGCATCCTGACAAAGAAATAAGGCCTTGGAAATGCTCCATCTTTTCTAATTTTGTTCGTGAATGGCGTCCTGGCCTGGGGCTGCAGTCACACACACTCTTCTATCACTAGTGTTTGAGTGGCACAAGCCACATTTACCATGAGATAGAACAGATTTATTCACAAAGTAGAATTTAGGCTGAATGGCTTATTAGTAGAGGTAAGGAATTCCTCTGTACGTCACGGGCCACCGGCAAGAACAATTACCCCAAATGGTTTGACATCCCGGTTTTTAAAAGGTCCATGCTGGTACGATTCAAATGCCTCATTCAGAAAATCCAATCTTTTAAAAGACAAAGTTAAAAAAAAAAATTCAAAGCTGAATATTTGGGCATGGAACAAAATGTGGTCAGACACTTCCCACTCTGCAAGAGGTGGCAAGAATGAAAGAGAAGGCAGGAAGACACTGGTGGTGGGGTCACCGCTGAAGAAAATGGCACATGAGAACCTCAGGAGGAAAGGAGAAGTCTCCAGTCAGGGACGCAGTGGCACGTTCCTGGGCATGCCTTCAGGACAAATATGGATGGAGAGCATGGACTTGTTGAGGCTGTGACCGACCACAGTACCGGGGAGGGAGTCTTGGCAGCAGCGTAAAGACGTAATACATCCCAGGACAAGGTCAGTCAAAGGTGCTGACGTTTTCCATTCACAGTAAAATACTCGCCCACGGTCCCTTCCTCCTAAATGATACAGCTCCTCTTTAATGTATGTAAGTAACATAAAAACTTAAACCTGCTCTTTTTTTCTTTGGTAGATAAATTAAAATACTTTGGGGGAAAGAAAAAAAAAATAGAGTACTGCTGGCCCAAACCAAACATTTCTCAAGGCTGTTAAAAACAAATTTAAGAAATCAGTTTCTTAGGAAACAAAAGCACCAGAAATCCTTCTCTATAAAGAAAAAAAAAACAGCCGATTTTAGATAGGTTCCCAACTTGCTAACTTCTAAGGCACCAGAGTTGACATCAATACAACCCAATTTCCAGAACTGAGGGGCAGGCAGAAGTCTGAATGTGGTAATGACTCCGTGTAACACTGGTTCTCCTGCTGAGCGTGGCTCTAGGGGAGCCCTGGGTGAGGGGGCGGAGTGAAGCATATGTTCTCTTTCTCACTGACTCAGAATAAATCAAGCTTCCAAACAGACTGCTTGCAGGCGGCAGGCCTGTTTGTTGCAAACTTTACATAAGCTGCCGCATCAGGATTCAGTTCTAATTGCCGTTAAGACTACTGCACCTTTATTAACACAATAAGGGCCCCCAGAATCCAACCCTGCCAAAGAATGCAGCTCCGAGGCTTGAGTTCATGGCAGTAGTTGGGCACAGGCCATCTCCTGCCACGGTCACAGTTCAGCCGTGCTGGTCCCACCATAGCACAGGCCGACTCTGGGTCAAGGACTCATGACACGTGGCTGAGGAGTTTTGCAGACGGCCTTTCTCCCGCACAGCCGCCATCCCTCTCTGGAGGGCCCTTGAAAGGGGACTGTGCAAAAGAGGGACACTACACTCACTATTCTGAGGTAAAAATAAAGGGTTTACTCAAATATAAATTAACTCTGTTAAATTATTACTTCATTTTTGTTACTACTTCATATATTAGATTTCAGAGGGTGTGAGATGGACAATGTATTCTGGAAATTTTCATACCCATCCACAAATACTTACTTCCAAGGAAGGCTAATCGTCTTCATTACATTTTTTACTTTTCCCTATAGACTTTTTCTCCCCAGGTTACTAAAACAGGGAGAGCCAGGAGGCACTACCTTTTTAAAATTTTTAACCTTGCAAGCTCTTAATTCTAACTTAATTACTAAACTCTGCTTTCAATGAAATCTTCAATAATAGCTTTTCATAAAGTACTGTAAAAATCACTCAGACATTAACAAAACAAAAACAACACTTTTCCCCAAACTTTCTCCAAACTAATCTAACTACAGCTGACTCACAACTGACAAAAACACTCAAAATTCTCCAACACACTCAAATGACAACAAAAAATCCAGCATAATTAAGGCGGCATTTAGCCGTTACAAGAAATTTTATTAACATACTCTCTAATAATCACGAACCTCTACAGCTATGTTCAGTATTTTCAAGGACAGCGACTTCTTCCGACAGAACGTGTACAGCCAATCATGGGACTCTGCTAGGAAATGGCGCATGTGCGGCGACAGGCTTGACAGGTGAGTCAGGAAGACGGAATGACAGAGATGAAACAGACTCCCCACCTACTGCGTTAACTGGGTATGCAACACTTTAATGAAACAGCACAACGGCTCAGCCAGGGACTGACGGGACCCGCGTCGAGGCCAGCTTCCACCAGGCCATTCTGAGCTCCCAGAGGCCGACTCCCTGTGCCTACGATCTGACCCTCCACGAGATGTGCCAGGCAGAGGTGGCGTGGTGAACGTTCTGCAAAGCTGCAGTGGTGGCCCGCGGGGGCCAGGGCTACCACACTGGGGACAGTGTTCCTGGTACCTGTGATGGCTCTTCCGGAATCCATATCTTATAGACAACACCTATCCGTAGAAAGAACTTGCGGAGAACTGCTCGGAGCTCAGGAATCAGGTCAAACTGCATAATTTCACACAAGTAGGGGTAGTACATAGAAGCGTGTGCTTTAAACTTGAGGTGGGAGAGAAGAAGAGAGGTCAGATTAGACAGGGAGCTACTTTTTCTGGCACTAGTTTCTCAAAAGTATTCATCTCATCCTGGAACTTTTTGCAATATTGGTGCTTTTTCTTGCTATTAAAAAGTTGGGGGGGAAATTTGCAAATTAGAACATCTTTTAATTATGCTTAACTGAAACACAAATTTTTTGGGGACAGCTTTGCTACCAAGTCAACATTCATTTTAGCAAAGCAGATCCCCCCTTCTGAGCCAGGGCTTCACTATCTGGACCCTCTTCTAACACAGCCGCGCTCAAAATCCCTGCAGCAATTTAACTGCTACGTGCGTGGTTTCAGCGTCAGCCTTTCTCAGGATGCTATGGCACCCTTGTCTGTAATGAATGAACTTTCCTCTAATGAATCTAGAATGGTGCTAGTTATGGGACCATTCTTGGAAGAATTGAAGAAATCGTTACTTTAAATTCCGAACATAAAGGAACCCAAACCTGGGTCTGAGTGGGGACATTAGTTTCCTGGTTTATACCTTTTCATCGTTTATTTTGAGGGTTTTTGTTAGAAGTAACAGCAGAAGACTTGTCCAGGCCTCCCGATGGCTCTCAGAATTCACTGTGATGAAATAGGCAAGGGCCTCACTGCACACGCTGGAAGAATCAAGAGAGAGTGAGACACGTCAGACAGAAGATTAACCTCTACACTCACTGGAGTGGAGAACTCTTCGTTCTTGCAATGAGTACTTATTTACTGGGCACCTGCTCTGGCTGTGCCATCCGGAGCAAATCACTAAGCCTCAGTTTCTTCGGCTGTAAAACAGGGATAAATAATTGTACCAAACTCGGGGGGTTGCTGTAAAGTTTACATGAAACCCGCGTGTTCAATGTTCGCTGAGCCCAGGGCCTGCTCCCAGCTTAGGGCCCCATCAGCGTTTGCACACAATGAACACAGAGCCGATCATCCACAGCTGACTACACACCGCCTCTCTCTTCTCCTGTTGCATACAGTTGCTACTTTTTTTTTCTTTTAAAGTAATCTCTACCCCCATGTGGGGCTGAAACTCAAGACCCCGAGATCGAGAGTCGCATCCTCCACCGACTGAGCCACCCAGGCGCCCCTCTAAGACATTTTCTTAAGAAGATTCTGTAAAAGTGGGATTACTGTGTCAAAGAAAGAGACTGAATATTTTAAGGCTCCTGATTTTAATGCCACCGGCTTTCCGGAAAAATCCCCTCCCTGCACGTTCCCACTAGCAGTGCAGGAGAGTGCATGTCTCATCACATGGCTGTCAGCACTGCATGTTAATGGGTTTAAATCTTGAAAGAGTGAAAAGGGCTTAGACAGAACATCTCGCTCACAGGAAGCTGGGTGGCGAAGATCTACTCTTCTGTCTGCGGCTCTTTCCATGCCATCCCCCCACTGCTGCATTTCTGCATAATCCAAGTTGGAACACCCTTGTAATTCACATGATTCCAATACATTCCTCTTGGAAAGAAGAGAGGGTGGGAGGTTAGAGCTGCCATTGCCCTCAAGGGACTTAGGACTTCACTCCAGGCTTGCTAACTCTGAGTGCTTTTTACTGCCCATGTTCCTGTGCCTTAAGAAACTTGTGAATGAAAGAAATGAGGTCCTGCCCTATTCAGCCCATTAAGAAAAGTGAAATACAAGTGTCAGCAAATAGAAGAAAGAAGCAAAAAGGAAAACAGTTTGTGAAGGCGTCAGCACGCAGGTATTTTTCTCTTATTCTCTTCAATTCAGAGTATTATTGTGATGCGTTTTGTGTTTTACAGATAAGACATTTAATCAGAAACCAATTTTCTTACGTTAAAAGTCGTTGCTGTATTTCCTCCCAGGAATCCCGGCGGTTCTCATCGACATACATCCGGAACAGGATCCTCAAACAACAGGCCAGGCTGCTGGTTTCTTGTTTTAGAAGATTAGGTTTAGATTTGCCCTTAAAACCTAGAGATTAGACAGTCATATAAACAGTGCACACTTCTAGGATAATGCTGAGAAATCATGCGGGAATCTAAGCTAGTTACTTTTAGGGAACACTGAAAGAAATATTTCACATTCTTTTTTTCAATTGAAGTATAATTGACACATAACATTACTCTTAATCACATTTTCTTAAAGCAGTACCAATCAGCCACAGAGATGTGTAAACCACTCTCACAAGCAAAACCTTATCACAGGCGAAGGCATAAAACATCTAGACATGTTAAAGCCACAAAGAAAAATGACATCATAAAATTATGGATAAAAATAGGTATTTGGGAAGAAAATCAATGGTTACCTGGTAATGGTAATAATACAAAAATCATACAAAGTATCACTTCTGTGTGAAGTCCACAAAATGAGACTCCCACTGTCGCCTTGCATGTATCACTTACCTCCAGGGTTTATGTGTTTATTTTTGGAGGGGGGAAAGAGAGAGAACCCCTAAAAGCCTCAACAAATGTATGAATGCTTTCCGTTTCTCCTAGACTAGCACCATTTTTATATCACCATATTTAACTACACCATTTTAACCTAATGTAAAATGTCTTGGTTTGCTAGATCTATTTCAATTCATTTTTCTATCAATTCATTTTTCCATCAAATACTTCCTGAAAATCTCCCATGTGCCAGGCAGTATTCCTGGTACTGGGATGGAATGTATCCATCATGTCCTTCTTTTCCCCTCAAGCAGGAAAATATCTGGCAAGTTATTCCAGCCAGGTGTACAATATGAGGAGTTTCCCAAAGGCTTTAATGTTTTAGAACGATGACCCCTGCGGCCACCTGTCCTAGCCGCTGTGTAGCCTTACCTGCTCTCCACAGGACCGTCCGTTGCTCGTAATTGGAGTTGAAGGCCTTTGAGAATGAGTGGGACTCCTGCAAGCAGTCCAGCAGCCTGAAGAGGTGCCGGGAAGACATGCACTTGTACATGCCCTGATCCTCCGTCTCTATGCGGATGTCGGCATCCAGCGTGTCTTGCTAGAGAGGGGGCGGGTGGGAGAGCTAAGTGAGGACGGGCTGCTTCTGGACTTGGAGGCAGTCCTCACTCGCCAGAAGTCATCCTCTGTCTGAGAATCACACACATCATTCCTCACCACCCTGAACAATTCTCTGTTGGACTCTGCTCACTGGCCGGGGGAAGAATTATGCCCAGGGCCTGCATGATTTCAGGCTTTGCCGGCCCAAGTTTCTGTTCTGTCAGTACTGCCTTCGCAGCACAAACATGAGTATGTGCTTCTCCAGTTATTTCACTACAGGCTGCACTGTCCTCTCTTTATATACCTTATAACGAAATTAGAAAACGAGAAAGTCACTGTACTGTATGTGACAGAAGGTCCAGTTGCGTAACACACTGTGAAGACAGGAACTGCTAAGCGCAGCCTGGGTGGGACCTTTAGCTTCATCAGGTGACTAACGAACGTAGCAGCTCCACAACTGTGTTTTCAAATGTGAAGGGAAAAAAATATAAATATAGGTATAAAATGCTAGAAGTTTTTGTTGAACATGGTGCCTAAAATGGGAGACATACTTAGGGATTTTATATTTGTTGAGCCTTCTAGGAATGGATCTATCATTTTTATAAGCCAGAGACCACAAAAAAAGTAGAGCTTGCAATATTCCCCAAATTGATCTATAGATCCAGTTCAATCCTTATCAAAATCCCAGATTACTACTTTGCAGAAATTGACAAGCTGGTCCTAAAATTCATATGGAAACACAAGTGACACAGAATAGTCTAAACAATGTTGATAAAAGCAGCACAAAGTTAAAAGACTCATACTTCCCATTTCATTCAAGACAGTGTGGTGCTGGCATAAAGACGGACATACAGGTCAGTGGAAAAGAACTGAGAGTCCAGTAATAAATCCCTGTATTTAGGGTCAAGTGATTTCCAACATGGGTGCCAGAACAATTCACTGGGGAAAATCAGTCCCTACAATAAATGATGCTGGGACAACTGGACATCCACGGGGCCAAGACAAAGGTGAATGAACTAAACAAACACAAAATGAACTAAAAAATGGATCAAAGACCTACATGTAAAAGCTAAAACTATAAAACTCTTAAAAGAAAACACAGGACAAATCTTTGCGACCCTGAATTAGTCCATGCTTTCTTAGATATAACCCTAAAATTACAAGCACTCAAGAAAAAATATTAACTCAGACTTCATTAAACTTAAAAATTTTTGTGCTTCACAGGCTACCATCAAGAAACTAGAAAGACAATGCACAGAATAGAAGAAAATAGTTGTAAATCATATATCTGATAAGGGACTAGTATCCAGAATATAGAAAAACTCTTACGATTCAATGTTAGAAAGTTAAAATATCCAATTTAAAAACGAGCAAAGGATTTGAATAGACATCTCTCCAAAGATACACAAATGGCCAATAAACACAGAAGATGGTCGACGTCACTAGTCACTAGGGAAACGGAAACCTAAACCACAGTGAGATACCACTGCACACCCACTGGGATGACTGTGACAATAAAAAAAAAAAAAAAAAAAAAAAAAAAAAGACAATAACAACCATTGGTGAGGATGTGGAGAAACCAGAGCCTTCATCCATTGCTGCTAGGAAGGTAAAATAGTCTAGCTATTCTAGAAGACAGTCTGGCAATTCCTCAAAAAGGCAGGCACGGAGTTCACCTATGACCCAGCATTTGCACTCCTAGGTATGTGCTCAAGAGAATTAAAAACATGTCCACATAAAAACTTGCATACAAATGTTCACAGTAGTGTTATTCATCATAGCTAGACAATGGGAAGAACCTGAATGTCCATCAACAGGTGACTGGATGAACAAAATGTGGTGCAGCCATACGATGGAATATTATTTTATGTATGTATACTCACATCCACATATATGTAACAACACCGGTGCTACATGCTACGGCTACAGGCTACAACGTGGATGAATTTGGGAAACATTCTGTAAGTGAAAGATGTCAGATACAAAAGCTCACGTTTTATGTGATTCTATTAATATGAAATATCCAGGTTAGGCAAATCCATAGAGACAGAAAGTAGATTAGTGGTTGTCAAGGGCTGGGCTGACGAGGGAAGGGGGAGTGACTGCTAATGCTTAGGGCATTCCCTTTGGCAGTGATAAAAATATTCTGGAATTAAACTGGTGACGTTTGCACAACTCTGTGAATATACCAAAACTCTGAACACTCATTCACAGGATCTGCTGGCCCTTGAAGCACTTACATTTACAACCTGTGGTGTAATGTTACTGTCCAACCTTTGGATATCCAATCCTCTGTCTCCGAGAATAACATATATACATAAAAGGTTGTACACACAAAACAAAAAAGTAAACTTCAGAGGAAAAACTGGTATCTTTATCCATATATTTTTCTCTCTCAGTTATTTATGGTTAATAATTACACACCAATTATGAGGAATAGTCTCCCTGATTAATAGTAACACTCTTTTTTCAAAGCACCAGGGTGGGGATGGCATCTGAGCGGTGGGGTGCTGGTAAATTGGCTTTCTGGGAAATTTTAAAAAAAGAAAAAAGAAAAGCCCCGATTTTTAGTGTTTGCTGATTTCTGTGGTATAAATATTTCCATCGCAGCCCATTTCTCAAGCCACCAATATGCCACGACTGAAGGCAGGGCTGGGGAGAGGTGAGCCCGATGGGCTCCGGCAAGCCACTACCAACTGGCTCCAGCGCACCACTGCATCTGAGCGAACTCCCCCCCAACAAGCACATTCTTCTCGAAGCTGGTCCTGTTACCTGGGCAGCAACCATGTGTTCTGCATCTTCCTTTTTGCTTGTTGCAGGGTAGAACACGATGTTGTCGATGGTCTGTATCAATTCCAACTGGACCACACACTTGATGAGGAGGCTGGCAAACAGTTTCTGATCTATATTAGATGATAAAGATTAACCCTAATAATGATTCAGCCAGTGCTGAGTAAGTATTCACCGAGCTCCTACTACGTGTCAGGCACGGTTCTTGATGCCATGGCAGAACAGTGAGTAAGCTGGACAAAAACCCCACGGCAGAGACAGACAATAAACAGGATATTTAAGTCTAAGGTACAGCATGCCAAATGCTGATGACAAAGGTAGGGATGGGGATGAGGGAGAGATTGTGTCGGGGTGGGGCTGCAAGTTGAAACAAGCTGGTCAGGAAAGGGCTCTCTGCAAATGTGATACCCGAGCGAAGACCTCAGGGGAGGAGAAGTCAGCTATGCAGGGACCCTATCTTCCAATAAGCATCTCTGCCACCTGCAGGGACTCCTACACACAGCTCCAGACTGTGCCCTAAGCACTCCAGGCCCCAGGTTCCTGCAGCAGCGAGACTCTCCGAAGTAGCTGACCATCAGTCTTGAGGGGGTGGGGCTCTTTTCTGTTCTTAGTTTCCAATCACTTTCTGTCTGCTCCGGAAGTGGCATCCTCTTTCTGTAACTGCTTCTGTTTCCCTCAAGAGTCCCCTTTTACCTCTTTTAGTGGTTAGCCATCCTTGACTAGCTAATAATTCTTCAGGTAGAATCGTCTCTGTTCAAATTATTGGTGTGGTTTCTGCCTACTGACTAGACTGGCTAATATCTCCTCCCTCCATCTTTGTCTTCTCACTCCCCGGGCTCAGGGGCGGCCCATGTCGGACACTTCACTGGTGTTGATTTGGCTATAATAAAAGTAGAGATTCCTTATTCAACTTATTGTTATAGAATCAGAATGCTGAAAACATTAAACAAAGTGCTCAGTGATGGCAAACAAGGATGGGTCATCTTCAAGTTTTGGAAAGTGTGAAAGTGTGTGTGTGTGTATTTATATAAATTCTCCATGTAGAATCAGCTCTAATTAAAGAAGAATATGGTGGCGTTGCAGCACATGTACATTTAATTTATGCCAATTCAGTGACGTCACCTTGGACCAAAAATGACAGGGAAAGAAACAGTCCAAGTGGTGTGAGACTGTGCCTGCTCCCCACTCACTGCGCTGACGCCCACAGGGCGGGCTGGGAAAGGGGAAGCATGTTCCCAGGAGGAAGGGCAGGGTTCTCAAGTCCCAGGCCCCTCTCAGAGTACAGACCTCGTGCTGCACCAAGAGTGGCTCTATTTAGAGAGCTGTATACGCGCACCCTCCACACAAGCCAACCCTTTATCTTGCTCGCCGGCCCCTGCAGGGACCCTGGCTGTGCCGCAGATACTGAGAAACAGTGTGAGTGTCCAACATGGCGCCTTTTTAATGGATTCCAAGGGTGGTTATGTTTTATGCCTCCAAGATAGTTGGTGACCACACGTGGCTGTGTCTAACACACTGCTTCGGAAGTTAACGGCAGTGTCAACACCGACAGCCTAGCGTGTGCAGAAGTGGGTAGAACTGCTCTGAAGAAAAACAACAGGGCCACAGCTGGAAAAAGACCAGACCACGAAATGAGGAATGTTCCTTTCTCAGTCAGCTGAAAGTGTGCCCGAATCCCAACTTCACTACACAGTGGCAAGTCATGTCAGGTTATCTGTCTCAGTCCCAGTTCACGCAAATGTAAACAGCACCTCCTCAAAGGGCTAAAGGGACGATGACATGAGATCACACACATGAAACACAGTGCAGTGCCTGCCTCACAGCGACTGGGAAAGCCATTTTTTTTAAATGACAGGCAGTAAAGCATAACCACAAGTCACAGAGACAAACTGATAAAAGTAATCTGAAACTCATATCCAGAAAAGGAATCTCTAACACAAAGAAAGCTCCCCCAAACCAATAAAAAGACTAACAGCCAGTATAAAAGGAGGAACGATTTGAACAGATGATGAAAAAATAGAAAGGCTCTTAAACACATGAAAAACTGCTCAGTTTCACTCATAATTAGAAAACTGCAAATTAAAACTACTCCAGAGATAGGAAATATCACCTACGTGTCCCCGAAAATCATGTAGACAGGTACAACCTTAATGGGCAGGAATCTGTAATTATCTGTCAAAATGGCAAGTGCACTTCACCCAGCAGTCCTATTGCTAGGAATTTATTACACGCATAAACTCATGCATGACACGTTTATTAGGTGATTCAATGTAGTACTGTTTGTAACAGAAAGAGATATGGAATAATAAACATCCATTAGTAGGAACCCAATTAAGAAAATAATAGTACACAGTACTATTACTATGTACTATATATTCTGGTACAGGATAGTACACCTATATCCTGGGATCGCCTATAATAAATAGTATAAGAGAACGTGAAAGCTTTTTAGGTAGTGATTTTGAATGGTCTCAAAAATACACTAAGTGAAAAAAGAATAATGCCCAGTATTCTGTAATTTGTATAAAAAGGACAGGAGGATCCGTGTGTGTGTGTGTGTACATATGCATGTGTTTATGGATATGCTATTTCTTGCATATGAATACACATGGATACAACTGGAAACGCACATAAGAAACCGGTGACACTAGCTGCCACAAGGAAGGGACTGGCAGACTGAGGCACGGGGTGGAAGAACCCTTTTGTAACTTCTGAATATTTGAATTATATAAACGTGTTACCTATTTAAAATAAATAAATGAAAACAACTAAAAAAAGTGGCCTTACTTGCATATGGTCTACCTTTCCAGCTGTCATCGGTCGGGTTAGAGAGTTGGCTCTGGCCTCTCTCAGAGGCGTTTTTATCTATGCTGCTTAGAGACTGGCGGTCCAGATCCACATCCTAAAAGTAATGCAGACAGAAATACAATGTTCACTTTCTTTACCCACAATTCAGTATTTGGGCAGAGATGTGCCCGTTCTGACACTGCTGGCCCAACTTGAATTTAAGTGCCTTGCGTAGCTTGAAGTAAAATTATACTGCCTGCTTTATTAGGCTATACAGCAGAGAGTATGAATTTCACGTATTTTCTCCCTCCCATTAAAATGTCACATTTTCTTATTCCTACTTAGAAGGAATATGACACGGGGCGCCTGGGTGGCTCAGCTGGTCGAGCATCAACTGTTGATCTCAGCTCGGGTTTTTTTTGTTTTTTGTTTTTTTAAGATTTTATTTATTTGAGAGACAGAGAGAGTGAGAAAGAGAGCATAAGCAGGGGGAGGGGGAGAAGCAGACGCCCCCGCTGAGCAGGGAGCCCGATGCGGGGCTCGATCCCAGGACCCTGGGATCATGACCTGAGCCGAAGGCAGTTACTTAACCAACTGAGCCACCCAGACGCCCCTCAGCTCAGGTCTTGATCTTAGGGTTGTGGCTCCCAGCGTGAAGCCTGCTGAAACAAACAAACAAACAAACAAACAAACAAACAATGTGACAAATTAATGAGGACAAGCTCAAAAATAAACCAGTGTGATAGCTAGCTTTTTGAAAACCTTGACAGAAGACAGTTAACACACAAAAAATGTTTAAATAACGTGCTTCATTTTTTAAGTTGCTAAATCCCAAATGCCTTTTTTTTTTTTTTTTTAAAGTAGGCTCCACATCCAACGTGGGGCTTGAACTCACGACCCTGAGCTTAAGAGTTGCATGCTGAGGGGCGCCTGGGTGGCTCAGTCGGTTAAGTGTCTGCCTTTGGTTCAGGTCATGATCTCAGGGTCCTGGGATTGAGCCCTGCATTGGGCTCCCTGCTCAGCAGAAAGCTTGCTTTTCCCTCTCCCTCTGCTGCTCCCCCTGCTTGTGCTGTGTCTCTCTGTCAAATAAATAAACACAATCTTAAAAAAAAAACAAGAAAAGAGTTGCGTGCTCCTCTGAGTCAGCCAGGCACCCGCCCTCCCCCGCAATGCCTTTTAAAATCTAATGGCCTTACAATTATTTGGGAATAGAAGTTAACAATACAAAGCCCCTGTACACCAAGGTACTTTAAAGTGAGACTTGAATCACAACTTCTCTATGTGGCCTCACACAGAAAATAAGAACCACTATCTCACTGGTGTGGAGGAAAGAACTCTTTATTTAGGAGGATAATAAATAAGGATAATTATACCAAGGCATTACTTCTATCAGCAAAACACCAGAATTGAGAGTCCAACAAGGGATAATTCGTTAAATAGATTACAATAATGTATAGCCACTGAAAAATCGGCTCTCAAAGAATATTTAAGAATATGGAAAAATGTTATGTGCCAAGTGCTTCCAAATTTCAAACCTGTGGATTAGATGTGTACCATTACACAAAGAAAAAACTAGAAATCTAAACTGGTTTTTATTGGGTGACTTCTCTACTTTCTAAAAGAAGATGTTAACGAACATATATAGATTTAAATCTTTTCTGGTCTTTTTTAAAAGTAATCTCTAGGGGCGCCTGGGTGACTCAGTCCATTAAGCGTCTGCCTTCGGCACAGGGCGTGATCCCAGAGTCCTGGGATCACCCCGCATCAGGCTCCCTGCAGGGAGCCTGCTTCTTCCTCTCCCACTCCCCCTGCTTGTGTTCCCTCTCTCGCTGGCTCTCTCTCTCTGTCAAATAAATGAATAAAATCTTAAAAAAACAAAACAAAAAACTCTACCCCCAACATGGGGCTTGAACTCACGACCCTGAGATCAAGAGCTGAATGTTCCACCAACCGAGCCAGCCACGCACGCCTAGTTCTTAAATCTTATAACCTTTTTTTTACTCACTTCCCATCAGAAAAGCACGAACTCTTTGGGTTGCTTAATTTTTTACTCTAATACAAGATCAGAGAAAAGACAACAACAAAAAACCCTACCAAATGTTTTTCTGACGAATCTTCCTCCATTCCTACAGGTCTCCATGTCAGCAAACTGAAGGGAATGGAAGAGAAGGAAAATGACCCACGTGAAAGGCAACGTGAAGCCCTAAGATGTCTAGCGAGCACAGACACAAACAGCACTAAGCACATTCGCACTCACACGTGTGGGATGGTTGTTTTGAAGATATCCAGCATACAACTGCATGTCTCATCCCAGACGTCGGGACTGAATTTCTCCCCGTTGGATATGACTAGGTTTTCTAAGCAATTGGTACCTGACCGAGCCAACTGTTCATTATCTGCAAAATAAAGCCACATCTATCATCAAACTTCCACTGCTGTTTTGATTCCCACCAGGGCACTGACATTTTATAAAACTTTTTCTGTTTAAGCAGGCTATAAAGAGATAAAATTATCTATCACAGCTTTACTGCTAGGGATGGAAGAAGGTCAGTTTGCTAACTAATTACCCAGCTTCTTGTATGATGAATGGTAAAAGACAGAAATATTAGACCAGTGTTTCTCCAAATTTAGTCCCCTGAACACTGCCATACTGGTATCAACTGTTTTATCATTTATTTTAAAACTGAGTCACTTTTTGAAAAAACTTAACACACTGGCGCTTTGTCCTAAGCCAAAACCATCTATGGAATCCAGGTCAAACGTGCCACGTGGCTATTCTTCCTAGCGCACACCACCTCAACGCTTAAGGACTCAAATGAACAATGCCCACTGATGAAGCTGTTGATACGGACCCCCACAGCACATTTTAAAAACACTGCAGAAAATTTCAAATATAGACAAAAGTAGAAAAAAACAGTAAAATATACAAAGGCACATCTTTTAAAATATAATAATAATTACATCCCATCTTTAAGAAATGCTTTGTAAACTGGCTTGGGGAGATTGTTTTTATGCTCTAGTTAAGTAAAAATATGCATTTTCACCAATTAAATTATATATTGTACTCCGTGGCATTACATTCTTGCTTTTACATATTGAACAATTAATCTCTCATTAAAAACTAAGTCAAGAAGAATGACGCCCAGAGACACAGCGAGTACCTTGTTTGACACACCACTGCAACTGTGCAAACACATCAGAAAGAAGCACTTCATTCAGAGCTTCATAAAACTGGGTGAACACATCACAAATGGCATAGAGCGCGTGATTGCAAGTTGTTGTCATCCACTCGGATTTCTGAAAAAAAACAAAAAAAACAAGATAACGTTGAGAGGCCACTCTCCTTGTGGGGAGATGGGCACTCTTCCCCATCACGGGCAAAGCTGTTCTGGTGTGCAACCTGGCAGTACGGATGCAGGAACACGGCTGACAGGAATGGACCCAAAGGAAAGAATAAGATCTCTGGGTGAAGGCCTATGAATAAAGATGTTTACACCACACTGGCATTTACACACGGAAAACACAGATACGAACAAACACCCAGCAAGGCGGCAACTCAGTTAAGTACATTTATATGACAGAATATCAACAGTCATTCAAAGTGACACTGACGAAAACTTGTAATGATTTGGAAGAAGTGAATATGAGATATGCTAACTACACCTTTTTACACTAAAAGTTCACCTCTGGTATTTTCATGGCACTATTTCAAGTATTTAATATAGAAAGAGATCTAGGAAATCATCGAAAAGGGAGGGGTCCCTACTGCTAAACAAGATTCCAAAAGTGGAAATCGTAAGGGAAAAAGATTCCTAGATTTGGTTAAAAGCTAAAATTTTCTAAAATGAAAAGAAAATGAGAATAACAAAGTGGGCAAAATCATCTGCAATTTACGTAAGGACATGTTATTTTATGTACACACTAAAAAGCTCCCAAAACAATCAGAGAGAGGTAACTAACCCAACAGACGGGCTAAGGATGTGAAAAAGCAATTCATAAAAGAAATCTGAATCAGTCGTGTGAGAAAAAGTGTGCAACCTCACTAGCAATTAAAAAGCTTTGAGGCAGGGGTACCTGGGTGGCTCAGTTGGTTGAGTGTCAACTCTTGGTTTCAGCTCAGGTCATGACCTCAGGGTCATGAGATCCAGTCCCGTGTGGGGCTCCACGATGGGCATGGAGCCTGCTTAAGATTCTCTCTCACCCGGGGCACCTGGGTGGCTCAGTCAGTTAAGTATCTGGCTCTTGATTTTGGCTCAGGTTGTGGTCTCAGGGTGTCTGGCTCCATGTTCAGCAGGGAATCTGCTTCTCTCTCTCCCTTCCTTCCCTCTCTCCTCTCTTTCCCCCTCTGCCCCCAACTCCCACATGCACGTGCACTCTTTCTAAAAATAAAACAAAAAAACTTTGGGGTGCCTAGCTGGCTCAGATGGAAGAGCACATACCCCAAAACATTTTTTAAAAGATTTTATTTTATTTTTATTTTTTTATTTTTTAAAGATTTTATTTATTTAGATGACAGAGAGAGCCAGCGAGAGAGGGAACACAAGCAGGAGGAGTGGGAGAGGAAGAAGCAGGCTCCTAGGGGAGAAGCCTGATGTGGGGCTCGATCCCAGAACGCTGGGATCACGCCCTGAGCCAAAGGCAGACGCTTAACGACTGTGCCACCCAGGCGTCCCAAAAGATTTTATTTTTAAGTAATCTTTACACCCAACGTGGACTTTGAACTCACAACCCCAAGATCAAGAGTCGCACACTCTATCGACTGAGCCAGCCAGGTGCCCACAAAAATGCTTTTAATGGGTTTTTTTCAGGGATCAGAGAAATTCCATTTTTGTTGTTGTAGTTTTAAGATTTTATTTATTTATTTGAGACAGGGAGAAAGAGCATGAGCACCAGGGGGAAGGAGGGGTAGAGGGAGAGGGAGAAGCAGACTCCCTACTGAGCAGGGAGCCCGATATGGGGCTCGATCCCAGGACCCTGAGATCATGATCTGAGCTGAAAGCAGATGCTTAACCATCTGAGCCACCCAGGCACCCCAGACATTCCATTTTTTACTGACTGCTGAGAAGCAGTCCCTGTTGAACTGGCAGGTACAATGCCCGAGGGCAAAGCGAGTGGGCCATGGTGACTTATTTCCTCTCGTCCTTCCCCAAATGGGGACATTTTCTTAGCACTAGTTGACTCTGGTGTAACAGTGCTAGGAAGGGGGTTTCCATTTTATTTTTTAAGAATTTTTTATAAGATTTTATTTATTTGAGAGAAAGAGCGAGAGCGAGCACAAGTGGGGTAGCGGCAGGCAGAGGGAGAGGCAGGCTCCCTGCTGTGGGGCTCCATCCCAAGACCCTGGGATCATGACCTGAGCTGAAGGCAGACGCTTAACGGACTGAGCCACCCAGGCACCTGGGGGGTTTCCATTTTAAAACACACCTCCGGGAGCTCCAAGTGTAAGACTTACACAGGGACGATGACGCAACACTGCAGGGGACGAAAGCAGAGAGGCCTCCCCCGCTGTATCCAGGACACTGCGTCAGTCACCACCTACCTCTGACTGCTGCTCAGGGAGTTTCATGTTGTCAAAAATCCTGAACACGATTCTGAACAGGTCCTGCCACCAGTGCTTTTCAAAGGTGTGGCCGTAGCTCTTCATGATCTCGAACATGACCGTGAGTCCTCTGGAGGAACAAAGCCAGGTGCAGGGCGGGAATGGGGGGGAGCGGGGAAAGAACAGCAGAGAAGAGAGTGGGAGAGCATGGGGTCAGGCGAGCAGGTGACTGAGGCTCATTCTGTGACAGAAGGGGCACCGTCCCGGGACATGGTTACCTCGTCCGAACATCTAGCTTGCATCTGTTAATGATGCAGGAGAGCTCAAACAGGATTGGGAACCAGCCTCGAACCCAGACCCTGTCGCCAGGAGCCACATTCATGTCGTCGCTTGTGTATTCTTGTAGCACCTGCCGGGAGAGTCACCTCTCAGACGCAGACTAAGCAAAGGAAGAAACTCAAAGGGAACTACATGAAGATTAAGGCCCCACACATTTTCCCTTCCTAACAATGTCCACTCAGCAAGGGCAGGATAGGGAATCCCCAGGAGGCAAACACAAGCCTCTCCCCAGTGCACACGAGCGGTTATGCCTACCTTTGTGGGTTTCAGAATAAGCTGAGTGGGCAGATCACTGCTGAGCTAACTGAGGCACTAGGACGTGAAGTCGGCTGCCCAAGGTCATGCAGCTAGGAGCTGGCAGTCCTCCCCAGTCTGCATGTAAAACCCACTCCCTGCCCTACCTCTGGGATTTCGAGCCCTTTGATCTGTAACCACTCCTGAAGCGAGGTACTATCCGCTGTTAATAAAATTTCTTTATCAGCTCTGGTTACCCAACGTTAGGCAATTTCTCTCTGTGCCCCTGTCAACTCCCCCATACAGTGGGGACGTAACTGCCAATCTTACAGGTCTGATGTGAAACTAAATAAATCAATACACAGAAAAGATCTGAAGGAGAGATCTGAATAGGCTGTCATAGTTTAGATGTGCTTATTTCTATCCCATTTCAGTGTCTGAGATTGTCATTTAAACCAAGCGGGCCTCTTTGGAAAGGTGAGTCATAAAACAAAAAGCCCAAACATTTCTGGGAGAAAACAAAAGGTGATTTTTAAAAATGTGATTTCTCAGCCATGTCACAATGCTAAAATGTCATTTCCTTAGGCGGGCGGTTTGTTTGCTTTCAAACAGAAAGGTCTAGCTTCTTCAGCTTTGCCAAAATTCAAAACTAAATACTACCATTTTCTACAAAAACAATTAGTAGAATACCAGGTAAAAGTTCAGTAGGAGTAGAAGTAATTTCATACGCAGAAAATGAGAGAGGGGGTGGAACCCCAGCAACGGGCAGCATTTTGAAGTGAACGCCCAGTTCAGGGCAAACATGCACTTCTAAAAGTGTAGCTGGAACTCTCTTTGCGATTCCTTTTCCCCTCAGCGCCCATGAGGGAGGTGAGGAAATAATGTACCCGAGGCCTCTCGGAGACATATTTCCCACAGAAGCGGATGAGCCGGATCGCCTCCATGCTCGTGTCGGGGAAGGCAGCATTGCAGGCAAACTCCGACAAGCACTTCACAGCGTCCTGAAAGGAATCGATGGCTGCAGGGAAATGGTGCTGGAAAATCGTTGCTGCGGAAACAAAGCCATGTTCTTTATAAGACCAGGAGACTTAGAAATGGGGATCGAATGAATACCCCCCAACCCCGAGGGGACTACTTCTATGAACATCTAAGAAAAGCATGTCACTATCTCTAGTAGACAGCATTTCTTATTAAATTATTCAGGAATGAATCCACTGAGCACTGTCTGGGCTAAACTGGTTCCTGAGCTCCAATTCATTAATTCATTCATTGATTCATTCATTCATTCATCAAACATTTACTGAGTGCCAACTATGTGCAAAGCACAGTTGTGGGCCCGGGGACAGAGGTGACCAATCAAATTTCCTGCCTCACGATATTCGTGCTCCAATGGGCAAGACAGACAATCACCTAAGCCAATACATACATAAAATATAAAATAATCTCAGGTTGGGTGAGTGCTGGGTGAGGGGACAGAAGGCCGTAGGGACAGCTTAGGCTGGGGGTCAGAGCAGGACTCTCTGACGAGGCCCTATCAAGTATCCCTAAGGAAGTGACAGAGGACAAGCCATGAGAAAATCAAGTTTCACCAGGACGTCAAGGGGTCCATTTCAACTTAAGCTATTTTAGGATGGAGCTGGAGGAAACGGATAGGATAAACACTGATCTGCGTGTGAAGCTGGCCCTCAGTGGTCTGCCAGAAGCTGAGCACCGAGCAAAGCTCTGGCCCTGGGCTGGTGATCCTGAGCGTACTCCTTTAATTCCCTGGCCGTTCCCATCCCAGGGCCACGCCGCGTGCTACCTGAAGGAATGTTGTGAAGATAAAGGGAGATGAAAAGGTCAATGAGCTAAAGGTGAAAGGCAATTCAGAAG
Source organism: Ursus maritimus (assembly GCF_017311325.1). Classification (NCBI taxonomy): domain Eukaryota; kingdom Metazoa; phylum Chordata; class Mammalia; order Carnivora; family Ursidae; genus Ursus; species Ursus maritimus. Next base: position 36,043,817 of record NW_024424675.1, on the reverse strand, counting down.
TCTAAGATTTTTCAAAATCCTACAAACATCACCTAAGACAAAAATCCAAGTAGCAAGAAGCTTCTTCTTTTTTTTTTTTTTTTTAAAGATTTTTATTTATTTATTCGACAGAGATAGAGACAGCCAGTGAGAGAGGGAACACAAGCAGGGGGAATGGGAGAGGAAGAAGCAGGCTCCTAGTGGAGGAGCCTGATGTGGGGCTCGATCTCAGAACGCCGGGATCACGCCCTGAGTCGAAGGCAGACGACGCTTAACGACTGAGCCACCCAGGCGCCCCAGCAAGAAGCTTCTTAAGAGTTAAAAGATCTCAAAAAAGATTAAAGCTGATCTAATGCTCTATCACTTTGACGAAGACCAAGAAGAGTACACAGCCTGTGGTTGATGACAGGCAGGACCAGGGCCGTTTGGTCAGTCCAGAGGGGACAGACACGCCACCAACTCTGGGTTGGCCTGTCTGGGGGTGAATCCTGCCCCACCATTTCCTAGCTGTGTGACCTCAGGCAAGTTGTTCTACTTTCCTTTTCTGTCCCTCAGTTTCCTCTCTGGTAGAGTGTGGGGAGTAACGGTATAGCCAGTTCTCGTTACTCATGGTAGCTGTGCTCCACAGAGTCGCTGTGAACACTGAATGTGCCCACAGTGAAGAACGACTGCTCCTAGGGGACGTATGGAGGTACGGCCCACGAGCCTCTGGTCACAACGTTTTAATTAACCAATCAATACATAACCTTGTTTCACATGTGTTTCAGTTTAAAGACACCGTATTTTATACATAGCGTTGGGTTCATCAACACTGAACTTTTGGCCAATAGCACTTTAACTCAAGACTGAAAGAAGCTTCTTGAAAACATGTATTTTCTCTATAAGGCATATCACAGCCTTCCTGTGCTCAGGGACACAGGAGAGCACTCCAGCACCATACTTCAGAGCCATTTTATTTATTTTTATTTTTTAAGATTTTATTTATTCATGAGAAAGAGAGAGTGAGAGGCAGAGGGAAAGGGAGAGGGAGAAGCAGGCTCCCCGCAGAGCACGGAGCCTGCTGTGGGACTTGATCCCAGGACCCTGGGATCATGACTGGAGCCGAAGGCAGATGCTTACCCGACTGAGCCACCCAGGTGCCCATTTCAGGGCCATTTTAAACGGTGAAGTCACCAACAAAAAAACAGAAATGCAAAAAAACGTGGCAGTAAGTAAACCACGGAAAGGATATTTACTTATTTATAGTGAGAGAGCTGAAACAAGAAGGGAGAGGGTCGCCTTGTTAGCCTCGGCTGGGAACATGTGCCCGGGTGACTCAAGTGCTTCCCTGCTGAATGCACGCACATGTCCACAAACGACCACAAAAGCGCTGGAAGCACTGGTTTTGTGGTTGTGGATAATGAGAATCAGCTATTTATCCTTCACGGGGTTTTTGTGCACATGTCCAAGCACATGTTAAGAGCTGAGAACACCACCTGGCACATTATCATATCACAGCCGACCTGAAACAAGGAAGCCTTTCTGGGGAGTAAACAGACAGGAAATAAGTGGTCACCCTTTTAGACTTACAGGTGGGACATGAGAGCTACTTACTGACGATGTGGCCTGTGGTCTGGAAGGCCAGCTCCACAATGTTCCCGTCGTGATCTGAGGCTGCCTGGTGGAACACAGCAAAGATGTTCTTCCAGCCCGAGCGGATGTTGGCTGCCTGGGAGTTCACCATCTGTGCAATGCAGCGGATCACCATGTCCCGGATGGTCGGAGACCTAAGGAAAGAATGGGGGAGCCATGTCGTACGTATTTTGAATGGTGGGAAGAGAAATGAACATGGCATCACTTAGAAGCAATGCATTAGAAAATCCGCATTTTTTATTTTTCTATTTTTATTTTATTTTTTTGGAGCCCAACACAAGGCGTGATTGAACTCACGATCCTGAGGTCAAGACCTGAGCTGAGATCAAGGCTGGGATGCTAACTAAGCCACCCGAGTGCCCCCCAAAACCACATTTTTAAAAGCGCACAGTAATCCACATTCATTTTTTAAAAAAAAATTAAACTAGATACAACAAAAAGAAAAAACATTAAGACAATCACCATGGCAGACAGTCAGCTGCTTTCCCAGCAGCTGTCCTCCCACCTCCTTGGTAACAGAACTCTGATTTCATGCAGGCAGCAACATGCCTGACCTCAGGGAGCCAGTCACAAACAGGACAAGACAACATGACAATCTTGTCTCATGTACCAGGTCCTTGATGCCCCAGCCTCCCTTGTAGCCAAGGAAGCTACATGACCTGTTCTAATTACATGTAAGAGAAAATCTGTGGAAATGTGAAGGGGAGGGGTTTCTACTATAGTTTTGTTTTTGTCTTACAACGAATACATATGGTAGGCTCTGCACCTTTTCCTGGTATTCCCATTCTGAACACAGCATGATGCCTGGAGCTAGACCCTCTGTTCAGCATCACAAAACAATAGGCTCAAAGATAAAAAGTGATCCTGTGGATGGACAAAGGGACAGAAAAATGCTGGGTCCTCAGGCGCCTGGGTGGCTCAGTCAGTTAAGCGTCTGCCTTTGGCTCAGGTCATGATCCCAGGGTCCTGGGATCAAGTCCCGTATCAGGCTCCCTGCTCAGCAAGGAGCCTGCTTCTCCCTCTCCCCCTTCCCCCCTGCTTGCTCTCTGTCTCAAATAAATAAAACCTTAAAAAAAATAGCAAAAAAGAAAGAAGCTGGGTCCTCAATGACAATTTGGGCTATGGAACCAAACGTGGGTCGGCTTGCCTCTGACTTCTTAAGTAAACAATACACAGCTTTGTGGTTCAAGGCATTGTTGGTCAGTTTTTCTGGCTGAGAACCTTTACACTAACAATACTCATAATTCTGCCACCCAGAGATGACCATGCCTAAATTCTTGGTGCATGTCCTTAGATTTTTAGGCAGGGATATATGTGTATAGTAAACACATATACATGGATGGGAATATACACATGCAATTTGAGAGGCAAAATTTTAAATTTAATTATTACAAAACAAAACCTGAAGACATAAAAAATGGCCCATTTTCTGAAGCAGCTGCATGGTTCAACATGGTGTTACCTGGATATTTGCAAAAGGTTAGTATGTATGTCTTGCAACCTATTAAGACATATGCAGTTATGGGGTGAGCTCTATTATCACACAAGTAACAAGAAGCAAGGCCACACAAACCTATCTCTTCCATACACCACTAGCTTTGAAAGCCGTTTAGAGTGGCTTTGGGATTGCAGACTTGACTTGCAAATTTCATCTGGCTTAGGGTAACATTCATGTTCATCTGCGGGATCCATACTAACTGATAATCGGTCATTTAGAGAAGGCAAGGAGAAAGTCAAAACCGAGTTAAAACATAGCTCCGAGTCCACAAAACAGATACGTCACCCACAGACAACAAAGGACTGCCTACATACCTTGGTGACTTTAATACATAATACAACTGAATTCATGATTGCCTCCTCCATGGCGAAGAAAAGCAGCTCGTTGGGAAGAACTACATGTGCTTTTTAAGGATTTATTTATTTGAGACAGAGAGAGAGGGAAAGAGCATGAGGGGTTGGGGACAGAGGCAGAGTGAGAGAGAGAATCTCAAGCAGACTCTGCACTAAGCGTGGAGCCCAGCACTGGGCTAGATCTCATGATCCAGAGATTGCGACCTGAGCTGAAATCAAGAGTCGGACACTCAACCAACTGAGCCACCCAGGCGCCCCTCTACATTTAGTTTTTAAAATGCCTTTTGGGGGGTGCCTGGGTGGCTCAGTTAAGCGTCCGACTCTTCATCTCGTGAGATTAAGCCCCATGTAGGGCTCCATGCTCAGCTCCCTACGCTCCTCTTCCTGCTCACATGCTCTCTCTCCAAATAAATAAAATCTTAAAAAAAAAAAAACAAAAAAACTTTTCGGGGTGCCTGGATAGCTCAGTTAAGTGTCCAACTCTTGATCTCAGGGTCATGAGTTCACGCCCTGTGTAAAAAATAATTAAAAAATTTAAAAAATATAAAAAATAATTAAAAAAATGCTTTTCGGGGTGCCTGGATAGCTCAGTCAGTTAAGTGTCCAACTCTTGATCTCAGGGTCATGGGTTCACGCCCTGCATAAAAAATAATAATAAAGGGTGCCTGGGTGGTTCAGTCAGTTAAGCGTCTGCCTTTGGCTCAGGTCATGATCCCAGGGTTCTGGGATCCAGCCTCACTGGGCTCCCTGCTCAGTGGGGAGTCTGCTTCTCCCTCTCCCTCTGCCACTTCCCTGCTTGTGCTCTCTCACTCTTGCTGTCTCTCAAATAAATAAAATCTTAAAAAAAAAAGTTTACTAAAAAAAATACAATAATAAATTAAAATAAGAGGATTTTTGCCTGATTATTAAAAGTAATATGTGATGACAGTAAATATTTTGGAAAATGTAGAAAAAAAATAATGAAACAAAAAAATTCCTTTATGTGACAGTATGATATTTCACAGGGAGAGACTGATAAACTGTCCTTATTACACTGTCCGACTCTATAACCTGCCCTTTTGACCGAACTATTAAGCATTTCCTATATCATAAACATTGTGAATGTCTTGAACAGCTGCACAACAGTCCATGTTTGGCTGTACCAACACTGACTTAACACTTTTATATTTAGGTGGCATCTGGTTTTTTAAAAATTACTTTGTGTGATTTACAACGTTTTGCTGTATTTCAAATTAATTCCTTAGAAGAGTTACAGAAGTACAGAATTAGTGAATCAAAGGGCAGAGAAATGTTAAGGTTCCTGCACACTGCCCAAATGCTTTTGAAAATGTTATAGCAAGTTACAGTTCCATCAACAGTGTCTGAGAGTGGCTGGCAATGTGTGATTCTAAACTTGCTCTGTCCCTTTTCAAATGCTGGCTGGACAGCCATGGCATGGGCAGGGAGGACCTGGGATTCTGGCCATCAGTGCCACCAGCCAACTAGGCCAGCTGCCACGCCAGGCCTCCAACTCCTCCGCACTCAGAACAGTGTCCCCAAAGGACGGAGGGTATTTCTGTGCGTACGCTAAAATCAGGGGTGAGGGGCGCCTGGGTGGCTCAGTCAGTTGAGCGTTCAACTCTTGATTTCAGTTCAGGTCATGATCTCAGGGTCATGAGATCAAGCCCCGCGTTGGTCTCCATGCTGGGGGTGGGCCTGCTTAGGATTCTCTTTCTTCCCCTTGCCTCCTGCTCTCTTTAAAAAAATAAATAAAATAAAATAAAATAAAATAAAATAAAATAAAATAAAATAAAAATCAGGGTGATGCCAGATTCTGGAACGGGCTTTATTTTCTCTTAAAATGAGCAGTAAGGTGATGAAGAGAAAAACCAAAAGAGAGAGAGACATACCAGGGAGACTTTTCTGCTGCTCTTTTGTTACCCCAAACGATCCACACTGGCTTACGGCCTTTGAACTCGTAAGCTTTCATTTTCTTAAAAAAAAAAAAAAATCTAAGCAGATCTCATGGACACATTTTAGTGGTGGGACAGACACCTGAAAGTCATCCTTGACATTTCTTCCTCTTTTGCCCCACAGCTAATTCCTCAGTACATGGTGTAGGCTTTCCATTTGAAAATGTGTACAGAATCCAATCCCATGGTGCCTCACCCCCTTGATCCAAATCTGAACAATTACAGTGGCTTTTCATTTTCCACGGATAAACCTAAGAAGATCCCTTAACGTATGTCAGACCATTTCACCTCTCTGCTCAAAACCCTCCAATGGCTTTTGTCTTTGACAGGGAACAAGGCAAAGTGCTGACCAAGGCTGACAGCTCCTTCATGACCCAGGCACTCTGCTGCCACTACAGCTTCATCTTCCAGGACTTTCTGCTTTGGTTACTCTGCCCAGCTACCCTGGCCTCCTTGCTCCTCCTTATCATGCCAAGGATACTCTGCTGCAGGGTTTTTGTTCCTGCTCTTCCCTCTGCTCACAACACTCTCCCCAAGATCACATACAGCCACTCCTGGCTTGTTCCTCACTTTGGTTAAGGGTCAACCTACCAAATGCATCTCGGCTGACTGCCCCATATAAAGGAGTGCTTCTACTCTTATCCCCTTACGTTGATTTAAACATTTATTTTCTTGTTTATCTATCTCACTGGAATATAAACAAGTTTTTTTTGGTTTTTGTTTTGTTTTTTAGATTTTACTTATTTGTTTGACAGAAAGAAAGAGAGAGCATAAGCAGGGGGAGTGGGAGAGGGAGAAGCAGGCTCTTTGCTGAGCAGGGAGCCCAATGCGGGGCTCCATCCCAGGACCCTGGGATCATGACCTGAGCTGAAGGCAGATGCTTCACCGACTGAGCCACCCAGATGCCCCTAAACAATGTTGTTTAATTTCATTAAGGAAAACTTCAAACACATATAAAAGTAAAGATGATATGGTAATGAACACCCATGTACCCAGCTGCACCGATGAAAACAGGGGCCAGAGGAAAACAGGCATTTTTGACTGTTTTCTTTAGTGCTGTATCCTTGGCACTCAGAATAGTACCAGCAGCTGGCAGGCTGCAATAGAAATAGGCCAAGTGAACGCATGAACAGGGTGACTGCTTCAGAGGGACAGCTGTCCTGATCTCTTCTGTCACCCTCCTGGGGCAGAAAGGATGGGTCACATAATTCTTGACCTTGTTTTAGGATGCCTCCACAGTGGCTCTTTCTCTGAACAACGTCAGCCCCCACCCCAGTAAGAACGCATGGCATGTTTCTACTAGTTGTGCCGGTGTGATCTATCCTTCGGGGAAAGGTCACACACAGATCTGAGTTTTGTACTTAGAAACGATACATGTGAATCAGTCTGTTCATTTTACCTGTTTCCATCAACAAAGGAAGAAAATATTAATTGTGTGATTAGTGTTAGGAGGTCTTTTTAGGCCTCCAATGGGGAATCTGACAATGCACATACCTGTTTTTCTTCATGATATGCTCAAAGGGCCTCAGAAAATCTTTCTGGAAACGAAAGTTGGCTAATTCTCCCTTCTCGAGAAACTTCATAGAGAGTTGCCTTAAGGAGTCAACAGCAAAGATCGCCACATCTTCATTGGGGTTACAGCCAACCTGAGCAGGAACGGGAGGGGAGGTGAGATAGGCACAGTACAACAATTGTGAATGTGGGGTTCTGAACGTCAAAAATGGACAGCCTGCCTTCGAAATAAATGCTATGGAAAAACACACCTAAGGAGAAAAGAACATGATGTTTCTTGGCTATGACCTGGGCCATTCTGTTTTAATGATGAAAGATCAGTACTGCACATTTAACTAAAAGTGCTTTCAAATGTGCTATTTAATTTTTTAAAGACTGTGGCAAAATACACATAAAACACAAAAGTTACCATCTTAACCATTTTGAAGCGCCCAGTGTAGTAGTGCTAAGGACATCCATACTGTTGCGCCCATCTCCAGAACTCTAGCAACGCTGGAACTCTATACCCGTTAAACAACAATCCCCCACGTGCTAATTAATTTTATCCAAATACACAGAAGAAGTCAAAAGACTTTAAAGTCTCTATAAAGCCTTTTCTTTTTTAAAAATTTTATTTATTTGAAAGAGAGAGAGAAAGCGGGAGAGGGAACACAAGCAGGGGGAGTGGAAGAGGGAGAAGCAGGCTCCCCGCTGAGTAGGGGGCCCGACGCAGGGCTCTACCCCAGGTCCCTGGGACCACGACCTGAGCCGAAGACAGACGCTTTAATAACTGGGCCACCCAGGCGCCCCTCTGTAAAGCCTTTTCATACTTGCCCACATCTGTCGCCTGAAGCAGATGATTATAATTATCATCAGCCTCAAAAAATTCAGCACAAATATTGAGGCTTTTCAATTTCCTTAAAATTGTACTTGTCTATAGTTTACCTACTTTTAGAGTCTGGAGTTATGAGTATATATTTGGTTGGTGCTTCTCATATTTTTCCCTCAAGAAGAATCCCTCAAACAGAGCAAGGGAATGTTTCCCACCAGAACCCCTGCCAAGGGATCTGGGGCATCTTGCAGCAGCCTGCTCCAAGCAGGAAACTTCACTGGCACGTGGTCTGACCTGAAAAGGTTTTATTTTTAACAGAAGTAATGTTGCAATATCACTTGTAATAAAGAAAAATTGGAACATCAATAGGAAACGGTTATGTAATGGTATGTTCACAGACATGGAGTAACATTCGGCAGTTAAAAAGAAATACATTCAGCCTTTAAAACAAAAAGAAGATTCTGTCACATGCTACAACATGGATGAACCTTGAGGACATGATCCCAAGAGAAAGAGACCAGTCACAAAAGGACAAGGGGGCGCTTGGGTGGCGCAGTTGTTAGGTGTCTGCCTTAGGCTCAGGGTGTGATCCCGGCGTTCTGGGATCGAGACCCACATCAGGCTCCTCCGCTAAGAGCCTGCTTCTTCCTCTCCCACTCCCCCCGCTTGTGTACCCTCTCTCGCTGGCTGTCTCTGTCAAATAAATAAATAAAATCTTTAAAAACAAACAAAAAAAACCAAAAGGACAAATACTGGGACGCCTGGGTGGCTCAGTTGATTAAGCATCTGCCTTCGGCTCAGGTCATGATCCTAGGGTCCTGGGATTGAGTCCCCCATCAGGATCCTTGCTCTGCAAGGAAGCTGCTTCTCCTTCTGCCTGCCGCTGCCCCTGCCTGTGCTCCTTCCCTCCCTCTCTGACAAATAAATATTAAAAAAAAACAAAAACAAAAGGACAAATACTGCATGATTCCAGTTGCATGAGGCAGCTAGAGTAGTCAAATTTGTAGAGACAGAAAGCAGAATGGTGGTTACCAGGGACTCGGGGAAGGGGCAGGGCAGAGGAAGGAATGGGAAGCTAGTATTCAATGGGTCTGGAGTTTCAGTTTTGCAAGATGAAGAAAGAGCTCTGCAGATCTGTTACACAAAATGTGAATGTACTTAACAGTAGCAAACTGTACATTTATAAATGGTTAAAATGACAAATTTTTATATGTATTTTACCACAATTTAAAAAAGAACAAATTCATACATACTAATATCAGAGTTAAATATTTAAGATTCCTTGCTAAGTGGAGGAAGCACTTAGTGTAATAGTAATTATGTTTTTTTATCAAAAAAGCAAAAGAAACCAAGACAATATTATCTGTATCTCTAGGAGTATATACACATACACGTGCAGAGAAAAATGTCTGGGAAGATAGATAACAAACTGGTAATAATTAGTTTTGGGGAGGGTTCAATAGGGGAGTGGTGATGGTCAAACGTGGCTTCAGCTGTAATTTTTTTTTAAGGTGTTTATGTAACATTCATTAAATTAAATACTAATAAAAAGAATATTCTTCTCCTAAACATCAGGATTCAGGAAATCCTGCAGCAGGAATACACTCCATACCTATGGTGCAACTTTGCACAGCCCGGGACACACATGTGTCCTACTTTAGAAGAGAAACACGGGACTGTTCCCAAGACTGCCGGAATGCCAAGAGCTAAGTTACAGCCGTACTCAGCCATCCGTTTCTTCAAACCTACAAGATTCTTATGTGCTCCACTTCCCAAGGGGAAGCAGAACATCTTCCTGAGGTGGTACAACAAATGAAGAGCCCCAGAGGGAGCAACTGAGTTGTCCACAACTTTGTGCTTAATGGCTCTGATGAGTGGAACAGACATTGGTAATGAAGGTGACAGCCATGAAATGTCTCATTACTATCTGTCAGCCTACATCCCAAGCTGCCCGTAAGTGGCCCACAGATAACCGAGAACTGACACCTGAAGAGTCTTGAGAACAGAACTGCAGGTGGGAAAAGTTACTTGTACAAACGATGTTCTCTCCTGAAGAAGTCCCACTGGACATGAAGTCTAGACTCTGAGAAGCTGGGAAAGGTTTACCAAGACACTTTTGGATTATTACTTCTGAGAGAAAAAAGGATGCTATGGCTGCTAGTGGACAGATTTCATGGAATAAGTGAGAAACGTTTGCTCCAGCTTAGTGGTCACCAGCTTGGACAAGAATACAAGGTGAGGTACAGTAATGATAATGGTCCGCATTCCCTTTCTCAAGCAATTTCACACTAATTAAGTCAGCTGGTCCACTAAGAAGTTATTTACTCAGAACAGTGAGAAAGCTGGTTGCTGAGCTAGCTGGTCACTGTAGATGACAGTGCTAGCATCCACCAGTCACTCAACAAACAGTTGCTCTGGGTCCTGTGCCGGCTCATGGCTGTGTCCTTCCTGAGGGTTCAGATGAAAGGTCACCTGCTTCTTTTTATAAGTTTCTTCCATTCAATGGAGAGAGCACAGTTCTCTTTTGGATAAACTGTTTTTTACTCATAGTACTTTTATGCATCTGTATTACAACTCCTCATTCTCCAGGAGTAAGAAAAATGCTTTGAAACCAGGGAGTATGCTTTGGTAGGAAACAGTGCTATTCAGCTGTTAGCTTTCCTGTAAGAAGTTAATGGCATCACAGATGCACACACACGCACACACAAATACACAATACACACACGGTCTGATTTTTAAAACTTTGTTTGAGTGTGTGCCAATATGTAGGCAATGAAGCCCCTAGCGGAGAGAGAAGAGTGTAGTCTGGTTTTCTCTCAGTAGTTGTCAGTTTCATAACACACCAATCTCTAACTTGTTCCTGATGGAAAAATAAATGTTCGTTTGCTAGGGGCACCTGGGTGGCTGAGTTGGCTGAGCGCCGACTATTGATTTTGGCTTAGGTCATGATCTCAGGGTTGTGGGATGGAGCCCCGTGTCAGGCTCTGTGCTCAGCAGGGAGTCCACTTGAGATTCTCTCCCTCTGCCCTTCCCCCAGCTGGCGTGCGTGCGTTCTCTCTCAAATAAGTAAATAAATTAAAAAAATAAAATAAATGTTAGTTTTCTCAACAAAGGTTTCTGAAGAGTGGTGGCAACGAAAGCCAGCCTATAAGAAGCAGTGACATTAACAGTGAAACTATATGGAACATAGCTTAACCTTCGGTCGTTCAGAAGACATTAGACGGGGGCGCCTGGGTGGCACAGCGGTTGCCTTCGGCTCAGGGCGTGATCCCAGCGGTGGGATCGAGCCCCACATCAGGCTCCTCTGCTATGAGCCTGCTTCTTCCTCTCCCACTCCCCCTGCTTGTGTTCCCTCTCTCGCTGGCTGTCTCTATCTCTGTCAAATAAATAAATAAAATCTTTAAAAAAAAAAAAAAAAAAGAAGACATTAGACGATTTTGCCATGCATTCAAACACCACTGTTTGTCCAGTGACCATAGTGATGTTTGTGTTGTTAGCCTATGGATATGGATATTAAAGTATTTTTAATGCCACTAAGATTTTAATTTCATATTCCATGAGTTCTAGCAGTATGTAAATATGCTGCACAAGGGAAATGAATTATAAGTATCCTCTGCTTCTCGCAATGTCACACTGCACCGCTTTGCTTTTCTTCTCAAAGATTTATTCATATGCTTGGGGGGGAGGGGGAAGGGGAAAAGGGAGAGAGAGTGCCAAGGTGACTCCTCACTGAGCGCAGAGCCTGATGTGGGACTTGACCCCACCACCCCGAGATCATGACCTGAGCTGAAACCAAGAGTTGGACACCTAACCGACTGTGCCACCCAGGCGCCCCATGCACCACTTTGCTTTTATGAAAGACCTACCTTAGTATCTATTTTCACTAACCAAAAAAAAATCCAAAGAGCAGTTTTGCTTTTATTAAACGAAAAAAAAAAGGTGAAAAGTGAAAGTGACACTTAGCATTCATTTTGCCGCGAGCTGTTATAGAGGCAGCACGCACCCCAGCGGCAAGACAAGTGCTGCCAAGCCCCTTCCCCACGAACTCCACTCAGCATCTCAGCATTAAGCCACCAGAGCTTTGAACTGTGTCAGTGAACATCTGGGCTTTATCTCAGTTCTGTGCACCGCGAGCAAGATGTGTCCTAAGGTATCAGAAAAGCCTAAGAGAGGTTATTTTTGGGGTGTGGCAATGCTCACAATTTTTTCATATAAATTAGTGGTTACTGCCTCTCTGCTTTACACCATTTCGGCTTATAAAAGGTTTCATAGCAACATTCTACTTCTGGATAGCAGAAAAATCTGTATAAGTACCTAAACTCTCAATTGCTTCTTCTTTGAATATAGTTGCCTGCCTTTTTCTGGACACTGATGGAGTGGTTTTTGAATTTGGAGAGTTACCTTATTGAAGTGATCTCCAATCACATGCCATATTCGGGACCACTGCAGCCGGATCCGATTCATGTTGTAGTACGATATCTCCACAATCTTCTGCAAGCTGAACATGCGGGGGTGGTGCGGGGAAGCCAGCTCGTCCATGGACACGGCGCACAGCCAGCGGACAAAGTCAACTACAGGCCAGACCCAACGACACACGCGAGGCTTCGTTAGTAATGGCCAGACAGGCACAACATGAGGATTCTATAGTTGTCACACGTGAGTGACAAATACATACCTATAGCATTGCCATCCAGTCTGGTAGATCCAGTAAAAATTCTAGGAAGATAATTCCAGACACAGTAAAATAAACGTTAGATTTGGAAGCTGCGTTTCAATTTCAAACACTGAAGAAAAGTCAAAAATGAAGCATTTCAGGTCTGGTACCTCCACTAAAATAAATGATTGAGGCATCAGAGGTACAAAACTGGTCAATGAACCCAGAGCATAAATGCCTATAATGGTAGAAAGAAAAAGCGACACATCAAAAGGGAGCGTAAAACATAACAGCACGTGGTGTCACAACAGTGGGAGTGGGGGAGTGAGGACCTCCAACAAGCTGCTCCTCCGTAAGACAAACAAACAAAAAACTACCCAAACCAGCTCTTTCAGGACTGAACTCCGGAAATTAGCAAAGGCTGGTAAAATGTTTATTCAAGAAAAATGGCTCAATCTTGGTATAGACAGAGACTATTACGGTGTTTTAGGTTGGCCTATTTCCATTACTGTCTTCCCCGTTCCACAGGAATGTTGAAAACTAACAGCTTTGAAGTCGCAGTAACTGTGAAACCAGCAACCTAGCTCCATATGAAAGAACAGAACAGTCCTGAAATTCCCCCCAGAACACCAGTCTCAGAACTGACATTACATGACCTGCCTGGCAGTACCCTGAAAACCCCCATTTCCAGGATTTGTCTTTGACTCAGACCTCATTTGGTGCAGCCCTGTCCCTGGGGCTTTTGTTAAAAGCAATCTGTAGTAACGACCTGAGGTGGCAGTCACAGCTGGGGAAAAACAAGGACCTGGCCAAAAACCTAAAAGGAAAAGCTGGGAATGAGACATCCACGGGAGGCTCTATTTTATTTTATTTTTTTAAAGAGTTTATTTATTTACTTCAAAAAAGAGAAGAGGGAGAGAGCGCACAGAGGGAGAGGGAGAAGCAGACTCCCTGCTGAGCAGAGAGCCTGATGTGGGACTTGACCCAAGGGCCATGAGATCATGACCTGAGCCGAAGGCAGACACTTAACCGACTATGCCACCCAGCTGCCCCAACCACAGGAGGCTTTAAAACGCTCCACCATAGGCCTGGTGTAAACTTCTATGGCAACAGCACAGAGGAGAGGGCAGAGAATGGAGCTACATAGGAGCCAAGATGTTTCACACCACACAAATTAAGTGGACAGTAATTCAGAGTCGAATGTTAAAAGTTAAGATGTTATTAATCATGATCCCCAAGGCAATCAGTAAGAAAAACACTGAAAAATTACAGTAAAAGAAACAAGGAAAGTAAAATGATACACTAGAAAATTTCTTAACACCTAAGAAGGCACTGATAATGAAGGAATGGGGGAACAAAAACGACATAACACATATTTATAAAAAGAGAAAAAGAGCAGATCTAAATTTCACCCATCAACAATTAAATTATAATTAAATGTAAATAGATAAAACACTTTCATCCAAAAGAAGAGATTGGGGGAATGGACTAAAATAAACATGATCCAACCATCTGCTGTCTGAAGTGACTCACTTTATTTTTACTTCTTTTATTTTACTATTATTGTTTTTTTAAAGTAAGCCCTATGCCCAACGTGGGGCTTGAACTCATAACTCTGAGAGAAGAGTCGCATGCTCTACCAACTGAGCCAGCCAGCTGCCCCGGAGAGACTCGCTTTAGATTAGAAGACACAAACAGGTTGAAAGTAAAAGAATAAAAAAGACATAGCATATGAAAAAGCAACCAGAAGAGAAATGGAATGGCTGCACCAATATAAGACAAGAGATTGAAAAAATCATTACTAGAGACAAAGAACATTTTATAATATAAAAGGTTTAATCTGTCAAGAAAACATAAAAACATATATGCATCTAACAACAAGGCCCCCAAATCATAAGGCAGAACAGATAAAACTGAAAGGTAGAAATGGACAACTCAACACTGCCCAGGATCAGCATATCTATATAGACAGAATGAAGATTAGTGGCTATCGGGACTGGCAGGGGAGGCAATGGGGAGTGACTGATAATGATAAGCACAGGCTGATGGAAATGCGATGAAATTTGATAGCGGAATAGCTTCTCGGCCTTCTGGCTAAGACCAAATGTGAAATTTAATAGTGGTGATGACCACACAAGTCTGAATATACTAAAACCCACTGAATTGTATACAGACATTTTAAAGATTATTTATTTGAGAAAGCGTGCGTGAGCAGAGGGAGGGGCAGAAGGTGAGGTAGAGGGAAAGAATCTCAAGCAGACTCCCTGCAGAGTGTGATCTCATGACCCTGAGATCATGACCTGAGCTAAAATCAAGAGTGGGACACTTAACTGACTGAGCCACGCAGGTGCCTCCTGAATTCTACATTTTAAAAGAATAAGTCTTATGGTATGTGAATTATATCTCAATTAAAAAAAATGTAATGGTGCACAAAATGATGCTGGGAAGACTACTATTGTCCATGATCCAGCTAAGGCAGAGAAACAGAGAAGAAATAAGTGTGGTTAATGGAAGAATAAACACTTTGAACTTTTAGCCTAAACCTACTGAAAAATGTGAGGAAAACCCATCAAAACTATGTTACAGACAGTATCTCTGTTGGAGAGAAGCAGGGAAGCATCAGGAACAAGGTAATCAACATACCTTGTTAAAGAGTTTAAACTACTAAGAGGATTGTTCTGAGAACAATACAAATTATGCCCCAAATTCTATACTGCTATCATCTCAACACTGTATTTAATACTATGGGACAGGTCATTAACCACATGAACAGCAGTGTACATGACTATTCAAGGGTACTTTTCAGGAGTTTGTTCATTTTAGAAAATTCATATTTTAAATACTGCTATCTAATGAATGTCTTCGAGTAAGAATACCTATATTTCTCATGGATGTTTAATTTCAAGTAAACAGGTATCATGGAAAGGTTCTAAGAAAAAAGAAATGCAAACTATGTGGCCACCTCTCACTCATAGATAGGCTTTATATCTTAAACCCTTCTTGAAATTTTTAAACAAGTAATTTCTGCTAAGGAAACGAGGTAATCTAAAACATCAGCACAAGCAAAAACTCTTGTTTTTAAAAAGGTCACGAATTCAAACGAACATGAAGGTTATTAGTAGCTGTGGATCGCGTGTGCTACTTCTTAGTTCGAGCGATCTAGAGCTCACAACACTTACAAGAGTCAAAAAGATTAGGAATCCATTAGTACACACAGAGGATGTGCCAAGCTACTGGACAGTCCAGCTTCACTGCAGAACAAAATCATTACCTGTCTACAGCTACAACCACACTCTGTGAGCTGGTCTCACCAACCGATTCCTGGAAGCTGGCCATCTGTCTTTTATCCACTCCACCACTCACCAAATTACCTGAAACACAACGCGCAAAATCAACATTGCTTCTAAAACAGTCGAGTATTTAGAACAAAGCATTCTGTGGCATCAATACGCAGAGACAAGTCACATAAGAGAATGGTTTGCAGGCAAAACAAAACAAAAACACCCTCAACTGATGACAGAATAAAATTAAACGTAGGTTTTGGCATTCGGCGTTTAAAATCCGTTCTTATTCTTAAAACACAAGCTCCCTTGCTTGTACCAACCACCTTCCTTTCTTAAGTCTTTCACATTTTTATAGTATTGAATGCCTACATTTAGGAGAACGAATACAAAGTTAAGCAGCACTAACTTAGAGCTCCTGGAAGACGGTACGGCTTATACCTCTCAACGTCCGGCGTGCTTTCCCAGATTTCTCTCCAGCCATCCCTGCGTGTGCCCTAGAAGCGGGTGCTATTACAGCCTCCCCCTTCCATACACTCTGTGCTTTTAACTGTACCCTGTCCTATTCCGATCAGTGTACGTGGGACCTAGGAGCCTGCCCTCTGCCCTGAGACAGCCTGGGTTTGAAACCTGCCCCTGCTATTTCTTGCTGTGTGGTCTCGCTCGAGTCACTTCACCCCAGCGTCACCTTCCTCATTTATGGGATGAGGATGGTAACAGTGCCAATCTCACTGTATTGTTAAGAGAATTAAATGAGTTAAAATGCATAAACCGAGTTTTTAGAATGTGGTCCAGCACATTTGTTTGCCTTATTTACTGTTAGATACCGACGGAAGCCTCTCGATTCAATGAGAAACCATTCTACTTTCAGGAGAATGAACGTGGAAAGAGAAGTTGAATCTACTTTTCAAAATCGAGAGATACACATACCCATTCCTCTAACACTAGGTACTAAAGCTGTAGCCTTTCTAAAGCCAATGGCTTCTACCCCCAATACACTAGTATGCATAGAAAGAAAAGTAATGCACCCTGCTGATTTTGATAAAATAGGCATTTACTCAACAGTTTAATCACAGGTAAGAGAGCCAAAGCAGCACTTCCACTTCCATTAATAGACATACTGTCAGCGGGCACACAAGGAAGAGCTGGTTTACGTGACAGTCCTGCTGAGATAAGAGGCGTTTCATTCTGGTTAACTTGTGACTCCGTGACGGCCAGCCGTGGGGCCTGGTGTCTTACCAAGGCCAAGGCCCATGAACTCTTCTCCCGCCAACGTATGGCTCTTCAGGCTCCCTTCTCTTTCACGCCCAGATCCAGACAGATAGCGGGTTTTCACACCGGTTCCTATCAGCTGAGCGAGCTCCAGCTGGCTGATGCATTTCAAGATCTAATGAAAAGAAGGTGTGAAGAAGTGAGTTTCCATTTCCGGCCTGAAAAGGTCACTGCAATCTTAGTCATTCGAGAGCTCTTTGAAATACACAGCTTTTCAGGTGAGAATGAAATCTGAGGGTCTTAGGGTGGTTTTCCTAGTCCTGGTGAGGCAACCCACTGACTACAGACCTGGAAGAGAGACATCACTATTTTTTTTTTCCAAACTGTTAAAAGTAAAAGAGAAAATGACCAAAAGAAAAGGTGGTACAAGGGAGTTATGCCATATAGATGTTTAATTATGCAAATGTGATAAGCACTCGAGAAAGAGAGAAAAAGCTCTTTGGAGCAGGGAATCCCACCCACCGTGCTACCCAGCAAGTGGGCCATCTGGGCTGACTTAGCCCCCCTCACCTCCTTTCTACTCTACCCCTCAGACACAAAACACTAGCCTCCCTGCTGCTCCGATAACTTGACATGTCTCGTCCTACCCCCAAAGCCTTTGTACTTGCTGCTCCTTATGCCTAGAACGTATTCCTTATGCTCTTCCCCATGGCTCACTCCCAGCTTAGATTCTCGGCTCAGACACGTGTCCCTCAGAGACCTCCCTTGACTGCCCTGAGACTGCACACCACCTTCTCTACCACCATCCCCTGGTCACACTTTTCTTCCCCTTAGCCTTTACCACTTTTTGGCATTATGCCATGTATTTGCTTGTCCTCTGCCTTAAGTACCCACAGGGCATTAATGCTGTCTTGTTCGCTGCTGAATCCCCAGCACCTAAAATAGCTGGTGATTATTATCCAGATAACTGAATGAATGAGAACATGCCCTGGAATGGGTGTGCAGTCGGAAAAAAGACTGCAGGTTCTGGCCCCACGGGGTGGTTCTGGGGTGGACAAGACCCACCTGCACGCAAGCCTTCTCTCGACTGGAGCTTATCTGAAGAAACCGAAATGGGTCTCGACTTCTACTGGAGGAAAAACTGGCCGCCAGAAACTTATCGAGGGACAGCACAGAGTTCTCCGGGTAAACCCTTCCTCAGGGATTTTCATGGGAACTTCTAACTAAAGCTGAGTTTTGCCCTTCATGTTGACTTTATGATCCAATCTCAGAGTATGGAGTCCACTACACCACTGAGCACTGCTTGGTATTGTTACTTATAAACTTCCTGTTGACTGAGAAAGGTACTTAATTCTACCAGAAAGAGCCATCCCCTGATTGCTCCACATACAATGATACTACTAAATTATTATCAGTAAACTATTATTAACTCCCTCCCTTTTCCAGAAGCTGAGGAGGGCCAGAGTCTCAAGTATGTCAACAACTTGTGGCCGAGGACTTCTTGGCTCCAGCCTGATTTCTCAAGGTTTCTGACCATCAAATAGGTGGTGATTCATTTTAACATTCCCAGGTGCTGTTATATACCCGGCAACCAGGAGGAACCCCACGGAGATCAGCCTCCTACGTTAAAAAAAGTTCTAGGGGCGCCTGGGTGGCTCAGTCATTAAGCGTCTGCCTTCAGCTCAGGGCGTGATCCTGGAATCCTGGGATTGAGCCCCACATCGGGCTCCCTGCTCCGCTGGGAGCCTGCTTCTTCCTCTCCCACTCCCCTGCTTGTGTTCCCTCTCTCGCTGGCTGTCTCTATCTCTGTCAAATAAATAAAATCTTAAAAAAAAAAAAAGTTCTATAAGAGAAAGCAGCTACTTATTCACTACATATTGTGACTCCTCAGGAAACAGGAAATTACTTCTTAAAAACAAAGCAAAGCAAAAACAACAACAAAATGGCTCCTGGCTGGCTTAGCTGGTGGAGAATGTGACTCTTGATCTTGGTATCCTGAGTTTGAGCCCCACCCTGGGCACAGAGATAAAGAACAAAAACCAAAACCCAACCAACCAGCCCTCCCTACCCTCACCCCCTACAACTCCATCTTTTCTAATAAGGAAAACTCCAGCGTTGCGATGGAGAAAGGAAAGGCTGGGTGAAAGGGGACAAAGGTACATGCCATGATGAGCGGGGGGGGGAGGCTAACACGTACTGAGCCCTCACCACCTGCCAAATGCAGTTCTGAGCCCTGCACAAGACCTCCCTTCACCTCATGGCAACCCCACGAAGGTGCGGCCTGGGAATGAAGGGACGTGCACGCCACACAGGTAGGCAGAGCTGCACACCTACACCAGACCCCGGCAGTCCAGCTCCGGGCCCTCCCCCTTAAGGACTTGACCCCGTGGGGGAGGAGGCAGCCATGTCCCCTCTAGGTGCCCACGGTCCCCGCCACTCTGCACACTCACCTCTACTCTTTCAGTTTTCTCCCTAAAGCAAGAAGCAATATGTGCGGACACCAGAGAAATCAGGTAATGTAATTTAAGGGAAAAAAGCAGAAAAGAAATCGCCTGCATAATGCTATCACTCAGGATGTTAACACTTTTATCCTTTTCAGATACGATCAGGAGAGAGATCAGGCCCCCAGCGTTTTCTAAATCTACACACTGACATGCACGCCCAGGAGCACAAGGGCTTGGGGCAGCGCGCTCACGTGGAAGGAAAGCTGCTGCAGGAGCACTCCTGCGAACAGGAGCTGCTGGGGAGGGGGCGCTCCGTGACGCGGCGCATCTGAACGCACCCACCACAGCCCCAGAAGCTTTCAGAGACGTGAGGTCATTTGTGGATAAAGGAAAGCCCAGAGTTAAATCGAGGCTTGACTCTAGTTCCAGAACTGGACTGACCAAAGAGAGAAGACGGACACTGAGTCAGAGGAGTGCTGGGAGTCCTCCTAACTAAGCAAAGGCATTTACCAGGCTTTCAAAGGAAACGCACCTCGTGCCAGGAATTCCCAAGGTAGTTGCCATCGGTGTGCGCCACTGTAATGAGTGTCTTTATGGTGTCGATGTTTTTCTGCTTCATTTCTGTAATGCTGGAGCTGGCCGTCAGAAGGGAGAAGCGAGCAAGAGCCTGAACGTAGGCATCTCGCTCCAGCTGCAACGGAAGTTCAAGCAAGAGAGTGAGCTGAGATTCTACCCTTAGCGTGCCCATCTGCACATCCACGGGACTGTGTGTGCACCGGGCTCCTGATACCTTCGGTACACACATCACCTAACAGGCTTCAGACACATCAATATGCCAGTTATTCCGTGCTGGCGTCCTCCTGCTACTGAACATCCCTGTGTGCCACATGGCCGAGAGCCGGCTCTCTCCTTTGCCACTGACCTCACACTTAAGTTCTATGTTCCGTTCCCTCTGGAGGGAGTAGGAGAAGAATCTGATGAATGCTAAGACTGCCACACACACTCTAGTTTCTGCAACAATCTTGCAAGGTAGGCCTATTTTCTCAGCTCTACAGAAGAGGAGACCAAGAGTGTCTTAGAGAGGAGTTAGCTGGGCAACGTCACGGGGCTAGAGAAGCAGCAGGGCTAGGTTCTGCAACCCAGACTGTCTGATGTCGAAGCCTGAGGTCTTCGTACAGAAGAAAATGTCTAACTGCAAAATACATGGGAATAGAAGATTTGAGTTTTTCAAAATAAATGGGGGCATCACTTACTTAGGAAGTGATGCATGGGGCTGACAGCCTCCTAATTTCCTAAGAGTTTGAGAATTGTATTTTGTTGAGTTGCTTGAATTTTTCTAGATTCAAAGGTTTACAGACATACTCATTTTGTAGTAAACTATTTCCCCCAGAGAAGACTTGGAAACGAAGGACATTATAATAAAAACTGAACTTAAAAGGAGGAGTAATATTTTAGCACTAGGGCAGGCAAATTAGGTAGATGGATAGGAAGTCTGTTTTGTCAAATCCAATCAAGTAGCTTAGACCCCACCTACTCACTAAAGAAGGTTACAATCCAAATCTCCAATTTTCCCCCTGAGACTGTCGTCAGCACAAGTCTGCGGGCTTCCTCTCTGCAGGCATGAGTAGGTAGCTTGAGATATTTTTGGCTAATTGGAATTGTCTGATAGTTTCTAAGTTTTGCCAAATCTGAAAGAACACAGCCCACCAGCATCTCTGGAGCCTTGCTCACTTCCACCCACCTGCATTCCAAAGATGCAGGCAATCCGGATTGCACACCGGATGCCCTCCAAACACAGTGAGGCTACCTCCGTATCATCACAGTTCTGCAGCCCGATGCTGTAGGCTGCCAACAGTGGCGTCCACACCAGCTGGAAGGAAGCGAGGTTTCCATCATGTCTAGAGTTTCAGCATGGGAACAGCTTAGAGGCCACACTGTGAGTTATGAGCAGAGCCAGGATGCCAAGTTCACTGCTAGTTTGATTTCAATCTACTCTATTCACAATATAAAATGGTTCCTCCTCAACTGGGGTCAAAGGTGTCACTACAGATATGCTCCTTACTAAATGCACAGTTCAAAAGGAAGGACGAGAAGTACGTGGCTAGCGCGCCACCACCACGTCTACCTGTGCTCGTGGCAGACATCGCTCATCACCTGGAGAGCCCGCTGCCTGCGCCGTCTATTCAGGGCACAAGAACCCTTCTCCGCACAGTGCAGCAGGCAGGCAGTGCCAATCAGAGGCTGGCATGCAAAATAAAACCTACACGCAACTCATACTCTATGAGCTTAGTTTCTTGAAAGGTTCCTAATTCCTTTCGACTTTACTTTTCCTCCAATTTTCCTGTGAATTCCCTGGAAATAAAGGGTCACAAAAATCTAGAACTGATGAACTAACAGGATATTGACAGCTACTATAAAAACACCTTAGAGAAAAATTATGCGTTAGGTATATAAGGCATGTATCTTTTCTAGAATTTTAAAAACAGAGAGACTTCAGGATATTGTCTTTTACTTCCAACTAATTTCACCTGGTAAACTAACCCTGAGGCCATGGAGGTGAAAAGTCAAAATAAAATGGTCTCTTTTGTCTGAATAATTCTTTTTCTTTTCTTTTTTTTGCCTGAATAATTCTTAATTCATTCAGTCCCCCAGTACCCCCAATAGCAACCCTGTATTTATCCCCATTTTACAGATGATGAACACAGAGAGGGACTCAGTAAGCTGACCAAGGTCACAGAGCTACACAGTGGCAAAGGCAGGATTCAAACCAGCCATTCTGACCAAGGAGCCCACACCTGTGGCCGGCGATGGCACATCCCCTGCATCATCAAAGGGCCTCTGGGAAGGACTCACTTGAGTTACTGTGCACCCAGACCTGGCCTTTCCTCTCGTCCACCTCTTCATTACAGAGTCACTGGTTAGCTTCTAGCTGGCCACCTGCAGAATCAGGCCGAGCCAGGGCCTGGCTTCTCAGGATACTCACTTTGAACATTGGCCGGACGTGGTCCAGGTGAGTGGCACTTGTGAACGGAGCCTTGGCATGGCTCACAGCCTCCATCAGAGCTTTGGCCGTTCTAGCCATTTGTTCCATCTCCAGGTTGTACAGGAGCCGTCTCTGTTTTTCACTAGCTACGCCTACAAAGAAATGAGAGTCTCACAGTAGCTGCTGACACCGTCTGAGCGCTCGCTATGGGCTAGGCACAGTTTTAAAAGATTTACAACGGTTAAGTCACAAATCCTCCTGAGCACCTCCACGAGTGTGCTCCGAATATTACCATTTTCCTGAAGGGGGAAATGAGGCACAGAGAGGCTCAGCACCTTGCCCAGGGACATCGGCCAGTACGTAGTGGAGGTGGGCCTTGACCCCGGCCGGTGTGGCTCTGCAGCCCGTGCTCTCAATCTCTACGCTCTGCGGAAGCCGAGAGTGTCACAGGCCTTCCCTCACAGAATTCTCAGCAAGGCTGGCACAATCACCGCTGGCGTTAAAGCAGTTTTAAGGAACATTGTGTGGGCTAATTTAGCTTTCAGATTACTCATTTTAAATTCCTTCTTGTGGCTAATCACAAATCTAGCAAGAAGATGGGTATGAGAGAATCAACATAATCACAATAACTGATTTAAACACATTTACTATTCAGGTATCTAGACAGGCAAATTAAATTTATCATCAGGGAACTTAATCACGCAATCCAATACACTTGAAAATTAGAATTAATAGAAATAATTTGTCATTAGACCTTACTCTGCTTAGTAGATTTGGTTGCGATCGTATGCTCTTTTGTTTCTTTCATGGCAATTTTCTTGCCTTCTATTTCTTCATAGATGCTTGAGAGATATTCTTCCGGGAGATCTTTACTATCATTGATACCCCGATTCATTTTAATGTATTGTTCTTTTGTCATTTTATTTTTTACCTGAAATTACAAAAAATTAAAAGCCATTTAGAAAACATCCAATGGCCCAAATAAAACTCCTTATTTAGCTACTACAATATATAAATCATTAAAATATTTTACCTGAGGGCTGTGCAAGTCGGTGGTTAGCATGATAATTGAGTACGCTAGGACATACGCAGTGTCGGCACTAGCAAACAGGGTTTGCCTGGAAGAGAAGGTTTCAGATGTAAGAGCACACACAGAGAAGAGGCTAATGGAGACACGCTGCACTGAAAGCAGGCCGACTGTTTCAAGTGAGGCCAAACTAGTCATGCTTTTATCACCATCGAATAATAACTAATGACCTTGAGTGTAGAAACAGCTAATTAAGAAATTGTGTCAGGTTTTAGGTTTCTTTCAATAAAGCACTTTTATTTTTTTTTTTAAGATTATTTATTTATTTATTTGACAAAGACAGCCAGCGAGAGAGGGAACACAAGCAGGGGGAGTGGGAGAGGAAGAAGCAGGCTCCTAGTGGAGGAGCCTGACGTGGGGCTCGATCCCAGAACGCTGGGATCACGCCCTGAGCCGAAGGCAGACGCTTAACGACTGCGCCACCCAGGCGCCCCTGAATAAAGCACTTTTAAGTCAAGTTTTAAAGAAGATTCTTAAGGTGCAGCCAGAACCCCGGATTAGGGTGTGGCAAGCGAGGCACCCAGAGCACAAAATGCAAGGAGACCCTCACTCTGAACATGACAGTGAGGCCCTCTTACAGTCTGCACCCTTGTGCCTCACCTGCCTCATGCTGGTCCTGTTCCTGACAGCATCTACTTTGTGCTAGGCACTGGGAAGCAAGAGGACGAAAACTGCTGTTCAGGGGCGCCTGACTGGCTCAGTCGGTAGGGCGTGTGACTCTTGATCTTGTGTTTGTAGGTTCAAGCCCCATGCTGGCAGCAGATATTAAAACAAAACAAAACAAAACAAAACAAACAAACTTAAAAAAAGAAAACTGCTGTTCAGCTATTAGTTACAGCTTACATTACCCACTGTAATACTGAATAGCAAAATTTGAAGAAAAATATTTATGTTGTTCTACACAACATGCCGGTGAAGTCTGACTTCTTTGCCTTAGACAAGAAAAGACAAAAAATGTGTGGATACACAGCCTCAAAATAGGTGAGGCTAAAGCTACAAAAACTGGTCTGTCCAAATCATCCCCAAAAGGAAAGGCAGAAACTCTGAAGAACCTAACAAAAGGTCTGTATTCTAAGATGAAACAATCTAACATGTTTAGCCATTAAGAGAAACAGACCAAGGTCCACACAGGAGATACGTTCAAAATAAGTAACATCTCTTCTGTCCTCAGGGCAAATTCTAACGTCCACTGGGTTAAAATGACCAGATGCTGCCTCTGTTGACCATGCATCTAATGGGAACAGCTTGCTGTGCACCTGGAGGATTAGAACCAATAAATATGAAAACCAAGTTGACCCGAGAGGCAAACTGTTATCAAAATGTCTCTACTGAACAATTTTCACGTCATGTTCACAGTATATTCGGACATTCTTCACTTTATGCCCAGGGGAAAGAGTGTGAGCTTTTGAGTTAGACAATCCATGTTCAATCCTGCTCTGCTACTTACTAGCTGATTAACTGGGGACAGGTTGCTCAATCTCCTAGAGCCTCAGTTTCCTCTCTAAAAAATGGAGACACTACTCCCACGCTTACCATTAATTAAATGAAATGTATGTAAAACCCATGGCATGGCTGACATACAGGAGACGTGTTTTTGTTTGTTTTTTGTTTTTAAAGATTTATTTTAGAGAGAAACAGAGCATGCACGTGTGCACGCATGAGGGAGGAGGGCCAGAGGGAGAAAGCCTTTTTTTTTTTTTTTTAAAGATTTTATTTATTTGACAGAGAGAGACAGCGAGAGAAGGAACACAAGCAAGGGGAGTGTGAGAGGGAGAAGTAGGCTTCCCGCCGAGCAGGGAGCCCGATGCGGGGCTTGATCCCAGGACCCTGGGATCATGACCTGAGCCGAAGGCAGATGCTTAATGGCTGAGCTACCCAGGCACCCCCAGAGGGAGAAAGTTGTCTTCTGCTTTTTTTTTTTTTTTTAAAGATTTTATTTATTTATTTGACAGAGAGAGACAGCCAGTGAGAGAGGGAACACAAGCAGGGGGAGTGGGAGAGAAAGAAGCAGGCTCCTAGCAGAGCAGTGAGCCCGATGCGGGGCTCGATCCCAGGATCCTAGAATTACACCCTTGGCCGAAGGCAGACGCTTAACGACTGAGCCACCCAGGCGCCCCCGAGAAAGTCTTAAGTAGACTTCCCACTGAGCCTAGAGGCCGACTCGGAACTCGATCTCATGACCCTGAGATCACGACGTGAGCTAAAACCAAGAGTCAGAGACTCGACCTATTGTGCCACCCATGTGCCCCAGGAGATGTTTAATAAAGGTTAGCTCTCTTTTTAATTTCCACTTCCTAGAGAAACATGAACTGCCTACCAAAAGAAGACCTAAGATGAAATCGTGTACTTAGGCGGGTTTTATTAGTTATGCAGCCACTTTTAATAACCTGCCCATCAGTATGTAATCAAAGAAAAGACAAAATTCCTTGCGATCCACCCCATATGTTAAATCAGGGAGCTGTTCTTAATTAGGAAAGAGGTGCCCAAGGGCCTCTTCTCAACTCATAAAATTACTCTTATCAAAACAGCATGGGCTTTAGCTGTGTGAACGTGGGCAAGTTACTTAGCCTCTCTGGTCCTCTATCTCCTTGTCTGCAGAAAGGGGACAGAAACAAAAGCTGTGAGGTCTTATCTGAGATATTCCCTCAGCACAGTATCTGGCACATCGTAACAGAAACTTTGGTTGTTTGGCACAAATTTAGAAAGATTAAACTCAACTCCCAACCAAACTAAGATCAGTGCTCTGAGGCAGGCAAAAAGATGACATGGAAGGGACTTCAACACAGCACTCACCCCTGGTTGCACTCTATGTATCTTGCAGCAAATTTCTCCATTAATCGATCAATCTTCTGGGCTTCCCCAGGTAGACGGAAACCTTCTAGAAACGTCCGCAGGGCTGAGACAAATTCCTTTTCGCAGAAGTCAAGTTGGTCCACGTAGGCATACATCACTTCCTTGTTGAACCTTGTGCTGTCTCCCAGAAAATCACCTACTTGGGTCTGAAACATACACACCCACTCACATCTAGAAACTGTCATATGTGAACCCACAGTAAAACACAATTCAGGGAGAGTGGTGGGGGGGGGGGGCAGAATGCCCTGCTCTCAACACCCAGAACAGGCTGGCCTGCTAGAAAAGCTAGGCGACTCCAAGCCTGCCTGCTGCCTACCCACCCACCCATTCCAGGCTCAGTCTATCCTGTCTCAGACAGAACAGGAGGAGGAGGCACAAGAGACTTAAAGATGAAAGAATGATGGGACACACTCAGGGGGGAGGTTAGCTGCAGACAGGCAGCCAGAAGTTTCTAGCAGCCAAGGGACACTTCAGGTTCTGACACTGTTCCACCAAGTACACAACTACCTCTTGGGAGCTTTTTGCAACACTGGCCAAAGGAATAAGTAGGACTGCTATAAACAGGGGTGTGGACAATAGCCACTGCACTCAGGGTCCGCCACGCTCTAGGTTCAAGCTGATGAAACCCGATAAAACCTACACTCAAGCGTCCAACCCCCAGTCTTACAGAATCAAGGCGCTCCTCCTGGTGCAGGAATTGGGCAATGTCTTCAACTGATGTTCCCAGCATGCCCTGCTCCTGGAGAAACTGGATGCCTCTCTTGGGTTTCTTGTTGAAACTGTTTCAAGAAGAGACAAGACATGGGTTACTTATTTCAAAATCTAGAGGATAAAAAAAGCTGGCATCTGAGGCATGAACAGTCATTGCCTATCAGCTCAGGAAGGTCCTGTGAGTCCTGAGCCTTCTCTGAATTCACCTTTAATTTCTGACCTAGCTACAGCAGAGTCTGATGGCTGTCATCCAACATCTGTTCTCCTCCTCTCCAACAGTAAGAAAGCCCTAGATGTTTAGCTAGGCACACAACCACCTGGAATAAAAACTACATTTTCCTGCCTCCCTTAAAGTACGGCCACGTGATAAAGTTCTGGCCTGTGATATATGAGCAGAAATGGTGTGGGTACTTCTATAGGAAGGATCCTTAAACAAAACTGGCTTGGCTGGGAGGTATATTCTTTTTGCACTTTCCCCTTTATTCCCTAGTATATGTGTGATGGCTGGTGCTCTAGCAGTCACCTTGAACCATGAGGGAACACTGAAGGGGAAAACTGTGTTAAGCATCCAACTCTTGATTTCGGTTCAGGTCACGATCTCAGGGTTGTGAGATCAAGCCCCATGTCAGGCTCTGCGCTGGGTGTGGAGCCTGCTTAAAATTCTCTCTCCCCCTCTGCCCTCCCCACCTAAAAAAAAAAAAGAAAAAAATGATGGTGAAGAGAAAGAGTAAAAGAGCCTGGATCTCTGATGTCCATGAGAGCCAATATAACAGCCCTAGGCTGTCCACGTTGGGATTTCCTTTAACAGTGCTTAAGTACGGCTTCTGTCTCCTGTTAAAGGCAGGCACACTTCACTATGGCTAAATTCAGTGTGCTATTTACCAGGCCCTGCACTGGAGAATGTTATGTGCTGGGGCAAGAGCCGCGCAGGAAGGACACAGATCAGATGCGAGCGAGAGCAGTCTGCAGACAGGCGGCTACAGAAGACTCCCTTGAGGAAGAGAGGTTTCGTCAGACCTGAGGGAGGAAAAAGACCCAGGAGTATTCCAAGCAGAGGGCACAACGGTGAGAAGAGTTCAAGGTGTTTAAGGGACTGAAGTGCACCGTGTGACTTGGGTACTGGCAGGAGATGAGGTCAGTGGCGGTGGGGACGGGATCAGGCTTTGATGAAGAGAGGGAAACCTGGAATGATTTTAGGCGGGGGAGTAATAAGACCAGATTTAAGTTTTTAAAAGAGTAGCTGCTGTGGGGAGAACAGACTGGGGGCGATACAGGGCCAGGGAGAGTGGAAATGAGATCAACACTTCACTTAGTAAGTATTATAACATCAACTTTTAAACCAAACTGAATTTACTAACTTAATCATTCAAAAGTTGGACAGGATAGGAGACTGAGTTTATGTATTTGTGTGTGTGAGAGACTGGAAAGAAACACATTAAGATGTACCAATGCTTGTACTAATGATGGTGTGCTTATGAGAGAATGTCATTTTTCAAAGATACACGGCTGAGGTATTACGGTGGGTGCAAATTACTTTCAAATGGTTCAGAAAAAAATATACATAGATAACGCTAACAAGGCAAGAGTTATTTCTTCCGTATGTTGGAACTATTCAAAAGATATAGTTGGAAAATTGCTACCAATGGTGATTTCCTTTAGATAATAATTTTGTGACTGATTAAACATTCTTGCTTCATGCTTTTATTTTCTAAATTGGTTTAATTTCTTGCATTAGATAAAATAAAAATTAAAAGACCAGGCATCGACTACACAAAGCTATTAAATTTCAATCTCAATCTGCCTCCCCCTCTTCTACTCTCTCACTCACTCACTCACTCTGCCTGGCTCAGTCAGGCTTGGCTGCGAGTGCCAGCACTGGTCTTTGTAACAGGCATTCCCCTAGTGCAGTCAGTCCCCAGGTTCCCAGAGAACACGTGGCTTTGTCAGAGGCCCCAAGAGATTCAGCCAGAGTAGCAGCCATACTCACAGCTCGATGCCGTGTTCGATAATTTCCTTTTGTTGCTTGATGACCTCAAACTGCTCCGGATCATCCTGGACAGCCATCTGGGTCCCCGAGGACACTGTGGACTCCATGGATGTCACACTGCTCCGTCTTGCCATGTCAAGGCCTTTCCCATCCCCCAGTTCCTGATCTGTGGGCCTCTCCTGACCTGCAACGACATAAAAGCAAAGGAAACCAAATCAACACACGGGATACAGACACACCTGAGCTCAGGTCTGGCTCTGTAGTTCCCTTTCCCAGAGCTGTAACAATGACGTTTCTACCCTAAGAGTCGTAAGCATGAAACTTTGATATCGCTCACGTACTTTACTTAAAAATTTATTTTTGTGGAACCTGATGAGCTAATTTCAAAATTCACATAAAAGAACAGAAGTACAAAAACTGTCAAGACACTTGAAGAACAACGAATAGGAAGACCTATCCTAACAGGTATCAAACTCACTCAAGAACTCAAGGCATCTGAAAAGTGTGGTATTGGTGCAAGAACAGACAAATCCATAGAATGGAACAGAAAATTCAGAAACAGACTTACACGGGGAAATCTGGTGAATCATAAAGATGGTGCTTCAAGGTGGTGAGGGGAGGAGAGACGACTAAAAAAATCAGAACAACTGTCTCTCCATTTGGGAAAATGACATCAGAGCGTAACTCACACTATTCCCCCCCACCCCCAATTCCAGATGGATTAAAAAGCAGAAGCTTTAAGGTAGTCAGCAAACTAAAGTGTTTTGCTAGTTCTAAGAAAGCGACACAAGGACGACTTTCCCAACAGCCGTGATGGGAATGGAGGTGGTGATGCAGCAAGCCTTCTCACCGAGGCTGGTCTGGTGGTTGGGATTCACATACAAGTCTTTGCTCCACTCCACCATGCACTTGAGAATGGACACGAGGCACTCCAAACCTTTCTTCCTCAGACTGAGCTCCTGAAGGACAGAAGGGACATGGCACAGAGATTTAACAGATAAACTGAGTGCAGACATCTATGGGACTCTTAGGGAATTCTGTGAGAATACGAGATAATCACTTGATATTCAGTGCTATTGAGCACAGAACCCAAGGAAAAGTTAACAGGTGATTAAGTATTAAGAGTTCATTGCAAAAACCCTGAAAATCTCTAAAGCTGTTCATTACAAACACCCTAGTAGAAAAATAGTAGGAGATGTGTGCTTTCCTAAAAGGAACAGTGTTATCTAGATTTTTTTCTTTTTAAGTAAACTCTATGCCCAACACGGGACTTGAACTCATGACCACCACATCAAGAGTTGCATGTTTTACCTACTGAGCCAGCCGGGTGCCCCAAGTGTTATCTGGATTTTTAAAAGGAAGTTATTTCATTGCTTGTGTAATTTGAAAAACACTTAAGACACTTTCCTTTTTAACAAACCAATAGGGTTGGGGTGCCTGGGTGGCTCAGGTGGTTAAGTGTCCGCCTTCGGCTCAGGTCATGATCCCAGGGTCACTGAGCCCCGCATTGCGCTCCCTGCTCAGCAGACAGCCTGTTTCTCCCTCTCCTGATCCCCTTGCTTTGTGCTCACTCTCTCTTTTTCTGTCAAATAAATAAACAAAACCTTTAAAAATAAATAAATAAACCAATAGGGTTGTGGTGCCTGGGTGCTTCAGTTGGTTAAGCATCCGATGCTTGGTTTCGGCTCAGGTCATGATCTCGGGGTCATGAGACTGAGCCCCACATCAGGCTCAGCACTTAGTACAGAGTCTGCTTGGGATTCTCCCTCCCATTCTCCCTCCCCCTCTATTCCTTCCCTCCCCTCGCACACATGCACACATGCACGCTCTCTCAAATACATAAAATCTTGGGAAAAAATTGCTTAAAATACATAAAAATTAAAAATCAACAGGGTCTTAACCAGTGACCTCCCCCCCCCGCCAAAAAGAGAAAGAACTGTACATCATGCAACAAATGAGTGGTTCTGTACACATTCTTACCCTCTTTTTTTTTTTCTTTTTTTTAAAGATTTTATTTATTTGACAGAGAGAGAGACAGCCCGCGAGAGAAGGAACACAAGCAGGGGGAGTGGGAGAGGAAGAAGCAGGCTCCCAGTGGAGCAGGGAGCCCAATGTGGGGCTTGATCCCAGAACGCTGGGATCACGCCCTGAGCCAAAGGCAGACGCTTAACGACTGAGCCACCCAGGCGCCCCCATCCTTACTCTTCAAACACTCACAAATGCGTTCCATTTTAAGGCTTGCCCTACAAATAAATAAAAATACTAATTTTTTAAAAAGTAGCGTTTCTTAAATAATTGTATGTGAATCACAGACAACCCAAATATATGCAAATATTTTCTACTCAAAACAGTACCTAAGGAGGCACAGATCTCTCTGTGAGTCTAATGACAGCGATGGACCTTCTAGGGAAAATGCCCTTACACCAAAATTCTACACGATTCCAGGCAGCTCACAGACCTTCTGACCAGTTCGTTCAGAGACCTTAGCTTAAAATCCTCTTCTCTGTGTGGGCCCTCCAATGAGGCAATTGGATAAGACACAATTTCCTTTGCCCTACTGGAGCCTAGGATCCTGTTTTCATATAAGCTTTGGAAAGGTGACTGAGAGTGAACTGACTTCCTACAGGTCTCGGCTCAAATGTCACCTTCTCAAAGAAACTACCTTTGTGACCCCATTAAAAATGACAGCACCCTCATTTCCAGCACCCCCTTATCCCTGCTTTAGTCTTTTCTGCAGCTTACTTCTCCACTGTTGGCTTGTAAATGTGACCACAGCAGTTGTGCACATTCACGCGCACTGCGTTTTGTTCCCCTGCTGAATCCCAGCACCAGGGACAGTGCTGGCCTGGCACACCGCGGTGCTCAATAAATGTTTACTGAGATGAACGCACTTTATTATTTTTTTCAAATAAAAATGGGTCCTTAAAAATAAAAATCCACGCTGGCCATGGAGCCTAATACAGGGTTTGAACTCACAACCCCAAGATCAAGACCTGAGCTGAGAGATCAACAGTCAGACACCTAACCAACTGAGCCACCCAGACACCCTGAAACAATGCACCTTAAATATAAATGGGGGGGGGGCACCTGGGTGGCTCAGTCGGTTAAGCGGCTGCCTTCTGCTCAGGTCATAATCCCAGGGTCTTGGGATGGAGCCCTGTGTCAGGCTCCCATGCTCTGCAGGGAGTCTGCCCCTCCCTCTCTCTCTGACCCTTTCCCCCCCAGCTCATGCTCTCGCTGCACTCTTGGAGATGGATAAATTAAAAAATCTTTAAAAATACATATATAGGGGCGCCTGGGTGGCACAGCGGTTAAGCGTCTGCCTTTGGCTCAGGGCGTGATCCCGGCGTTATGGGATCGAGTCCCACATCGGGCTCCTCTGCTGGGAGGCTGCTTCTTCCTCTCCCACTCCCCCCTGCTGTGTTCCCTCTCTTGCTGTCTGTCACATAAATAAATAAAATCTTTAAAAAAATAAATAAAAATACATATATAAATGGGTGTTTTCAGTGTTTTTACCTGTAGAGGTGTCATTCCCAGCTCATGTCCACTTCTTCCCTGAGCGATTTTGGATAAATCATTCACGAGGCGCTCAAAAATGTTAGCGGCATTTAAATCACAGTCGTAGTTGACATAAATATCTACAACACACTGGGCGTCTTGAAAAATAACAAAGAGATATGAGAAATTCTGATACAACAGACACAGCAGTTACGTTTTTTTATTCAATGAGATTCCTTTTTCAAAAATGCTTCCCACTGAATCACTGACTCAGATAGCCAAGCCTCCCTCAGGAAACGTGTGTCAGATGTACCAGAAGTCGGGGGAGGCCCTCTTCTGAGGCCTGCCCCAGCACTAACTGGAATCTTGAGCAGCTCACCTCTCCAAGGCTCACTTCCCTCATAAGAATGGGATAACGATTGCCCGATCCACCTCTCAAGGTTGTTGTCACGTATGGAATTCTATTTGATGACAGACGAGTGGGAGGCTTGGTTGACAGCCACACAATTGTACGGTGATAAGGCAAAACCGAACCGACCTTAGCATCCAACCAAGGGTTGGCAGCGCCAATACCTTGGACTCTGTGACTAACAAAGTGTTCGGTTTGTAGGTGGATTTTGCAGGATTAGGAGGCTTCCCAGGATGTGGGACTTTCTGTGTGGAGACCACAAAGTGCAGGGCAAACCAGACTGAGCTGGTCATCCTCTAAGGGAGAAGTGGAGCCGGACTAGAGGTTAGGTTAGCATTAGCCTTTAAGGTGAGGCTTTCCAAGTGCTGTATTAAAACTCTAAAAGCAGGAGGTAAACAAAGGTCTCAATCTGGATTTTGGAAAAGTATTTCTGGGTAAGTCAACGGATGAGCACCCGCAGAGTAAAAATACCTGCACAGATCCTTGTCAGAGTCTGAATGACCATCCACCTGTGCTCAAAAGAACTTGTTGATGTTTCTAATATGTTCAGGAAAATCTCTTTGAAAAACACCTACATGACATGAAGACAGAGGGGGACACCAATTAATACCATTTAAATTAGGGCTCAAAACCCCCAAAGGCTTTAGGGAACAGGCAGCTCCGACGAGTGAGGTAGCCTGGAGAGAAGTAAGAGAGCAGTGTGCACACACACACTGCTGAGGCACGTCGGAGGCCTGGCCTCCCGTGGGAATGGCTAGCCGGGCGGGACCACTGCGACCTGGAGGACGGAGGCCCCCCTAGAGGAGCACATGCTCCTCAGCAACCAGCGAGAGCTGAGCCTAGTGTTACAATCCCGAGAGAAACCAGAAATCTGGATTTTCATGTAAAATGAAAGGAAAATGACTTCTCAATTTGCCAACTAATTCAGGTTATCTCAAATAATTTAGAGGCTAAACAATGATGTTTAGAGGACTGAGCCCAGCACATGGGCCACTCGATTTAAACTTTTGGTTAAAATGAAGGCATGCAAGATTTGGGGGCAGGAACTTTTAGGAAAAGGTATTCTCTCATTCATTCAAAAAAGTTCTTCTCTGGGGTGTCAGCAAGTAGACCATGTAAGTCTAGTTAACTCTTTGTGTAGAAGCATTATACAAAAAAAAAAAAAAAGAAACAACAAAAAACCAAAACAAAACAAAAAGAACCCCCACAAAAATCATTTTGGACCCCATACCTCTATTTGCATTTTCAAGTGCATTTTGAAGTTTGACAGAAGAGTAAGAAAAATGGCAAGAGAGAGCTCGAAGACATCAGGCACTGAAGAGACACCGTTTTTGGACAACGCCACACAGAGATACTGCTTGATTGCGTTGACGAACATCTCATGAGTCCTGAAGACGGGGCCGGCGTTCTGCAGCACGGACAGGAGCAGCTGCAGGGAAACCACCTTGGAACGCAGCTCGTGGGATCTGGCACAGGAAGGGAAGGACGGGGACAGCGCTAAAAGATTCGATTTTAAATGGTGTGTTTCTTGAGAAGCCCTCGCTCCTCTACCAGCGAGCAGAATTTTCTGAGAGCCAATGAGTTAAGAATTGGCACCTAGATGCCAAGAGCCAGAGGGCAGATGGCATGAGGTGGGTCCTTCTGGGACCTGCAGGCCCATGAGGACAAGAGCAGCCAACTCCTACTATCCTTTTCCTCTCCCTGCCATAAAACAGGGTATTTAGCAGGAACAAAGTAAGTATAAAGCGACTCCAGAGAGCTGGTTCTGCAACTGACCATCACAGCTGTGAGACTAAACCCTGCGTCCTGCTCTGTCTCTGCGCACAAACAGAAACAGTGCTCTTGATCCACCTGCCTCACATTCTCCACCCTCCCCACAAAGCCAGAAAGACAGAAATTGTCCTGAGTCACCTCCTTAATGGTCATCATGTCTCAACAGAAGAGCTGAGGATTATTATTAGAGACTAACAATAAAAGTGACAATAAAACACAAAGTGCAGGGCCCCCCACTCAGGATGCGATTATATCACTTTATGTAACTGATCCTGTATGACGATTTCCCACATCCCATTTTTCAGGGGAGGTTCAGTAAGGCAGATGGCTGTGGAGGGGCTTTCAAGCGAGCCAGGAGTATAAATGCGGCTCTCTGGCCCCAAAGCGCTATCCTCTCTGCAGTAACTGGTTCACTCCGAAGAAAGGTTTGGCTTCTCTGGGTTGCAGCTGGGGCTTAAATCTGTACCCATGGAGCAGAGGTTTTCCACGAGGGCAGGGAAGTGAGGTTTGTCCACATCCCGCCTCTGCCCACCCTGCACCAGATTAAATTCATTAGTCAGGGAAAAAGAGGGTGCACGTTCAATATAATAACTCTTTTTTGCATATAAACCAAGGAAAGCAACACTGGGCAAAATCTTGGTGTGGACACAGAGACAATCCATTATGAAAGAGCTGTAGGGACAGCAGGAGTCTGAAAAGCTGTAAATTCCTGCATTCACACCAACCAAGGGACAGGGCACTGGGGTTTCCTGGAACCCCCAACATCCTCCTGGGTCGTCTGGGTCATACGCGGCCAAGAACTACTGTCTGCTTACTTTGGATCTGGGGGGCCTTCAGCAAGGGGTTTCATGGACAGCTTGCAAAGGGAGCGAAACACCAGGAAGGCGTCCTTCTGCAGGATGTGAGAGAACCTAGCGGCCACTTGATGTCCCTGTGCATCTGATTCCTAGGGTTAGAAAAAAATAAGAGAAAAATCAAGGGGTCAAAACAAAAGAACTCTTTTTCAAATATAAGGAATGTAATTATCTCATGGAAATTTAAAATTCTGTTATTTATTCAATGGGGAAGTGAGGAATGTGGGGGAGGGGACAATATGCCAAAATCAGAGCTATGGGGGAGTCATTTTAGCAATTCTAAAACCTTGTTCCTTGTCCTTCAAAAAGTGGGTATGGATGGCTTAAAATGATAAACGAGCAAACGTTAAACCGTTAAAAATCTAACACAAATACAGCTGACCCTTGAACAACACGGATTTGAACTGCATGGGGCCACTTACACGTGGATTTTTTTCAATAAATACAGTACAGTACTGTAAATGTATTTTCTCTTATGATTTTCTTTTCTCTACTTTACTGTAAGAATACAGTATATAATACATATATGAAATATGTGTTAATCCATTGTTTATACTATTGGTAAGGCCCCGGTCAACAGTAGGCTCTCAGTAGTTAAATTCTGGGGGAGTGAAAAGTGAAATGCAGAT
The DNA here is from genome assembly GCF_017311325.1 of Ursus maritimus. Taxonomy (NCBI): domain Eukaryota; kingdom Metazoa; phylum Chordata; class Mammalia; order Carnivora; family Ursidae; genus Ursus; species Ursus maritimus. Next base: position 36,007,705 of record NW_024424675.1, on the reverse strand, counting down.
TTTCGGCTGCATGGGGAGGGGGAGGTCAGTGCCCCTAGCCCTCGCATTATTTAAGGGTCATGTGTATAAGTAATTATATTAGCTTGGATAGCAGTATTTCTAAGAACACTACTGCAGGATAGATGGGGGAAAAATGATAGGCATTTTAAAATATACTTCTTTAATTAAAAAAGTAAGCTACATTAAAAAAATAAAAATAAATATTTGTAACATATGACAAAGACTAATATGCTTGACATACAAAAAGTTCTTATAATTCATTAAGGAAATACAGAAACCTTCCACCCAATGGAAAAAAAGGCAAAAATACATGAATAAGCAATTCGCTAAGAAATGCAAATGGCAGGTAAACCTAAATAATCTTATTACTAATTATTAAGGCGGGCTCTTTCTCCCATCAGACCAGCAAAATTTGGAATGAAGGCTATTGCCCAGTTTTAATGAGGGAATGGGGAAATGAGCGCTGATAGCCTACAGGTGGGCAGAGACTCGAGCATTACCTTCCCAGCGGGCTAATGTGATGTTAAGGAACGAAAGCCTTAAAGCTTCCAACTCGTGACCCAGCAATATCACTTGGAATTTATCCTAAAGAAAAAATTAAGGATGTGCACAAGATTTATCTATAAGGATGCTCATTATAGAAGTATTTCCTGTGATAAAAAAACTGAAGTAACATAAAAACCTAACAGGGAATTGGTAAAACAGATTATGGCAATCCACAGGACAGAATTTGACATGACCGCTAAGACAATTAGTCAGGTCTGTATGCACTGATGTGGAAAGATGTCCATAAAACAAAGCAAGTCACAGCCTAGCATATTAGGCAAGAGTCCTTCGTACAGATTTGAGTACATCCCTGTAAGTGCATTCTTAATGGAGATGACATAATCCAATGGGGACTGCTACAGACTGAATGCTGTGCCCTCTCCACCTCCACTCACAGGTTGAATCTAATTCCCAAAGTGATGGTTTCTGGAAGTGGGGCTTTTGGGAGGTGATTACATCAAGAGGGAAGAGTCCTTGTGAACGGTATTAGTGTCCTTAAGAAGACAGCCATTTATGAATCAGGAAATAGGCCCTCACCAAACACCAAAACTGCCGATACCTTGATCTCGGACTTCCCAGCCTCCAGAACTTTGAGAGATAAATTGCTATTGTTTATAAGCCACCCAACCTATGGTATTCTGTTACAGCAGCCCAAATAGACTAAGACAGGGACAGGTATTGGTTCTTGGTGGAGGGGTCTCCGGGGGGTGGGGGTGGAAAAAATCTTATTCTTTGTACGTATAGAGCACAGATACGTGTATAATCATAAACAGATACCCAGTTCCAGTCGTTTTAAAATTCATGAAAGGGGGAGGTGCATCAGAAAAAGCAATCTATAAAAAGGCTGGGGGGGGGGGCGCTGCTAATGTGAAAGATTGAGAAACACCAGTGAAAAGGTGCAGAGAGTGGGTTCAGGTGGGATGTTAACATCATATTTCTCCCTGTTTCGCGTGTTTATACATAGCATTTTCAAGAAAACAACAAAGCTATTTAAAAAAAAAATAATGTGGCGACAGATCTATGGGTCTGAAAGGATGTTCATAATATACACTAAGTTTCAAAAGCAGGTTACAAAACAGAAGCATGTCATGTGATTACATTTAAGTGGAAAAATATGAGGAGAGAAAAATCTAGAAGGACATAAAATGTTAACAAGGGCTATCTCTAGGTTAAGGGATTATGGATGACTTTTATTTCCCTATTTTTCCTTCTCTGCATTTTCTTCTTCTTCTATAATGAATGTATAATGAGAGAGAAGAGAAAAGCCCAGAAAATCTCAGTTTTTAAAAGTCCGAATACACAAGGTTTAATAACGATGCTATGTATACCCAACAGCAGCACATTCCAAGAATGGGACCTCCTAATCCAGAGCGTATCAGGCCAGGACTGTGTGACTAACTGAAGAGGGTCAGCTGGTTTTCACTCGTGTCTTCTGCTAGAGACTTAATTCTGCATCTTCTAAAGAAGTAAAACTCCGCACGGGTCTGTATAGGAGGAGGATCCCCAACGTACCAGATTATCCGCCGACGACAAGGACTGCCTGTCGTCTGCTATCCCGTTGGTCTGTGAATTGTCATCAGCTGCTGGGGGAACAGCACATTCCTGGCACTCCAGTTCACCCAGGACCCGCTCGGGTTCTGTCAGGCCGTGCTTTTGTGCTGCTTCTTAAAACACGAGTGCAAAAATCATCACCAAATTAGTACTTATCCCAAAAGGTCTGACACCAGGGAGAAGCTATTCACATCACCTTCCAGCTCCTGCTTTTTCCCCTTTCTCTTTGCCACCGCCTTGGAGACTGACCTAATTTTGAAAAAGGCTTGACCAAAGTGGTGCTTAGGCTTTACAGGTGTCTATTATCCACGCCCCACTCCCCAGAGGTTTCATTCATACTGCAGTCCATGTCAGTGGTGCCTCTAGAGCTGAGCAAGATAGCAGCCCTGCCCATCCCTGTCTACTTCTGGAAAAGGTTAGAAGCAGCCGAACATGAAAAGCACAGATTTTTAAAAAATGTTACCAATACAGGGGTTAGAGCAGAAGAGCCATGTAAATGAAAAGAGTTGGCAGTTATGAGCGAAGACCTCAGTCACACGGGGGAAAAAAAAAAAAAGTAGACCTGAGCTTCCTGGCGGCCATGTGAAAAAGGGAAAGATAAAGAATTAAAATTATTCTATTTTAAAGACATTGCTACCAGAACATACATTCTACATTCTATTAAGTATTTTTATTTAATTCTACATTAAATAAATAATGAAATCTATGAATACAGATTGGCGGTAATCAACAAAAGGATAGGGCTTAGGGGCGCCTGGGTGGCTCAGTCGTTAAGCATCTGCCTTCGGCTCAGGACGTGATCCCAGGGTCCTGGGATCGAGCCCCGCATTGGGCTCCCTGCTCCGCTGAGAGCCTGCTTCTTCCTCTCCCACTGCCCCCGCTTGTGTTCCCTCTCTCGCTGGCTATCTCTCTCTGTCAAATAAATAAATAAAATCTTTAAAAAAAAAAAAAAAAAGGTTGGGCTTAGAGCAGTGAGTCAAACTTCTTTGACTGTGACCCTCAGTAAGAAATACATTTTAAAAATCATGACTCCTGGGATGCCTGGGTGGCTCAGTTGGTTAAGTGTCTGCCTTTGGCTCAGGTCATGATCCCCGCATCCTGGGATCAAGCCCCACATCAGGATCCCTGCTCAGTGTGGAGCCTGCTTCTCCCTCTCCCACTGCTCGTGTTCTCTCTTCGCTATGCCTCTCTGACAGATAAATAAAATCTTAAAAAAAAATCATGACCCAGTATACACGTGCATATGATAACTGAAGAACACGTTTCATGAAATAATGCTTAATGTTACCATGTGTGATGCAGTTTGTATTCTATTTTCATTTTATTCTCTTGCTTAGGAAATGCCAATTGTGGGGCACCTGGATGGCTCAGTTGGTTAAGTGTCTGCCTTGGGCTCAGGTCATGATCCTGGGTCCTGGGATCGAGCCCCAGGCACCCTGCTTAGTGGGGAGCCTACTTCTCCTTCTTCCTCTTCCTTCTGCCCGTCCCCCTGCTTATGCTCTCTCTCAAATAAACAAAATCTTAAAAAAAAAAAAAAAAAAAAAAAAAAAAAGAAATGCTGATTGTAACTCCTTGTTAAATTAATGATTTCTTGACCCGTTAATGGTTTATTGACACTGGAGCTAAGTGTTCAACACATAGCCATTTACCTAAGATTTGGGGGGGGAAAAAAAAAACTCATCCAATAGTCATTCTGACTCTCCGAGTTTAATTCCACTGAAACCACACCATAAAACTGAGGGAGCTATGAATGAAGTCTAACAAAACGAACAAAGCTTCCCTGTGCATCTGATAGCGCTGACGCTGGGACTGTCCCCTTGACACATCAGTGGCTAACCATGAACATTCAACAGCCATGGGCACCACCTCAGGATTCACAGCCACTCCTGGAAAAAGCTGGCTATATCTGGGAGTGGCCTCTGTCTTCCACGTGGAGCACCCAAATTCAGCATCATCAGACTGTGCTGAACACAGCCCCGATGAGAATAAAATTAATCCCTAAAAAGACGCTTCTTTTTTAGGTATTTAGAAATATCTTTCACAGATATTTCTGAATTCCACATGAAAGACAGGCAGATACGAGCAGACTCAGTTTCCATGACTTCACTGGGGGTGGGCACTCCACCACTAAAATTAACTGGCCAAGGACTTTTTTGGAACAGCGAGGAGGAGGACAGGCTGAGCTCTTGGTTCTTACCTTTAACAGCAGACGTGACCACATCTTCTAAGATCTCCTTCACCACTTCCTGGGCTCCGTCATCAGTCCCTACACACACCCAAAGACACAAACACGAACATGTGGGTATTTCCCAGGGAAGCAAAGGAAGGGGGAAAAGGAGGTCACATCTCAGGAGGCAAACGGGGCAAACAAGTCCTCTCCAAAGCCAAATCTCATTATGCCAAAAGAAAACAAGTCCTGTGCAATCTGGAAACTCTTAGGCAGCATCTGCTATGACTTTGAGTTTCCCTCTGTGGATCACTCTTCCTTCCTAAGGCCCTCTCCACCACCCTCGAGTTGGAGGCAGGAGCTGGACCGTACCCAGCTATGCTTCTTAGCAGAACAAAAGATGGAGCTTTCTCTTGTGCCTTTACCTCGGGCACCCCAGAGCCTTGGGAAGTGACACGCCTCCTGCTGCTTCGCTTCCTCCACACTCAGAACCCAGAACTCAGCATGAGACTTCTAATGCGGTCGCTGAGGATTTACTGTATTTTAAATCGAATTTTTCTGTCGACTGTTAACTGCTTACGTGGAAGAGCTTCGGCACCAGCCGTTCTGGGAGAACGAATCCACAGTCTTGGACTAGACTTTAAGGAGTAAACATGAGTGATTTCTCAAACATCACATTGACCAAAAAGGCCAACACATAAAACAACCAAAATAAGCTTTCACATTCTTCCCGAATGAGGCCTTTCAATCCAGCCCCTACTTTTATGAGTTCTGTGTTTGATCCACAAGGTCCTGGAGAGCAGTACAAAGTATTTCCATTTCCACTGAGCAGCGGACCCACCCAAACTACTTATCTGCCCCTCCCCCGAAGCTTCTCCGAGGAACGACTGATAAATAAAACCACCACCGTAACTATTTAGAAGGATAAGTCAATCTCTGTGGAAAACGTGGATGTTGCATGCTTTTCTTAGAGGGTGAAAAAGAACTCGAACGGAAGTTAGGAAAGTGGGTGGCCATGGTTATGATCTCGGCACCCACGTCTTCGTCTAAACAACGTGGCTTAGGCTAGATGGGTGTGTGAGCACGCTTCAGGCGCTCTCGGGCCACCTTCGTCATGTTTGCTGTTTTCACCAACACGAGGATCAGTACGTCACACACGTACAGTTACCAGCGCTCTTCATGCTGACTCACCTCAGGCAAGAACGTTCACAAGACCGCAGGCTTCACGCACCAATTATATTTTCTGAACATGTTAAAATCAATGTGTAACTATGAAAATCAACACTGTTTACCAACGAGCTGCCTAAAACCGTCTCATCTACATATGACAGGGTATTTCCAAGTTCCTTTCCGGGTCCAACACTCTCCAGCGCCACGATTTAGTACCAGGATGACGACAGCTGCTCGTCTGTACCGTACATTCCACCCCGAGCATGCCAGCATGCCGAATGCGTGTCACCGGGGGAGCTGCATCAGAGACTGTCAGGTGGAGGCTGCTGGGGACACCTGGTCTGCAAGCAGGCGCTCTGCAGCCTCTGCACTGCTTCCCCCCACCCAGCTTTACGGAGGTACAATCGACAACGAAGACCTGCATGTATACTGAAGGTGCACAACCCGATGATCTGATGTATGTGTACACTGTGAAATGGTCACTACAATCAAGCTAATTAACACCCCATCACCTCACACGGCTACTGTTATGCTCGTTCTTCGTGTGTGGTGAGAACACGTAAGATCAACACTCAGCAAATTTCAAGCCTACGGCCCAGTACTGTTAACTACGGTCACACTGCTACACGTCACATCTCTGGAACTCCGCATCTTACATAACAAGCTCTGTAACCCTGACCAGCATCTCCCCATTTCTCTAACCACCCTTCTACATTCTGTGCCGACGAATCTGACTCCTCTAGGCACCTCATATATGTGGAATCATGCAGTATTTGTCCTTTTATGACTGGCTTCTTTCACTTGGCGTAATGTCCTCCAGGTCCATCCATGTTGTTACAAATGGCAGGATGTCCTTCTTTTTAAAGGCTGAGTAATATTCCCGTGTGTGCGTGCATACGTGTGCATGTGTGCTTTATGCATTCATCTTCTGACATTCACGTCATTTCCGCATCTTGGCTATTGTGAATAATGCTGAACAGGGAAGTGCAGATGATCTCAAGATCCTGATTATATTCCCTTTGAAGATATACCTAGAAATGAGCCTTCTCCATCACAAAGTAATTCTATTTTTAATTTTCTGAGGAACCTCCATACTGTTTTCCATATCGGCCGTACCAATTTACATTCCTGCAACAGGGCACAAGGGCTCCCCTCTCTCCACATGCTCCCCAGCACTTGTCCTTCATCTTTCTGATAACAGTCATCTGACAGAGGTGAGGTGGTATCTCCTTGTGGTTTTGATTTGCATTCCCCTCATGATTAGTGAAGCTGAGCACCTTTTTAAGTATCTGTTGGCCATTTGTATCTGTTGGCCTTTTGAGAAATGTCTGTTCAGGTCCTTTGTCCATTTTTCAATGGATTATTTGTTTTTTTGCTATTGAGTTGTAGGAGTTCCTTGTATATTTTGGATATTTACTCCCTATCAGATATATGGTTTGCAAACAGTTTCTCCCACTCCACAGGATGCATTTAAACTCTGTTGATTGTTTCATTGGTTGTGCTTATGGACTGTTCTGTTTTGTTTTTTTAATTTGAATTAGCTGCGAACACTTAAAAAATTGGGAGACATGTCATAAAAATCCAGATCTGGCTTCTATTAAGAAAAAGATTATCTGGCAACAATAGGCCACAGTGACTGGAACCAAGAGCAGCTGCCCCCTTTAGCCAAGGCGTGAACTCTAGAGATGTCCTGGTGCCTCAGTCCTTGCCACTGAGGACAGGTGTCATTACAGTGAGCAGGAAATTGACACAGGACTCTGTCAAGAGTGGGGAAAATGGGACACTGACAGGGTTGGGTGTCTGAAAGACATCAGAGAGAAAATGTTCCCTTGTGGAAGTGACTTCAACACGGTGAGGAAGAGTGAAGGCTCCAGAGCCAGTGTGTCTGGCTCAGGTCCCTGCTCTGCCACTTCCCAGTGTAGGGATTAATGTCATGTCACCTCTCCAAGCCTCAGTTCCCTCAGTTCCCTGAACAAGGATGATTTCAACCTCACTTACCTCATGGGACTTTGTGAGAATTGAATAAAATAATACCTGGAAAGCATTTAAAATGCTACTTGAAGAGTGAGGACTCAAATGTTAATTTTTCTTTGGCCCGTAGAGTATGATTGTGCTAAGACATTCATGATGCCTTCATGAGAGAGGCCCTCTCATTTCTCTTTCTTTCTTTTTTTTAAATTTAAATTCAATACCCAACATATAGTATATCATTAGTTTTTGATACAATGTTCAATGATTGATTAGTTGCATGTAACACCCAGAGCTCATCACATCACATGCCCTTTTAAAATATTTATTTTAAAGAGAGATAGACATAGAGCACATGCATGACTGAAAGCAGGGGCAGAGGGAGAGGAAGAGAGAGAAAGAGAGAGAGACAGAGAAGCAGACTCCCCACTGAGTGCAGAGCCCCACACAGGGCTCGATCCCAGGACTCTGAGATCATGACCTGAGCCGAAATCAAGAATTAGCCCCTTATCCTACTGAGCCACCCAGGCACCCCAAGGCCTTCTCACTTCTGCCACTTGCCTGGCCCTGGAGACTAGGTCCATATAGAAGTTTCCCAAGGAGGGGCATCTGGGTGGCTCAGTCAGTTAAGCGTCCAACTCTTGATTTTGGCTCAGGCTGCGAGATTGAGCCCCACATTGGGCTCCGCGCTGGGCACTGCTTGAGATTCTCTCTCTCCCTCTGCCCACCACACCCCCCACTCTCTCTGTCAAAAAAACCCAAATAAACAAACAAAAAACTAGACAAGAAATTTCCCACTAACCACACAGAAGGCAGTTTCGGTTACTTAAAGCCATCACTATTTTTCATTCTAAAGAGAAAAAAATGTCCTTTTTACAGGCTTAGTCAGTTGAGCATCTGCCTTTGGCTCGGGTCATGATCCCGGGGTCCCTGCTCGACCGGGAGTCTGCTTCTCCCTCTGTCCCTCCCTGTTCATGCTCTCTCTCAAATAAATAAATAAAATCTTAAAAAAAAAATAAACAGCATCAAGACCACCGTTTTTTGAGGGAATAACAGTGTTTAACTCATTTTCTTTGACAGGCTGGATCCCTAACAGCACCTGTGCAAAATCAAAATATTCTCAGGCGAGGAAGAGGTGGGAGAGTCAAGAAGCCCTAATTCCAAAAGAAGGTTCTCGTAGAGGAAGCTGCTGCTGAAGAGCCCCTAAGAGGTCCAGAAGTAGCCAGGACTCCCCACAGTATCCCCGCTCTGCTTCCCTTGCTGACGTGTCAGCCTGGGGTAGGTCTCAGAAGAGACCTTCCTGGATGACAGAATAACCACTAAGAGGTCTGCTGTGTTTAAGCTTCAAGCACGCTGTCAAAATGTTAGAAAACCAAACCAAACCAAATCCTTGCAAGGTTCAGAGTATAATGCTGGTTCCCCAGGATGTCCAGCACTCACACCTGGCCATTACTGATTGGCCATTTCACAAACTCTGTCCCTAAGAAAAATAAGAGGGTCACCTTGAATAGGTTCAGATAAAAGAAACCCTTGCTGCCATTCCCTCCCTAGCCAGCAGGAGAACCCACCCCTGTGGTGGGCATCGCCAGTTACTAACTCATACCCTGAGTCCTTACAGAGCTCTAATTTTGTTTTGGAAGGGGCTGTCCCTATATTTCTTCGCCATCCCAGCAGAAAGGGTGGCCATGTGACCAAGTTCTAGCCAATGAGGGGTAAAGCATAAATTACTGGGGATTGCATGGGCTCCTTAGGGAGGGGCATGACTCAGCTGGGAGTCTTGGAGTCCCACCCTCTTCCTCCCTCCTGCAGAACGTGACAGCATCTGGAACCATGAGGTAACCTAGAGGATGAAAGTTACATGCTAAGAATAATCAGGAAAAAATAGAAGGAATCTGAGACACACCCTCCCACACCCCTGTTTTCTGTCCAGTGAAGCAGGGGACCGTGGGGGATGTGGGTAGGTGGGGTAATAAGATGCATTCACTCATTCATTCCATCAACGAATTCAGTGCCTGTGTGTTTGGCGCTGTTCCAGGCATGTGGAATACATCACTGTTTAAAACAAAGATCCTTATCCTCACGGTGCTTACATTCTAGCTGGGATAATAACTGTTATGCTATACACTACAGCACTAGGGGAAAAGCAGAGTGGGAGGAGGCAGATGTGGAACTGGCAGGGACAAATGTGAACATATGGTGACGATAAAATGTGACATGCCTGTTTCCTAGAAACTAGGGTTTGGTTGTGTCCAATGTCCAAGCACTTGGTAATATGCAAGAATACTAAAGGAAAAAAAATCAGGGAACAAAGCTGTTTGCTGTCACATTCCAGCCACACACCAACACAGTTCCTCGATAGGAAGAAACACTTAGGCAACCTACTGTCGCAAAGTAAATGTCCATCAGGCAGCTAACACAGGGGTCGTAAACCCCTGAGCTGGAGCTGCCCTGCAAGAAGGCTGTGTCAAAAAGGAGGGAGACCTGGGGGCACATTTTGTTATTTTTATAAAGTACTGGTCTGAAACATATTTTTGTTTTGTCCACAAAAAACACTGAAATTCCTAAAGCAGAGGATCTGGGATTGCTAACATGGAAAATAGGCTCCCTTTATTCTACGCACTATTCTCACCACCTTCACACCTGATTACCATCTTAACTATTTGCTCTTTTTCTTTAACTCATTTTTTTAAGCGGAAACTTATTTGAAAGCTAATAATAATAACACACACATAGGTCCAAGCGCCAGACACTGCTCTCATTTAATTCTCACAAACCTGTAGGAAAGGTACTAGCTGTGGCCTGATTTTACACATGAGGACCGTGAGCCTTGGAGAGGTTAAAGATTCCACTCAAGGTCACGGAGCTACTACACCGTAGAGTCATGATCTGAAACCAGGCTGTCCAATCAGAATCTCCATATTGGCTGAAGGAGGATAACTTTGCTCTGTTCTAGAATACTTAAGAATTGTGTTGTTTTTTTCCCTTAAAGAATGAGACACAAGAACAAAAAATGAGCTAAGAAATCCCTAAACACACAGGTACCTGTGTGCCTACAACAGCTACTCATTAGCTATATAAATGTAAAAACGCTGGTGTCTCATACATGTTGGGAGTCAAAAAGTCAGAATCTTAAAAATGATCTTAAAAAAATAAAAGAAAATGGGAAGTGACAGTTTCTGGGCATAGGATTTCTTTTGGGTGTTAATTAAAATGTTCTAAAATTGACCGTGGTGACGACTGCACAACTCTGCGAATGTACTAAAAATAACTGAATTGTACATTTTAAAAAGCTCAACTTATGGTATACAAATTATATCTCAATAAAGCTGTTTAAAAAAAAAAAAAAAACTGACAAGAACAGCCAGGTAACAAGGAGTGTGAATGGACAAATGGGGTGGGGTCCCCTAGGAAGACTGCTGGCTGTGCCCCCAAATTCACATAAGCTAGAACGTCTCAGGCTCAAAAATCTCATTTTGTAAATTTACACAGAGTAATTTAATCCCTGTCTTGGACAGGCTGATAAGACTTATGAACTGACTGCTGATTTATCAACTTAGGATGAAAAACTAGTAAGGAGAAAGAGATGCTTAAGTCTGTTGGTGAACTGTCTCCATCCATGCAAATTTCACTGGAAGGCAAATGATCCCAGGAAGGCCATGGGGAGGATTCTCAGTAAATTAAATAGGAAAATACAGGGGCGCCTGGGTGGTGCAGTCAGTTAAGCGTCCAACTCTTTTTTTTTTTTTTTAATTTTATTTATTTATGTGACAGAGAGACAGCCAGTGAGAGAGGGAACACAGCAGGGGAGAGGGAGAGGAAGAAGCAGGCTCCCAGCCGAGGAGCCCGATGTGGGACTCGATCCCGGAACGCTGGGATCATGCCCTGAGCCGTAGGCAGACGCTTAACGACTGCGCTACCCAGGAGCCCCTAAGCGTCCAACTCTTGATTTCAGCTCAGGTCGTGATCTCGGGTTCCTGGGATCGAGCCCCATGTAGGGTTCTGTACTCAGCACAGAGTCTGCCTGGGATTCTCTCTCCCTCTCCCGCTCTTGCACTCGCTCTAAAATAGATAAATAAATCTTTAAAAAATAATAATAAAAACAAATAAATAGGAAAATGCATGTCAAGTGCCCAGTTAGCAAGCACGGTGCCGGCATGGTGACTGGAAGGTAGGGGTGGCTCCAGGATGGTGATGACGGTGACGCACCTCACAGAAGGGCAGGGTGTGTTCCCTCCATCACAGAGACACTAGAGCCCAGGCCTCTCAGTGGGCCTCCACGGCCTGGACTCCAGCCTAGGGCACCGTCTCCCTGCATGGAAATCTCCACCACCTGTCTCGGGCTATCCTTCCTCCTCAGCTTCCAAGGCTGCTCAACCTTCTTTTGAAGGACCTGTTCTTTCTTTAGAGCCGTATCTTGAGAACCAGAAGCCACTCGCTCTTTTTAAAGGTAACAGCACACTTCCGTTCCAACCCACTATTTTCGAGTTTGCTATTTGATTCTTACAGGCAGTCTGATTCCCACATTCTTGGGAGAAGCCTCGTGGGGGGCACCAAGTACTGGCAACAAAACCCACAGTGATATACTCTGTGCAAATCACTCTTTGCTTTATAGCAGAATTTTAAGTTACTGTGTTTTTGCAAAACCATCTTTTAGAAGTCAAGTTTTTTCCCCCATTCATTCAAAAAAAATGTATTTACTGAGTGTCTGCCATCAATGCTGGGCACCATGCCAGTGCTGGGAATATAATGGTGAACAGAGTGATCTAGATCTCAGCCCGGGAATAAGCGAACATGAACTCTTCAGTGATCTCAGGTAGTGATAAGTGCTATGAAGAAAATAAAAGAGGCTGATATGGCAGAAATGGGGGAGCTGCAGAGAAGGTGAGCAGTCTGAACCGAGAGACCTGAAGATAAATGGGGGCGGGGGCAGGAAGTGCAAAGGCACCAACAGCAAGCACGGCACTCTCAAGACACTGTGCTGTCAATAAGGGGGAAAGAGCTGTAAGAGCAGATGGAGAGGCAGACAGGGGCCAGGTCACACACGGCCTCGGAAGCCATGGGGCAGGGCGGGCACAGATTCCACTCTGAACGGGATCTGATAGGAACTCACCAAAGGGGTTTAAGTAGAGGGGGGCTCTGATCTAATTCATGCTTTTAAGAGATCACTTTGGCTGCCATGCAGAAAATGGGCTGTAGTGGAAGCACTCTGATGCAGCTAGAGAGATTTGCGTTTTTATCTGCACAGCTATGCTTACTACATATCAAGTGTTTAAATGTTAATATTTATTGACTGACCACAGCCTGATAAGGGTTACAGTAAAAACCTGGTCCTTGCCCTGAGAGTTTAGGAAAGCGAAGATAGCGACAGATCTGGAGGGTGGGCCAAGAGTTTCTCAGCACCTTCCCCCAGATACAGGACTGAGGACTGAGGAGACGGCAACTCTGTGCTCACCCGGAGACGTGTGCCGCTCTTGGTGGCAACTTTCTCTTTTGTCCTTTCCTTGAGTAAACTGATTCAGAAAAACCTTGCAGCAACAGCACTTGGTCTGTTCCTGTGTATGCCAAGCACGCTGATAAATAACAGAGGAACAAAAGCTGCTCACACATGCGTCCTCTCACAGGACACACTACCAACGGACACTGTTGTCAATAAAGGGACAGAAGACATGAGATAAACTAGAAAGACGGGTCAGGTATTTCATGTAGACCAAGCAGCTAGAGTGAAGAATTACTGCACAAAAATCATTTGGAAAGGTACATTCCTGAAAAAAAAATACGAATTTGAGAACTGATTCATACAAACTGCCCAGGGAAACATGCAAACACTCTGAAATAATCTTATGATAACCCAATCCGCCATTTCTTGCCTAATGTTTTGTTTAAGACTATAATCAGGTGTGGGATGTCTCTTTCATTTAAAAAAGCAAACAAAAACACGTAAGGTACTAAGTCACCACAGAAGAAAACAAAGTTATCTCTCTGTCCATCTCTAAGTCCACCCCCCCCCCCACCTTCCTGCTCCTTTCACAGATGTCTGTGAGCAGCCACTAGCTGCCAGGCTGGGAGCAAGGAGCAGAGATCCCGTGTATACATGACAGAGGGGGTCCCCATGTCCTTCTCAGGGCAGATAAGACAGACACTGAGTAACTAACTACCTTAACAATTAACTACTGGGAGATAAACACCCCCAACCGAAGCCACTGCACTGAAGCTGACATCAAGAAGTAGACGCTTGCTGCATTCCAAGGACTATTTAGAGAAAACCACACAGCTGACACAGGACATTAGACATCATGCTTTGGTGGCTGTGCTCCTCAAGAGACGAGCAACAGGGAAGGGGGAAGGCCCAGAAATAGACAAGCTGCTATCAGAAGTTCCCTGCAGATGTTACCAGACCCCTTCAACTGCCCCTCAGCCACAGATGGGTCCCTCTCACGGCGGGAAAGGAACAGTGTCCAGGGTGTACCTGACAGCGATGGGCCTCTTTCTCTGGGTGCATCTCCATTCTCTGAGCTCACTTTTCCAGAAGCACTCCTGGCATGTTCACCGTTGGTTAAATCTGTCTTTTCAGGAGTCGTTGGTTTGCTCTGTGCCTGGCTCTGCTTCAAATGACTGAATTTTGGGGACACTGTTGCAGCTTGGATCACAGGGGACTGGGGTTTTGACGGGATTGGTCTTTCCAATTCTCTGGCCTCCTGCAACTACAAGGCAACAAAAAAGGGATTCAATCTAAATGCTCCCAGCACTGGGGTGCCTGGCTGGCTCAGCTTCTGGAGCATGTGACTCTTGAGGTCAGGGTTGTGGGTTCAAACTCCATGTTGGGTATAGAGATAACTAAATCTTAAAAAAAAAAAAAAAATTGGTCCCAGCATTTTGAGAAGGACCAGAAAGTATGCCAGCCTGAAGAATAACATTTTAAACAGAAGGATAACATTTAAAAAAGGAAATGAACTCTTTTGACAAACTCGAAGCAAATTCTGAATGCTGATTCCAAAACCCAAGCTAGATTCTCTCTCTGCTTTTTAAAGCAAGAACAAAAACAGAATTCAGAGGAAGAAAGGATGCACTTTAAGATGAAACCGTTCACAGATCGGGTGTGCCGCGTCCCCAGTAGCTGATGACCACCACCACTCACCACTTGGTTTTCCATGCGCGTGAAAATGACGTTCAGCATCTGAGTGAGGGTAGCCTTGGCAGTGGTTTGATTGATGAGATTTTTGCTGGCCAGATAGATATTGTAACATGTCCTGACTGTCTGCAGGATAGTGCCCTCATGAATTTCAATGTGTGGGGATGTCACCGCTGTCAGAAGAGCCTAAAACAAAAACCCACAACCTTCACCTTCACAAACATCCACCTGCCTCCCATCCTCCCATAGCCAAACTTTTCTACAGGGTGTGGCTTAGTTTTGGTTTGGTTTTGTGAATTTTAAGAAGATGGCTCTGCAAACCATAACTCCCTACTGCTCTGAGCTTAAAGATAATTATTAACACTATAAAATCCAAATTATTTGCCGTAATTAAGTTGTGTTGAAGAGGGCTTTCTATCAATATACTTTTTTAAAAGCCAAAAACACAGTTCTCTTAGGAGGAAAACTGCTCTAACTCGATCTCACCTATATTAATCATAAAATATACAGGTTTTGATAGGCAGTCAGCGTCCCAGTTCCCTAGAGGGTTTTCAAGGGAGCTCCAGGAGTTGCTAACATGGAGCCATCCCACACAAAGTCAGGACTGAAGATCTGGAACGCTGGCTACACCCATCCTGATCCTGTTCTCCCAACAAGCAGACGGTACTACCACATGCCAAACCACTTCTGGCAGCAGAAATGGACCAGAGAAATGGAAATGGAATGGGGGGCAGGACAAGAGGACAAGGGGCAGAGTGGTCTAAGATTATTCAGGACCCACTGAGAAATGGCAGACTGGGAATCCAGAATTTCAAGGAGAAAGACCAGAGGACTTCAAGCCGAGTCAACTGACAAGCAATTTACATTGTTATTAGTGGAACTGTTTACTTTGAAAACACCTGGTTCCACTTTCCTTGTCTCAGTCTGTGCTAATAAATTCTGACACTTAACAAAAGATCTAAGCGATGCTTACACTCTTCTGTTCCAGCTCAGCACCACCTGAGACAACTAACACATGGTAAATTAGAAACCCCAACGCCCAAGGGAGACTAGTTTTCTTATTCAAAAATCCAGACCAGGCAAACAAACAGAAATACCTTAATTATTTGTAACTGAACTCCTTCATCGGTCTGAGGGCCCTGAAAACAGTTGCAAATGGTTTCAACGATCCTGTCGATGAGCCGCTTCCCTGGGGCTCCACTGTCGGGGGCGTTGCCGGTGATGTGCCCATATGCAATGAGTTTCTAAATACAGAAAGAACAGAGATGAGAAGTTTCTGCCTGGCCAGGACTGCGGCTGTCCATGTCAGCAGAAGACAGGCAGTAAGCTTGGCCTTAACTTCTGGTTCCCTCAGATCCCCCTGCTCCCCTGGGGCATGGCAAGCACAGCCACCCAATGGGTGCCGTGTCCACCCTGCCTCCCATGGCAGAAGAGCCCCAGGAGGGTGAAAGGCTGTCCAGTGGAATAGGCAAGGTGTAGAACAGTCACCGGTACACAACCACTAGTGTGAAAAATTGATGGACTAAAAGCCATACATAATGGAGACAGGAAGTAGTCGGTAGTTGGCTGGGGCAGTGGGGGGAGTTAGAAGGAAACAGGGAATGACTGCTGATGAACCCAGGGTTTCTTTCTGAGGTGATCCAGACGGTCTACAATTAGATTGTGGGGATGGCTGCACAACTCTGTCAATGTACAAAAATCACTGAATTGTACATTTGCAATGGATGACTTGTATGCATGTGAATTATATCACGAGCTGTTAACAAACCATATATATTTTTTTCTTTTTAAAAGGAAAGATACATAAGAAACAGCTGATAACGTGTTTTGCTGGAGGGGGCACTCAATTCTGCACCTATGTTATCAAACGTGTGTCAACCCAGTGGCTGAAGAAGTAGGGGGCTGCTTGGGCCACATCCTCTTGGTTGGGCTACTGACTGGCTTGGACAGGGGCTGCCTTTCAGAGGCCTGTGCCGTCTCACTTAGGACCTGGATTTCACCATGGAGAATGTGAAAGCTGGAAAGGAAGTCAAAGGTCAGGGGCAAGATGATTTCCAAGTGTGGCTGAGACTCAGAATCAGCTGAGGGAACCCATCACAAATACAGACTCCCAGACCTCAAAGCAGACCTACCAAATCAGAATTTCTGTAGGACAGCCTGGTAATCAGTGTTTTTCTCTAAGCTGTCCAGGTTATTCTGAGGGTTGAGCAGCTAAAAGAATCACTCATCAGACATAACCCCTCTAGGATATGCGCATTCTCTGCTTCCACTGACTTAAAGAAAATGCTATTCTGTTCTTTATCCTTTTCGGTTCCTAATTTGTCATCTCCTTGCCTCTACACGCACAGAGTGACACACGGATCTGAGGTTGTCTATGGTGCCACCACCACTGTGCTAGGAAGACCTGCCGCTCTGCAGAGGCCCGACTCCATTTCTCAACAGCTTTCCCCCCATCGTTAGCTGTGGAAGCACCGCCTTCCAGTAAGCAGAACAAAACAGGTTAAGAGAGAGTGGCTGAGAGTAGAACATGATCCCGCCAGATTGTGTGACTGAATAAACAGGAGAGGCCTGCACACCCTCTGCCGATCAAATCCAACCCCAGAGGTCACCACACAGGGTCAGGGGGTGGGAGCAGGAGTGGGGAAGGTGCAGAGGGTGGGAAATGTGTTTCTGAAAAACAGCTCAAGATGCTCTTTACCTCAACCCTCTTCCTGCTGCAAGACACGCAGGCTTCCCAAGTGGGCAGCACTGGCGCCTGGTACGTCAACTCTTGGTTTTTGACGTTCCTTATGCCTTAGCCCTAATGGATGCATAAGCCCATCTGGAGCACCGGATTATGAGTGGGATGGTTCTGAACTCCTAAAACGCGCATGTTGAAAAGTAGGCCCATAGAACAATGGTGCTGCAAAGCAAGGATGGAGGTGAACTGTTGAATTCAAATATGAAAAAGGCTTAGAAAGAAGAGTTCTCTCTGCTCTATAGGCTCCTAAGAGAGCACACTCCCCTTCAAGCTGAACAGGTTTTTAAAGCATGGCTTTACTCCCGTGTCTGTGCAGTGACACAGGGCCAGAAGAAAGCACAGTTCCTGCGTCCCTGGATATTTCTAGGTCTGCCCTCTTACCTCTCCTTGGGCCAGATATTGTCCTGGGCACTGGAGGTACAACAGGGAGTAAGACGGTACTTCTTCTCCCAGAGTTTATATTCTCCAGGACAGGGGCAGACCGAAGCCAAAAGTCCTGGCTGGGATCTCCAGGGCCCTGATTTGTAGACATCTTAAAAAGAACAAGTTGCACTGATAATGCATAGCATTATCTCATTTTTGGAAAATAAAAGCTATGTGACTGTGTGTGTATTTTTGTAAATGCACAGAAAAAACCCCGGAAACAGCAGAGGTCCAGCAGCATGAGTGTGCTTGGCAAGCTCACTTGAGGAAAGTGCTTTGCACAGTGAGTGGGGTGGAAAGTTACTGGCAGGTTTAAGTAAAGGATTAACATGATGTGGTACATTTCTAAAGGTTCCCTCCAGTTCCTGCGTGGAGAACAGCCATAGGAGTAGAAGCAGGGGACAGTGAGGAGGCTGTCGCAGCTGTCTGGGAGGGAGATGCTGGTGGCTTGGACTCTCAGAGGGTGACATGGCTGGAGGGTAGAAATTCCTGCTTTATTCCTTGTCAATGCAATGAGATGGGAAGTGGGCAGAGGAGGGAGGCCTTTGGGCAGCTGACTCACTGACCCTTGTGTCCAAGGAGGCTGCGTGCACGGGGATGTTCACTGTTACTCTATTTGTCAATGCCCCTCTGTAGGGGAAGAGATAAATAAAATGATGGCATAACATATCATACATCAGTCAAAAGGATGCACGTAGCCATATAGCTAGATCTTAAAAACACTGTCGAAAGTGAAGAGCAAGCTGCAGAACACCTGAAACTTACTTAACATATCAAATACACTTCAATGATAAAAGCTCTTTAAAAATTAATTATTTTAAAGAAAAGTACTAAATACATAACGATAAAGAAGAGTGCAGATACGGAAGAAATTGTGAGGGTGAAACATGATTGACTTGTGTTTGAAAAACAGAGTCCTCATCATAACCTACGGAGGCAAATGACACTATTGCTAATCTATGTCTGAGGATCCTGGACTCTGGAAAGGTTAAAGAATTTGTCCCAGGTGTCTTAATGACATGTTAAGCCAGTATGTAAATGCTAAGCTATCTGTGACCCAAGTCCGTACTTTTTAGCCTTGACTTATTTTCCTTCTTTATGGACAAAAAGTTACATTAGGGTAGGTCATATGAAGTTCCTGATACCTGTTTTTCACTCCATGAGAATGACAATTTCATGTGTTTCAACCTAAAACATTATTAAAATGAGAAAGAAAGTCCACATATCTAACTAAAATTCTAAAGATGCAAATAAATTAGGGAAACTTGTCAAATTCATAAAATAAAAATCTACCACCCATAGGCAAGAAAAAAAAATGAAAAACAAAGGAAAAAAGTATATGCCCTGCACAGGCAACTGGGCTACGGTCTTAAAAAAAAAAAAAAAAAAGTTCTAAAAAAAATTTTAACAGAGAACGTAGCTATGTACAACTTTTATAATTATTAATGGATTTTAAAATGTGCTTTAAAAATCCAAAGTTTTCTAGAAATAAGAACTAAAAGATAATGCTTGTGGTATGAACAAAGGACAGCTGAGATCAGTAGTTTCCTACAGCCCTCACTGGGACTTAGAAAGAAAATATTACAACTCTATTCCTACTTTTTAAATCTTTTTCAAAGTTCTATTCTTGTATGTTTTATAATATATGTAATATAGTAACAGTAATACATATACATAATCTTATCACTGAAGAAATATGAATATATTAGAAGGATATTCTCAAAAAAAAATCTGGTTATTGACATATGCCCAGGCAACCTTGGAGATCATGCACTGAGTAAGGCAAGACTGAACCTAATGCCGCTCCCCCCTGGTGGGAGGGGGGGGGGAAGAGTGTGCAGCAGACTAGGTGCTGAAGGGAAGGAATAAAGAGAATCTTTATCGTTTGGTACAAGTGAGCAGCAGCAGAACTCTAGGTTGCTCTCAGCAGGGAGAGGGAACTCTAAGCTAACTGTGTCAGGACAAACCAAACCCGGAAGCACCTTTGCCACCCCATCACCTCTCCAAGCTCAGAGAAGGATGCCTTTAAATGCCCAGGGCAGAATGTGGATGTGTCTGCAGCTGGCTTCAATTCTGCTCAAGCCAACCTTTGCCCCTGGACACTGGCCTTCCATTTCCAAGACGGAAGTCACGTCTCCCACACTGGGGAAAAGCCAGTTGAACAGGCTTTGCAAGGACAGCCTCCAAGAGCAAATGAAATTTTTCATTCAGTATTCCAGGGAGCACTGGGTCACTTTCTAATGTCATAAAAAGAATGACACAGCTTGCGTTTTGTATAATGACCAAAGAAATTCGAGTGTACCTACTAAATCACAGAGAACTTCCATTCTAAAAAAAAAAGAAAAAAAAAAGAGCTAACCATATGTCATCGGCCTCAAGACACTCTTACATTTACATTTATAGCTCAAGTCAGGACAGTGGGCTGAAGTAGAGCAGGATGTCAATGTTTCCGTTCCAGAGTTCCAGAAACAGACTATTTCCAGGAAAATGCAGAACATAAAATATAAACAGTATATTTTTAATCAAAGGGCCAGAACCACACGGTAACAGTTAAGAGTGGTGGTCAGCAACCTTTTTCTGTAAAGAACCAAATTTTTAGGCTTTATGGTCTCTGTTTCAACAACTCAACTCAGCCGCAGTAGTGGGAAAGCAGCCAGAGATAATAAACAATGGGCCCAGCTGTTGCTATGGACTCAATATTCGTGTCCCCCTGGTCCTATGTTGAAGCCCTACTCTCAGTGAGATGGTATGAGGAGGTAAGGCCTTTGGGGAGTGATTAGGTTTAGATAAGATCATGAAGGTGGGGTCCTCATGATGGGATCAGTGTCCTAGAAAAAGAGACTGGAGATCTAGTGTGCTCTCTCTGCCATGTGAGAACACAGCTGACAACTCAACCATCTACAAAGCAGGAAGAGGGATCTTACCAGGAACTGAATCAGCGGGCACCCTGATCTTGCCCTCTCCAGCCTCCAGAACGGAGGGAAATAAATATCTCTTGCTTAAGCCACCCAGTCTGTGGAATTCTATTTCATTAGCCTGACTATATTAAGACAGCTGTGTTCCAATAAAACTTTATTCACAAAAGCAGGTGGCAGGCCAGATTTGGCTTACAATTGTAGTTTAATGACCCCAGGTTAAGAATTCAGACGGGGTGGGAAGAGTTCTAAATGCTCACCCCATTCCACCACTTCCTGGGCAGGGGGAGCTCAGTACTGCTGGTCACTTCATTCTCTCAGCCTCCATTTCCTCAATTCCGAAATGAGGATGAGAGTTAAGTAACCAGAGTGTTTCTGGGAAGATTAAACACGATGTTGCAGACAGAGCACAGGGCCCAGCACAGGCCAAGTACTCAATAGCCACTGTTCTTAGTACATTGGTAATGTTAACTGTCAGCACCAGCTTCAGAACTAGACCGTAACACGAGAAGAAAACAACTAAAATTAAACTTATGCCAAACTTCCTCAGAAAATTTCACAGCAACAAATATTTTAGGATAGAAGGAGGACTTGGGCCTGCCGTTTAAGAATTCTTGGCTCATTATACGTTTCACATAGGACAATCTGTACAGAATTATACTGAATGAGAAAATAGCTTTTCATTTGGAAGAATTGCTTGTGAAGAAACTGTCACCAACTTTCAAATACAGATATATCAAAGAAGTGAGATTAATAGAGTAAATATTAGACTGGAGATGCCAAAAATGTGGCATGCCCACCGCCACTTGGCAGCCCGCGCCTCAGCAGACATCACCAATTGATCACCATACTTTCTCAAGAAACCCAGATGAAGCTTCAGATAGCTTTTCAACACAGCTTCTGAGCAATCATAATATAGAACCTATTCACTATGCCTGTTCTAGAAAGTACTGGTAAATTGTGGACCTCTAAATATAATTTTTTAATTTATCAAGCTTTTGATGTGCAGGTTGCCTGCTGGGGCCAAAGATAAAAGTGAGGTAACCAGAAACCTCAGGAGTAGATCTCTTTAAAAAAAAAAAAAAAAAAAAAAAAAAGAATTCTGGACCAGGAATTAAGACACCTAAGTTGTAACCTTTTTTTTCTTTCATACCTGCATTATTACTGGACAAGTTATCTTTTTTTTTTTTTTTTAAAGATTTTATTTATTTGACAGAGAGACACACAGCGAGAGAGGGAACACAAGCAGGGGGGAGGGAGAGTGGGAGAGGGAGAAGCAGGCTTCCACTGAGCCGGGAGCCTGATGCGGGGCTCAATCCCAGGACCCTGGGATCATGACCCGAGCCAAAGGCAGACACTTAACAACTGAGCCACCCAGGCACCCCTGGATAAGTCATCTTAACTTCTCTATTCCTATTTCTTCATCAGCCAAAGGTAATTTATCACAAGGTCACTGTGGCTCTCATATAGTCAATCCTCATCATTCTCAGATCCTGTATTTGCAAATGTACCCACTCAACTATAATTTATTTGTAAGCCCCAAATCAGTACCTGTGGCGCTTTTGCAGTCATGTGTGACACAGAGCAACGAAAAAAATCAAATTACTTGATGCATATGTCCTCAGCCGGGGTCAAACAAGGAGATGCTCTGTCTTCTCGTTTCAGCTCTTATACTGTAACTAGTATCTTTCCGGTGGCCTATGTCATGCCACATTTTTTGCAATTTTTTTTTGCACTTTTGTCCATTTTGTGGATGTTTCTGTCATTTAAATTGGTCCCTAAGACCCATGCTGAAGTGCTGTCTACTCTACCTAAGAGCAAGAAGGCAATGATGTGCCTTATGGAGAAATTACGTGTTAGGTGAGCTTCGTTCAGGCCTGTGTTATAGTGCTGTTGACCATGAGTGCAATGTTAATGAATCAATAAGATATATTAAATAAGACGTCTTTAAACAGAAACACACAAAGAACAAAGTTACGTATTGCTTTATGTACTGATCAGTTGCTGAATGTGTTGATACCAGAGGCTCCCAGGCACCTTATCCTGTATTTCCTGTGGGAACAATGGTTTAGTATTTGCTTATCCCGCGTTCATAAATGATGAATATTGATTATATCTATTTCTCTACTCGATATTCTGAATTTCAATGCCATCAAGAAAAAGGTGGCATAAAAATACTGCACGTGCCCAGGTGTACCCACATTTCCAACTAATCCTAAAGGTTTCAGTTAGAAAAACACACGTAAGAGAGTACAAGAAAGTATTTCCACGGAAACACATTCTTGTTCTGGCTGCGGAGGTCAGACCCCTTACCATCCCTCCTTCTTGAGACCTCCATAAAGAACACATCGGATTGCTCCTTCCTCCATCACCCTGGAAGCACAGTTCCTCTGAAAGGACTGCCGATGGCTTGGAGAAAACCCTCTTTACACAATCAAGTTTGAACACGGTACCTGCAAGCAGTCGAGGGATGTGCTGACCACCCGTGGGGACTTGGACTGGCAAGCTAGCTCAAACGGAAGGAAATACTTGTCAGCTTCAATGAAGTTTGCCTTTGGTGGTGCGGCGGCGCCAAGCCTAGGGAAAAAGCAGGAGAGCGCCACAGAAGGGAAGTGAAAAAACAAAAATTTTGCTTCTCATATACCTCTAACTTCCCATCCCACTTGTGATTATTTAATGGAAAGTGCCCACAAACTGCATCTGCGGGGCAAGACAATTAAAAACAGAAACACATGCATGAGGACAAAAGACAAAGCGTCACAGGGAGAAGCAGGGTCTCTGATTAGTGAGCTATGTTGACAGCATCCTGGACTGAATCTTGGCATCAGCCATGTTCTGAAATGTGACCAACTGGCTTTTTTAACTATGAAGACGAGAAGCAGCCACTTCTGGGGCAAGCTGTCCTCCCGCCCAAGGAGCACGACATACGGGCTAAGGGCTCTGCCTCATCCGTCAAGAAAAGGTACAGCAGCATTAACTCGATCCACTTTACCCCTTCCTGCAAACATGCAGTTACTGAGTTGGTAACCTGTTAACCCAGCATCTGTTTAAACACATACGGAGTCCTGCCATGTGCCCGGCACTCCACATGCTAGGGGAGTGTGTGCCACCCAGGAGCTAAGAAATATGAGAAAACATGCACATAAAGGGGTTCCCATGGCCACTACCTACTCCCTTAATACTGTATTTCAGCAAGGAGAAAAGCTTACCTCTGCTTTTCTATTTCTGCTTTAATTTCAT
The DNA here is from genome assembly GCF_017311325.1 of Ursus maritimus. Lineage (NCBI taxonomy): Eukaryota > Metazoa > Chordata > Mammalia > Carnivora > Ursidae > Ursus > Ursus maritimus. The sequence continues at coordinate 35,983,856 of NW_024424675.1, read as the reverse complement.
CTGGTGGGGAAGAAAGAAAGCCATGTTAGGAACATGCAATATTTCTATAAAAGAAAACTTTACTAAAAGATATTTGGAAAATATTAAAAAGAATGCTTATGAGCTTTTAAAGAACACAATGCTAACATGAAAGGATAAAAAGTGACAATGATAACAGCTAACATGGACACAGTGGTTATTCTGTGCAAGGCATTGCTCTAATTACTTTACATACTTTCATTTACTTAATCCTCAAAACAATCCGATGAGGTAGGTGGTGTTTACCTCCATCTTACTGAGAGCTGGACTTCTCAACCAAGACACTACTGACCTTGTGACACCGAGAACCGGTGACCCACGGGGCTGGCCTGTGCACTGCAGAATGCTTAGCAGCGTCCCTGGCTTCCACCAGCCGGATGCCAGGAGCGACCACCTGCAGTCTGGAAAAGCAAGAATGTCTCCAGACATTGCCAAGTGTCCCCTGGGCAAAACTGTCCCAGTTGAGAATCACTGATTTCGATGAGAAGCCTTGGCACAGAAAGGTTAGGTAACTTGCCTCCTGTGACGTATCAGGAACTGGGGAACCAGAATTTGAATCCAGGCATTTTGGCCCCATAGTCCAACGTTCTAGCTATTTCCCCATTCTGCGAAATGTATGTTAACAATAGCTACCACAATATTATGGTCATGTGATAACATTTCAACTATGTAAAAATATGTATAGAAGATTGGCAACAAATAGAACAAAAAGGTGTGTTAGTAGAATGACTATTTTTTCTTTTTTCACATTTTCTATAAGCACATATACTGTTATTTTTAGACAGGTTGTTTTTTTTTTAATTGTGGTAAACACACCTAAAAATTTACCATCTTAACCATTTTTAAATGTACAGCTCAGGGGCGCCTGGGTGGCATAGCGGTTGAGCGTCTGCCTTTGGCTCAGGGCGTGATCCCGGCATTATGGGATGGAGCCCCACATCGGGCTTCTCCACTGTGAGCCTGCTTCTTCCTCTCCCACTCCCCCTGCCTGTGTTCCCTCTCTCTCTGGCTGTCTCTATCTCTGTCAAGTAAATAAATAAAAATCTTTAAAAAAAAAAAAAAAAAAAAAAAAATGTACAGCTCAGTATATTGACTACATTCACATTGTTGTGCTAAGCCATATGTAATTTTTATGAATTAATTAAAAAGTTTTACCGTGGAGGTTATAACAACTACCCAGTGAAGGTTACAGAAATAAAGTGTCATTATTTACAAATCACAACCTCAAACAGATAGTCTTATTTCCAGGAGAACAAGGTTCTGTGCCCTTGAAACAACAGAACACCCCATCTAGACATAAAGAGAATTCTCCCCCACCCCCTCGGTCAGATGTATTCCCGCAAGTTAGGCTCCGCAGGCTCAACGTATTATCAAAGTGGGCCACTGAAATAAGTCTGCACTGAATGCCATGTATTTAGATAATCTCCAAAAGGGCAGCATTTTTACAATCTGTTGAGAACCAATGGTTTGGATACGGCATTAGTTATCCCAGCAACACAGTTCTGGTAATCACAAATTTCCTTTCCTTGGAGAACTCCTATTCTAGACTGAGCTAGGAAGTGAAAACTGAACAACTAGACTCACTAGAGGTGGCAATTTCTAACCTTCAAGCCAACCGTCCAATGTCTTCTTACTACACACATAAGAAAATGGGTGAGAAACACCCAGATGATTAATATCAAGTGTTCTGCTCACAGACCATAAGGGCTGTGACACACAGGGTCTGTGAAAGAGAGCTCTGTGGCATGGTTCCTTCCCTCTAGGGACAAGAATTCGCTGAGGAAGTAGCTGTGGCTTCCTCCAGCAGAGGCCCCCAGGCTGTGGGAATGGCCCAGGACACTGCGAGGCAAGCTTGCAGAAATCTATATCCATAGTATCAAGGCTCTGCTCAGTGCTTAAGATCGTGTCACAAACCTAAGGTTTCCTTCCAACCATGGCTACTTTGTTAGAGTTTAGATGTTCAATGTATCTGAAGCAATTAGGCCTTCACTAGAGTCTGTGCTGGCCTCTGAGCTCCAAAAGAGTCTGTTTTGGAATGTCGCCGGTGCTAACTCACCAATGGCTAAGGCAGGGTCTGACCTACAGCAGGTGGCCAATAAGTGACAGTTCTCTTGCTCTTTTCTTAAAACAGGAGACAGAAACAGTGCAAAATCTCCAGTGCCACCAGTGGCACCAAGCAGAGCCAACGGGAAAAAGAAAAGGGCAGGTGCCCATTCAGTCCTCACCACAACCCAGGAAAGCTGGAGCACTCTTATCCCATAACTGTTATCCAGCTGAAGAATCTGGGCACATGTGAGGTCACCTGTGCACCATCCTAGCCACCAAGTCCTACTGTGTGTCAGGATTCATAACCCAGGCTGTTTGCTCCAGAGCAATACTCCAGAACCCCTCAGTGATGAGACAGAGGAGGAGGATGGCTGAAGGAAGAGGAGCATATGGCAGGGCACGCCTGCTCTGGTTTACTGCTTCACATTTTAATAGGCATTGCTTTCCCAACGGCCAACTGGGCAATTAACAGTCATAAATGAGCAGGCTGGAGAGCAGGGAGACCTGAGTTTCAATTTGCAATTGAAAAGCCGCACTATCTTCCCAGGAAGTCCTTTCTGGGCATCGCTATCTATGAACCCCTAGGGTCAGACTCCCCCCCCCCATTCATCAGTGACTTTGGCACTGACCTCTGCTCCACTCCCAAGCTGAGTCCAACAGCCCCCTTCACCAACCTCAATATCCCATCAGTGGTCAACTCACCCAAAGTGCAACGTCCCTGCAAACCTTCAACTCTCCCCCACACACCTGACCTGCCACGTACCTGCCTCCTCTGCAAACCAGGGCTGTCTTCAACTCCTTTAACTTCCCCTCAAGGCCCTCCACCTCCCCCACTCCAAGCCAGGCTGATGTGGCTGGTCCCACTGAGAATCTTGTCCCTATGTGGATCTGTGGCACTTCCTGTTCCATGCCCTCCATTCTCCTTTCCTTCCAGACGTCCTACTCAACTACTCTCCGCAGGGCCTTTCTTTGGCCTGTCAGATCTTGACGAGTCCAACACCTCAGCTTTCCCCATTCTTCGGTTTCCAGGATGGGTCCCATTAGCAGGACTATTATCACAATGATAGGCAATCGATAGCCATGACTCTCTCTGACCTTTAGTCTTACCCAAACTCAGATTACACTATCATCTCCTTCTGACCTATCTCCACCTAACAACCAGACCTCTGACAACAGGGCAGGTTGGTAGGGCTACAGAGCCATAACCACCAACCACAAATGGAACCCTAAATCATGCCAGCTGAGCCCATCTCCTCTATCCTCACAGACTACTGCACGTTTCTCTGCTCTCCTCAAATACCCGATCTCCCCTCTTAACCATCACCCCTCCTCTTTACTCAAAACCCATGGAGCGATCTCCTACTTCATGCAGAGATTAGAAGCCGCCACAAGGAGACTTCCTCAACTTACCATTAGAGAACCTACCAACTGACCCAGTTCTGTACCCAGCCTCCACTCTCTCCCTGCCAGAAGACAGGGTCCAATCCCTCCACCTCTGTAGTCTCCCATCCCTATCTGCCTCTCGGGAACTTCACGCTCTCCTTTCCATCTAAAATCTGATCACTTTTCACGATGCTGGCCCACCAGCACTACCATGCACACTGCTCCAGCTCTCATCCTTCCTCCCACCCCACATCTTTCTTCACACAGCAGCCAGAGGGACTCCCTTCAAATGTAAATGAAATTACATCTGCTCAAAACGAGATTATCCATAACCCTTATGATATAAATCAGATTACATCTGCTCCTTTGCTCAAAACTTTCCACTGGCTTCCCATCTCACACTAAGTAAAATCCAAAATCTTGACCTTGGCCTCCAAGCCTCCGTAAGATCTGGCCCCGGGCCCAACCTCTGATCTCACCTTCTACCACCCTGCCCCCCAGCTGGCTTGTTGCATGTTCCAGTTTCAGGGACTTCACAATTCCTATTCCTGCTGCCTGGAATGCCTCCCTCCCGCTCTTCAGTTCACTGTTCAAATGTCACCTTCCCTCACCACCCAAAACTGCCATCTCTGCCCCCCCACCCCATAATTCTGTATCTCCTCACCTGCTTTACTTTTTCACTACTCTGGTTTATTTTTCCAATCTCTCTTCACAGTATTTACTGCCCTTGACATATTATTTATCAGTTCATTTGTTATCTGTCTTCCCCAGGAGAATATAAACTATGACAACAGGGACTTCTGTCCGTCCTGTTCACTGCTGAATTTCCAACACCTAGAAATTCCTAGGCGGAGAGTAGGCACTCAATATTTGTTGAATGAATAAACCGTCCTTTCTCTTTCCTGCATTATTTAACCTCTCACTCAACTGGCTCCCTTCCCAAGTTTAAACCTTTAAAGAAAGAAAAGATAAGACAAAAAAACCTTCCATGATCCACATCTCCTCCTCCCCTTTACACTAGAGCTGAACTTTGGCAAAGAGCTGTCCATGCTCACTGCCTATATTTCCTCACCTCCCACGCAGGCCTCAGCCCACTAGGTCTGGTTTTCACCTTCACCACACACCCAAAGCAGCTCAAGTTAAGGTCACCAAAGACCCCATGTTTCTCAATCTGATGGGCATTTTGCTACTCTCCATCTAACCTGATCTCCTTGCAGCACTTGATCTTTTTTTTTTTTTAATGATTTTTTATTATATTATGTTAGTCACCATACAGTACATCCCCGGTTTCCGATGTAAGGCTCGATGATTCATTAGTTGTGTATAACACCCAGTGCACCATGCAATACGTGCCCTCCTTACTACCCATCACCGGTCTATCCCATTCCCCCACCCCCCTCCCCTCTGAAGTCCTCAGTTTGTTTCTCATAGTCCATAGTCTCTCATGTTTCATTCCCCCTTCTGATTACCCCCCCTTTCTTTATCTCTTTCTTCCCCTACCGATCATCCTAGTTCTTATGTTCCATAGATGAGAGAAATCATATGATAGTTGTCTTTCTCTGCTTGACTTATTTCACTTAGCATTATCTCCTCCAGTGCTGTCCATGTTGTAGCAAATGTTGAGAACTCGTTCTTTCTGATAGCTGAGTAATATTCCATTGTATATATGGACCACAACTTCTTAATCCAGTCATCTGTTGAAGGGCATCTCGGCTCCTTCCACGATTTAGCTATTGTGGACATTGCTGCTATAAACATTGGGGTGCATATGGCCCTTCTCTTCACTACGTCTGTATCTTTGGGGTAAATACCCAGTAGTGCAATGGCTGGATCATAGGGTAGCTCAATTTTTAACTTTTTAAGGGACCTCCACACTGTTTTCCAGAGTGGCTGTACCAACTTGCATTCCCACCAACAATGTAGGAGGGATCCCCTTTCTCCATGCAGCACTTGATCTTAATGGCCTTTCCCACCTTGAGATGTCCTCTACTTCTGCCACCATAGACACACATTCTCATGGGTCCTCTGTTTCTTGCCCCAAGTCCTCCCTACTGCCCTTGCAGGCTCTGCCTTCTCTGCCCAGCCAGGCAGGCAGGGGTTCCTCCGGCCCAGGCGCACCTCCTCCGCCTCTCCTTCTCTGTCCACTCCCCCTAGGCCACCTCATCCTCAGTTACGACCAAGGCTCCCCTGACTCCCAAATCACGATTTCCAGCCCAGGCCTGCCTCATGAACATCAGGTTGTGCCTCCATCCGCTGACAACTCTACCAGTCCAGCTGGATGCTCAAAGGCAGGGGAGCCTCAACACATCAAGTCCCAACTCAGATCAACCTCCTGCCCCCAGTTCTCCCCAGATGGTCTTCCCACACTCCCACCTTACAGAACATCCATCCAACTGGGTGAGTACCAATCCTCTTCCTTATCCAATGTTCTTATCCAACCCATCAACAGGTTTTGCCAGCTTCACCTTCTGAGCAAGTGGGGAATACATTCACTTTGTCCGGCTTCTGTCCTTACCACTCAGGTCCAGACACCAACATCTCTCACCTGGAAGATGGTAACTGTCTCCTCATTGTCCTTAGGCCATCCTTCTGGTCTTTCTCTAAAATGTTCTGAACACAATGGCCCAAATGATCTTTCCAAAATACAAACCTAACCACCCTGTTGCCTTCTCCCCTGTTTAGAACTTTTCAGTGCTGTCTGGCTGCTTTCGGTCTGAAAATCAAACTCCTCACCATGACAACCTTGGGGTCTTGGCCTACCCCTCCCACCTTATTCTCAAACACTCTCCCCTCTCATTTACTATGCTCCAACCACACAGTGGCCTCTTTCCGTTTCTCTCGTTGTTTGTTGTTGTATTTTAAATCACTTTTTTCTATTTTGCGATAACTGTCAATTCACATTTTAGTTTCCTTAACAATTATACTTCTTCCTGCCACAGGGCCTTTGTACACACTGTTCCCACCTGCTGCCAAAATGCCTCTCACCCCAACCTATTTCTTATTTATCATTTGGATCTCAAGACTTCCTCAGGGAAATTTTCCCTCACCCCTTTGTTCACTCCCCTGCAGGACCAGGTTTCTCTCCTTCACAGGACTTTTTAGGTTGTTACTATGATCCAGAGGATGTGATCATTTGAATAATGCAATTCTTCCCCATTCACTGAAAACTCCATGAGAACAGGGTCCTTGTCTGTTTCCCTTACATCATGACACCAAAAGTGACACCCAAATAAATACCTTCTCAATGAATGTCACCCTTGTTTAGCCAACAAACAAAAGGACCATATAAATAACAAATATGCACTGACCGCTCCCTGGGACCAAGGAAAAATTTAAGAATTTAACAGCACAAGAAGGCCGTTCTCCCCACAAATCTATAAAACTTAACAAAATACCTAATAAAAAAGCTAAAAGACTTATTTACAACCAAGACAGTAAACTGAAAGAAGCTTCTTATAGGAGGACTCCAGGAATGAGTCAAGGTTTTCTAAGATAACCTTGCTGGAAAGACAGTCAAGTATTTTCCTGGGAGGCCCCCGAAGCCTGGTGAAATTGGTGAGAACTAAATACAGTTCTGAGCTATTTATATAGGAGACTCCATGTACTTGCTGATTAAGTACACGTTTTCACAAGTCTGCTCTTTTCCATAAAGAATAGTCTTACTGTTTTCCCCAGCACTGCTTACAGAGTCTCCCCTGAGACTTACAAGTACAGGACAGAGCTCTAAATTCATCCAACCGCTTGCTTCACCAGCGTCAAAATGCCAGAGACTAGCAAAAACATCCATAAACCAACATAGACGGGAGGCAGAGAACAGCAAGCATTCAGTTCCTTCTCCTTTAAATATGGTAATGCCAGTGCCTCTGAATTTTAGCAGGTCAGCTGTACTGGTTCACTTACCCCTCGCTATAATCCTGGGACATAGGTACCGCCACCTTTATCATTTCAGGAAACTGAGGCTCAAAAGAAGCTAAAGTGTCAGCCCGGGATCACAGAACTAATCGAGAAACAAAGTTTCCAACTCAGCTCTCAGTGGATTTTCTGCCAAACCAATAAATAAATACTTTTCAGTAATCAAAATCCAACGTTTATAGGCTGCTTCTAGGCAGATGACCCCCTCCTAAAGAATTGTTATAAAGCTTTTCAACAAAAAGTAATCCGTCAAGGTCCTGAGTCCTGGTTATTTCTCAAAATTTTACTCTGCAGCACATGTAAACAAAATGTCTAATCAAAACACCAGAATTTGCTAAAATTAAAGGCTTTATTCTGTATTTCAACGGAAAGCTTTACTTTATTTGCTATGACAATTTAGGGATTTTTAAATATTTTTCAAATTTTGCGCTTAGGTTCTTCCTAATAGTGGGAAGAGTTATTTTGAACACGTTAGAAAACACAACAACATCACACGGAGGACAGAGTGATGTACTGTTTATCATATGGATGTGTAAATGTTAAACTGTTTTGCACATTAATATACAACTAAGATTTATGAATGCACTCTCTTAATTGGCTCCTTCCCCATGACACTTAAACTAGTTCAAGTTTTTTCCACTTTAAAAGGAGGAGGAAAAAAACCTCCCAGGATCCACATCTCCCGCCTCCCCTTCACACCACGGCCAAACTCTGGGAAACAGTTGTCTGTGCTCACTATTTCCTCACCTCCCACGCATGCTTCAACCATTCCATGTTGGTGTGCACCTTCACTGTCATACCCCAAGAGCTCAAGCTAACATCACCAGTGACCCCCATGCCTCTAAATCCCATATATTAAACAGAGTGGCAAATCTAAAACTGGATTTTATGATTTCTATGTCAGGACAGAGCTCTCCCCCACCTGGCTGTGCAGATGTGGGCAAGATGCTCTCTGAGCCTTGGTCGCCCTTTGCCTGTGGTTCCCAAAGACAGACACCAATTCCACATCACAACTCCAGAATTAATCAAAGGCAGTTTACTGCTGAAGAGATATGTCATAAATCAGAACACTTCATAACTCAAATGAAGCTTATGAGACATAAGCTCTTTACTCTCATTTCTTTCTTCCCATTAGTCCCTAAGTTAAAGTAAACCAAAGATATATGCAGCAAAAAGCTCCAGAAAAAAAGCTGTCATCTTTTTGACTAGAGGTTTTCAAATACACCCCAAAATTCAACTACAGAAAATACGGTCTCGCTACTTACCAAATGCTTTACTTAATGAAACTTCAAAACTTTGCTGCAGTGCAATTATTGTTTAAAGACTCCATCAAGTATTTTATATTCACTAACATTCATATGGAGAAGCAGTACAGCATGATAGTAATGGTTAAGATCTGAAGATCTGGCTCTGAAGCCAGATTGCCAGTGTTCCCTCCTGGATCCATGGCTTACTGGTTGAGTTATGCTGGCCAACTTCTCTGGGCCTCAATGAGGATAATAATAGTAAGAACTAAACTGCATGTAAAGCACATGGCATTGTGCCTGGAACATAGAAAAGCTCAGTACATGGTAGATAGCAATAGTTATTACATAACATGTGATTTTAAAAAGTGACTCAGTTGGTTGATAAATGGTGCATTGATAAGTGTAGTTTCATCATGGTAATTAATACATGTTCCATTCTGGTGAGGGATGCCGATAATGGGACAGGCTATGCATGTGTAGGGGCAGGCGGTACATGGAAATCTCTGTACCTTCTGTGCAACTTTGCTGTGAACCTAAAACTGCTCTAAAAAAAATTATTTTTTAAAAAAAATCACTCTATTTCATATGAAAGCCATAAATGTTTACCATTTTTATATTTTCTCGATAATGACTAAGAATGACACTTACTAATTATAGAGCACTCAGCCCTTGCTTAGCACTCTGTGCAGATTAAGTTATTAAGACAGTGCATCTCTTATCATATATACACGAAAAGAGCACCCTTAGAACAATTCAGTTATTAACATTTTCCAGATTTCCAGACAAATCTTTCCATACTCAATTTAAAAACCTTCAGATTATCTTGTCAAGTCTCCAAACTCCGTAGAGTTTAAGAGCAGTACTATCATTTAAAGAGGGATCATGAGAGAAAACGGCCCTGAAGACAGTTATGAAAGGGAGGTTTAAGAATGTACGTATGTGCCCCAATGGAAGCCCGAAAAGATTCAAGATTATTAATATACATCAAAGCTTCGTTAACAAGGTAAAGAGTGACAATATCCTTGGGGTGATGACTCCTCTTACAGGGTATTTTGTTATCTCCAGATACAGGTTGGAAGGACACAATCCCCTAACTGGGCAGTCCATATCCGTGCATTTGGCACTTAGTGCAGATAAACCACTGATATTACTTCAAACCTGTCCATCCCAATCATCACTGCTTTTACAAGGGACAAGCCCTGTCTTTCTTGAGCTTAGCAAGTTAACACTCCAATAAACATAGCCTCCTGGTCACGTAATTACATTCTTATTTATTGCATCTACAAACCAAATAGAGCAATAAGTCACTCCTGAATGAGGAACCAACGCAGGTTAAGGACATCAAGCTAGAGCGCTCAGTGTCTGTGGTTTGTCGCAGCTTAAACTAATAATACAAAACGACAGCAAGCCTTTATAGAGCACCTACTACATGCCAAGTTCTTCAGAAATGTCAACTAACTTCACCTTTATAATAACTCAATGAGGAAGGTATTAATACCTGTCCAAGATCACAAAGATAAGAAACGGAAGGCAAGCGATTTGAAACCAGGCAGTCTTGAGTCCAGAGAACACACTCCTAACCTCTCTACTGCGCAGTCCCTGTATCCCTGATCCCTTCCCCCAATACAACTGACGACGGAATACCATCACAGCTGTTTCCTGCAAGTGCTCTCTATCATCTAAGCATTTCAACTTTGAGTGGTCATTTACGGTTCCTCTTATCAAAATTCAGGATAATCTACACATGGTAATCTCTAAAATGCCAGCCACATTGCAACACTTCTTATACACAAGCTCATACATAGGCTTGTTTCAGCTATTCCGGGCACAAGAGATGCAGAATGAACTATCCCACCGTGTACTTTGCTATAGGTTTTCTATTGCTTATAAATAAAAGCAGTCATTTCTATTTAACAGCAACGACACAATCACTCTCTTAAAAAAGATGGCCAGTTTAACTAACACTGTGCATAGGTTCCCTTATAATAGTTCCTATTACCCAATTTGCTGACAATGATGAGCCACCATGTCCTTTGGCTACTCATTTAACAGATGGCCAAATTACTTCTTATATTAGCTATTTCTTACAACTCACTACTACACCATTGAATGTGCATTCCACAATTTGGGTTGGACAAATCTGAACTTCTGAACAAAGATATGATGCAAAAATATCTAATACGCTCTCAATGCTTTGACCCTTTATGACCCATAAGACAATTTTATGAGTAGGTTTCAACAATGAGATACACAATTTGGTGAAAATTTTACGTCAAGTCTTCTGAAGGAGGAATGAATACTTTTCTGCCAGATTACTATTTTTAAATTTCTGCAACAATACTCTTAAAGTAATACTGAGAGGACGGAATCCAGGCAGATTTCAAAATGGAGTTCTAAGTATTGGGCTTTTGCCTAACAAACTGCTTTGTAGTGCTTATCCTGCATTCCTGATAAAACAATATCCAACAGTTAGCCTTGGTTTTCTGAATAGAAAAGCTTTACAAATCTAAATCTCAGTAAATTCCTCCAACTGATCCTGGATTTCACAGGACTAACATCTGTTTCCAGATTACCTAAGCAACAACAATCTCTCCATCAATTGTTCTTGACCCTTGAGGGAATGAGGGAATATCAGACCCTTCTGAGAATTGGATGAAAGCCATGGACCTTCTTCCCCAGAAGTGCAGAGTTCACAAGGTCGTTCCTAGGCCCCAAGAAAAGAACGCCATCTTCTACCTTATAACAAATGTAACGAGAAAAGTGATGGCAACTTCAAACTCTCCGACAGAAAAATCAAATTTTCCATTTAGTCAATTTATTAGGAAAAAACAGGTCGTTTTAGATTCCAAACCAACATCGGGGTGGTGAATCAGCTTGAAGCTAGCCCTGGGCAAATGTATTGATCCTAACTGCCCAGAATTCTCCTCTCCCGAAACTCCACATGGTGGATACTTCTTGCCTTTCAGTACTCAGCTCAAATGTCACCTCCTCAGAAAGGATTACTTTCTTGACAACCTATCAAAAGCAGTCCTCAGGCCCTCTTTATCACATCTTGCTGTTTAACTTTCACAAAGTATTTATCAGTATTCAAAAATGTCTCATTTTCTTTCTTTCTTTCTCTTTTTTTTTTTTTTGCTTTTCCTTTTAGACTGTAAGCACCACAAGGGCAAATACCTTGCCTGTCTTGTTCCCCATCACAGCGCCTAGTAGACAGTGGGCATTTGATAAATATTTCAATGATTAAAACTAAAAGACAGCATGTTGATGTTAATTAACTACCAAGGTTTTAAGTAGCTATGAGGTAGGGTTCTCTCCCTCTCTCCATAATCTATAGGTCCATTCAATCAGCACCTACTATGTGCCAGGCACTACTGCGGATGCAGGAGATCCAGAAGTGAATAAAACAGACGAGTCTCTCTGCCCTCACAGACCCTCTATTTCAGTGAACTGCCCGCAATAAGCAGATCTCTTGCCCCTACCAAGGAAGTGTAGCATACGACAAAGTCATGGGAGAGCCCCAAATGAAAACATTTTCCAATCCGGGACTTCCAAAGCAAGCCTCAGGGGTTTCCCTAAACCAGTTGAGCAGCTCTTCCCACCTGCTCTGCTCACACGGGGGAACCCTAACTAGAAGAACGCAAGTAAAGAAAAAACTTGGGGCAAGGGCTACTCCCTCTGAGGGTGGTGAGAGGAGGAACCAGGAAACAGGACGGCAAGGAGTCGTGGCAAGAGCCCTGGGCTGGAAGGCTGGAGAGGTAGCACCAGGTTGTCACTAACTTGCTAGGTGACCTTGGGCCAGTCCCGAGGCATCAGTTTCCCCGGGGTATCATGAGGGGGCCGGGAAGGTGGGATTCGAGGTCGGGGGAGATGGAGGCCAGGAGGCCGGGCGGGGTAACGGCCGGCGTGGGGAGGCCGGCGCGGGGCCGGGCCGGAGCGGCTCACCCACCGAGCGCCACCTGGCAGGCCCTGCGCAGCTGGGAGTGCTGGGGCCGCTTCACCTCCTTGTCGGCTAGGATCTTCTCCAGGGCCCGGGACACGAACATGCTCTTGGTCTGGCTCTCCTGCATGGCCCCGGCCCGGCGGGGGCTGGCAGCCCCGCGGGCGGGCGGCGCGAGCAGGCGGGCGAGAGAGGCTGCGGGCCCGGCGTCCCGGCCACCACCGGCCGCGTCTGTCCGCGCCGCCCCGTCAGGAAGCGACGCCGCGGCCCCACGGCGCCGCCATGTTGGAGCGCGTCACGTGACCACGTGACTGGCGGGGCCGCTACGGCCGCCGCGCGTCCGTCGACCCCGTGACCTCCGGCGGGGCGGGACCTGTGGTTGGGGGCGGGGCGCGGTGGGCACTGAGGGGCGGGGCGAAAGAGGAAGGAAGGGAAAAAGGTGGGGGAGGCGAGGGGAGGTGGATGAAGGCAGGAGGGGACCGGCAGGACTGGAGAAAGGGGAGAAGGAAGACGGGTGGAGAAGGGGGTGATTGAAGGTGAAGGGGTGAGGGGAGAGGGGAGGTAGGAAGAGGAGAGTTCAGGAGAAGAGAAGAGGGGAAAGGAGGTGAGAAGGAGAGAAGATACAGGGAGGAGGGGGAATTGGGAGAAGGGAAGAAGAATGAACTGGAAGAGGAAGTGGTGTGGGAGCGAGGTGTAAGAGAACGGCTGGAAAACAAGGAGGGAGAAGGAGAGGGGAAAGGAAAGAAGGGGTGGAGGGAAAGGGGAGGTGAAGGGAAGGCCGAGAGAGAAGGGGTATTCATGGACGCTCTCCAAACACAGGATCACGCCGCGCGTGTTGGCGAGGTGCGCACCTTCCGCCCCACTTTCCCATCGCTGCGGTGGAGCCCACGCCCGGCTGTCCAGTTCAGTGAACTGTGTGTCTCGTGCCGCCTCCGTGCACCTCCTTTTGGAGTGTGTCCGTCCACGTTCATAAATCTGTGGTTCTCCTCGGTGCTGTGCGCGGGGCAGGGGTGTTTGGGGTGTCTGACAGGAAGAAACGGAGATCACCAGTGTCACACAGCCTACAAGTGAGCGTAAGAAGGCAAAAGTCTGGCCACGGGGCCCCTTGCCTTCTATCGCACCGCCAGTGATGTCACAACACCATTAGTGATGCCCCTTGGAGCCCTTCCAGGGAGCCTGAATCCTTCTCCCACCCCCCAGGGAGCCGTGATGCTGGGCAGGGCTGCTGCAAGGATAGTGTCTTTCTTGGAAACCCCAGAAGCTTCCCGGGCAGGCATGTTCAAATACTCTGGTCTCAGCTCAAACATCTCAGGAGGCCCTCCCTGACCTCCTGTTGTACAAGAGCCCCCCTCCCCCCCCCACGTTTCTCACAACGCTTTTTGGCCTTTTGCACTTGTTGACTTACATGTTGTCAGACTAGGGTGTAGGCCACAAAGGGGCAGCGGTCTCCCCAGCACCTGGTCCAGAGCCAGGTAGAATGTTTCAGGGCCATAAATTCCATTGCTGTAATGCTACTTTGCAGCTCTTCTCATCAGGAAGTGAAGTTTGCTTCTCCACCCCCTTGGACTCGTTTTGTGACTTGCCTTGACTAATGGAATGTGGTGAAAGTGAGCCTGTGCGTCCTGAGGCCTCAGATGCTCAGAAGCATACTGAAAAGGGAGCACATGAGAGAGAGGCCCAGTCGTCTCAGAGCTCCCAGTGGAGCCCAGCCCCCAGCCAACTCACCAGCTGATTACAGCAGCTTGAATACCCCTCGTGGGGCAGCAGAACTGCCCAGCCAACCCGCAGAATAGCAGAAAGCAACACGTTATTGCTAGGTTAACCCACTCTATTTGGGGGTTGTTTGTTACCCAGCCATGCATCCCTGAGACACCTCTCAATCCTTATGTGTTGAATGAATGAGTAAATGAGTGGACGTGTGAAACTCTCAAAAAATGCCGTACAATCCACAGAATAGTGTGTTTTGTGCCATCACTTCCCTGCTGAAAAACCCACACTCTCAATTGCCCTTGGAATTGACTCTAAGTATCTCACCATGCCTGACTTCTCTGCCCTCATCTCTCTCCCACTGCTCTGGAGTCCTTTTTGTTCCCATTTAGGGCTTGGCTTATGCGCCTCCCATCAGTGCTTCTCAATGAAGCCAGTACCAACCCTAGGGACATTTTGAAATTTTATTGTCATGAGAGGAGAGTGGGACTGCTTGACAACATCCCACAGAGAGCTGGACAATTCTAGGTAGTCTCATGTAGCTGGAGTAGACATTCTTGGAGGTGAAAAACCTATTAATTGTCATCTGAACCTAGAACGTACATCTGCTTGACACGTAAACACAAAACATTTTTCATAGTCTTAATATAAATCTAATTTTCCGGGAACGCGACTACTACTGTAATTCAAGAGAAAACTGCATTTTGTCTGGAACTTTACCAAATGTTGTTCTCTGTTTCAAAACTACATTACTACCCGACACAGGGCTCGATCCCAGGACCCTGGGATCATGACCTGAACTGAAGGCAAACACTTAACCGACTGAGCCACTCAGGTGTCCCCAGGATTTAATAATTTCATCAGCAAGTAATTTGTGGGTGACTTCTGTATTTCTGTGATAGGCACAATAATGGTCCCCAAAGATAGCCACATCTCAATCTCCTGAACTTGTGAAACTTATGGAGCAAAGTGGACTTTGTTTCTGGTTTTTTTTTTTTTTTTTAAGATTTTATTTATTTATTTGAGAGAGAGAGCACGAGCAGGGGAGAGGTAGAGGGAGAAGCAGATTCCCTGCTGAGCAAGGAGCTTGACATGGGGCACCATCCGAAGGATCCTGGGATCATGACCTGAGCCAAAGGAAGACACCCAATTGACTGAGTCACCAAGGTGCCCCTGTTTTGTTTTCGTTTTTTAATAATCTCTATGCCCAGCATGGGGCTTGACCTCACAACCCCGAGATCAAGAGTCACATGCTCTACCGACTGAGCCAGCCAGGTCCCCCACAAAAGGGACTTTGAAGGTGTGATTAAGTTAAGGGTTTTAGATGGGAAAATGATCCTGAGTTACCTGGCTGGCTTAATACAATCATAAGGGTCCTTATAAGAGGGACACAGAAGGGCCAAAGTCAGAAGAAGTTGAGATGTTGGAAGCAGAGGTGGCAGTGAAGTGGGGCCACAAGCCAAGGAACACAGGCAGCCTCTAGAAGCTGGAAAAGGTGGAGAAATGGGATCTCTCTTGGTGCCGTCAAAAGGAACACCACCCTGCTGGGGTGCCTGGGTAGCTCAGTCGATTAAAGCGGCTAAGCATCTGCCTTCAGCTCAGGTCATGATTCCAGGGTCCTGGGATCAAGCCCTGCATCCCCTGCTCAGCAGGGAGCCTGCTTCCCCCTTTCCCACTCCCCCTGCTTGTACACACACACTCTCTCTCTTTCTGTCAAATAAATACATAAAATCTTAAAAAAAAAAAAAAAAGGAACACCACCCTGTTGATCCATTGTACACCCTGGCCTCCCAAACTGAGAGAATAAATTGGTGTTGTGTTAAGCCGCTAAATTTGTGGTCATTTGTCACAGAAGTTAAATTTGAATTTCAGATAAACAATGAGTACTTTTTTTGACTTTAAGTATGTCCCATGGAATAACTGGGAGATTGTTATATTTTTTTTAAAAAATCACTGTTTACCTGAAATTAAAATAGAACTGGAGGGAAAAAAATATATATGTAACTGGAGAGGTACCTGGCTGGCTCATTTGGAAGAGCATGCAACTCTTGATCTTGGGGTCATGAGTTCAAGCCCCACGATGGATGTAGAGATGACATAAAAAAAATAAAATAAATTGGGGTGCCTGGATGGCTCAGTTGGCTAAGCGTCTGCTTTCGGCTCAGGTCACGATCTCAGGGTCCTGGGATCGAGTCTCACGTCAGGCTCCCTGCTCAACGGGGAGTCTGCTTCTCCCTCTCCCTCTGTGCCCTCTCTTTCTCTCTCTCTCTCACTCTCTTTCTCAAATAAATAAAATCTTAAAAAAAAATAAAATAAATAAAGTAAAATAAAACTGGATATATTGTGTTTTATCTAACAGTCCCCTCCCAGTCTCACTTTGCCAGCGGCCATATTGGACCCACGAGGCAGTCTGAAATAGAAGTTTTTCTCAGCAGAGCAACAAGAGAGAAGGCACCTGGGTCCCTGACATTCTGGAGAGCCATGCCTGCTCTGGGGTGCTGACCTATTGGCTTTTACACGAGATAGGCACAAGCACCTTTGATTTTTGGTTCCCTGTCTCTAGCCGCAGAACCCAGTCCTAACCAATAAAACTGGCAACCAGCAGCGTCTCTTCTGACTCCTGCTTTCCTCTGAGTAATGTCTCAACTTGGTAGCATGAACCAGTCACCTAAGGCCCTTGTGGCTATGCCTACAGCTGGCCTTTCCAGCTGCCAGTCTGGTTCCTTCCCGCTATACACAGACTCTTTATACGCCTTCCCGTCCCGGATGGCCTGTCCCTGCCCCCACAGAGCTTCTGTGTGTCACTGTTCTCTTTGAAATGTTTATTTTCTGTGTTTACTTTAAGGCAATACTCAAACGCAGCCTGCCCGATTCCTGCAGCAAGGCTGGGGAGGGTGCTTGAGGCAGAAGCCCTGTTTGGTGGGGGCCTTAAATTTAGGGAAAGTCTCAAAGGTAGACTTGTAAGATTCTCTCCAAAGGCAGTTATGTATGTAGCAATTGTATTCTGTTTGTGTACATGTGTCTAGTTGCACTAAAAAAAATGTTAACTTGTTCGGTGTAAATATTTAAGACACCACGGCTGTGGGGTTTTGCTGTTTATTTGTTTGCCTCTGGATCATGGTTTGGACTCCCTGAGAAGAGGACCCTGAGACAAGGATTCGAGTGTGTTTAGGAGGTGATCCCAGGACACAGCAGCAGGGGCGTGGGGAGGGAGACAATACAGGTGTGATTTCCAGTCACCACCAAGGGTGATCTGGGGCTCCATCCCCCTGGAGAATCTGGGAGCCAGTATAGATGGGCCTTGGATCCCAGAGAAGAGATCAGAAAGCTGGGGCATTCGTTCCTCTAGTTCCCATCCATTATTGCCTAAGGGCTGCTTCTCGGGCTTGGATTCTGACACTGTGTCCTGCACCCAGGCTGACCAAGCCCCACGGCCCATGGCAAGCAGCCTCGTCCAGCTAGGACAGGGGAGTGCCCAAGGCAGATGGCTGTTTGGGTACTTTTTTGTTTTTAAATATGCCAGACCCTTGGCCTGAGTGCTCTCCTGGGTCACAGAGGTGTGCTCGGCCGAGCACAGGGCAGACCGGAAGTGTCAGTGGGTTGATACCCTGGGGAGAGCCACCTAATGACGAACAGAGAGGTCTGCGGCATGTTCTATCGTTTCCCAGAGGTCCTCAGTGCTCGTTGGCCAGATAGCACACCCCATCGAGGCTTCCTTTCCCTCCGTGTCTCACTTCCCCACTTGCCTGCTGGTTCCTCCCAAATATACCATGGGCACCCAAATCCTCACTTCAGAAGGTGCTTCTGGGGAACTCAACTGTGGGATACAGAATGATAGCTGCCCAAGGGTACCCACGTCCTAATCCCCAGGACCTGTGAAAACGTGACCTTATGTGGCAGTGGGATGAAATTAAGGATCTTGACATGGGAAGATTATTCTGGATTATCTGGGTAGGCTAACATTAATCACAAGAGTCCTTATAGGGGCGCTTGGGTGGCTCAGTTGGTTAAGTGTCTGACTCTTTGTTTCTTCGGCTCAGGTCATGATCTTGGGTGGTGAGATTGAGCCCAGCAACCACCTCTGTGCTCAGCAGGGAGTCTGCTTGAGATTCTCTCTCAATAAAATAAAATAAAATAAAATAAAATAGAATAAAATAAAATATAAAACCCTTATAAATGAAAGAGGCAGAGGCAGAGAAGGGAGAGGGGACAGAAGCAGAGGTCAAAGGAATGTTATTGCTGGCTTTGAAGATGGAAGGCAGGCTGCCTCTAGAATTTAGAATAGGCAGGAAAACATTCTCCCCTAGAACTTCTAGAAGGGAACACTGTCTTGCAGCACCTTGAATTTAACTCAGGGAGACGTATTTCAGACTTCTGACTTCCAGAACTGTCGGGTAATAAATTTGTGGTATCTTACACCATTAAGTTTGTGGCAATTTGTTACAATTTACCCCAAAACTTCGTAGCTTAAGACAACAATTTATTATTTCTCACAATTCTGTGCTTGCCCAGGATCAGCTGGGAGGTTCTTCTGTTGTGTGTGCTGTTGGCTAGATCTGCAGTGAGCAGGGCTCACACATGGCCGGGACATCCAGAATGGTTTGCTCACACATCTGGCACCTTGGGGAGGACAGCTGAGGTGCTGGGACAGCTGGGGCAACTGGCCTCTCTCCTTGTAGACTCAGGGTCTGTCCCTATGTGACCTCACCACATGGTCCCTGTCGGCAGGGTAGCCAGACTTCTCGTGCAGTGGCTCAGGGCTCCCCAAAGTGCAAAACCCGAAGCTACCAGACCTTCTTAAGGCTGAGTCTTGGAAAGGCACAGCATCCTTTCCACCTCATTCTATGGGTTAAATCAAGGCAGGAGATCAGACCCAAATGGATGTTCAAGGAGCTACACGGGCCGTGTGAATACTGAGAAGCTGGCTGATGGCAGGCATTTGTGACAACAGCTGCCACACTGCTCTTTCCCCAATTACCCGAGGGTCTCCTGGGACTGATCATAGTGAAGAAATCCCACCCACTGGGTCTCAAAAGAAGTATGGTGCACTGGTGAGGAGTGCGGACTCCAGACATACATGGTCTGGGTTCGAATCCTGCCTTTGCCTGCTTGCTGGCTGGGTCACCCTGGGCCAGTTACTCACCCCCTCCCAGCTCAGTTCCTTCATCAATGCCTTCTTCGTGCAGTGCTTGGCTCCTGGAGTTTCTTGTGAGGAGAAAATGAGTTAATGTGTATCCAGCCCCTAACACACGACATGGCTGGCACATAGCAGGTGTTCTGTGTTTGTTCTTATACAGAGGGCCAGTTTTTTACTTTATCTGTGTATAGCTGTTGGGCAGAGCCCTGTCTAGAGTTCGGGAGGGGATACAAAGAGGAAAAAGCAGGGTCTCTAGAATCGTATGCTCTATTGTTATTGGGGGGTGGAAACTAAGACACAGTCAAGGGTGAAACGACACAAGAAATGACGTATCACATAGGCAAATAGCTACAGAAAGAGAATCAGTGGTTTTCAGGCACTACGGGGGAGGAGGGATGGGAGTGACTGCTCACAGGAGTTTCTTTTGCAGGTGATGAACATGTTCTAAAATTAGATTGTGGTAATGGTTGCACAACTCTGAGTATACCAGAAAGCCCTGAATCGTACACCTTTAAAGGGATACATTGTATGATATGTGAAGTCCATCTCAACAAAGCTGTTTAAGATGAAGAAAATACAGTGGACAAATCCACAATGCAGAAATCTGAGAGCTAAGAGCGGCTAACTCATCCGCTTCTTCCTATCGGCCAGGACTGTTCTATGCGCTTGACTTCAGTGAACTCATCTAATCCTCACAACTACCCCAGGAGATAGGTATAAATATTACCCCCTTTTACAGAAGAGATAACTGAGGCTCTTTGAGGCTTCTTCTTTTTTTTTTTTTTTAAGATTTTATTTATTTATTCGACAGAGATAGAGACGGCCAGCGGCCAGCGAGAGAGGGAACACAAGCAGGGGGAGTGGGAGAGGAAGAAGCAGGCTCATAGCAGAGGAGCCTGATGTGGGGCTCGATCCCATAACGCCGGGATCACGCCCTGAGCCAAAGGCAGACGCTTAACCGCTGTGCCACCCAGGCGCCCCTCTTTGAGGCTTCTTGTCCAAGGTCACACCGTTTAGGAGAGCCACAGAGGAGGGCAGGAGCTGGATACGGGTGGTGCTTTGGCCTGACTTGGGTAGAGAGGAGAGGGGCAGACATTTCCTTGTTCCATCACCTTACGGTTCTTGCGTTCTGTTCGAGGCCCTGGGGACACTGCAGTGAACAAAAGCTCAAGTCCTCACCTTTATTGAGCTTAATTTCTAGTATGGGGAGACATGATAAACACGTAAACTAATGTGGGGGCTGGTTAAAGCCTTATTTGTGTACTTTAAATTTTTACCAGGAATTTGTTGTGGCGGTAGTGTTTAAATATGTCCACAAGTTCTTTGACAGTCCGCCTTGAAACTCAGCGGGCTTTTGAGACTGTATCAACTCATGAACTATGGCTGATGTGGCACCATGTGGCTTCTGAGGCTCGGTCATGAAAAGGTGATCTAGGGGCGCCTGGGTGGCTCAGCTGGTCATGTGTCTACCTTTGGCTCAGGTCAGGATCTCAGGGTCCTGGGATCGAATCCTGCATCAGGCTCCCTGCTCAGTGAGGAGTCTGCTTGTCTCCCTCTCCCTCTGCTGCTGCTCCCACTGCTTGTGCTCTCTGGCTCGCATGTGCGCTCTCTCTCAAATAAATAAATAAATAAATAAAATATTTAAAAACAAATAAATAGGGCGCCTGGATGGCTCAGTTGGTTAAGCATCTGCCTTCGGCTCAGGTCATGATCCCAGGGTCCTGGGATCCAGCCCCATATCGGACTCCCTGCTTAGGGGGAGTCTGCTTCTCTCTCTCCCTCTGCCTCTCCCCCCAGCTTGTGCTCTCTCTCTCTCTCTGAAATAAGTAAATAAAATCTTAAAAAAACATAAAGATGATTTAGTTTCCACCCTGTTCATGGGAACACTTGTGCCTGAACCCTGAAGTCACCGTGTAACCAGGCACACCTGCCTGAGCCGGTCACCCTGTGAGGAAGCCCAGAATCGCCCACGCAGAGCCCCCACGCAAAGAGCGGGATTCCGGGCCACCCCCTACAAAGAAAGAGAAGGATGTTATAAACCCCAACTCCAAGACTGCACCTTCCAGTGGGTATTCCTCATAAGCAACGCCAGCCTCTCTGAAACTGCTTGGTATATCCACTCGTCTTTCCATAGAAGGGGAAGGACGACCCTCCACCCCACGTGCATCCTCAACCTCGATGCAATTTGTGTCTCAGCCACTGGAGGGCGACAATGTTCAAGGAGTTCAGATGGACTCCCCACCTGGTCCTGTTTTACTCCTCTCTGAAAAAGAGGTGGGGAAAAGTTTTGGCCTCCTCATTTTGCCTTAGACTCATTCTCATGAGCTGCCTTGGCACCAGGAGGAAGTCTGATAGCTATGTCACGTGTGAGTCTGGCACTGGCTTATGGGATCCCTCACCACAGTGTTCCATGAGCCCACCTCTCAAAGCACAGGGACTTTCCCGTCTGTATTTTCATTGCCAGCCTTAGGGGAAATCTGATACACTGATACTTCTACCCTATGACCTCCCCCCCAATCTATGACCTTCTCTATTGTCGCCTTTCCTCATTTCTGTGCTTCCAGCAGTGGGGGCTTACGCCTTCCTCTGTGGGACAGGAAAGCAAAGAGGACAGTTGTTTCTTATCTTGAGTTCACCTACAGCTGCTCCCCACAACTCCTTCCCTGAAGTTCTCCAAAGGGATATAGGAGCTTGGTGGGGAGGTGGGTTCTCAGAGCCTCACAGACCCTAGCCCTGTGGTCTCTGCTGCCCCAGGTACATCCTTTTGTTCCTTCATGATGGTGCTCGGACCCCATAAGTCTCCTGACCTTCTGAGGGCCGCTGCTTCCCTCCCGAGCAGCTCAGGGGGCAGGCGCTAAAGGGTTAATTTCCAAGATGGCGTCTGCCAGAGGGGATGGTTCTCAGGGCCTCCGGGGGCGCAGGAGGAGAGGGGACCAAACCCACCCACTCTTCTTGTTAATGCCCCAACTGGAAGAGATTATTTGACAATAGAACTTCTGTTCCTAAAGGTACTGAGACTCTAGGAATTGCAAACTCTCTCTGGTCTGGTAAAAATGATCCCCCAGGCTTGGGCGTGTGGAATTTACCTTGGCTTGCTCAGGTCTCTGGCCCTCACCTGGTCTTCCCAATTTCTGTTTCTGAGTTCTCTTGTTGTTTGTGCCTCAATTAAAGCCATTATCCTGTTTCCACACACACACACACACCCCACCAAAAGATTTTATTTATTTATTTGAGAGAGAGAGAGAAAACAGGAGCAGAGGGGAGGGGCAGAGGGAGAGGGAGAAGCAGGCTCCCCACCTAGCAGGGAGGGGAGGGGCAGAGGGAGAGGGAGAAGCAAGCTCCCCACCTAGCAGGGAGCCCCAACGTGGGGCTCGATCCCAAGACCCTGGGATCATGACAAGGACTGAAGGCAGACACTTAACTGACTGAGCCACCCAGGTGCCCGCATTACACTGGTTTTTGTTCTTCTCGGAGCCTGAAGGTCCTCAGAGTCAGAACCTCTTTTTGCACATCTCAGAATTCCCCAGAGTTGGGGTAACCAACATCCCCCTGCTTCACACACACACACACACACACAAACACACACGCAGCCTGGCTAGACTGTGAGGAGGTGTGTTGTATTATTATTATTATTTAAACCCGTTCATGGTACTTTGTGGAAAATAACAGTGTTGTGAAATTTGCATAACTTTAAACAACTGCTGTTTATTCTGATATTTTCATCTCTTTGCCTTGTTGGGGGTAGTGGTGGTGGTGGCAATTCACACGTTCTTTCTTTGTGAAGTAATGATGAAAATATTTCTTTGATCTGTAAGTAAATCATCTTATGTAGGTTGCCCAATCATTTGTTTTGTTTTGGGGAATTTTTACCGGCCTTGAGAAGTCCAAAAGCCTGGGAACTATTGTCCGACCACAGCTGGCAGAGTCTCCAGAGCAGAGAACATCCAATTCCCATGTGACACGGCAACGCCACTCTGCAGTGTATATGCAAGAGGTCTGAAAACAAGGTCCACGGAATATTGTACGGGAACGCTCAGGGCAGCACTATTCACAACAGCCAAACAGTGAAACGACCCAAGTGTCCATCGATGGACGAAGGATAAACAAGATGTGGTGTCTCCATACAACGGAGTATGATTTGGCCATAAAAAGAAACGAAGTATTGTGTTGACGCACACTGCCATGGGGATGAACTTGGAAAATGTCACACTCGGTAAAAGACGCCGCATGTGAAAGGACGAAGGTTGTATGATTCAACTTCTATGAAATACCTAGAAGGTGCAATAAGTTAGAAGTTCCCACGGGTTTGGGGGAGAGGGCAATGGGCAGTGATTGTTCAATGGGTACAGAGTTTCTGTTCGGAGTGACGAAAAATTTGGACACAGTGTTAATGGTGGTACAAGTTTGTGAATGTAATTGATGTCACTCAACTGTGCCCTTAAAAATGACAAATATTAGGGGCGCCCGGGTGGCTCAGTTGGTTAAGCCACTGACTTCCGCTCCGGTCATGATCCCGGTTCCTGGGATTGAGCCCTGCATGGGGCTCCCTGCTCAGCGGGAAGTCTGCTTCTCCCTCTGCCTCTGCACCAACCTCCCCCACCTGGGCTTGCTTGCTCTCAAATACATAAATAAGATATTTTTTTTTAAATGACAAATTTTATATTACATGTATTTTACCACAATAAAAAAAATGAAAAAGATGCATCAACAATCAAAATGTCTACCAGCTAGTGAGTGGTTAAAAAAATGTGGTCTGAGGGGCGCCTGGGTGGCACAGCGGTTAAGCATCTGCCTTCGGCTCAGGGCGTGATCCCGGCATTGTGGGATGGAGCCCCACATCAGGCTCCTCCGCTGTGAGCCTGCTTCTTCCTCCCCTACTCCCCCTGCTTGTGTTCCCTCTCTCGCTGGCTGTCTCTATCTCTGTCAAATAAATAAATAAAATCTTTAAAAAAAAAAAATGTGGTCTGGGGCGCCTGGGTGGCACAGCGGTTAGGCGTCTGCCTTCGGCTCAGGGCGTGATCCTGGCGTTACGGATCGAGCCCCACATCAGGCTCTTCTGCTATGAGCCTGCTTCTTCCTCTCGCACTCCCCCTGCTTGTGTTCCCTCTCTCGCTGGCTGTCTCTATCTCTGCTCGAATAAATAAATAAAATCTTAAAAAAAAAAAATGTGGTCTACACATACACATAGAACAGTATCAGCAGTGAAAAGGAACAAAATACTGATCATTGACAGCTTGAAGACTACAATTCCGTTTATATGAGTGTCCAGAAAAGGCGGATGTGTAGACAGAGAAAGGAGATTAGAGTTGCCTGGGGCTGGGGTGGGGGATGGGGAGTGACTGCAAATGGGCTTGAGGGATCTTCTCTTTGTTCTAGAATTGTGGTAATGGCTGCACAACTCTATTCGTTTCACAAACATCAACGAGTTGTAGAGTTAACACAAGGGGATTTCATGGTATGTAAACTACATTTCAATAAAGCTGTTTTTAAAAAAGAAGGAAATGACCAGTGTCAGTGAGGAGGTGGAGAAATTGGAACCCTCGTGCCTTGTTGGTGGGAATGTAAAATGGTGCAGCTGTTAGGAATCCAGTATGGTGGTTCCTCAAAAAAATTAAACATAGAACGACCATATGATCCAGCAGTTCCACCTTTGGGTATCTACCCACAAGAACCGAAAGCAGGGACTTGAACGGACATTTGTGCACCCATGTTCATAGCAACATTATTATTATTTTAAAATATTTTATTTATTTATTCGAGAGAGAGAGCGAGCACGTGATCAGGGGGAGGGGCAGAGGGAGAGGGAGAAGCAGACTCCCTGCTGAGCAGGGAACCCCACACGGGGCTCGATCTCAGGACCCTGAGATCATGACCCGAGCCAAAGGCAGAGGCTTAACAGACTGAGCCACCCAGGTGCCCCTATAGCAGCATTATTCACAATGGCCAAAAGGTGAAAGCAACCCAAGTGTCCTTGACAGATGAATGGATAAACAGTGTAGTATATACGTACAGTAGAATGTTATTCAGGCTTCAAAAGGAAGGGAATTCGGACGCAGGCTGCAGCCTGGATGAACCTTGAAAGAGGTGATGTTGAGTGAAACAACTCAGATAGAAGAGGACACGTACTGTCCGATTGCACTTCTAGGAAGTCTGTACGGTAGTCAGACCTATAGAGACAGAAAGTGGATTCCTGGGTGCGACGGGCTGGGAGGGGGTCAGTGTTTCCTGGGGGACGGTTTTCAGTCTGCAAAGATGAATACGTTCTACAGCTGAATGGTGGTGACGGGGGCACAACAGAGCGAATGCACTTACTGCCACAGAGCTGGACTCCAAAAAACGGCTAAAATGGTAGATTTTATGTTCGGTGCATTTTACCACAATTAAAAATAGAAAAGTAGGGAATAAGCAACTGTGTCACATGCTGCTGAGTGGTCCAAGTTATGGACAGAGACATCACAAGGATAGGAAACTACAGACTAATAGCCTTATAATATAGATGCAAATATTCTCAACAAAATACTAACAAACTGAATCTAGGAACATATGAAAAGGATTACACACCAGAAATGTATCCCAGGAATGCGAAGTTGACGTAACATTCAAAAATCAATTAATACGATGAACCATATCAACAGACTGACAGATAAAAACCACATGATCATCCCACAGGTACAGAAAGAGCATTTGACAATATCCAACAGCCTTTTATGATAAAAACAAAACAAAACACTAAATGAACTATGAGCAGAAGGGACTTCCTCAACCCAATAAAGAACATCTGCCGAAATCCCATAGCTAAAATTCTCCTTAATGATGAAAGAATGGATGCTTTCTACCTGAGATCAGGAATGAGACAAGACTGCTCCCACCACGTCTAGTAAAGACCGTACTGGACAGTCTAACTGAGTCAGTCAGGTAAGAAAAAGAAATAAGAGGCGTCCAGATTGGAAAGGAAGAAGTAAGACCATTCTACTTGCAAATGACACCACCTTGTGTGTTATGAATGGTAAGGCATTCATTTAAAAAACAGTGAGAACTAATAAAGCAATTCAGCAAATTCACAGGATATGATTGATGTAAAAATTAATTAAATCTCTATAAAATACCAAGAAAAACTTTGCAAATGAAATTAAGTAAAAATTCCACTTACGTTAGCATCAAAGAGAATAAAGCATTTAGGAATAAATTCGGAGAGGAATTACAAAACTTGTACTCTGAAAGCTATAAAACCTTGTTGAAAGAAATCAGGGGAGACCTAAGCAAGTGGAGAGAGATCCCATTTTCGTGGACTGGAAGACTTAATATCGCTATGGTGGCAGTATTCTCTAAATTGATCTACAGATTCAAAGCAATTCCTATAAAAATCTCAGCTGGCTGCTTTTCAGTTAGCCAACTGATCCTAAAATTTGGGTGGAAATGCAAGGGATCCAGGATAACCAGAACAACCTTGAAAAAGCACAAAGTTGGAGGGCTCACAATTCCTGAGTTCAAAACTTACTACAAGGCTATGGAAATCAAGACAGTGTGGTATTGGCTTGAGGATAGGCATGTAGGTCAATGGAATAGATTGAAAGAGTAGAAATAAATCCTTACATTTATCAGTTAGTTGCTTTTTGGCAAGGATGCCAAGATAATTCAGTGGGGAAATATAATCTTTTCTTTTCTTTTTTTAATTTTTATTTATTTATCTTAGAGAGAGAGAGAAAATATAATATTTTCAATAAGAGGTGCTGGGACCACTGGATATCCACATGCAAAAGAATGAATTTGAACCACTTCCTCATGCCATATGCAAATAATAACTCAAAATAGACCACAGATCTAAAGGTCAGGGCTGAAAGTATAAAATTCTTAGAAGAAAACATTGAAGCAAATCTTTGTGACCTCAGATTGAGCGAAGTCTTCTTAGATATGACACCAAGAAAGGACGAATGACTGAAGAAACAAATAGGTAAATTGTACTTCATCAAAATTAAAAACTTTTGTGCCTCAGGGGACACCACCAAGAGACTGAAAAGATAAGCTACAGAATGATAGAAAATGTTTGCAAATCATATAGTGATAAGGGACTTGTATCCAGAATGTATTAAAAACACCTACAATCCAACAATAAAAAGGCAATAAACCAACCTACGAATGGACAAAAGATTTGAACAGACATTTCTCCAAAGAAGACATTCAAATGGCAAATAATCACGTTAAAGGATGACCAACATCATTAACCATCAGGGAAATGCAAATCCAAGGTACAAGATACCACTTCCACCCCCTGGTTTGGCTAAAATAAAGAAGACGGCCCCTGGCTGGCTCAGTTGGAGAGCATGACACTCTTGATGTCGGGGTTGTAAGTTAGAGCCCCACACTGGGCGTAGAGATTACTCAAGAATAAAATCTTGAAAAAAATAAAAGGAAAGAAAAATGACAGACCATCCTAAGTGTTGGTGAAGCTACGGCGAGTTTGGAGCCCTTATACGTTGCTGGTGGGAATGTAAAATGGTGCAGCCACTTTGAGAAACCTTCAGCAATTCCTCAAAATGTTAAACATGGGGGTGCCTGGGTGGCTCAGTCCATTAAGTGTCTGACTCTTGATCTCAGCTCAGGTCTTAATCTCAGGGTCGTGAGTTGAAGCCCTGTGTTAAGCTCCACACCTTTTTTATTATTATTATTAAATAATACACACAGGGTTAGGGGTGCCTAGGTGGCTCAGTTGGTTAAGTGTCCAGCTCTTGATTTTGGCTTGGGTCATGGTCTCAGAGTTGTGAGATCAAGCCCCGTGTCAGGGCCCGGGTTCCAAGCTGGGCATGGAACCTACTTAAGATTCTCTTTCTCCCTCTGCCCCTCTCCCAACCTCGCTCTTTGGGAAAAAAAAAAAAAAAGGGTAGGGGCACCTGGGTGGTGCAATTGTTTAAGCGCCTGACTCTTGGTTTTGGCTCAGGTCATGATCTCAGGGTCATGAGACAGAGCCCCATGTCAGGCTCTGCACTCAGAGTTCCGTCTGCTTGAAATTCTCTCTCCCTCTCCTTCTGCACCCCCTACTCGTGCTCACTCTCTCTCTCTAAAATGAAATAAATAAATCTTTTTTTAAAAAAAAGTAAAAACAAAACAAAACACAGGGTTACCATTTAACCCAGCCACTCCACCCCTAGGTATACAGCCAAGAGAAGTGAAAACATATATTCATACAAAAAACTTATATGTGAAGGTTCATATAAGCCTTATCACAATAGCCAAAAATTGGAAGCAAGCAAAATGTCCATCAATTGATGATTGGATAAACAAAATGTGGTCTGTCCATAAAATGGAATATTCTTTGGCCGTAAAAAGGTATGAAGTGCTGATGCATGTTACAACAGGAATGTACCTTGAATACATTAGGCCAGGTAAAGAAGCTAGTCTCACACACAGCATATTGTATAATTCCTCTTATGAAATTTACAGAAGATAAGTGCATAGAGTCAGAAAGTAGGTGAGTGGTTGCTTAGGGATGGGGGTGGGGGAAGGGAAGAGGAATGAGGTGTGACTGCTAATAGGTATGATGTTTCTTTTTTTTTTAAATTTTATTTAAATTCCGTTAATTAACATACAGTGTATTATTAGTTTCAGAGGTAGAGTTCAGTGATCCGTCAGTTGCATATAATACCCAGTGCTCATTCCATCAAGTGCTCTCCTTAATGCCCATCACCCAGTGACCCCATCCCCATCCCCACCTCCCCTCCAGCAACCCTCAGTTTGTTTCCCATGATTTAGAGTCTCTTATGGTTTGTCTCCCTCTCTGATTTTGAGGTATGACGTTTCTTTTGCGGGTGATGAAAGTACTCTAACATACATGGCGGTGATTGTTGTATGACTCTGTGAGAAACCGGTGAATTGTACAATTTAAGAGGGTCAGCTGCATGGGTGTGAATTATATCTCAGTAGAGCCATTAAAAAATCAGTTAACAAATATGGAAAGTAGATAAAAAGGCCAAAATCTATGAAGAAGTAGTGATGATAGAAACTGCCTGTCAGTTAAACTTTAAAGCAAGTTTATTAAAGGAACATTTTAAAAACCAATTGTAGGAAAGGATTTATTGCAGAGTTTAAATGCTCTTTTTAGTATGGAAAAATTTTAAACATACAGCGGAAGTAAAGGGAAACATATGAAAACTTCCACGTCTCTATCACCTAGTCCAGCAATGATCAACTCATAGACCATCTGGTTTTAGCTATACTCCCACCCACCCCTTCGCCCCCAAAGTTTGAAACAAATCCCAGAATCAAGTTACTCCATTAGTCAGGAATATGGTTAAGGATACTGTCCACCACGTCCCGTGTGAATATGTTAAGGATATTGTCCACCACGTCCCGTGTCTTCCTCATGAAAACCTGTGGGTAGACTTTCTCTTTAATCCGCATACAGGAGAAGATGCGCACTTAGTCACGGATTTCTTTCTGCTATTGTCATTAGGACGCTCAGAGACAATTCCTAGCCAGACACCTGAAAGGTCTTTCTGGCAGGCAGTTTTGTGGACCAGCTGAACCCCCCACTTTATTTCATTTTCTCACCTGTGGGGGAAACTACTAGTGGCCTATCTGTTATCTATTCTCCCTTCTTTCCTAGTAAGAAAGAGCCCTGATTATATTTGGGGTGACATTGTGCTGAGCTAAAAGATAGCATTTCTTGGTCCCCTATGTAGCTAGGGCTAACTCCTGGCTAATGATTTATAAATAGAAGTTTGGGGCTAGGAGTTCTAAGAGGCTCCTTAAAGAAAGCTGGGATTGCAGGGTTTTCTCCCTTCCCTCCTCCTGCTACCTGGAATGTGGCTGCAGTTGCTGGAGTTCCTGTAGCCATCTTGCACCATGAGGTGGTCTTGAGGATGGAAGCCACGTTCTAAGGATAATAAAGCAGGACAATTAAAACAGCCTGTGTTCTCAATTCCGTGAAGCTCCCACATGAGTTCCAGACTTTCCTCCCCCACGTTTTATTTATGTAAGAGAAAAATAAACATCTATGTTGTTGAGGCTGCTGTTATTTCTGGTCTCTCTGACCAGCGGCTGAGGACAATACCTTATCAGATAGACTGCTCTTTATTTTTTCTTCTCCCTGATTCCCTCATCTATTGATTTCATCTTGTACGTATTTTTATAAAACCACTTTAAATCCTTTATGGACCTAGAGTCAAAATAAATAATTTATTAAACGGCAGCATGACACAATCAAGCCCGTGGATTCTTACTTCAAAGAGCAACAACAAAAACCATTTGCCGACAAAAAGTTAAACTGTGTCTTGTGATTTGCAAAACTGAAGTTTGAATCGGGAAGGAAATCCATTGCTTATTACCAGAAAGATGGGCACCACATGGAAAATCAATTCCCAACAGAGAGAGTTTTTAAAATTTGAAAGGCTGAACAAAAATGGACCATATGTCCCACCGCGGAGGAAGGGCGAGGCCATCCCCAGCGTGTCAAGACAAAGGAATATCGGGTTGCCACAGTGAATGACAAATAGACCGTGATGCGGAAATCAGGGAAGGTGCTCCACAAGGTGACAGGAAGAGAGAAAGACAGGACTTGGCCGGTGCCCATGCCTGCTTCGTCACCTAGTGCAAAAGTATGTCTCTGGTATCTCTAGGCTCAGAGGAGGTTACGCAGTTAACAATAATTGGTGATTCGAGGACTGGAGGGTGGGGCTCTTATTTCATGGAGCTGTTGATAATTCAGTGTTTCCATTTAATGCGTGCATACTGAGAGTTAATAGATGTACCCAGAGGTGATCTTAAAAGTGCGTAGCAGGGAGGGAGCCTCAGTCAGGGAGGAGGGTGCAGGAGGACCCTGCCCGCCCTGGGGCTCACCCTTTAGGTGCCCAATTGTAGGATGGGCTGGGGGGGGGGGTCCCAAGAGGGGAGTTGAGTACATCCTGGAGAGCCAGGGAGTCCTTGGGAGATGGGGAGTGGTGCTATTTATCTACCATTACAGAAGTATTTCGGTATTTTAACAACTAGTGTGGTTGCACTTGTACCAAGTAAACATCAGCTCCAATTATACAGAAGTTTAAATATTTGTTTCTTAAGTGAAAATTTTAAAAGTGAAAACAGATTTAATTATGTGTGTAGAAGATGGAATAGTAAAACGTTACTACCAATAACTCCTGCTAAGCACTTTATAATTCACAATTTCATTTAACCCTTTCACCAGCAGCCCTGAAATGTGCTCTTTTGGTTACAAGTGACTGAAATCCAATTCCAATTGGCTTGAGCGAAGAAGGGAAGCTACCAAGGTACGTAACTAAAAAGTCTAGTGGAATTCAGGCATGGCTGAATCCAGGGGCTCAAGATAACCCCAGAATTCAGTTTTCCTCTCCCTCCATCACTGCCCTGCTTTCCCTGGGGTTTCTCAAGTAGATTATCTCTCCATGTGGTAGCTGTGGTAGTTCAATGCCTATATTACCCTTCTAACAACATCAGCATAAAGAAAGCTTTTTATCTCTAATCATCCTAATGAAAGTTGCGGGATTGAATCTCAATAGACTGACTTGGATAACAAGCCCATCCCTGAACCAATGTCTGTACTCGGTTCTGGAATGCCACTAGAACATTCTGGCCAGTCACAAGTCCATCTCCGGATCTGGGGCAGGGTCAACACATCTTGAAACACATGAGAGTGACCGAGTTGCAAGGAAAAGGGGAAAGCTGGCCAGACACAATATCAGATGTCTACTACAAGTGTCCCCATTTTAGTAACAAGGAAACTGAAGCCTAACTGTGTGTGGATCAGCAAGGAGGACAGCCAGGCTGGAATTCAGTGAGCGAAGGGAGATCACTGGGAGAGGAGTCAGCAAGGACAGGGGTGGAGATCATGTAGGGCCTTAGAGCCTGTTGGAAGGACTTGGGCTTTTGCTCTGAGGGGGAAGGAAGCCTCAGAGCAGAGGAGTGAAGTGATCCCATAGAGATTTTAGAAAGAATCATTCCAGTTGCTCTGGTGTTCAAAGGTAAAATACTGTATTTCTTTCTCTAGCCTTTCCTGTTTTTTCGTGTAACAAATGTGAAATGGACATGGGACCCAGGCCCCTCCAATTAGCACATTCCACTTCCCTGGCCAGTGATTGTGTCTGGAATGGGCACGCGACCCACACGGGTCCAGCACGATCCAGTCCAGGCACCTTCTGCTGTAACCATTCAAAGCACTGGTGTTGCCAAAGATATGAGTTTCGCCACTAAGAGCCACCACATAGTAAGACTCCACCTGAGAAAGGTCAACACGAAGGACACAGGACAAGTGATGGGGAGGAAGAAAGTCTAACCTCGATGACATCGGCTGACCCCTAGATCCAGCCCAGCCTGACGTCATTCCAGCCCTGGATTTCTCAGTTCTGTGAGTCAGTATATTTCACTTTTCATGGATGCCACCTTGAGGTGAGGCTCTAATACTCACAACTGAAAGAATCCTGAGAGAGAGGATGTGTATACTGACAGCCCCACTATGCAGTTGTTCCAGACAGAAGCCAGGATGCTTTTGACTAGTGCCTTGCTCCCTAACAAGTTCCCAGTTGACTGAAATGAAGAACCTTTCCCTGTCTCCGTCCAGATCACATAGACTCCTGCACAAAGACAGTCTTCAACGTCATTCCCAAGTGCATTTCGCCCTTTGTAGAGCCTTTGGTGGCTACTCCCTAAGTGTGTCCAATAGTTTGCTTGAAGATGGGACTCCCAACAACAAAAAATGTTAAAAATCCAAGGTGGCTGGGAAACCTGCCTGCCTCCCAGGCCAGATTACACATCCCGGAGCCCCCCCACAGACCCCTGGCCAGCACCGAACCAGGACGCAAAAGGAGAGTAAACAAGAAAAGCTTTATTCCCTTCTTGGATTTGAAGGAGGAGTTTGCCTGATACGATCAGCACTTGGCCACCTCCTACCATCTTTCATGTCACATCGGGTTTCATTGGTGTCCTCTAAGGGCTGATCCCACAGCCAGAGCTGTCTCCAGAGGACTCTGATTGGCTCCCATCCCATCCACCTGAGGCCAGGTAGATGATAAAAACAGTTTTCGGTCCTCTGTCTCAACAGGAGACCTGGGCTGGAGCCCTCTGAGGAAAGAACTTCTTGACCCAGGGACTGAGAATAGGTTACAGGATCGGTCACCCCCATCTGCCACCTCGCCCTCCCCAGAGGTGTGTCTTTGTGTGAGGAAGAGGGGGAAGGGCCCCAAATGCTTTGCTCAAGTCCCCTTGGGGTGAGAGAGCAGGGAGGCGAGCCCAATATATTATTAGGAGACATGCGATCCTGCTGTTCTCAGTGTGGCGTCTGGGCGGCTCTGCCCACCTGAGCAGCTCGGCACTCCCTCATGCCACTCTCCTCCCAGCACCTAAGTTCGCGTCCTTCCCAAGCTGTTCCCGCTACCCCCTGGGCACTTCCAGAACACCCTGCCTTCTTTGCCTCTGCTGTGCTTTCTGCCCGTCCTGGCTTAGTGAGCTCCCATTCATTCTTCAGGACCTAGCTCAGGGGGTGCCTGTGATGCCTTCCAGATCCCAATCCCTCTTCCACCTCTTCTCCAAGCCCGAACCACATACACATCAGCATTTGTCTCTTTTGCGAATTGTTTAAATTCCATGGAAAGGGCTTCTCAATTGCCATCCCAGGTACCCTTTTGAAAACTTGAATTTTTTAGCTACAGATCTGAATGGATTAAATCATATCCAGAGTCGTCACACGGCTTACCCAGTAGCTACCCTGTCTGAGAGCCACTGGCTGCCCTGACCTCGCTCTCCTATATGCTCACGAAGCCACTCTTGCGCTCACATAAACGCACAGTTCTCCTCCCGCACCAGCTCGCGGTCCTGCCACGCCTCTGCGCTCCTGTCCACCTTCCCAGTGCAGCTCAGGGCATGTCCCTGCTTGCCCCGGGGGCAACCCAGCCTATCTCCCCCTCCCCCACTCCTACCCCTACTCTTTGCCTTACCACCCAGGGGTCCCTCCTCTCTCTCTGAGGCCAAGCCGTCTCCAGCGTCAATCAAGGCATCCCCACTTGCTGTTCCCTTAGTCTTGGCCTAATTCCCACTCAGCCTTCGGGGTTCCGCTGGAATGTTACCTGCTGGAGGAGCCTTCCCTGACCCCCAGTCTATACTGAGCCGCCTGGTGACACATTTGTATTGCCCGGGCTTCTGTGGGCAGAGTGGCAATATGAACATATGCACAACTCACGCAAGAGTTCTTTCCACTTTCCACTTTCTCTAAATGCTGCTCTTTTCGAGTTAGCTGGATAAGGCTTGTGTCATCCCCGAGCCTGAGCAAGGATATCAGCCCCCGGCTGAGCTCGCCTTTGGCATTCAGTTCTTGGAAGGACAGATAATGAAGCTTTCTGGAGGTGCCCGACACACCGCTAGCACATCCTGTTGTGCCGTCAAACTGCCTTCAGAGACTCCTTGTTTCTTTGGCTTAATCGTAAACCACCTGAAGGTGAGGGTCTCTGTTCTTTTCTGCAGGTCTCCCAAAGCCTGTAATGCAAGTCTGGTCATCGTGAACACTCCTGTTTCCTGTTCCTGAAACTCACCACCCCCAACACAACACACACACACACACACACACACACACACACACACCTCTTCCTCCGTGGTCCAGAGGACAGGTGTAGTGAGCTGGTAACAACAACTTTGGTAGGACAGCTCAAACCCCCGTTTAGAGAAGCAGCCTTAACTGTAATTGAAAGAACTTTTGGAAAATCCTGGGTTCAAATGTCAGTCCAGCTATTTAACAGGTGGGTGATCTTGGGTAAGCACCTTAACCTCAGATTCCTCATTTATAAAAGAGAAACTCAAAATGCCCAATCATAGGGTCAATATAATAGTTAAATGATTCAATACGTATAACTGTCATGTGAAAATACGCATAGTATGATCTCATTGTATAAAATGAAAACCTTCTGTGTGTGTAAAAGTGTGGGAAAAAGTCTGATGGGACTTATCCCACTGATGGAGTGGTTACGTCTGGACAGGGTGGGCTGGGAGGGTGGGGAAGTATTTTGCTCCTTTGTGATGGTTTTATACTTTCCTGCTTGAATTTTTAATGGAACCGTGTTCACGTGTAATACTGGTTGCCGTAGATTGGGCTACAGCAGAGCAAATATTTACCTCCTCCCCCTCCACTGCCGTGGGAGGAATGTACTCCTCTGTCTCTCATCTTTGGCCTTGGCCATGGGACTGGCTTTGGTCAATGGGACATTAGTGGACATGATATACAGCAAGGCTTGCCATGAACTGGGAGAATGGGGCTCGTCCCCGTGGTTTTCAACACGAGCAGAACACGCCATGGGTGACCTGCTAGTTCCCCAAATTGAGTGGCTTGTGAAGTACTCTGAACCAAACCCACGGCCCGGAGGCCCAGCTGGGATGAGACGATCAATAGTGTCCCCCTGGAAAAGCACAAGTGAGTATATGTTCTGTAGCAAAAACTGACTGATACACTTGACTTCTTTTTAAAAGAGAGGGGACAGGCGCCTGGGTGGGTCAGTCAGTCGAACGTCCAACTCTTGGTTTCGGCTCAGGTCATGATCTCATGGTTGTGAGATCAAGCCCCACGTTGGGCTCCATGCTCAGTGGGGAGCCTGCCTCAGATTCCCTCTCTCCCTCTGCCCCTCCCCCTGCTATCTCTGTCTCTAAAATAAATAGATAAAATCAAATCTTTGAAAAGAAAAAAAAAAGAGAGGGGAAAAAAGGAAATAGAAAAAAATGAAATCAGGAAACAGAATGCCAAGCAAATAGCTGTTGAATAAATGCTGGGTCTTCTTCCATCCCCTAATCCTCCCTCAAGGGCTGGTTCAGAAGACTCTAGAAGTCCTTCCAGGCCCGAGTTTGAATGGGTGGCCCTTCCTCATGGTACTTTGCACCCACGACTTATTCTGTCTTACAGAATACTTAGTTATTCCCATGCCTGTCTTGCCCCCTTGAAGAATGTCCCTGCCTTCAAGGAGCTTACAATCTACTGGCACGGACATGAGATAAATACAAAGGAATCTTCTTTTTTCTCGCTTAGGCCCACTTCCTCTGAGCCTCTCACAGCCTCAGTGTTTCGCGAAGCTGGGCCAAAGATCCTAATGTTTAAGGTACTTTTTTGTGTCCACTGTGATTACCAAGCACAATTCAAAGCGGCATCTATTATTATCCCGGTATTGCAGTTGAAGGAACGGGAGCTGAAAAGGGACGAGTATCCAAAGTCAGGTACAGCTTGTGAGGGAGATTGGGCCAGAGTTGGGCTTCCAGCGGGGGTCTGGACCCAAAGCTGCATCCTGGGTTCTCGTTGTAGACTCCCTTCTGCACCCAGAGACTTCCTCAAGCACTTAGTGAAGGGTTTTAGGTTAAATGAACAGAAATAAGCAAGATTTTGTGGTTGGTTATTACACATCACGAGCTGATTAATAAATCTGAGAGGTGGGCACCCGCTGGGCTTGAGGGCAGCTCCGTGCACATTCACTGTCTGCACAGAAGCAGGACTTCTTCTACTCATTGAGCTGACAAAGGCTCCAGGTAACTCTGCAGGAGCTCTGGCTGCACAGAAGCAGGACTTCTTCTACTCATTGAGCTGACAAAGGCTCCAGGTAACTCTGCAGGAGCTCTGGTTCCTTCCCTCCTTCCTTCCTTCCTTCCTTCCTTCCTTCCTTCCTTCCTTCCTTCCTTCCCTCCTTCCCTCCTTCCTTCCTTCCTTCCTCCCTCCTTCCTTCCTTCCTTCCTTCCTTCTTCCTTCCTCCCCTCCTTCCTTCCTCCTCCTTCCTTCCTCCTTCATCTCTTCCCTTTCCCTCCTTCTCCTTCCTTCCTTCCTCTTCCCTTCCTTCCTTCCTTCCTTCCTTCCTTCCCCTCCCCCTCTCCTTCCTTCCTTCCTTCCTTCCTTCCTCCCTTCCTCCCTTCCTTCCTTCCTCCCCTCCTTCCTTCCTTCCTTCCTTCCTTCCTTCCTTCCTTCCTTCCCTCCCTCCTTCCTTCCTTCCTTCCTTCCTCCCCTCCTTCCTTCCTTCCTTCCTCCCTCCCTCCTTCCTTCCTTCCTCCCTTCCTTCCTTCCTCCCCTCCTTCCTTCCTCCCTCCTTCCTTCCTTCC
The DNA here is from genome assembly GCF_017311325.1 of Ursus maritimus. Lineage (NCBI taxonomy): Eukaryota > Metazoa > Chordata > Mammalia > Carnivora > Ursidae > Ursus > Ursus maritimus. The sequence goes on along the minus strand of NW_024424675.1, from coordinate 35,946,412 downwards.
TTCCTCCCTCCCCTCCTTCCTTCCTTCCTTCCTTCCTTCCTTCCTCCTCCTCCTTCCTCCCCTCCTTCCTTCCTTCCTTCCTTCCCTCCTTCCTTCCTCCCCTCCTTCCTTCCTCCCTTCCCTCCTTCCTTCCTCCCTTCCCTCCTTCCTTCCTTCCTTCCTTCCTTCCTTCCTCCCTCCCCTCCTTCCTTCCTTCCTTCCTCCCTCCCCTCCTTCCTTCCTTCCTTCCTTCCTTCCTTCCTTCCTCTTCCTTCCTTCTCCCTTCCCTTCCCCTCCTTCCTTCCTTCCTTTCCTTCTTCCTTCCTTCCTTCCTTCCTTCCCTCCTTCCTCCCTTCCCTCCTTCCTTCCTCCCTTCCCTCCTTCCTTCCTTCCTTCCTTCCTCCCTTCCCTCCTTCCTTCCTTCCTTCCTTCCTCCCTTCCCTCCTTCCTCCTTCCTTCCTTCCTTCCTTCCTTCCTCCCTCCCCTCCTTCCTTCCTTCCTCCCTTCCTTCCTTCCTTCCTTCCTTCCTTCCTTCCTTCCTTCCTCCCCTCCTTCCTTCCTTCCTCCCTCCCCTCCTTCCTTCCTTCCTTCCTTCCTTCCTTCCTTCCTTCCTTCCTCCCCTCCTTCCTTCCTTCCCTCCTTCCTTCCTTCCTTCCTTCCTTCCTTCCTTCCTTCCTCCCTCCCTCCTTCCTTCCTTCCTTCCCTCCTTCCTCCCTTCCTTCCCTCCTTCCTTCCTTCCCTCCTTCCTCCCTTCCTTCCTTCCCTCCTTCCTTCCTCCCTCCCTCCTTCCTTCCCTCCTTCCTTCCTTCCTCCCTCCCTCCTTCCTTCCTTCCTTCCTCCCTCCTCCTTCCTTCCTCCCTCCCTCCCTCCTTCCTTCCTCCCTCCCTCCTTCCTTCCTTCCTTCCTCCCTCCCTCCTTCCTTCCTCCCTCCCTCCCTCCTTCCTTCCTTCCTCCCTTCCCTCCTTCCTTCCTCCCTCCCTCCTTCCTTCCTCCCTCCCCTCCTTCCTTCCTTCCTTCCTCCCTTCCTTCCTTCCTTCCTTCCTTCCTCCCTCCTTCCTTCCTTCCTTCCCTCCTTCCTTCCTCCCTCCCTCCTTCCTTCCCTCCTTCCCTCCTCCCTTCCCTCCTTCCTCCCTCCCCTCCTTCCTCCCTCCCTCCTTCCTTCCTTCCTTCCTCCCTCCCTCCTTCCTTCCTCCCTCCCTCCCTCCTTCCTTCCTCCCTCCCTCCCTCCTTCCTTCCTTCCTCCCTTCCCTCCTTCCTTCCTCCCTCCCTCCTTCCTTCCTTCCTCCCTCCCTCCTTCCTTCCTCCCTCCCTCCCTCCTTCCTTCCTTCCTCCCTTCCCTCCTTCCTTCCTCCCTCCCTCCTTCCTTCCTTCCTTCCCTCCTTCCTTCCTTCCTCCCTCCCCTCCTTCCTTCCTTCCTCCCTCCCCTCCTTCCTTCCCTCCTTCCTTCCTCCCTCCCTCCTTCCTTCCTTCCTTTCCTTCCTCCCCTCCCCTTCCTCCCTCCCTCCACTTCCTTCCCTTCCTTCCTTCCTCCTCCTTCCCCCCTCCTTCTCCTTCCCCTTCCCTTCCTCCTTCCTTCCTTCCTCCCCTTCCTTCCTCTTCCTTCTCCTTCCTTCCTTCCTTTCCTTCCTTCCTTCCTTCCTTCCCTCCTTCCTTCCTTCCCTCCTTCCTTCCTCCCCTCCTTCCTTCCCTCCTTCCTTCCTTCCCTCCTTCCTTCCTCCCCTCCTCTCCTTCCCTCCTTCCTTCTCCTTCCTCCTTCCTTCCTGCTCCTTCCTTCCTCCCTTCCCCTTCCTTCCTCCTCCCCTCCTTCCTTCCTCCCTTCCCTCCTTCCTTCCTCCTCCCTTCCCTCCCTTCCTTCCTCCCTTCCCCTCCTTCCTTCCTCCCTTCCCTCCTTCCTTTCCTCCCTCCCCTCCTTCCTTTCCCTTCCATCCTTCCTTTTTTCCTTCCCTCCATCTCTCCCTGCCTCCCTTCTATCCTTCTTTCCTCCCTCCCCTCCTTCCTTCCTCCCTTCCCTCCTTCCTTCCTTCTTTCTTTCTTTTAAAGATTGATTTATTTATTTCAGAGAGAAAGAGAGCACAAGCGGGAGGGGCAGAGGGAGAGAATCTTAAGCAGGCTCCACACTCAGCACAGAGCCTGATGTGGGGCTCGATCTCACGACCCTGAGATCACCACCCGAGCCGAAGCCGATTGTTCGGTGCTTACCCGACTGTGCCACCCAGGCGCCCCAGAGGTCCCGGTTTCTTACCACCGAAGCTGAGCGCTTCCCCAACTAGGTTGTCAGCCAGGAAGTGGGTCAGGGACAGGCCCAGGCACCAGGGAGTTGGGATTTGAGCTCTGACTCTGCCGTTCACTCGCTGTGCACCTTGAGGCAAGTCAATCCACGTTTCTGGGCCTTGAGGGGTGGGAGCTGGTAAAATTAGGGCCAGCGTGGCCCACAGGCAGGTTGATTTGGGGGGCACGTGGCCTTATTTTGATTCATCTTTGTTTATTTGGCAACAGTAATAAGGTGTTTGTGAGGAAAGAGCCACTGATACATAATTGCCCGGAGTGGATCTTGGTGCCACTAGGAGGGGACAATTTGGCAAACTGATGACATGTTAAAAATGTACACACAGAAATTCTACTTTGTGGAATTCGGTCCGCAGATACACTGGCACATGTGAAAAATGACATACATTGGAGGTCACTCAGGCAACATTGTAATGCAGCAGTTTTGGAACACAGCCCAGTGCCTCCCAATGGGGGATGGGTTAGATCAAATATGGATCACCCACACGTTGGAATACTATGCAGCTGGAAAAAAGGCAGGGGACTGCCTAGGTCCTGATAAGGAACGTTCTCTAAGATGTACTGTTAACTAAAAAAGCCAGGTGTAACCCAAGTGCTCATTATGTTCTCTTTTGGCTAAACAAAATAAGTATATATGCATACGTTACTATTCGCTTGTATAATTATAAAGAAACCTTAAGTATTCAGGAAAAGTTGGGGCACCTGGGTGGCTGAAGCCTCTGCCTTCAGCTCAGGTCATGATCTTGAGGTCCTGGGATCAAGTCCTGCATCGGGCTCCCTGCTCAGCGAGGAGTCTGCTTCTCCCTCTCCCAGCTGCTTTTGCTCTTTCTCTCTCAAATAAATAAATACAATCTTTAAAAAAAATTTAAAAAATTAAAAAAAAAAGTATTCAAGAAAAGTCAATTAACTGTTACCTTTGGGAGTAGGAGACTGGAGTGGGAAGGAGACTTCTTCTGTTTACCTTTTCAAAATGTTTTGGATTTTGAAAAAAAAATACACTTAAAACATCAGATGTTTTCAGATTTAGATGATCTAGAAGCCCTGAGGGCAAGGGCCAGCTTCAAGCTGGGTGGTGGTTGTTTCCCAGATGGGCTGCATGCTCTCTGGTTTGCCACAGACCCCACTACTCCCCATTGTCTCCCTGACCCCAAGACCTGGGCTCTGTTGCCATCTATCATTTTGCTCGCTGTAGCTTTTCTTAAACTAGAACTAAGAGAAAAGCAAAATGCTTCTTAAACACAGGTCTCCACCAAAGGTGGCAGGCTTATTGTACAAAGATGTGAGTGTATTAAATCACTACACTACATTTACACTCAAAAATGGTTAAGATGGTAGGGCACCTGGGTGGCTCAGTCGGTTAAGTGTCCGACTCTCGATTTCAGCTCAGGTCATGATCTCGGGGTCCTGCGATCAAGCCCCGTGCCGGGCTCTGCACTCAGTGTGGAGTCTGCTGGAGGTTCTCTCTCCCTCTCCCACTGCCCCTTGCCCCAGTGCTCAGTCTCTCTCTTTCTCATATAAATAAATAAATCTCTAAAAAAATGGTTAAGATGGTAAATTTTATGTTACCTTTATCTTACTGCATTTTTTTTTTAATGAGGCAGGCTCTGTACCTGCAGGTAGATGCATAGATGGTTCACAGCACCGACAAAAGTTCCAGAACCAATTATCAGCAGCCCAGCGTGGCCCGTGTGCCAGCTCTGGGGCCTGTAGGATGGAACGGCCAATCTGCTTCTCTTACAGACATTGCCTGTGTGGCTCCTCGAGTGTGTAACTCTGAAGTCGGTGGTTCATGTTCTCTCCTGCCTCCATGATTCCTGAAAGACTTCTGCCCCTAACTTGCTGTGTGACCTTGGCCAAACCACTCCCCCTCTCTGGGCCTCTCCTTCTCCATCTGTTAAATGAGAAGCTTGAAGTGGATTATCTCAGAGGCTCCTCAGCCCTGAGAATCTCCCGGCTGATTTCTCCTTGAGCAATTCTTCTGTCACTGTCTCCAGAGAGGTGAAGTGGGCTTGGGCAGGGGAGCGGGGAGGAGAGGCCTTCCTTTCATGTTGGGGATGCATGGGCTGCAGTGGGAGGTTCTCTTTTCTTTCTTTCTTTTTTTTTTAAACCAGAAAGTTATTTTAAACCATAAGTGGGGAGCTGCTAAAAGCCACACGCCTCAGATCTCACGTGCTACAACCTCTTCTGGAGAGAGAGCAAGGAGAATTCCTAATTCTTAGTGTTCTCCTCTCACCCGCATCCCGAGGGAGGGCGACTCCTTCCATTCATCCTTTGCTCTGCTGAGTCACAAAACCGAAAACACTTGTCTTCTGTCCTCCGGCAGCTGCTAGGCTGCTGTCCCCAGACCAGTGCCCCTCCAACTCTCAGATGCATGCGGCTCCCGGGGACTCTTGTTCAAATGTCAGGTGCGGCTTCTGGTCTAGCAGGTCTGGGGTTGGGGGCGCACTGTTCTAGGAGTCTCCCCCGTGGTGCCCATGAGCAGCGAGGTCCTGAAGGACGGCACCCAGGTTGCTGTGAGCTCAGAAAATCCGGCTGGAAAGTCACCTGAAAACCACTAACCCGCTCCTTCTCATTTTGAATGTCCCCTGCTCCCCTCTTTTAAATAATATTCTTCAAGCGTGTGATACATGCACAAAGTAAAAATATATAAGCAAATAAATCTAATGCTTCGAAAAGGCACACACTGAAAAGTTAGTCACCCTCTATCCTGCCCCCCATCATTCCAGTTCCCGGAGGCACCCTTGTTACACAGTTTCTCGTATCTGTCCTCCCGAGAGATAGTATGCACAGTGGTCATTGTTAGCCTAGCTGTTCTTTATTGACCAATGCCTGTGTCCCTGGCACTGAGCAGAGCCCCTTACGGAGATGACTTAATTTAAGCTTCCTAACAAGCCCAGCAATGAGGACCCAATTGTACGGGTGAGGAAGCTGAAGCATAGAGAGGTTGAGCATTTTGCTCTTTGTGACACAGCCAAGGAGGGCCAGAATCGGTCTGCCTGGCCCCAGGCCCTGGCCCTCTTTCAGGTTTCAGTGTCTCTGTAGACTTGCGCCCGCCCCCTTTTGTGACAGCCGAGACAGCATATAATGTTCTGAAACTTGCTTTCCCCCCTTACCGATTTATCTTGGAGAGAGCTCCATCACAGTACCCGGAGAGCTGTCTTTTGACCAAGAGCGTAGAATTTCTTTGCAAGTATGGACCTTATTCATTTAACCAAGGATGGGAGAAAGATGGGTCCTTCCAGTCCTTTCACTACAAACTGCTGTAACGTGTAGGTCTGTGCATACATCATGCCACGCATGTGTGAGGGTATTTGTACGGTAAACTCTCGGGCCTGGAATAGACGTGTTAAAGGCCATGTTCCTCTAAAGTTGGGTTGTTGATGTCAGTGTCATTTGCTTTCCAAAACACCTAGAGCAACGGGCTCTCACCCCAGAGCCTCACCTACTCCGTTTGATGAACTTTTGGCTTTTTCTACTGCTGATTTTGAGCTGACCTGCAGGAAGCAGAGTTGGACGAGGCTGCCCTTCCCCACGTGATGGTCAGAAACACCAGCTGAGGTGTGTGGCTTTGAGGTCATGTTCCATAGTCCAAGACTCTGTTCCTGGGGGCGGGTCAGCCTGCTCCTCCGGAGAGCAGGGTTTTGTCATCAGGGATTTAATGGCTTAAAAATAAAGGGGATCGGATTGCACTCAGGAGCCCTGGGCAGCCTTGAGCCCTGGCAGTAACTCCAAACCCTTTCCCCCAACCCCCAGGGCCACAGCTAAGAGACTGGAGGAAGCCACAAAGAATAATGAAGTTTGGCTTCTCAGCCCCCCAAAAGGCAGAGGGGTCCTGGCACAAAGGTGAAAATCAGGGTTCAGCCCACGCTCTGCCACCGCCCCTCCATCTAAATGACCTCCCTTTGAGGCGCCTGCATAGCTCAGTCATTAAGCCTCTGCCTTCCGCTCAGGTCATGATCCCAGGGTCCTGGGATCGAGTCCCATATCGGGCTCCCCGCTCAGCAGGAAGCCTGTTTCTCCTGTTCCCATTCCCCCAGCTTGTGTTCCCTCTCTCGCTCTCTCTCTGTCAAATAAATAAATAAAATCTTAAAAAAATAAAAAAATGAATGACCTCTCCTTACTGTAGAGTGGTGGTCAACCCACAGACTCAGGAGTCCCTAGACCTGCTTCCTCCACGTTTGAGCTAATGCCACCTTAGGTTAGTGATTTAACCTTCTGTATCCCAGTTTTCCCATCTGTGAACCTGGGGTAACGACAGGTAGCACGATCGTGAGAAGTAACTGCCTTAATGTGCGTAAAGATTTTGGAACAGCATCTGGCACAAAGAAAGCACACAATAAATATTAGCTCTTCTTTCATTATTCATATAATTTATTTACTTACTTGCTTTTTTGTTTGTCTAGAGTGTCAACTCCAGGAGGGCAGGGAGCTCAGCTCCTTATTCCCAGAGACGTCCCATGTCCCAGCACAGTGCTTGCGTGAAGTAGGTCCTCTGTCGCTCTTCACTGGAGGAAGGAATGAATGGATACTTTACTTCCCCTCCTTGAGCCTCAGTTTCCTTCTTTGTAAATGAGAGATTCTTTTTTTGTTCTCTATGCTCATCTCAACTGTTTTGCTAATCTAGGGTGGTCATCTATCCTTGCTTTTTGCAGTTGGAAGAAAAAGTCATAAAAAATGGATAAGCCCTTATTCATAACTGCTGATACTTAGAAGCAACCAACATGTCCTTCAGTAGGTGAGTGGATGGACAAACTGTGGTTCATCCAGACAATGAAATATTATTTAGCGCTAGGAAGAAATAAGCTATCAAGCTAGGAAAGGACATGGTAGAATCCTTTTTTTATTAAAAAAATAGAAAAAATTCATTTACGGGAGAGAGAGTGAGAGAGAGCATGAGCAGAGGGGAGGGTCAGAGGGAGAGGGAGAAGTGGACTCCCCATCGAGCGCAGAGTCCAGGACCCTGGGATCAGGACCTGAGCTGAAGGCAGACGCTTAGCTGACGAAGCCACCCAGGTGCCCCAGGACACAGTAGAATCTTCAAAGTCTGTTACTAAGTGAAACAAGCCAGTCTGGAAAGGCTACATAGGATATGATCCCGACTGTATGACATTCTGGAAAAGGCAAAACTATGGTGACCGTGAAAAGATGAGTGGCTGCCCAGGGTCTGGGGGGAGGGAAGGAAGGGATGAAGGCAGAGCACAGGATTTCTAGGGCAGTGAGACCATTCTGTATGATACCGCAATGATAAAATATGTGTTATTACATGTCTGTCCAAACCCACAGAATATACAACACAGAATGAACCCTACTGTAAGCTGTGGGCTTAGTTAACAATGATGTACCAATATGGCTCTAATGTTGGCTCTCCATGTTAATAAACATGCCGGGCTAACGCAAGATGTTGGTAATAGGGGGACCTCACGGGGGTGAGTGGGTATAGGAGAATGCTCCACACTTTCCCCTCGATCTTTCTGCACCGCTAAAGTGGCTTTTTAAAAAGTGTATTAATTAAAAAAAAAAAGTATAGGCTCAGTTTGAAAACTTTGATTAATTGGCTTTTTTTAAAAAATTGTTTTGGTTTTATAGCTATTTGACCATCCTTGGTTCTCACCCACACTGACTGCAGCTTTTGGGGACTGGTGACGGGGACACAGGTAACCCAAGTACAGAGCTTATTTGATGACTCTCCATCCTGTCATGACATTTTCTGGAGAAGTGCACACAGATACAGTAGGGGGTATTCCTTTATTTCTCTGGTCTGGGTCCGTGCACGCATCTGGAGCTCCCATCTCTTTCACGACACATTTCTGGAGCTTGTTGAGGTTCCAAAGAGCACGCTTGTTGAAGCCCACTGCTTGGATGTGCTCGTGAACGCTGACACCATGTTCTCTGGTCATCACCTTCTTGAGGGCAGAGGGGCTTTCTTGTTCCCATCCTTCTCTGCGGGAGCCATTCTGCCAGGCCCAGGTTGGAAAGGAATAGCACAATGGATTGTTGATTCACTGGCTTTTAAATCACACACACACACACACACACACACACACGCATGCATACGCACACATACACACACCCAAGCCCTACCTGGCAAGTGTAGTTTCCAATTCATTGTTTTCATATATGCTTTGAGTTTTAGGACATGTGTTCAAGACCTAACACAATGTTTCGAGCATAATGATGGCATCGTACAACTTGGAGATTTCACAGATGAGGAAATTGAGGCCTGGAGAGAGGAAGGGACTCGTCCGAGGTCGCATCAGAGAGGTGAGAGAACTGAAATCTACCCCAGGCCTGCTCACCACCACCATGTGGGCCTGACTCAGTTCCATCCTCTATAAAATGGGGTTACAAGAGCGTCTGCCTCCTCCGATTGTTGTATAAATGAAAGCATATGTGAAGTGCTTAGGAGAAAGCCTGGTGCATAGGACATGCTCAATTAAAGCCAGCCATTATTAGTATTCATTGTAGTGAGGGGGAGGAGGAGGAAGAAGAGGATGTCAGTTTGTATTCCTCCTGTTTGAATTTTATCAGGGCAGAATCACCAGACTTTAATAAGGATATATTTTGTTTTTATTTTTTTACTTTCTATAAGCTTCGAGATGGAGGGTGGGAGGGAGGTTACTGTCTGAAGGCCCTTTGAGCAAGGCACAGGGTCCACTGTAGGCTTTCTTCCTTTTCTGCTGGGAACCCCAGAAAACTGAGTGTAGAAGTCAAGTGGTGAGATAGCAGTGGGGGTGTTGAGACCCTGTTGTGGTGCCCCCCCCCCCCATTTAGGGAACTTGTCCACAGAATGCTGCAATTAGGAACTGAGAAACGGGAGGTCGCAGAGACAGCGTGTCCCATGATCAGAAACCCCAGAGCTGTGTTTTCAAAGAAATCTTCCCCCAGGAAACTCTAGGGAAGCTGTTCTTGAAGTCAGAGGCCCCTGGGGTGTCATCTTGTCCAGGCTTTGCAAACTCAACCAGCTACAGCACCCTGGCAGGGAAGGTTCTGGACGGGAGTGAAGTGGGGAGCACTGGCTTCTCCCAGGGGTGGTGCCACTTCCAGACGGCGGTGACCACCAAGGAGCAGAGCCCCTGGTGGCTGGACGCTCTCAATTTTAAGTCTTGTGTGGGACAAACAACACATGTCAGATACGGTTCCTGGGCACTTCTGAAGTCCACCCCATCCCTGGGAAAGATGGGGAAACTGAGGCCCAAGCAGATACAGTGAAACAAATGTTCAAGGTCCCCCAAAGCCAATATTTGAAGTCCATTTCTGTCAACCTCCTTTCACTGCTGTGCTGTCCTGGGACCAAAGGGGGTCACTGAGAGTCTGTGATGGCTTCTCTTAGGGTCACAGAGGCCTGGCCCAGACTTTTAATGTGCAGAGAGGGCTGGATGGGGCCACAGGGCTGCTGGAGGTGCAGTCAAACCCCATCCTTCCTTTCGGAAAATGAGACCTCCTCTCTGGGCCCCAGTGAAGGGGCAGAGGCATCCCTTTCTTTTTAAGAAAAAAATTTAAAATTGTGGCAAAATATACCTCACACAAAGGTTACCGTCATAACCATTTTTAAGCATCGGGTTTAGTGGTATTAAACATATCCACATTGCTGTGTAAACAAAACATCCCTGCCACCCATCTCCAGAGCTGTTTTCATCTGGCAGGCCTGGAGCCCTGTCCCCACTAAACGACAACGCCCCAGTGCCCCCTCTGCCCAGCTCCTGGTGCCCCCTCCCCACTTTCTGTCTCCATGAACTTGGCTATTTTAGGGACCTCACAGAAGTGGAGTCATATAATATTTGCCCTCGTGTGACAGGCCTGTGCCACTTGGCTTTGAGTCTTCAAGATTCCTCCATCCTGTAGCCCGAGGCAGAATCCCCTTCCTTTCCAGGGCTGGATAACGTTGTGTTGAATGAATAGACCACATTTCGCTTATGGAATTATCCATTGATGGGGACCTGGGTTGCTTCAGCCTTTTGGCTACTGTGAATAACGCTGCTGTGAACGTGGGTGTATAAATATCTGTTTGAGTCCCTGCATTTATTTATTTCTTTATTAAAGATTTTACTTATTTATGTGTGAGAGAGAGAGCGAGAGAGCACTTGTGCAGAGTGGGGGGAGGGGCAGAGGGAGAGGGAGAAAGAGTCCTAAGCCGACCCTGCACTGAGCCAGGAGCCCGACGTGGGGCTCTATCCCAGGACCCTGAGGTCACGACCTGACCTGAAACCAAGAGTCCGATGCTTAACCAACTGTGCCACCCAAGTGCCCCTGAGTCCCTGCTTTTAATTCTTTTGGGTATATCCCCAGAAGAGGAATTGCTGGATCATATGGTAATTCTATTTTTCAGTCTTTGAGGAACGGCTGTACTGTATTTCCGGGGCTGCCTCATTTTGCATTCCCACCAGCGAAGCACAAGGGTTCCAATTTCTCCACGTCCTCACCGACACCTGCTGTTTTCTGTTATTTCGATAGCAGCCATCCTCATGGGTGTTTGGTGAAGCAGGGCACCCTGATTTCTGTCTGGAAGGTCTTCCTGAAGGATGGTTCCAGAAGACCAGAACACTGGTCTTCCAGGCGGCATCTCATGGGGCGCAGGGAGGTGGTGAGGTGACCAGATTTGTGCTTAACCAGTGTTGGCGGAACACCTGCACGGGTTTTGTTGTTGTAGTTGTCTGATTTAATGGGCCTGTTAAAATTTATGACAATCACCAAGTTTCCTAAGAACCTCTTTATTTCCATGAAGCATAAGTGGTTTTGTGCAATAAAACTGTAAAGTACTTAGTACGGTCCATAGCATACAGGAAGCGCTCAATAAATGCGACCCAGAGACAGGGGTTGGGGGGGGGATGAAATGGATGAAGGGGGTCCAAAGGTATAAAGTTCCAGAGAGAAAATAAGTCGTGGAGATGTGACGTACAGCGTGGTCACTATGGTCATATTTGAAAGTTGTTAAGAGAGTGGATCTTAAAAGTTGGGATCAGAAGAAAAAGATTTGTAACTGTGTGGGGATGGATGTTAACTAGATTTCTGGGGGTGGTCATTTTGCAACATTTACAAATATCGAATCACTATATTGCATGCCAGAAACTAGTATAATGTTATATGTTGAGTATATTCCAGTTAAAAAAAAAAAGGCAAGACTTCGGGTCCCTGCGTCAAGAAAGATCACCCCAAGGAAGGGTTTTGGTGGTTTGTTGGCGGTGGGGTGGGGGGAGTTAGGACCCCCCCCCCCAGGGTTACCCCAAGGCTGTCCCTGCGGCTTGGCTAGTTTGGCCCAGCCTCCTTCTGGACCCTGTCTGTCACCTCCTGGCACCAGGAGTAAGGCAAGACGACACCACTCTGGCTCCTGGGAGCCTGTCCCCCAGGACAGGGCTGAGAAGCCCCCCGCACTAGCTCAGGCCTGTGTTCTCTGCCCTTCTATCTAGTCTGGGGGCAGATTCACCCTGACTTCTCTGCTCTGTTTTCTCTCCGCCTCCATCTCTCTCTCTCTCCTCACCCCAAATCCGGCTGCTGCTGGGGGCAGGGGAGATGCAAATTCATCTGCCGCTGAGAGAGTGTGAACTTGAGGTGAAGGTCTGCCCTGTGTATGAGAAAGGCGGTGGACGCTGAGTGAGTCTGTGGGAAATCAGGGCTGAGAAGGGCAAGCCAGAGGTGCATGCTGGGAGTACAACTGGGAGCTTCCAGAGTCAGGCTGAGGAGGTACTGGGATGTGAGCCAGGCTGAAGGGGGTTGTAGAAGAGGGAGCCTTGGTTCTGAAGAAGGAGACCTGAGTTTTAAGGCCCAGCTCTGCCACCAACCATAGAGCCCCGGACTTAGGACTGAATCCACAGGCCTCACAGTGGCCTGCCAGGCCCCGCCCCCACTCCTCTGATCTCATCTCTCCCACCCTTCCCCCTGGTCTGCTCTGCTCCCACCTTACTGGCCTTTCCTTTCTGTTCTGCCAGCACCAAACTTGTTCCTACCACAGGGCCTTTGCAGTTGCCATCCTTTGGTCTAGAACCCTCTTCTGCCGGGCTCTGGACATGGCTGGTTCATCTCAAGCTACAGGCCCCCCTCCTATGTCAGCTGTCCTGGGGCCCTTCTCTGACCACCCTAAATTGGTCCTGCCAGATCCTTTGTTTATTTCACCCATAGTACTTGGAATTTTCTGAATTCTCTGAAATTATCTTGTTCATGACATTCTTTTCTTTCTTTTTTTTTTTTTTTAAGATTTTTAAGAATGTTATTTGAGAGAGAGAGTGCACGAGTAGAGGGGAGGGGCAGAGGGAGAGGGAGAAGCAGAATCCCCACTGAGCAGGGAGCTGGATGCGAGGCTGGATCCCAGGACTCTGGGATCATGACCTGACTCGAAGACAGACGCTTCGCTTCACCGACTGAGCCACTCAGGCGCCCCCATGGCATTATTTTCTATGCGGCCTGCTCCCCACCACTTGCCTGGTCCACATCTGCTGACCGGACAGATAAACCTGCTATAAAGCCTCTGAGGAGCCGTTTCACACTCCTGGGCCTCCATTTTGTGGAAAAGTAACAAAGAGCCCAGCCTTCTCCAGCCCTTGCTCAGCACTGGTTGTGAGAACTTATGAAAATTAGGGGAATGTTTTCAAAAGCACGAAAGAGAAGTCACTTGCTGAGAGCAGAGAGACCCTCTGAGGGAGAGATTGCTCGTTTCACACACCGAATTTGCTTTGCAAAGTGTTACTCCTCACAACCAGCCCCCAAGCGAACAGTCTCGCCTTCTTCTTACCCTTGGGGAAGTAGCAGCTTCTTAAGGAGATAAGAATATTGATGTTATTTACTCTCATCTGCACCTGTGAGTGGGACGGTTCACGATTTGTTGCACCCTTAAGCCAAGTCTTGAAGACTGGGGCTCTAGCAGGAACTCGCTGTGTGACCTTGGGCAGACCTCCTCCCCTCTCTGGGCCCTATCTTTTCTATCCCTTGAACGAGAGAATGGTGTTTGAACTTTGGGCTCTCCCAGTGCTGATATTTAGGATAACACAGACTCACCAGGAAGAAGAAACCACACTGACGCAGAGTGCCCCTGGTATGGGCCCTGTCCAACGTGTCCATTAGGAACACTGATTGTCCCTCCTCTCCTTCTCAAAGCAATTTCCCATCCATTAGCTGGGAGGGAGGTGGGGCGGCGGGCTGATGTCTTTATTCCACTTTGGCAGAGAAAAAAGGGGGAGAGAAACAAGGCCTTGCCTGCCTGTCCAAACTCAATTCCTACCATTCTCGACCCCTGGTTGTGCCCTCAGGGCCTTTGCACATGCCATTCACTCTTCAACCTGGAATAGTCTTTCCCCAGCTACCCTCACGTTATTAGCTCTGAGCTCAAATGTCTCCAGGAGGCCCTCCCTGATCACCTTATTTAAAATAACAACCCTCCAAAAAATAAAATAAAATAAAATAAAATAAAATAAAATAAAATAAAAAAACAGCCCTCCCACTCCTATTACTCTCCAAGCCCTTACTCTGTTTTATTTTTCTTCATGGTGTTTCTCAACACTTGACTTTAGATCATGTCTCCACTATTTAATTGCCTCTCTCCTCCCCTAGAATGTCAGCTCCACGAGACGGGGATTTTAGTCTGTCTTGTTCAGTGCTGTCTTTCCCAGTCCCCACTGGAACAGTGTGGATACTTACTAAGTAACCGTTGAATTGAATTAATCTCCTGGGGACACAGAAATGGAAATAACCTTGAAAGATAAATTTCTTCTGTCCCCCTGCCCCCACACTGGACTTGGTGGCCTGTGTGGGTGTCTATTCTGGGAGAACCTCTCAGTAGAAATCAAGATTCTCGACGTCTTTAAGAAAACAAAGTGGTTTTAATCATACCAAGATCTGCACTCTTTCTTTGCTGGCCCTACCTTGCTTTCTTACAGAGCCTGAGAGAAACAGGGGAAAAGACAAGATATTGAGGTTACACGCTGCAGGTGAATGATACGGGCAAACTGCTAAAGAGAGAGATTTGAGTCCTTCTTGCATGGGACTGAGGGTTTCTGTGCCCCCTTCTAGAGTGCTGGCTGCCGGTGAGTGCAATGATCGTCTTCACATGAAGATCCTCTCGAGGGTTAGTATTATGGGAAGGCCTCGTGTGCAGGACTTTCAGTACCTCATCACTAAGCCTCAAAACAGCCCTGAAAGGTGGGGATTGCTGAGATGATCTTCCTTTTACAGGTGAGGAAACAGGCACAAAGAACAGGTGCCAGGTGCCAATGTCAGTGACACCTGAACCCCCCCTTCAAGGGATGTAAGGTTCAGAGCTGGGGCTCTGGAGTCAGACTGCCTGCCCCGGCCAGGGGCTCTAGGACCCTGGGTGAATTAATTAGCTGCCCTGTACCTCAGTCTCCTCATCTGGAAAATGGGGCTAATGCTGCTGATGCTGGGGTCCATGAAGATTCTCTGAGTTTCTTCTGCGATGGGCTTAGAATAGAGACGGGCACAAGGTAAGTGCGCAATGTTTGTTAGCTATTTGCATCATTTCCTTGTGCACTTTTTTAATTTCTCTGTCACCATCCCACATGCACACATACACGCCTAACTACCTGGTGGGCTTCCTGGAGGAGAAGGTCTGCCAGTCAGCCAGGCACAGCCAACTGAGTTCCAGACCCAGAGTCAGGCTAGATCTCCTCCTCTGGCAGGAAATGCCCCACTGACAGGGAAGTGACAGCCTCCTGCAGCCATTCCCACCCTCCCCCAACGACGGCACTCTGGCCAGCCCCACACACAGGTCATGTGCCTGTCCCTCGGCCCGCGTGTGACTCAGCCTGGCAGCTGGACCAGATGGTGGAGAGTTGGAGATTAGCACTGCCAGGGGTTGCTCAGAGCAGCTGCCTAACTGCAAAGGTCAAGGTATTGGGTTTCCCTCTTGCACGGCGCACTGGGAGTTACGCACGAGACCCGCAGAGACCAGGCCGAGGGTTGTCTCGCCTCTGCTTGCCACGGGGCTTCATGTTATCATTAGTCTTTCGTGTGTACACTTGACAGTTCGTGAGGTGTTTCCCCAGCATTTGAGGTCCCCGTGGCAGCCGTGGCATTTCGATCATCCCCATGCGATGGGGCTCATCGAGGCTGGATATCTTGCTCCATGTCCCTGCGCGAGCAGAACGGGGATCCAGCTGAGGTTTACACAGTTTCAGCCCAGGATGCTGGCCAACACTCTGCACAGACTGTCCTCGGAGCCGTACGCAAGTGTCTCTGCGGGAGTGTGAGCCCACGCGTAGGTGCGCACACGTATGCGGTGTGCCGCGCAGGAGCTGAGCCACCCTGGAATGTGCAGTTCAGCTGTTCTGATGCTCTGATTTTCTGTGTGAGCGTTCCCAGTACGCACGGAGTCCTTCTGTTTGTGTATCATTATACTTCAAATTTTAAATTTCTTTTTTGGACAGGTATTCCAGTCGCAGAGTTCAAAATCCATACGGGTACAGGAAAATGGCACCGATTCTCCCCTGGGTCCCTCCGCTCAGCTCCCCTCTCCGGAGGCACTCAGCTATCACTTTCTCCTGCCAGGCTGTTCTGAGCTTCTATAAGTCAATAAGAACGGAAACACCCTCCCCTCCCCCAAGGCGACTCTATACAAACGGTTGCACCCTCCACTCGCTGTTTGGCTCCTTGCTTTTTTTGTTTTGTTTTGTTTGTTCAATGACATGTCCATGACACATCAGCATATAAAGAGCTGCTTTGATACTTTGCAGGGCTGTGTAATGCTCCACTGGACAGAAGCACCTACTTGGCCGGCCCCCTATTGATGGACATTTAGGTGCTCCCCAGTACTTGTAATGACAGACTATGGTACAAAGGATCATTTTGTATGTGCATCACTGGATGTCTGTGCTGGGGATGGGGGGGAATAGTACCTCGCTACTCAGAATGTTCCACAACTAGCAGCTGGGCATCAAGTGGGAGCTTGGTGAGAACCGCAACGTCATGCGCCCCATCCCGCACCTGCTGGATCAGGACCTGCATTTTTAAAAAGTGCCCAGGGGATTTGTAGGATGCACATTAAGGCTGAAGAAGTGAAGTCTGGAAGACAGATTCCCAGAAGCAGAATTGCTGGGTCAAGAGATAGGTACATTAATAATTTTGACAGGTACAGCCCAATTCCCATCTGCAGAGCTGGATTCAATACACATTCTCACCTGTAATGCATAAGCTTTGATAGAATCTTGAAAAAGAATCCATATCCAGGGGAGATATGGAGAGGAGCATTCAGTGGGCCTGGGGTGGACCTGAATTTGCATTTCATACGCTCCCCCACTTAATTCTGGTTCAACCACGCTTGAGAACAACTGGTCTAAATACATTCCTACTTCTTTTTTTTTTTTTTTAAGATTTTATTTATTCATTTGAGAGAGAGAGACAGCGTGCATACAAGTGGGGGAGAGGCAGGAGGGAGAAGCAGACTCCCCGCCAAGCAGGGAGCTCGATGCGGGCTCAATCCCAGGACCCTGGGATTCATGACCTGAGCCGAAGGCAGGCAGATGTTTAGCCATCTGAGCCACCCAGGTGCCCCTCCAGAGGCTTCTTCAAAGGGTTTCTGGGCAGCACGGCTCTACTGATCTTTAAGTCTCCGTCGAGGGATGGCAAACTCACATGCCCACGGGGGCCAGATAGTACTAGCAACTGCAGTGGGCTGAGTTAGGTTTATCTGACATCAAAGTAAAAAGAAAATTAGAAAAAGTGCAAACCAGGTAAAACACATGTGGGTGGAAATCAGGTCCCTGGTCCATGAGTCTGTGACCTTGGGTGCCCTCATGGTGCCTTTAAAAAAAAAATCTGTTTGGGTCAAGTAATCTCATATTGCCTGGTGAGGATTCAGGGATCCCTCCCTCACACAATGTTGGGGATCTCAGGGATCACAGCTCCCACTTTACAGAGGAGAAAACTGGGCCTGGGGCATAGAAGGGGTGGTCCAGGTTCCTGCAGAAAAGGTGAATCACTGTTGACTGTCAGCCCGCGTGCTCAGTGGGGTGGGGGTGGGGGTCGGAGTCTGCACAAGAAGGTCCAGGTCCTCATGGAGGGGGAGGGGACAGAACATAGTCAGCAAGTACGGGCCAGAGAGGGGACAGTGAGCAATAGGGATTGTTCCTGGTTCCAGAGTGGGTCCCAGAACCAGGGAGGGGTTCACAGAGGAGCTAAGGCTGAGAAAGACGTTGGTGGTTTTTGGTTTTTGTACATCTCAAAAAGGGATTCAGACCGGGGTCGGCGAACGTTTCCTGTCAAGGCCAGATAGCAAATATTTCAGACTTTGCAGGACTCCCGGCCTCTGTTGCAGCCACACTGCTGGGCCGTTCCGGCATGAAAGCAGCCCCAGACAACAGGTCAACAAATGGGTGTGGCCGCGTGCCAATACAACTTGACTGACGGACACTCAAATCGGAATTTTATATAGTTCTCACGTGTCACGAAGTCTTCTTCTTTTGACTCTCCCCACCCCCCCCAGCCATTTAAAAATGTAAAAACCATTCTTAGCTCACACGCTAACCAGGCGGTGGGGCTGGATCTGGCAGGTCAGGGGGGAGTTTGCTGACCCCTGATTTAGAAGATGAGGAGGAGTTTGCCAGGCACACGGAGAAGGGTGTTCCAGGCACTGAGGGGGGCAGGTGCGGGGGCAGGGAGGTGCAGGGGGAAGAAGATTTAACAGAGAAATTGGGGTCCAAATGCCAGGCTCCCGGCTTCCACTGCGGTGCTGTCACCTGCCCAGCTGGCCGCCTACGGTGAACAGCACTGGGGTGGGGGAGGGGGGCCCCTCCTTTTCTAGCTCCTGCCCAGTGTTGCCGAAGTCTTCTGATGGCCCAAGAGAAGCTGGACGTGTGCTCATTGCGCAGAATGTGCTCGAGGGCCCACTGTGTGCCAGGCCTGCTGCAGACGCTGGAGAGTCCGTGGGGGATGGGGGCGGGGGTCAAAGCAGCCTAAGGACACTGCTGGCAAACGGATGTGGGACAGATGTGAACAAAATAGATACACCATGTAGCATGTGTGTGGTGATAAAGGCTCTGGGCGAAACGGAAGGCAGGGCAGGGGGTAGAGGTGTCAGGAGCCGTGTGAACTTTTAGGTTGGGGGTACAGGGAAACCTCAGTGAGATGGGAGCATTTGGGTAAAGCTTGGAAAGATTCCCGGAATGCGCTGTGGGGTACATTTTCCCCAGGAGAAAAGCAGTCCAGGCAGAGGGAGAAGGAAGTGCAAAGTTCTCAAGGAACGAGACTGTCTGGAATGTTCTAGGAACACTGAGGGGCCTGTGTAGCTCGAGCAGAGGGCGTGAGGGGGAGACTAGAAGGAACTAAGGGCAGGTAGGTAATGTGGACAGACTGCGTGGGATTTTACAGGCCATTGTGAGGACTTTCGCTCTGAGTAGGTGGGAGCCATGGAGGTTCTAAGCAGAAGAGGGAGACAATCTGACTTAGGTTCTCACAATACCCTTCTGGCTGCCTGTGGAGAATGGAGGGGAGGGGAGGGAGAGGGGAGGTGGGAAGGAGCCGTGGGACTCTGGATATTTGCATTTTGAAGGTGGGGCCACAGAATTTGCTGATGTGTAGATTGTGGGGTGTGAGAAAGTGCGATCTTACTGTGAAAACTTCCCATACGTCACTGGTGGCAATCGAGTCAAATTTGAAATCATCTCCCTGTGGGCCATGAAAACCTTTCGTAGGCTGTTCGTTTGCAGCCTCTTTTGAGCCAGGCCTGTCTCCTGTGTTTTGACTTTTTTATTATGACTTTACCTTTTTCTTGTTCCTCTGTCCTTTTACCCTGTAGGCTGGAATCCACCCTGAATGAAGGGCAGGGATGTGCCTTGTATTTCTTGGTATCTCATGATGAAATGAGTGAGTGTGGGGTGGGCGGGTTGGGGCCTTTTCCCTTACCATGGTTAGCCGTTCCGTAGACATTTGTGCAACCTCTCACGGTGGCATGAATGTTCAGAGCCGGGCCCTGAATATCCTAGCCCTGGCTCCCATCCTCTCAGACTCAGTGGTCACAGCTCTTGAAAAAAATTTCCCCCTAAACCTGCTTGGATCTGTGACCCTTAAAAACAACAACAACAAAAAACCCCACAAAAAACCTCATCCCCCCCCCACCCCCGCCCCAGCATTTCAGGTCCAGTCCAGTCTGGCCAGATTCTCAGGAGAGCACTGACCATCCTGGCCAACTCCTCCGCCCCGGGGCTCGGGCCCTGTCCCTGTCCCTCTGCAGCTGGCTTCTGCCTCTACATCCCTCCCAAAAGTCCCCTGCCACAAGTGTCTCCTAGGTCTTCACTGCACATCATTCTAGAGCTTTTGTTCCTGCTCAGTGAAAGGCTCTTGCTTCTGGAAACTGTTCTCTCTTGGTTCTGCAAAGCTGCTCCTGCCTGGGTCCCCTCCCCCTCAGACCTCATGCTCTCCCCCCATCTCTCCTTTCTCTAAAATACTTGCCCTCTGTCAGCGGATAGAAAAGCCAAGACCTTGGGGGGGGGGGGGCCGGGAGGTAAAGAAAATGACCGAAGTGAGCTGAGTGTGTTCTTTAGACACAAACACACTTTGGTCGTTAAGTAAGAAGAGTAGATGACACTTACTGAATATTTAACAAGGGCCCATTCCTGCTCTAAGCATTTTGCAAATGCATCAATTCTCTTAACAACCGGTTGAGGTGGTTACTATCATTGTTCCTGTTTTCCAGATGGGGAAACTGAGGCACAGAGTGGTTGGGTATCTAGCCTGAGGTCATAGAGCTTTTCAGTGGCAGAGCCATAATTTGAACCTGGGGTGTCTGTCTCGATCTCCTTGCAGTAGCTGGTGGTAGAAATCCTGTCCCTTTGGCTGATTTTATTAACATTGACAGTGTGCAGACCCTCTGACCCAATCATTCCCTTCTCCTGTTGTAGAGAAATGTTGTGTCCAAGGGGGGCAAGCACAGGATGCTCACAGCAGCAGTGTTCCTAATGATAAAAAAATCGGAAGCAACCTAACTGTCCAACTATAGGGGAATGAGAAAGAATTTGTGCATATTCCTGTTACAGAATATTAAGCAGCAGGCTAAAGAAGGCAACAGAGCTCGAAGTACTGACGTGGAAAGATCCATGACAGGTTACAGACGGGAAAAAAGCAAGTTGCAGAACAACACATGCGCTGTTCTTGCCTCCCGCAGATATTTATGGAGCGTTGCTCTACGCCCAACACCGTCCTAGACACTGGGGCTACAGCCGTGAACCAAGCAAACTCCCTACCCTAGCTGAGTAATGTCCTACCTGGGGGGACGGTAAAGGCAGGGGAAACATGCTATGTCAGGCGTGGTAAGTACAATCGAAAAGTATATGACGGGAGATGTTTTCCCATTTTTGTAAAAAGCATCGCCACAAAATAATACTATGTGTGTTCGGTGGGTATCGATTTATGTAGATAACAGCACAGGAAAAGGTCTGCAAGGAAGCACCCCAAACTGCTGACCCTGTTATTCCGCGGGGGACAGTGGATGCCAGATGGTGACCCCATAGATTACTTGTGTACTGGAAAGTTCATAGTAGCAAGCAGCTGGAAGCCTCACACAGTGCTGGGGGAATTATAAAATGGTACAACCACCTCGGAAAACTGTTGGCAACTTCTGATCAAAGTTAAACGTGACTGGGCAATCCCCCTTCTAAGGTGTTTGCTTAAGAAGAATGAACCGCTGGCTGCACAGCGGTTAAGCGTCTGCCTTCGGCTCAGGGCGTGATCCCAGCGTTATGGGATCGAGTCCCACATCAGGCTCTTCTGCTATGAGCCTGCTTCTTCCTCTCCCACTCCCCCTGCTTGTGTTCCCTCTCTCGCTGGCTGTCTCTATCCTGTCGAATAAATAAATAAAATCTTAAAAAAAAAAAAAAGAAGAATGAACACTTGGTTCCACACACAGATTTGTCCGACGATGTTTATAACGGCTTTATGCGTAATAGCCCCAAAGTGGAGACCCAGGGTGACTGGGTGACCGGGTTGTACCTCCACACACTAGAGCACTACTCAGCAAAGAAAAGCAACGAGCTACTGGCACATAGATGAACCCAAAAGCATTTTGCTGAGTGGAAGAAAGAGGCCAGGCACAAAAGGACACATACCATCTGATTCCAATTCTATGACAGGCAAAACCAATCTACCGTTGCCAGAAACAGAAGGATGGTTGCCTGGGGGTGGGGGATTGTGGGTTGACTGGAAGGGACCTGAGGGACTTTTTGGGGGATGATGGAAATGTTCCAGGTCTTGACTGGCGGGGTATACACATGGTGTGGGCATTTGTCAAAATTCACTGAATCATACGCTTCAGATCTGTGCATTTCACTATACGTATTTCCTACCTTAAAAATAATAAAATAACCACCAGAGCTTGGGGGAGACGCCTCTGACATGTTAGGAGTGTTTATTTCTAAATGGTGGAAATATAGGGGATTTTCATTTTCTCTTATATGCTCATCTGGGTTTTTCCAAGGTTCCAGCAACGCGTATATTCCTTTAATGATCAGAAAAAAAAAAAAAAAGTTTAAAAAAATGACATGGCCTGTGCATGTATTAGAAAAAAAAAAAAAAAAAAAAAGAACAGGGGCACCTGGGTGGCTCAGTGGGTTGTGTCGTGATCCCAGGATCCTGCTCAGCAGGGAGCCAGCTTCTCCCTCTCCCTCTGCCTGCTGCTCCCCCTGCTTGTGCTCTTTTTCTCTCTCTCTCTCTCTCTCTGTCAAATAAATAACAAATAAAATCTTAAAAAAAAAAAGGACATAGACTTCTTTTGAGCAACTTTTATTTGTTTAGTCATTTTGAGGGTTTTTTTGTTTGTTTTTTTTAAAGAAGGAAAGGAAGAGGGAAGAAGGCGAGGAAAGGAATCCTCTCTGTCATTCTGCTTTTTATTTTATTTTACTTTCGACAAGTATTAACTGGGAAGCAGCAATATTCAGTGCTGAGTACTACGGAAAATGACAGTCGTTCCAGGCAACAGACACTGCAATCAAGAAGCTTAGGATTGTGCGGAGCTCCTGAAGAATCCTCTCAGTCCTTTTAGAGCTCTTGAAAAAGGCCGCCTCCTTTAGGAAGCCTTCCTTGATTTCTCCTTCAAATTTCTGCCTCTGCACATGGAACTCCTCTTACCTCCATCTGCCCTGGAGGACAGGGTGCTTTCCTTTTCTCTGAATCCCCAGAGCCTAGCCCTGTGCTTTGCAAGAGATGAGTTCTCTGTCCAGGCTCTGTGCACTTAGTTTTTTAGAAAGCCCCAAAGCAGGCCGGGGGGGGGGGGGGGGGGGGGGGGGG
>NW_024424675.1:35900515-35923920 GCF_017311325.1 Ursus maritimus | reverse complement strand
GGGGGGCGTGGCTGGGTCCCTGGCTTTTTACACCTTCACCCTACACTGAACCCATCCTGGGTAGATGAGGAACCGAGAGGGTGACCTCCCAGCCTCTGGGGTTGGGAACAGATACTTAGGGGAGTCCCACAGGC
Organism: Ursus maritimus; assembly: GCF_017311325.1. NCBI lineage: Eukaryota > Metazoa > Chordata > Mammalia > Carnivora > Ursidae > Ursus > Ursus maritimus. The sequence continues at coordinate 35,923,786 of NW_024424675.1, read as the reverse complement.
TTTGTAGAAACTCCTGCCTCCGCTTGAAAGGTCAAGCTGGACATCTCTGGCTTGCCTTCTCTCCTTTTCTGGTTTTCTTGGCCTAGAAAGAGACACGTGCACGGGTGGGGGCTGCGACCTGCCGCAGGCAGAAGTGTCACGCGCACATCTGGCTCCCCTCCTGCCCCTCTGGCCTGCCTGGGAGCTCAGGCGCCCCAGCCTCGGGGCTGGGCGAGAGTGTGTTTGCAGGCGCAAGGGTTGGCCTAGGAGCAACTGGGCCACTCGCATTGTTTTCTGTCTCGGGCAACACAATAGAAGTTTTGCAGAGCCTCAGGGAGCGTCTACAAAGTGCCCTCCTCCGAGAGCGAGGCGCTGAGCCCCGGCGTGTGGGCGGCTTTTTTATCTTTGGATCCAGGCGAAGGTGTGGAGGGGCAGGGCCAGAGCAGGGTGGGAGACAGTTGTTGCAGTGTCGGGCTTTTCTTGAGGGGTGGTGGTCGGGCGAGATGAACGGGATGTCATGCTGCAGGATAAGGGGGCAGAGGTGGGGGGCGGGGAGCACCTCCATTCATAAAGTGGGCAGGGAGGCCACGAGGAGCTTCGAACCAGAGCCCTGCTGAAAGTCCCGCCAGGGAAGGGAATCAGAAGGCATAGCTGGGATACTGTTCACACCACCAGCAAAGTCTTTGCTTTCTATCTATCTGGCTGGCCTCCCTGTTTCCTATAATTCTGGTTCTGATTTACTTGCTGTGTGACCCTGGGCAAGTCACTTCACCTCTCTGTGCCTCACATCTATAAAATGGTAATGATTACAGTGGCACCATACTCATTCTCATTGTTATGACGATTTAATGAGAAATCGATCCTTGTATTTCAAATGAAAATATAGAAAGTATTTATTTATTTTTAAAAGATTTATTTATGCATTTTTAGAGATGGGGGAGGGGCAGAGCAAGAGGGAGAGAACCTCAAGCAGACTCCCTGCCTAGTCTGAGCCCCATGCCTGCCCCTTCCACCACCCCGAGATCATGGCCTGAGCTGAAACCAAGCCTTGGTCTCTCAAACGACTGAGCTGTCTCAGGCGCCTCTTTTTATTTATTTTTTAAAGTAAGCTCTAAGCTGCATGTGGGGCTTGAATTTACCACCCCCAGGTCGAGTCACAGGCTCAGGTCACAAGGGGGGCTCAGTCCGTTAAGCAGCTGCCTTCTGTCGGGTCACAATCCTGGGGTCCTGGGATCAAGCCTGTGTTGGGCTCCTTGCTCATCGGGGAGTCTCCTTCCTCCCCCCCCCATGCTCTTTCACTCTCTCTGTCAAATAAATAAAATCTTAAAAAAAAGAAAAAAAGAAGAGTTGCTTGCTCAATGACTGAGCCAGCCAGGTGACCCTGAAAATACAGAAAGTGTTTAGAACAGTGCCTGGCACACTGTATGTATTACAAAAGGGTTAGTTATGATTGCTTTTACTACTGAGGGCTGTTCTCCACTCAACAGCACAATCATTTAAAAACCAGAATCATGTCATATTACACCTTTGTTTTGACACTTCCTCTGGCTGCCCACTGCACTTAGCATGAAATCCATGCATTTACCTGTCTGCACATTACCTTTCTTTTTTCTTTTTGTTAAAGGTTTTATTCATTTATTTGAGAGAGAGAGAGAATGAGCAGGGGGAGGAGCAGAAGAAGCAGACTCCTCCTCCCCCCCCACCCGGCAGGGAGCCCTACATGGGGTTCAATCCCAGGACCCTGAGATCATGACCCCAGGCCAAAGGCAAAGGCTTAACCAGCTGAGCCACCCAGGTGCCCCACCTTTCTGACCNCTTTCCCTACCACTCGTTAGATTATTCATTTCTTCCACCTCACCGTCCTCTTGCTGCTCCTGGAATGTTCCAAGTTTTGTGCTTGCCATTTTTTTTTTTCTCCTAAGAAAGCTCCTCTCATGCTTTGTAGCTGGTTCTCACTCAGCCCTGAGACCTCAACTTAATTATTCCCTTCCTAGGGAAGCCATCCTGGATCACCATACCTAGGGATGTGGCTTCCTGTATTTTTCTATAAAAACATCTTGTATATTTCTTAGCTGTCATTGGCTATGTGTTTGTATGTTTACCACCTCTCTCCCCTGAATAGAAGATAAGCTTCACAAAAGATGGAACTTTGTCTTAGTCACTGTTTTTTCTCCTACATCTTGCATAATGCCTCGTACATACGAGTTGCTCAATAAATATGAGTTGGTCAAATGAGCGAAGGAATGAGAAAATCAGTCTAGGATTACTCATGAAAGAGACCAGAGACGGTGATGGCACCCATCTGGTAGAACAGTGGATAAGGGAACGTGGATATAATTGGGTCAAGGGTGGACTTTTTTTCTTTTCTTTTTTTTTTATTGAAGATTAATTAACATACAGTGTTAGTTTCAGGTGTACAATATGGTTCAATAATTCTATACATTTCTCAGTGCTCAACAAGATAAGTGTACTCCAACCCCTTTATTTCAACCATCCCCCGGCCCAGGGACATGTTTTTGAGGTACCTGTGGGACTGCTTGGAAAGATGCCCACTCGGCACCCCACATGGGTCTGAAGTTGTCTGAGGAGGGAGGCCCTGGCTGGTGCTGTTTCTAGAAGTTTCACCATTCATGGGATATATTCATCAGGATGATTTTTTCTACAAGTGATTCAAGACCCAACTCCGTGTGGTTTAAACAATGATGGCAGTCCTAGGCTTGGTTAATTCGGTGACTCAACAGCAGCATCAGGGATCCAGATTCTTTCCGTCCTTCTGTCCGCCTTGATGGTGCAGTCTTTCCTTGTGGTTCCTAAATGGCTGCCATGGCTCCAGACATTGAGTCTTCATATAACATCCATAGGTCAGAAGAACGGAAGAGATCACTTTCCTTTCCTGTGTCCTATTTTAAGAGGGACAAACTCTTGAAGCTTCCAGTGGACTTCTATGAAGGAAACTTCACGTTTGGGCACCTGGGCACCTGGGTGGCTCAGGTAGTTGGGCATCTGCCTTTGACTCATGTCATGATCTCCAGGTCCTGGGATCAAGCCCTTCATCAGGCTTCTTGCTCAGCAGGGAGTCTGGCCTTTCTCTCTCTCTCTCTCTCTCCTCCCTCTGTTTCTTCCCACTGCTTGTTCTCTCTCTCTCAAATAAATAAAATCTAAAAAAATTAATTAATTAATTAATTAAAAAAGGAACTTCACATTTATTGGCTAAAAATGTGTCATATGCCTGTTACCTATGATTGGCTAGGGCTCCTTAAGATTTTCCTATTGGAGATAGAAGGGGCTCATTCTCTCCAGAAGCACATGGCAGCCAAATTTGGAGTTTTGATAGAAAGAGGGGGAAATGGTTGTTGAGTTTGCAACCAGTGGTATCTTCAGTGGGTATAGAAGACAAAGTCTGAGCTGGCCCCAGGAAGTGGCAGTGGGAGAGAATGAAGAGAATGTTGGAGGTGGTGGGGGGGAGGGGGCAGTGAGCCGGGCACCCCCAGCACTTTCCAGCAAAACAGAAGGAGGGAGAATTCATTGTGCTGAGAGCTCTGAATAATGGAGTAAAATACGGATGGCGAAATAGCTGTTAGTTTTGGACTTGGAGGTCCAAACTTGCGACCTTGATGAGAGCAGTTTCGGTGGAATGACGGATGTCTCTGGAATCCACGGCTGCGTCCTGACTTTTGCTTCCCAACTCCGTGCTTTATCTTTGCTTTCCTGGGTTTTTAGAACAGCTTCCTCACTGATCCCTGGGACCCGGGGAAGACTGGTGTCATGTTGCAGACGTCTTTCCATGCCAGTCAGAGCGAATTACGATGATATCAGCCAGCAGCAGGGACACTGGAGGTACCTGAGCAAGAGAATAACTTGCTCATAGCTGCCCTTGATGGAAGTTAACCTGAGAGAGTGGTAGAGCCTGGAGGGGAGGCTGGTGAGACTGGCGGCCACAAGAGCCTCCCTTGTCCTTTGCGTTTGTCTGCCAGCATCATTCCCCTCTTTCTACTGCTAGTGCTTCAGTGGACCTTAGGTAATAGCCCCTCTCCACTTTCAGTCCACAAGGTTCGGGTGGAACCCACCTTCCTCTCCTCTAGTGGAAAACACCTAACCCAGGCCTGGCTGTTCAGACTCAGTGATTGGACACATGAGCCAATCCTGCCTCATCACACAGCTTTGCAAAATAGGCTTTTGGGAAACGAACAAACAAACAAACAAACAAACACCAAAACCCAAAACAGCCACTTTCTTTGGTACCTGGATCCGGCTGTGCCTAGGAAGCCAGTGTAGACTTTGTTACTTACATGAGCCGATATAGTCCCTCGTTCACTTGAACCGGTTTGAGTTGGATTTCTGCTACTTGGATCTTAAGAATCCTGGAATAATAAAGTAGCCCAGGGATTTGAGAGGTGAGAGTTCTGGACATGGACGGAGGGAGAGTCGAGGTTGACTTTGGAGAGTGGTGGGTCTTCTTAAGATTGGACAAGTGTGGGAAACCATTTATTCATTTATTCAGCACATTTGTTGAGTGCCAGGCTCTTTACTAGACTGAGGAGACTCAGCAGTGAGCAAAATAGATACAAGCCCTTACCTATTTGAGCAGTGGCTTGGGAAACATGGGCTACATTCATTTTGTTATTATGATTATCAGCCTCCTGCCCATTTATAGATGCAGAAACTGAGGTCCCAAGCGGTGAAGTCACACAGCCAGTGAGGGGCCGAGTGGAGCTCTGACTTCATCTCTTTATAATTTGCAAATGGGCTCTGTCCACCCCACTAGGCAGGAGAGAGAGAACACGCCCACGTGGAAATGACTTCACGCTCCAGAAAGAACGCGCAAATTGGTTGATGGGAGTAGAATAGGAATTTTCTACAGAGAGGCTGCAGGAATCCACTGCAAGGTAGAATGTGATCAGAAAAGGGTGAGATTTGGTTTGCAAATCATAGTGGTTTGGGAGCTGGAAGAAGGTCTTTGAGATCAGATGAATCGAGCAGGCTTTCTGAAAGGAGAGAGGCTTATGGCAGGGTCTTAAGAGAAAGGTATTGGTAGGAGAATGTGTGTGGTCTGTGGTCCCCTAATTGCTCCATGTGCCACATACTCAATCCGACGCTGAATCAATTATTTTTTTTCTTTCCTTTTTTTTGTTGCAGGCTAATGAGACTGGGGAACGGAGCCCTGGTTAGTGACGACAGCTTTTGTTGCTGCTGCTGAAATCATTAGCCCCCTGCCAACGGCACCCAGAGCCTGCAGGTCTGCAGGCTGGATATACACACAATGATGCATTAAAAAAATTCTCCAACAGGAGCTATGAGTCATACACATTTCTGCTAGAAGAATAAAAATACTAGGAGTGAAAGATAGATTAGTCACTGGAACACAATTTGCTTTTGAGAACTGAGTCCCTCACAGTTGCCCTGTTCCTCATCAGCGTCTGAAATTTGGAAACCAGACCCGAAACTGATGCCTACCAGAGAGGTGGGATGAAGCCTGGTTAGGTAGGTGTGGGGTGTGGGGGGCAGAGGGTAGGCCTGAAGGAGCAGGACTGAATCCGCCCAGTATAACAGTTCAGTGGCACAGGTTGTGCACAACTGGCTCCTGTTCTGATTGGTCTTTGCCTGAGTTGTTCAGTGGGACTACCTCTAAATTAAAGCCATACGTTCATTCATTCACGACTCATTTACTCATTCAGTCAGTCTACTGCAGGCGAGGTAAAGTGTGAGGCTCTGTGTGGGACCCCAAAATAGATCGAGAAAAGGAGCTTACTGCAGAGCTAAGGCCAGAAAACATGACAACAACGTCTACACGGAGATTTAGAGAAAGGAGAGATCTCTTTTTCTGTCTAGTTCAGGGATTGGCAAACGGTGGCCCTTGGGCTATTGTTTTTATGAATAAAGTTTTATTGGCAACCAGCCACACCTATTCATTTACTTATTATCTGCGTCAGGGCTACAAGAATGGAATTGAATGGTTGCAACAGAGACTGTATAAGCCTTAAAGACTAAAATATATACCCTCCGGCCCTTTACAGAAGTTTGCTCACTCCTTGTCTAGCATAAATCGGGGATTTGCAGTTGTAAACAACAGAATCCACTTTAGTAATTCTATTACTGTCTATGGGGGACTCACAGAATCTCAAGGGTGCCCTGGAAGCCACTCTTCGAGGTCATGCCCCCAAGAACAATGGCCAAACCATTCCATGGGTTGACTCCAGCGATGACCCCACTGAGCACAGACGTTCCAACTGGGAGTGCCAACTCTGGGTAGCTGAATACCAAAGCTCCTGCTGTCACTGGCCCCCAAACCTGGATGCCTCTGCTTCAGTCAGGTAAGCAAAATACATACAAACCCTATCGCCCAGCCATTCCATTTCTGGTAGACAACCTAAAAAACCTTGCTCACAGATGCAAATGGAAAAACGCATGAGGATGTTCACCATAGCGTTGATTCACAGGGTTACTCGCACTAGGAAATGGATAAGTAGACTATGGTTTTCTTGGTTAGGGTTAATGTTAGCCATTATAATAAACAGACCCTAAAATATGTAAAGTCTCAGGCCCAATGGAAATTTTATTTTTTGTTCACAGAATAGTCCAAAGTGAATGTTACTGGTCAGTGGTCTGGCTCCTCCATGCAGGCACTCAGACTCAGGCTGAGGGTGGCTCTGCCACCTTCAGTCCATGGCTTCCAAGGTCACTCTGGAGTTGTCATCCCAATCAGCTTAGAAAGGAAATAAACAGGGAGGAGAGGACACAGAGAGATTTTGTGGCCAGGGCGGAGGCAAATGCACACTTCATCTGCTGGCGTCCGTCCGCGGGCTAAAGCAGGGCTCTGTGGCTCCACCCACCCGTAGGGGGCACTGGGAAATGTAGTCCTTCAGTGGGTCCTGGGAGAAGAGGAAACTGCATTTGGGGAACAGAGAAGCAGTCTCCACCACGGCGATGGGCACACAGTGGAATACTAAACAGCAGTTGGAAGTAGTGAGTTATATTTACACACGGCAACAAGGAGCCATCTCGAAAACATGATGTTGAGTGAAAAAGGTAAGATAACATCAGAAGCATAGCTCTATACCATTGATGCAGAAATTTAAAAATAATCATAAATGACACTTTATCTTGATCTCTTTCTATCTTTTTCACGATGTCTATTTGGATACACACCTATCCAAACAAATGTATGTATGGCAGACGGGTAGAAGGAACGTACTTCAAATATACCCAAGTGGGTGTCCACGGGGGAGAGGGAACTAGGAGCTGAGAGGGATGGTGAAGGCAAAATTAAGGGAAAATAAAACAAAACAGAGGCCACGCTCGCATGCTGCTGACGGTGCGCTGTGGCCCGAAGCTTGGGTAACTACTTTTTGCATCTGAGGCCCGAGTTAAAAGAAGAGGTGGGGAAAGCAACATTGTAAAGAATAAAAGTAGGGGCGCCTGGGTGGCTCAGTCGATTAAGCGTCTGCCTTTGGCTCAGGTCATGATCCCAGGGTCCTGGGATCCAGCCTGCCTGGCTCCCTGCTTAGCGGGGAGTCTGCTTCTCTCTCTCCATCTGCCTGTCTCCAGTTCATGCTCTTTCTCGCTCTCTCTCTCTCAAATCAATCAATCAGTCTTTAAACAAATGAAGAATAAAAGTATACACATCGAACTGTAGAAAATCTGGGAAATGTAAGTGTAGAGAAAACAACAAATACCCGCAATTCCACTGCCCAGCTGTATCTACTCTTGCATTTTTATATATTTCCTTCCTGTCTTTTTTGTGACTGTATAATTTATATTGATAATACTGACATCACAGGCTGCATGTAATTTTTATTCTGCTCTCTTCCCCCCCATTTACCCATGTGCCGTGAGCATTTTCCTATTCCACTGACCATTCTTTGATAGCAGACTTTTTTTTTTTAAGTAGGCTCTACGCCCAGCGCGGAGCCCAACACCAGCTCAAACTCACGACCCTGAGATCAAGACCTGAGCTGAGATCAAGAGTTGGGTGCTCAACTGACTGAGCCACTGGCATCCCTGAGAGCAGATTTCTAAATGGCTGATTAATTTTCCAATGGTGAAGACAGCATAATGTCATTAGTGAGAATTTGGTCTGTTCCAATGTGGCGCTAAGTATCACTGCAGCGAACATCTTTGGGGCTCAGAGTTTGAGTGTGTGATTGTCTCGTCCTTTAGATTCCCCGAAGGAGAGTAACTTGGTCAAAGCGCACGGATATAGGTGTTTCTATTTATTTTTAAGGCTTTTGATACGTTATTAAGTTGGGACACAGAGAACACATAGAGAAAAGGGCATAAAACATAAATACGGATCAGAATACATTATTATAAAGTGAACCTCTGTGAAATCACCACCAGGGGCAAGAACTTGAGCGCTGCCAGCCCCCTGAAGTCCCCGCGAGGCTCATCCAAATCCCAGACGGCTCCTCCCCAGCCCCCGGGAGGAAACCACTGCCCTGACTCGCATGGTAAACGCTGTGCGCTTTTCTTTATGGCTTCCCCTTCCAAGTGTGCTCTCTGAGCGCCGGGTTCACATTGTCTGCTTTGGGGCACTGTATAAATGGAATCCAACTTCACGTGCTCTTTTCTATCTGGCTTCGTTGGCTCAACACTATGTTTCAGCAATTCATCCGTTTTGCTGCTTGGAGCTATATATGCAGTGCTTTCTCTGTCATAACCTCTCTTTTGTTTTCTCTGAATTGGTGTAAGGTTTTTTTTTTTTTTTTGCCTTTTTTCTTTTTTTGCTTCGGTTTCACATTTCTGAGCACCTCAAGTTGGGAGGTAGGGGAAGAAATTCTTTCATTTGTGCAGGGCTCTTCATGTTTTCAGCATTTTGGGGTCTGTAAGGTCTCCCTTTGCGCTTGCATTCCCTTGGAGAGCTGGCAGAGACAGGCTTTTTAATGTCCCCGTTTAACAGGTGGGGAAGCGGAGGCTCGGGGCCATGAAGGAAATGACTGAACCGACACTGGGAGCGAGGTCTTGGGAGACTCCATCGCTGTGTTCAGTCTTCTTAAGGAAGCCAGGGAAACTCAGGAAATTGGAAATGGACTCTCTCCAGTTCTGCTCTGGCGTCCACTGGCTGGCTGCCCCAGCTCTGAATGTCGGTGTGGCCTGGGCCTCTGTCCTTGTCTCTTCTCCCCCCATGTGCCCTCCCTGGGTCATCTCACCAAATCCTGTGGCTTTAATTATTCTTATATCCTGACAATGCCTATATTCTTATCTCCAGGCTGGCCTCCCTCCCGAACGCTGGGCTTGTGGATCTGACTGCCCACTCAACACCTGGCTATTGACTTTGACATCTAACACAGCCAAAGCCAACTTTTCCACCTTCTCCCCCAAACCTGCCCATCTCGGTCAATTCCAACCCCAGCCAAGGCCAAAAACCTTGGAGTTGTGTTTAACTCTGTCACTCCCAGCACTTCAATAAATCCTGCAGGCTCTAGCTTTAGGATATGTCTGGAATAGACCATTTCTCCTCCTCTCTCCTGGTGCAAGGCATCAATGTCTTTTGCCTGGACCGGTGCAGTATCTTCCTCACAGGTCTAACTGCTTCTGACCTCAACCCCTTGCTGTCTCCCCCGCACAGAGCAATCAGAGTGAGCCTGTTAGAACCCGTCAGATCCTACGTCTCCTCTGCTCAGAACCTGCCATGGCTCCCACTCACTGGGAGAAAAAGCCAACATCCACACCGCCTTACCTACACAACTCATCCATCCAGCTTCCCTGTCCAGCCTCGGCGTGGCGGCGCGGCTCTTACAGCTACCTTGCCTTCCCCTTGCTTTCTCGGCTCCTGGCTCTTCCTGTCTCCCAGCCCTGGCACCTGCTGCTTCCTCTGCCTGGAGCACATGCAGGGAATGCTCCCTCACCTCTTTCACTCTTTGCTAAAATGTCACCTCCTTTCTCTCACCCTCTGGGGCTGTGCTGGCCCAGCACTCCGTGCCGTGTCCCCACTCTGTCTCCCCATGGCCCTCACTGCCATCTGGCAGACTTTGTGGTTGACCTCTTGGGGTCCTTATTCCCCACTGCTTCTGCCACTCGTCTGTCAGCTCCCAGGGGGGCAAGGACCCCTGCCTGTTTCATGCACGGTTCTCAGTGCCTAGAACAGTACCAGGTGTCCCAATGAGCTTTCTCTCAACCCGGGGTCCAAAGAGAGTCCTGGAGGTATTCTTTCACGCATTCAATTCATAGTTAGGTGTGCCTGGCACCATTCTGTGACGGCGGAAACGAGATTCTCACTGTCCACTGGCAACACCTGGCAGGTGGCTTGGCGTGGATTTCGGGTCAGACACAGTCAGGTGGCTACACTCTGGCCGATCAGGTGGGAGTGGGAGTGATGTGTGACACCGCCAGGTCGGGGTCTTGCAAGGACAGGCATTCCCTTCATTGTCCCTCTTTCTCTTTATGTTGGTAGCGATGTGGCGCCAGAGAAACCATGTTGGAGCACTCAGTGAGCACCCCACGTCAGGGACGGTGCAGCCAAAGTGGGAAGGAGCCGAGGCCCCAACACCATGAGGTCTCCACGCCAGCTTTGGGCTCTTCACGCCCAGACACGAGAGCAAAAGAAGCTCTACTTAGAAAAATGTATTACTCTTAGGGTCTCGTCACAGTGGCTCTCTAACTGCACTAAGACAGTGACCTTGACTGGGTTCCTTTCTGAGGCTGAGGTTTCTCATCTGTAAAAAAGGGATGATAATATAATAGTCATCACCATGAAGGGCAGTTGTGAGAATTTGCTGCCAAATCTTACCAGTGCCTGGGGCACGGTGAGCAATGGTAACAGGTGGTATTAGAAGGTCCCTCCTTTCAGCAAGGCCCCGGGAATGGAATTTGCCAGGGAAACATGGAAGGCAGGCTGCGGCGTAAACGGCATTTGGAGAGGGTGTGGCTGTTTGTGTTTCTGCTGGCTAAAGCGGAAACCGTCCGCTTTCCATCAAAGTTGCCACTGGGATTGCCAGGTGTCTGGATTTGGACTGGGCAGCCCTATTTTTGAGCTCTCAGGCCAGGAAACAAACTGAAAAAGGAAAAAAAAACCCAACCCAGACATATAAATGTGTGTCCAGTATGTCTGTTGGAACCATCTGGCATCCTGGCTGCGGAATTTCAAGATACAGCATCCAGGTCAATCTCTGGTCTTGACTAAGTTATAGAATTTACCTTTGAGGCACTGATCTTTTTCTGAAAAAGTTTAAAAAGATTTTATTTTTTAAGTTATTTTATTACTTTTTAAGTAGGCTCCATGCTAGGCGTGGACAACCCTGAGATCAAGACCTGAGCTGAAATCAAGAGTCAGAAGCTTAACTCACTGAGCCACCCAGGCACCCTAAAAATTTTATTTTTAAGTAATTTCTACACCCAACAAGGGGCTCGAACTCACAACCCAGAGATCAAGAGTTGCATGCTCTGCCGACTGAGCCAGCCAGGCAGCCCCTGAACCTTTTTTTTTTCCCCTTAACTTTTACCCCCCAGTCCAGCCTTCACGTTATAATCCTCAGGTCTTTGCTTCGTTGGGAAAACAACGTGGTGGACAGCAGCACCGTGAGGGCGCATCTGCGTTTTAAGAGAGAATTGGAAAGAGCACAGTGCTTATTTCAAAGGACAGGGTAATCATAATCATCCAAAGCAGGATGTTATTAATAATTATTTGGGGACGACAGGCACAAACCGGGATTGTCCCAGGCAAACTGGGCGTGTAGTCCTCCTCCCTTCCTTTCCCTGTTTTAAGATTTATTCATTTTAGAGGGCGAGAGCAAGTGTGCACACGTGGGGCAGGGACGGAGGGAGAAAAACCCGAGTAGACTCCGTGCAGAGCACAGAGCTGGACAGGGGGCTTGATCCCATGACCCTGAGATCATGACCTGAGCCGAAATCAAGAGTCAGACGCTCAATTGACTGAGCCACCCAAGTGTCCCTGGTCTTCTTTTCAGTAGAGGAATCAATCAGTCCATCTAAGTGGGGAAAAATCTAGGGAAGGGGAGGTATATCAGTTAGGATGCCCTTGGCTGCAAATAAAGAAAGCATGACTCATCTGGCTTAAACAATAAGGAAATTTCATGGGGGCGCCTGGGTGGCTCAGTCGTTAAGCGTCTGCCTTTGGCTCAGGGTGTGATCCTGGCGTTATGGGATCGAGCCCCACGTCGGGCTCCTCCGCTGGGAGCCTGCTTCTTCCTCTCCCACTCCCCCTGCTTGTGTTCCCTCTCTCGCTGGCTATCTCTCTCTGTCAAATAAATAAATAAAGTCTTAAAAAAAAAAAGGAAATTTTATCATCTTTTAATACGAGAAGTCCAGAGGCAGAGCAGTTCCATAGTTGGTTAATTTGGGGGCTCGATGACATCAATGATCGAGATTCTTTCCCTCTGTCATTTTGTCATCTTCAGCTGGTTAGCAATGACTGTCCTCATGGTGTCAAGATGGCTGCCACACCTCCAAATATCGTGGCTTCACTCAGTTCTAATAGCTAGCATTGAATTGAGTGTCAGGCAGCATTCTAAGCACTTTGGATCTATTAAGTATTTTAATCCATACAACCCTGTGAGGTAGGACCTCCTATTGACCCCATTGTACAGACAGACACATCAAAGCCCAGAGAGACTAAGTCACTTGCACAAAGCCACACAGTTAGGAAGCTGGTGGGGCTGGGATTTGAACCCAGGCAGCTGGTCCCTAGGGCTACAACAATCCAGTCCAAAGGCTGGGAAATATGAACGCATCGATATCAGTGGCAGAGCTGGGATTCAAACCAAGGGTGCTAAGCATTTCCTTCTTTGTTTCCTCCAGGCTATGCTTCCAATGCTTCCTGGCAGGAATAAGATTTGGCAAAGCTCTGGAGCCCTAACTTAATCTGATATCCATTATGCTCGAATCAGATCTTGAGCCAGGGTCCTCTGGAGAGATCTGCTTCTAACAGCCAGGCTTCCTTTGGGGAAGTTTTGACTTTGACTGTTGGGGGTGGCTCACTAGGACTATAAGGAAGGGAATATTTTGGTTTGAAGACATGAACCTTGGCCTGTGTGTCCTGCATTGAGTTCAGTTGTCCAGCTGTTCTGGCCAATGCCAAGGGTGGAGACGCCTCTCTTCTTCTCAGAAAGCTGCTCTCGGTGCTCAGAATGGGGCAAAGACTTTCTGGGCAGCTGGCCTGACTTACTGAGAACTCATTTGCATTTGGGAAATGTTCGCAATCCTGGGCAGTCCTTAAGTCATTTCTCATTGGTTTGTTCAATTTGGGATGGACAAAAACCATCCCTTGTTTTGCTCGCTTTATCTTCGTTATTTTTTTCTTTTGAGCAGAGCTTGGGAAGGCAGCCTTCAAATCCTGAGCCTGCAGAGTCTGAGAGGCTCGTCAGGGAATAAGGAACTGTCTGATGTTTCCAAGCAGCACTAACTTCCCTGCACCTGTGAAATGCACGCAGCAGAAATGAAATGGTATTTCCCACTATTTGCAAAGTACATGGCAATAGAAACTCTAAAATTGTCCCTGTAGAAGAGAATTTCCCTATCATTATCATCACTCTCCCCAGCTCAACTGAAAGATTTTTTTTTTTTCTCTCTCTCGCTCTGTTCTTTTGGTGAATGTTTCCCAGCTATAGCCTATTTTAGGCCCTACCCTGGAGACTGGTTCTAACTGCTCCCCACTGGACATTCTGGAGGGTGTGGGTGGAGGTGATGGGGAAGAAGGTAGGAGAGGTCAAGCCTAAAACAGGGCTAGGAAAAGAAATCTCCCCCGGGTTGTGGTTGCTTAGTCATGTTCTGTTCAGTGAGTCGCTCTGTGCCAGGTTTAGCTGGGAGGCAGCCAGGCCCTGGACCAAGGGAGTCCCCATTGATCATACCAGTGCAGAGCTCCCTGTCTGAATCATAAGATCTGGGGTGGGTGACGACCTGAGCAGAGGCCTGGAGGGGCCACCAAGCAACTCCGGAGAAGCTGAAAAGATCTCATTTGTTTATTGATTGACTCTTTATTTGATTATTTTCCTTCTTTCCCTGCTCTGGACTGGAAGCGCCAAGAGGGCAGGCACCCTAGCTGCTGTGTTACTGCCCTATCCCAGCCTGGGGCGTAGGAGCCTTCCATAAACACTCGTGGAATGAACGACAAAACGTGCTGTCTTTTCTACGTTTCATTTATCCCGGTCTGCCCCTCCCCTGCTGGAATAAGGTCAGCTCCACGAGGGCCTGAGCATATCCGTCAAGTTCACTTCTTTCATCCTGGCACCTCACCCAAGGCTCAGCACAGAGCAGGCGCTCGTGGCAGGCACTTCTCTCTGGACAGCGCAACCCCAAGGTGCCATGTCGCAGATGGAGCAGAGCTTCCGTAAATCGAGAGCGACAACTCTGCTCTTGGTCAGGGACGAAGTGAGGGTGGTCACAGGACCCAGCCTGGCATGTGAAAGCGTAAGAGAAAGCCTGCCTTGGACTTGTTGTGTTGGCGGGGGATGTTGCCCTTGTAATACCCATCTTGAGACTCTGAGGCCCCAAAGCTGGGGAGGCAAGTCACCATGATGGGGATAGCACGGTGGAAGGTCCTTGGTCCTTGCTGACATCATGAGTCTCGAACCAGCCAGATGAACCGGTCTCCTCTGGACCTCTTGTTAAATAACCGATGTCCTTACATTTGAACCCACCAGTAGACCATTTTTCTTGTCTTTGTAGCCAAATGCATCCGAGTGGATTCAGCACACAATCCAAATAATAGCCTTCACTTGCTGAGTGCTTACTCTCTGCTCCAAGCCCTGTCCACGTATTAACTCAGGAATCTTCGCAAAAACCCTATGACATAGGCACAGCTATTGTCCACAGTTCCCAGAAGAGGAAAAGGAGGTGCAGAGAGCTTAAGTAATTTATTAAAAGTTGCATCATCTTCCAGTGGGGATGAAACATCCCAGAGGAATCGGACAGAATGTAGAAGAGATGGAGATGGGCCAGGGGTGGGCTCCGTCCGCAAGTGAGGAAATGTTGGGAATCCTTTTGGCAGCGTGGACCAATGCTTGGATGAGGCATGGGATCTGTGTGTGCACATGAGATGGATAGCTGAAGCTGAAGCTAAGCTTTCGTAGTCACAGTGGGCAAGCGCACTCACAGTTGTTGAGCACCTACTATGTGCCAGGTTTCTGTGTCAGGAACTTTTTTTTAAAAAAGATTTTATTTATTTGTCAGAGAGAGAGAGAGCACATGCAGCGGGAGCGGCAGGTAGAGGGAAAGGCAGGCTCTCTGCTGAGCAAGGAGCCCCATCCCAGGACCCTGGGATCATGACCTGAGCCGAAGGCAGACTCTTCACCAACTGAGCCACCCAGGCATCCCTGTGTCAGGAACTTTTTATCGGTGGTTCTCAACTGGGGGCGACTCTGTCTCTCAGGGGACATTTGGAACTGTCTGGTGACATTTTGGGGGGTCACAGCTGGAGCGGGAGAGAGTGCCACCGGCATCTGGTGGGTGCGATCTACTGCCGAAATGGCTGCAATGTGCAGGGCGGCTCTCCACAGCTAAGACTTACGTGACTCTAGATGTCAATAGCCCTGAGGTTGAGAAACCCTGCTTTACGTACACTCCCCCACCCCAAGACTCCCATTTTACAGATTAGGCAACTGAAGCTCAGAGATGCAACGTGTCTTAGCTAAGGTCACCCAGCCAGTTAGAGTTGGATGGGGGGTACAAATGCAAACCAGTTTCATTCCACAATGTTCCCACTATGTTCTCTCCTTGTGGTGGATAGGATTTATTTAAAGATGAGACTTCTGAGGCTCAGAAAGGTGCTGTGACTAGTCTAAGGCCACACAGCAGAGTGACTCAGAGACCGCTACATCTTTCGGACATAATCGACTCCCCTACCTACACCTGGCAGACTCACCTACCTCACACCCTTTAGCACCTACCTGCCCAGAAGAACTTCACTCACTCAAGGCCCAGATCTAATGTCACCTTGTCCACAGTTCCAAAGACACACCTCCTAGAGGGCAGAAGCCACCCCACTCTCTCCCAGGGTCCTGAAGAACTTGCAGTATTTCCCCAGGCTGACAGGAGAACAGTCTTGGGTATTTGGAACAGAAGATAAATAAGCAATCATGTTCTGGCCTAAAGGATGATTACAGTCTAGAGGGGGTATATTATATGAATGATTTAATCCACTGCAGAGACAGTACAATCCCTGGAAGGTAAATAGGGGAAGATTAGGGATTTTGTGGACGGTTTGGAGAATGAGGCCAGGCCAAGAGGGCAGATTACACATGAGTAACAATAATAATAAAGGACAAACACAGAGAACTTTCTAGGTACTGGGCACTGCTCCAAGTATGTCCTGCGGACTAACACATAACCCTGGGCAGGACCCTACAGAGCTCGACAGCAATATCATTCCCATTGTATTGATGAGAACGCTAAGGCTCTTGAGGCAAGGAAACCAGCCCAAGGTCGCCCACTAGCAAGTGAGGGAGATGGGATTCAAACCCCAGCAGCTTGCTCTAGGCCCCAGAGCTCGGTCACCTCTCCATACCTTCCTGTGAGGCAGGTGAGGACATTTGTCAAGCGGTTCCGCTGATGATCAAGGTCACACAGCGCAGCCTGGAGTAGCAGCCGGGTTTCCCAAGGCCTTATCCCGGGGTGGGGCGCGGGCAGAGCAGCTGCTACTTGATTAGTAACTCGAGAGCAGATACTAATTTCTTCTGGGAAAGGTGGAAGGTGCAGGGTCGTCTCTTGGGGGCTAAGAAGTTCAGAAAGAAAGAGACAAAAACGGAAGGAAGGAAAGGGCAAGAGAAAGGGAGGGACAGAGAGAGCCACGCGTCTTCCTTCCCAAGGTCGTGGCAGCGCCCGAGGGCACCCAAAGGGCTAAGCGTCCAGGAGGCTGGCACGGCCCGGGCAGGAGCCACCCCGCTTTCTTCGCCGGCCGGCGGGGTCGCGCGGGCCGGGGCGGGCTGGCTGGCTCCCGAGCGGCTCTGCCGCGAGCCTTTCCAGCCGGGTGTTCGCTGAGCCCGGGCGGCGGCAACCGGCGGCCGGACCTGCGTGCGTGTGCCTGCGCGCGGTGGGTGTCGCGTGTGGCGGGTGGGAGTGGCGTAGCCCGCGGCGGGGGAGGGGGCCCCGCGTCCCGGCGCGGAGTTGGCGCGCGGGCGCGCGCGCCGCCTCAGGGTCCCCGGCCTCCGCGGCGCCCCTTCCGGAGGGTTCCCGCCCGAGCGCCCCGGGCGCCCCGGCTCCGGCCGCTCTGAGCTTCCGACGTAGCCGCCAAGCGCCGCGGCGCGTCTCCAAGGGGCCCGGTGCGCGCGCGGAGCGCCTCTGCGGCCCGAGAGCGGCGTGGCACTTGGCAGACGCTCCCTTGGCGGCGGGGGCGGTGGCGGCGGCGGGGCCCGCCGTCTGGGAGCCCCGAGGGCCGGCCCCCTCCCGCCCCTCATCCAGCCTCCGCGCGCTGCCTCCGCCCCCGGCCCGGGCCGCCCGCCCCCAGTCCCGCCCGCCCGCCGCGCCAGGCGCCGGGCCCGCGGCTGAGCCCGGCCCGCCGGCGCGCCCCGTCCGGGATGGGGCGCCTGGACGCCTGAGTCGCCGTTCGGCGCGACCTTCGCGCGGGGGAAGGAGCCGGCGCCGCGCCGCCGCGCTAGAATGGAGGGACCCGGCGGCAGCGATCCCAGCGGCGACGCGGCTGGGGACGGTGCCCACCCGGACCCCCGGGTCCCCGGCGCCGCTGCGCCCAGCTCCGGCCCGTGCGCGGCCGCCCGGGAGTCAGAGCGCCAGCTGCGCCTCCGCCTCTGCGTCCTCAATGAGATCTTGGGCACCGAGAGGGACTACGTGGGCACCTTGCGCTTCTTGCAATCGGTGAGTGTTGCCCGGGGCGCGTGGGGACAGCCTCTGAGCCGGCAGCCAGTCCCGCTGTGGAGCGCAGGGGCCTCTAGCGCGGCGCGGTCCCCACAACCTGTGGCCGCGGTCACTGGGGGTCGCGAGAGTCGCCTCAGGGGCGTCCCGGCGGGAGCACAGAGAGGTGGGGAGATCCGGGCTTCTCCAGGGCTAGGCTGTCGCCTCCTTGGCCCGCCAGCGGTCCAAGCCCGGACTCGGGGTCTCCCGCACTCCGTTTCCCCCCCTGCACGCTGCCCTTTTGTCTTTTTCTGTTCCCCTCCCGCCTTTCAAATAGTTTTAAAATTAGTTACATCCGCGAGACAGGGGCTCTGGGACCCAGGCGCCGGGAGCTTTTGCTCCTGTGTTTTTTTCTCGGGGATTTCTTCGCCACCTAGTGCACCACCGACTACTCATCCGGGATGGATCCTAGACAACCTAGAGCCTAGCGCCCCTCCGAGAGTAGGAGTCTGCCCAGAGCCCGGAAGACGGACAGAGATCCCACAAACCCACAAAACCTCTACCCTTTCCCCCGTGCACACGCTTTTGCTGGAGCTTGGGGAAAGTGGGTTTCGAACTCACGACTTGGCAGTCCAGGTCCCACCCCCATATCTTTAAGTCGCAAAACCACAGCGTCAGACTCTACAATAACAGTGGAGCGCTTACTATGTGGCAGGCGCTTACATGTGTCATTAGGAGGTTTAGCCTTCCAAGTGGCCCATGAAGTAGCGACAGTATCTACCCCATTTTTTTAGATGGGAGAGTTTAGCTCCAGCGAGGTTGAGTAACTTGCCCAGAATCACACAGCTGGTTAATTGGGGATACCGGGTTTTGAACCAGGGCTGCCCCAGCCGGGGCGCCGAACTCCTGTGCCGCGTTTCTTTTTCTTCTTTCTTTCTTTTTTTTTTTAATTCCCCCTGTGAGAGGGGAGGAAGGGGTCACTTCCTTACTCTCCTAGGAAGTGAGAAAAGTGGCCGGGGGCGGAGGGGGTGGGCCTGGGGCCAAGCCTCGCTGGAAGTTAGGAGACTCTGAGGGCTTTAATCTCCCGAGCCTCCTGCTGGGACCTCATTTACTCCCTTCTCGGCTCTAGGAAGTCTTTTAATCCTGGTTCTGGAAGAGCTGGTGGGGGCGGTGGTTGTTCCTCCAGAGACCCCAGAGCCAGGCTCTGTGGCTCCCAGTCTCTGGGGGAAAGAGGGAGCCTCTGGCATCCTCTGGGGTCCCCATTGGCTTGGAGGTACAGCCGAGGCTGCGTGAGGTCCTAGTTCCAACTCAGGAGAGAACCCTTCTCTCTGTGGGAAGAGGTGTGTGTGTGTGAGGGGGGTTTGGGAAGGGTTGGGGAGCTGTGTGGTGGCATTGAAAGCCATTTGGCTAAAGGACCCTTCTAGAAAGGCCTGTGAGAATAAGGCAGTGTTGGCATTTCTTTCCCATCTCTCCCTCTCTCATAGTTAAAAAAAAAAAAAGAAAGGAATCTGTTCAGTTTGGAGCTGGCAGTTTCTGATATAAAGATGCAGACAGCTCTGATATCTCTGAGCAATGTCAAATTCTCGGGAACTCCTTACTTCTCCTTCTGAGCCACTCCCTGCTCCTCAGTCGGGAAGGGAAAGCGGAAAGACAAACCAATTTTTATATTAATGGGTAAGAAAATATACCTCTTCCTCCCACGCCCTTGCCGAGATGGTGTGGTGCGTTTCAGAACAGATACAGATTGTGTTTGAGTTAACTGTGGTTTGAAAGTGTCCACTTGTAGAGTCTGAGGTGGCTGGAATAATGGAAATTGATTGGAATCAACCATTCTTATTCTTAAAGAAACAGGAAAAAAAAAAGATTTCCGTACTTCCCACATTATTGAGTTCATCAGTATTTGTTATGTTTGACCTGTCAGTTCTGAGAGGAGCTGGTTCTTGGACCATCATGCCACCTGCCCTGGCCTCAGTTTCTCCACCTGTAAACCGAGGGGAGGAGAATCCAGGCTGCTTTTCTGCTTTGTCCTTTTGGGTGTCCCCAGGCTGGTGCCAGAAATGGACTGATTGTGTAACCTGACCAGCCATACCTTGTTTGTGATCCCCAGAAGGCCTCTCTTGTTTTGCTCCTTCAGAAATGCCCCTGAAACAACCCAAGGCCTTTCAGTTTTGAAAACCCAGGGCTTAGCTTCAGGAATTGCTAATTACCAAGGCTTTCCACGCAATGAGGCTGGGAGCCTGCGGGTTGTTCTCTTCTGTCTTCCCACTCTCTCGTCTGAGCCTTTATACTTGCTTAGGGAAGAATGCTCCGTAATCCCTCCCAGCTTTTAATTCCACCGGGCAGAGGCGGGTCTTGAAGGGCTGGCCTGGCCTTCCTGTGTCCCTAGTTTTAAGGTCTTGTTGTCCGTAGAAATGACCGAGAAATGTGGGAAATGCAGAAGGGCCAGCTCTCGGTTCCTGCCCTCAAGGAGGGGACAGTCTAGTTGATGGTGGCAAAGTGGATGTTTACAGAGATTCAGATACAAGGCTGGGCTCTGGAGCTAGACTGCTGGGGTTTGAGTTCTTGGGCTGTATGACCTGACCTGAGGCAAGTGGCTTAACCTTTCTGAGCCTCACTTTCCTCCTCTGTAAAATAGGAGATGATAATAGATCTGATCTTACAGGGTTTTTAAGAGGATAAGTCAGTTATGTAAACATATAGAAAGCGCTTAGAACAGTGCCTGGCAGGTCGTATGGCATATAAATATGAGTTATCATCATTAATTATTCTGTTATAGGATGAGGAAATAACACAGATGATTAGGGTTATAGGATTCCAGCTTCCAGGGAGCAGGAGTAGCCAGGGAGGGCTGCCTGGAGGAAGTGAGGTCTGAATCAGCACTGAAGGGAGGACAGGGACCCTGAGTTAATTTCCTTTTGACTGTCTAAACTCCGGAACCAGTGTGTTTTTTTGTTTTTTTTTTTGTTTTTGGTTCCGGTTCTAGGGCTCTGTGGTTCCTCCAGAATCTCCCCATCTTTCCCCACCACCTTCAGGAACTGGTTTACACCCCTCCTCATCTCCAAGGGGGACTGATGACTATGGTGCCGTTTTGTGTGTTTATGTAAGAGTCACAGGAAGGCAAGGACAGCCCTCTTGTAGAGATGCTAGATCTTTCTTGGGGGATACCACAGAGACTGTGGGAGAAAGTGCGCTGGGTTTTGACTCAGAACGTTGGATTTCAGTGTTGAGAAGCCTTGGCTGTGGTGGGTGCTGCCTGTGTGTCCTTGGACAGTGTTAACGCTGATAATGACAAGTGTAGTCCTTACCGTGTAGGAGCTGACACTGATCCGTTATTTACAGTTCTGGGTACGTCACGTGTATCAATTTATTTGATCTTTCCGCTACCCCTATGAAGGGGGTGTTGTCGTTACCCCACTGACACATGAGGAAGTTGCGGCAAAGATAGTTGAAGTGGGCTGCCCTGGGCCGTGTAGACAGCAGTGCCAGGATCTGGTCCCAGGCTGCCCACCCCAGAGCTCATGTCCGTAGCCACATCACAGGCTGTCTCTGGCTTACAAAGGGCTTGGCCCGTGATTTCTTAAGGTGGCGGAACTGGGATTCGAACCCAGGTCTGTGTGACCCTGACCCTCTGCCTGCGCCTCCTCTGGTTACTTCCCCTCTGTGGCTCCTGTTCTGTCTTCTGCAGAATGGGCAGAACTCTAGAAGAATGGAAAGGGCAGGCTGCCAGCTTCCTCCTCCACGCTCAGTGTCTCTCCATGATGTGAGAGTTGAGTGGGGCTCTGGAGCCAGGCTGCTGGCTTTCCCCCATATCGACTGCGTGTGGCCGGGGGCAGGTCACCAGCCTGCTCGGTGCCTCAGTTTACCCATCCGTACAATGGGAACAGTCTAGCACCTGTGTCATAGGGGTGTTGTGACGCTTGAATGAGCCTGACCTTGAAGCTGTTAGCACTGTGCCGGGCACATAGTGGGTGCTTGGTATGCTACGGTGGCTTTTTTGGGGATGTGCAGTGGTGGGGGTCAGAGGAGGTTGTTTGGGGTTCACAGTCTCCCCCTCCCCCCACTTAAAGAGGAGGCTGATTGAACCTTGGGCCCATCTGCCTCTTGGTTGGATGGGTTTGGGGTCCCTGCTTGCAAGTGGGGAGATCTCAGGGGCGGGTGCCGACGTATGCTATGAGGGGTGTGCTAGCCAGGCAGTGGTGGGAAGACGGGGAGCATGGGGGAATGGTAGAGAGACCCCGGGGTGAGGGTTGGCCAGTGGCCCCTGAAGGGCTCCCCTTGGCTGAGGACAGAGACCTCTGTCACTCCCAGGCACCCAGAGGGTCTGCTCGATTGGCTGGACCAGGGTCCCTGAGGATCAGGGGGTGTCGGCAGAAAGCTCCCAGAATGCTTTCTGGTTCTGCTTTTTTGGGGGTAGGAAAGTAGAGCTTCTCTTCTCATTGGAGCTCTGCTTGCCAAAACAAGAAACTGTGGTTTTGTGTTGTCACCCCCTTTTTTTTTTTTAAAGATTTTTTGCTCCTAGTCTCACACTAGAGAGAAATGCCAGGAGGTGGGGGTAGGGGGCACATTTTAAATTCTGTAGTCACTGAAACAGAGTGACCTACTCCGTGACTTCGGGGATTTTCACGACAGCGTGTTGCAAAAGGTAGGATGCTGAGAAGTGTATATAACACAATTCTGCTTTGGGAATATAAATGATAATCGTAACATACACACGTCTGTCGTACGTATGACATTACCGGAGTTTAGGGAAAAGGAGACAAGGATGTGCATCTTGTGGAGAAAGGCAAGCAGGAAGATAATAAAGGGAAAAATCTACTCAGTAATCTCATTTGTAATACTGTTTTCATGTCAAATTATGCATATGTATGTGAATATATATGTTAGAGAACTCTGACGGAAAGAATTGTATTTCAGCCTGATTATTAGGTTAATGTAACGGCAATAATAATTTGCTAACTCCTATGAAGCACTAAACATCTGCAAGCCCTGTGTAAAGCATTCTCCGTGTATCAGTTCAAAAGTGCTAGGTATTGTGCTTCCCATTTTACAAATGAAACCAAGGCACAGAGAGGCCAAGTCAGTTTTGCAAGGTCACACAGCCTGACAGAGCTGGGATTCAGACCTAGGTAGTTTGGCTGCATAACCCACGTTCTTTACTGCTTTCCTGAGCTGCCCAAGATGATGCCGTGTTCACGACCAAAATTAGCTGCCTCTGTGAGATGTCTGGCTGCCCGTGTGGGGAAGGATTAAGCCCAAAGGTCCAAATTATCGGAGCTTTAGGGTGCCAGAGAGCCTGGGCACCGGACCGGACATCATTAGGAAGTCAGGGAGAATCTTTGGCTGATAAAAGCTTCAGTGTCAGCGGGAGTGGGGGGGCATCCTTTGTGCAGGGCAGACAGAGCTACACACAGCGACATCCCAAAAGAAATTAGACTGCTTTTCTCAGTGCGCAGGTAGCTTGGGAGCACCCGCTGTACAGTCGAGGCAGCGTTCTAGGCCAGGAAATGCAGCTGCCGTCCACAGGGCAGCTGCGGCCGTTGTCCTGGGGAGAAGGAC